>NC_135712.1:55910020-56576462 GCF_964656455.1 Halichoerus grypus
CTTGAAATAAAACTTATCTTTGACTCGTGACCTGAAACATTGAGATTATTTGACCTTTCTTAACTAAAAATAAGTATGATAATAAGACCTATCTCAGATGTTGTTGTAAAGATTAAGTGATATAAAACATTCAAAGTACTTAGCCTAGCACAGTGTCTGACATGTAATCAGCCCCTTTGTTGTTTGTTATATTCCAGAATGTGATGATTTAGTATTTGAATGTATACTTCTTTTAAAATTTATAGTATTATTGAGATTCCAGCCAAAATATCTATGAAATATTCTTCAGAGCTACACAAAATATGTCCTAATAGGCAAGATTAGCCTAGCAAATTTTGAAAAAGAGTATTTATAGGGACATACCATGCAAGTTATTATAAGGTGTTTTTATAGTTTAGTTTTGTATCTGATAAGCACCTATTTGTGTAATAAGAAAATAATTTATAAATAAAATAATTCAGGAAATCACAAAGGGAAGGTACATATTGTCTGGACTACGAAAAATTTTTTGTCCATAAAAAATCAAGGTCAAATTAAAAAGGCAAACAATTCCATAAAAAAAGAAATATTTTTCACCAGTAATTTAGATACTGTATTTATAAAATATAAGAGTGCCTCTATTATAGCAATATGACCAGTATTGATAATGACCATTAATAAAGAGAAACAAAGAAAGATAAACTATAATTTTATGAGTGAAACTTAGGATCTCACTGAAGCTTTAATTTCAATTTCTGCTACAAGTTAATTTGAATGTTTTCACTTTCTGTTGACCATCTTAATTTTTCTGTAAAAATCACTTTTAAAAAGCCATTGGAAAAAAATACAATAGTGAGGAAGGACAGTAGTTTGAGCAAAGTACCTTCAGTTATATATTCCTGCTTGAACACTTTTAGCAGATGGTGCTTTTTTTATTGAAGTATAATTGACATACAGTATCTTATTAGTTGCAGGTATACATCAAAGTGATTTGATATTTTTGTACATTACAAAATAATCCCCATGCTAAGTCTAGTTACCATCTGTCACCATACAAAGTTATTATAATATTATTGACTGTATACCCTATGCTGTGCATTACATCCCCGTGACTTATTTATTTTATAACTAGAGGTTTGTACCTCTTAATCCCCTTCACCTGTTTCATCTGCCTCCAACCCCTCCTGTCTCTGGTAACCAAAACTTTGTTTCCAGTATCTATGAGTCTGTTTTTGTTTTGTTTTGTTTGTTCGTTTGTGGTTGTTTCTACACCTGAGTGAAATCAGATGGCATTTATCTTTCCCTATCTGACTTTATTTCACCTACCATAAAACCCTCTAGGTCTGTTCATGTTGTTGCAAATGGCAAGATTTCATTCTTTTTTATCGCTGAGTAACACTTCATTGTGTGTGTGTGTGTGTGTATACCTTATCCATTCATCTATCAATGGATGCTTAGGTTGCTTCCATATTTTGACTATTGTAAATAATGCTGCAATGAACATAGGGGTGCATAGAGCTCTTCAAATTGGTGTTTTTATTTTCTTCAAATTGGTGTTTTTATTTTCTTCAGATAAATACACAGAAGTGGAATTGCTAAACATGTGGTAGCTTTATTTATTTATTTATTTTAGCTCCCTACTGTTTTCCATAGTGGCTGCACCAGTTTACATTCCTACCAACAGTGTACAAGGGTCCCCTTTGTTTCTACATCTTTGCCAACACTTGTTCTTTTTTGTCTTTTTGATAATAGCCAGTCTGGGAGGTGTGAGGTGGTATCTCATTGGGGTTTCAATTTCCATTTCCCTGATGATAAGTGATGTTGAGCATCTTTTCCTGTGCCTGTCAGCCATCTATATGTCTTCTTTGGAAAAATAACAATTCAAGTCCTTTGCCTGTTTTTAATAGGATAATTTGTGTGGAGTTTTTTGGGGGGTCGAGTTACATGAGTTCCTTGTATATTTTGGATATTAACCCCTTATCAGATGGTGTCTTTTAAAAGAACATTGTTTATAAGTAGATTGAGAAAAGATTGCTCCATGCCCAGTTAAATTCTTATCTGCAGAAATATCTGAAGAAAGTTGAATGACTGAGAGACGAAAGTGCTTTATGTTTTGCTAGAGTAGAACTAGAGCCATGATGAGAGAGTTGGGTTTTATAACATGGTCCAAATTTAACTAATACTAATACTCTGAATAAGTTTTATTAACTTAGAGAAGCATAGAAATGTAGAGACTCAGTAGAGAGACACCAGCTCTGAACAGTTTTGCTATTAGTAGAAAAAGAACCCAAGTGAATTCAGAAATGACAGAAGTATAATAGACATAAAATAAAACATGACTGTCATGTATCTATTGTTGAGAAACAACTAACATTTTCATGTTTATGTGCAATTAGGGCTTTCTAAACAAAAATTACTGGCAACCAGGATAAAAGGATGTTTGACTGGTAAACATGCCTTGGAAGTTGAGACCTCCCGAGAGATTTACAGACCTGTCTCCCCTGGAGCCTTTTATTTACATTCCAAAGGGTTGCAGACATCTAGGGACCTTCCCTTCTCAAAAGAGGATCTGTCTATGTTAGAAAATTAACGTCTTTTCCTCCCTCTGGAGGGAATAAGGGGCTGCTGAGCTGCAGTTTCTATGCAAACTGCAGAATTCATAATCTCTGGTTTCCTCTCCTGTCATAGAGACTCCCTCTATACACGAAGGGACCATTTTCTCTCTCAAGAAAGAGAAAGGGACATGGACAGCTTGTGTGGTTATTGTTATAAATGATCTCTGATCCAGAAACCTTGTATTTACTTACCCTGTAGTAAAAACTTATTATGTATTTATGTCATTTGTGGGTATTAAAAACTCCACAGATCTAAAGTGGAGAATTTGGTTCTTCCTTTGTTGTCAGTAAATGTTGCAATTTATTATTGTATCCTTATAGTCCCAGAATGTGTAAATAGTACTAGCTATTTGCATAGTATTGTGGGCACCTATGTCTTTAGGGACTACCAAGTTTGGAGAATGGGGAATTGCTAGCAAACATGGAGGCAAATGAAACCAAATAAGAAAGCAAGGACAGTAATAATACTTCTGGGGCTTGAAGCCATGATATTTACCAACACTTAAGAAGCTGGATTTGCGGGGCGCCTGGGTGGCTCAGTGGGTTAAGCGTCTACCTTTGGCTCAGGTCATGATCTTGGGTTCCTGGGATTGGCCTGTGTTGGGCTCCCTGCTCAGTGGGGGAGTCTCTTTCCCTTTGCTCCTCCCTGCCCTTGTGCTCTCTCATATAAATAAATAAAGTAAAAAAAAAAAAAAAAGAAGCTGGATTTGCAAAGTCCACAGAGGAGTGTTCCTAGAGTTTAAAAACCATTCAGAGATGAGAAGAAAGAGATAAAGACAAGTTCATTGTAATGATTTTTTTTCATGATGAGAAATTCACTCATTCTAAAGGACTGGCCTTTATTCTGAGATCTTTATACTTTTTTTAGTTGAAACATTCTTTTTTTTAAATAAAAATATTTTACTTATTTGTCAGAGAGAGAGAGAGAGAGCACAGCAGGGGGAGTGGCAGACAGGGAGAAGCAGGCTCCCTGCTGAGCAAGGAGCCTGATATGGGGCTTGATCCCAGGACCCTGGGATCATGAACTGAGCTGAAGGCAGACACTTAAGCCGACTGAGCCACCCAGGCATCCCAAGTTGAAACATTCTTTTAAACAATAATGATAATAGCAGTTTTACCTGTTGGTTCATTACATGGTGGTAAAATGTCCCTATTACTGTATTCAGATTGTATTAACAATGAAAGCACAGTCTTGGAACCACTGCTTAAAAATGATTTGTATTGCTTACCGGGCTTGAGATCTATAGCTCTAGTGGAAGCCTTAGATGGAAGTGATGTCCTGAGCTTGGATGTGGTAGGGTGAACCCCAGGTTTGGGTCACTCAGAGAAATGTCATAAAACAAACAAGTAAGTCCTTGTTAAATTTTAAAGTAGAAATGTGCTACTTTGTTATTGTCTGCATATATATATATATGTATTTAATATTTCTTTAAGAAATGAGACACAAGAAGAGTTTTACATAAACACATCAAGACAAATCAAATTCTTTCCTCTGTAAGTCTTTCTTAAAAGATATTACTCATTTCCTCCTGAAGTTGAAAAACACGTTTAAACAGACAGTATTATTGCTGAACGTAGTTTTATGAAAATCCTTGAGAAAACTTCAGACTTTAACTTATTCATATACTAAATTCTCTAGGGTTGTTAAATATCAGTTCCAGATAGCTGAGATGCTGAGGAGCACTGGACTTTGAGAGATTTAATTAATAACCAAGTCTTATCTGTTGAATTTACTATCTTTGTGACTCTTCACTGACTTGGAGGGAAAATTAGTTTAATTTTGATACTGGCTTTTACTTTTACTATTTTACTCTTTAGTTAGTATCTATTTCAGGAAGTGAGGACTCTGTTTATTCATACTGTATCCCTCTTAGGCAGTCTGCTCTGCCCAGTGTAGGTGCTCAATAAATATCTAAGTAGTCCTAGAGAATAATCAAAAGAGGGAGAACGTATGTCCACCCTCTCAGTAGGGGTACCTGTAGCAAACCTTTAGACTCTGAACTTTGGGCCACAGTTCTGGTTCCAGTTATGGTCCATGTGGATATTGCTTTCTTGGGGTTCACCCCATCAGTGAATAGAAAAATCATGAAGCAATAGTAAAATAATTTCAGAGTTCATTTTCAAAAATCCATGACAGAGATCATAGTATGAGTATAATGTCATCTAGAATGTTTCTATCCTTTTAAATTTCTACCAGTTTTAATTCTATTTCCAGGAGCTTCTCTCAATATGGGTCCCTGTCCTAGAAGAGCTCCCTTGTAGCTCTCAAAGGATAGCTCATTAATATAAAGAAAAGATCATCCTAATAATCAATAATGGCAAATGCCAAGCTTTTATGGATGTGTATAGAAGTATATGAAAGATGTCCGGTGGACTACTGCAGGTATAAAAAATGTGTAAATGGTGATACAATTTTATAAAATATTATTTAAATATATACACCTATGTACATAGACATGTATATCAAAGTTATACACTAAACATTCAGCAAAGCTAATGAGAGTCTAGAACATTTAAATGTTATTCTTTCAACTCTATAAATGAATTTGATCTTAGCATATACAAGTAAATCTTGAACAATTCTGAAACTACATTGTTTTGATCATATCTGGAGTTAGTTCAATATTATGAACCTGACAAAATGGAGCCCAAGAGGGAATAATTGAGATAAAATATATACAAACTAAGAAATAAGAAGGATGATCAAGGGGTACCTGGGTGGCTCAGTCGGTTAAGCATCTGCCTTAGGCTCAGGTCATGATCCCAGGGTCCTGGGATGGAGCCCCACATCAGGCTCCCTGATCAGTAGGGTGTCTGCTTTTCCCTCTCCCTTTGCCCACCACCCCCTCCCCTGCTTGTCCGCTTGCTTGCTCTCTTGCTCTGTCTCTCAAATAAATAAATAAAATCTTTAAAAAAAGAAGGATGATCACGATACAAGAACTGGATGAATATGACAGAAGACTGTGTGTATCTGTGAGAAAGTGTGTATAGCAAAATGCTGGCTTAAAAGGTTATCTTTAAATTTCAGAAGGGCTCGCATGTTAAAGATACCTGTGTATTTGTATATGTGCCTATGTGCATGTATCCTGGATTACTTCGAAGGAATTAGGATTAAAGTCAATGGGGAGGGGGCAAGATACAGGAAAGTACATTTCTGTATAATTCAGTTAAAATTCTAAAAATTTTAAACTGTTTAAAATTTGATGAAGTGACCTTATGAAGTGGTAAAACTCCTTTCTTTCCCTCCAGTCTCCAAAAATTTCAAGCAGAGGTCAGAATGATTGAGTGAATGTACATTCCAAATCTAAGATTCTAGGGTAGTAAGAATTAAATACAAATTATTTTCCTGAGTATGTAGCTATTATAAATTCTTGTACTTACATAACCATATATTTTGCTTATCATTAATCTATAACCCTGATTTTAAGTTACAAAAGTCGGATTATTTTAAAAACTGTTCAAGCCGGGGATACAAATAAAAAAATTCAAGTTCTTCACAAATGTATCCACTAGTCTAGAATTATGCTAACTCCTAATTCATTGATAAATTTTTGTTTTATCATCCCTCAACCTTCATCAAAGCTTGAATGACTTATTTTACTACTCTTTAAACTTTACCCTTGAATCTTTCCAATTTCCCTCATACTGGGAGGCAGTAGAATATGAACACATATTTACAAACTACAGACTCTGACATCTGATTTGGCAACTTACTAGCTTTGTGACCATGGATAGGCACATCCCCTCTCTGAGACGTTAATGTTTATCCCATTCACTTACTCACTTACTGCATCAAATGGTGTAATGCATATTATATAATGTTTAGCATGGAGCCTGGCACAAAATATTACCTAGTAATATTTGCAACATTCAAACAAATTGATTTCCCTGAGAACAAGTAGGGTACATCTCTAAGTACTGGATAACTTTTGGAGTTTCAGTACTTGAATATTTTCTAAGTTTTCAGTGTTTCTCATTAGAAGATCTATTTATCCATTCTACAAATATACATTGATCCATATAATGTGCAACTGTTAGACACTGTTGTAAATACCCAAAAAACCACAATAAAAATCAATATAATTTATTTTATTTATTTTGAATAAAATAATCAAGGTCTTAGGCTTCATAGAGTTTATAGGTAACTAAGATAAATGATAAGTATTATTAGTACTGTGATGAGGAGGGTGACCATACAATTTGTTGTCCCACCAGCATTTTCTCTATATAAAATATACACAAATATATGAATTCTCCTGTTTTATGTATATGCAAATGTTTTCTGGAAAAATACACAAATTTATTTACAAATATTATTGAACTTCAATTAACACTTCACATTAAGTATTTTCTCAATCCATAAATATAAGAAGTACAATCACTGTAATATCAGGAGTGTAAGGGATCCATGTAATTTCTTAACTTTAAGAAACTGGCCCCTCTGGTATCAAATGTAACAATATGAGTAGATAATTTCATATAATACTTAAATGAGCATATATCAAAAAGCCTGTCAATTTCCATTATTCATATTCATATAATTGTATGAACAGTGATAATCAGAAATACTGTTTAGTGGTCATTTAAAGTTGAATGATAGTCTGAGTGTCCTACCTTTGAAAGTAGGTAAAACCAGAAAGAAAAAAAGAAAGAGAGGGCAAAGCTTCCTAGGACATCATTAGTCTCTATATAATCCTCAATGTGTGTCTTCTCTCCATTGTAATTAAGTCACTTTAATCGAACTCAGTTAGCTAATAATATTTTTTAAAATTTCTTTTCACAATTTTGGTTTGATTTAGGATCCTTAATATTTAGGAGAAAAGCTGATTGAGTTCGTACAAAATCCAATACATTAGCAGCTGTCTCTTCCTCTTCCAGTATTTCCACTTTTATTCCTTAAACTGACATATATAGCATTCTCTGGGGAAATTTTTTACAGCTATGTTCTGAAGCAGGCAGCAGATCAAGAAAATAGTTGCTCAGATACGTGTGAAAAGAAATAGCAGGTATGCCAAGATATTTGGGGGGAAATGTGTGAAAGCTGTATTTCTGTAGATGGAATGTGAGTTAGGTCAACTATATTTAGGAGTTCACCTGATTGTGCCTATTTCATTTAATTAAAACCCAAATTAAAGTCTTATCTGTCCAAAAGAAGTTTGGGTAAATTAGGTTAACTCTTTACAGCCACTAAGGTAATATTCACCCCCAAAAGGTAAAGGCAATGTAAACATGGTGAATAAAGACACCATGTCTAGCCCTTAATTTCCTCTCATAAGTTTAGCCAAAGGAAAAGAGGAATGTAACTATCATGTCAGTTATATGTCAAACACTCATACACATTTATGATCTATTGTGGAATAGGAATTAAAAAAAAAAAAAAAGCCTAAATTGAACAGTAAATAGGCCTGGATTTCAATCTGTCACTCACAGGTTAGTGAGGTGTTGGATTAAGGACCTGAATTCTTGTTTGCTTTATCAGAATAGTCAGGAGTCTTTTGGTTACAAGTGACTGAAAGTCAATGAAAAGTATATTAGGCAAGGGCAAGGATGAGGCTCAAGACACCTAGAACCACCACGATTTCTCTCTTCACTTTACCTCCTTTCTCTTAGATCAGTTTTCTCTTCATGGCTTTTCCACTGGAAATCAAAGAGCTGTGTCTCTTGGATCTAATTGGGAACTTCCCAGAGAAGAGCTTTGATTAAACTGGCCTACATAAATTATCTATGTATAAGCCCAGGGAGATGCAATAGCAAAATTGACAGCAGCCCCTGGAGTGCCATGTCTGAAGTGAGGAGAGGAGTGGGTCCCCAAATAAGTGGATGCTTGTCAAATAAGGGAGAAGTGATGAGCATAGGAAAAAGTTGTTAGCAAGGTTGTTGTAGGAATTATAAATAAATACACAAATATGTAAAAATGATATATATACATATATGTATATAACCCTGCCTGGCACATATGCACATATACATAGAGATTTTCTTTCTCTTGCATTCCCTCCGTTAGCGATAGCATTATGGCTGTAATGACTCTAATATCTTAGTTTTACTGGATTGCCTGTCTTTGTAGTCAAACTGGATTTATTTTATCTCTGTAAGAATTTCTTTGAAATCCACGTTTGTTCAATTAAAAAAATGGTCTCCAAGGAAGAAGATAGTGTGATGTGGTAAATAAGCACACATTTGTAGAACATACAGTCAAGTTCGATCTCACTTCTGCCACCTACTACCTCTGTGCCCTTGAGTAATTGTTATTCTCTAGCTCATTTTCCTCATCTATAAAGTAAGGATAATAATTTTAGGAATGCAGTAATATTTATGAATGGCTTAGCAGAATGTTTAGAAACCAATAAGTAAATGATAATAATTTTTAGCATAGTTCTGGAGCTCCTTTACTTTCCAAGGAATCCTTACCTATCAACTCATTCCACCCAGGAGAATCTAATGTTCTGAAGATTACCAGCAGATATTCATTGAACATTATCCATTAGTGTTCTTGATCTTTAAATATGTCCTATAAAGATACAGACAGTTTTGTTTAAAAAAAAAAAAAGATAAAGGGAATATAACCAGTGAGAGAAGTAAATAAAAAATTCATCAGCTGTGAATCCTAATTTCAATGTTTCTGTTCACGTATTTTGTGATTTTTAAGTCTTTAGCTTCTTCCCTCATTTTATCTAGCCCAATCTTCTTATCCATAAATCTAAAATGAAATGCTATATCTCAATCAGAGTTGCTTGCAAAGAAGTATTTGAGAAAAACTACTGTAAGAAGTCTGTTTTTAATAGTGAGCTATAATTAACCTATGGAATCAGGTTGTTGAAAAGGACATATGGTATACTGAATGTTCTCATTACTCATATTAATCAAAATAGGTCTTAAATATCTCAATGACTCTGAAAGTTCTGATGACTTTTAAGTTCAAAAATAAGCAAGTTGCTTTCATAGTGAGGACTCATGCCACACCAATGCCTCTCTTAAGTATAACCTTTTAACAAGTATGTACCTTAAAAAAAATTTTTAACAGTATTCTGTCCCCTACATCGGATTAGGCATATGCAGGAAATAACGAAGATATAGGCTACTTGATTTTGTGGTGCCTCTATTCTGTTGGGAAGAAGATACTAGAAAGAACAGCAGGTGTCAGGGCGGAGGCAGTTATAGGAGTGCATTGTTCAGATCTTCTTTTAGGACAGAGTGTCCATGCTGAGGTTACTTTCTACCCAGACTCCCTCTAGCTAATAATCCTCTGGCCATTCGAATCACTGCCCAATGTGTGACTCATCTAGTGGGCAGGTTTTGCTCTGGGACTTCCCATTGGTCAGAGAAAATCATCAAGGCTTTTTCTGAGCTCACTATACTGTGAGGCTCTTCTTATCTGATCCTCCTTTCATCTTTCCTTTCACAGAAGTCAAACCTGCATTGGGATCTGAAGGCTCCTCCCACTATCCTGCACCTTTCCTCTTTATTTTTCACAAGTGTTTCATCTAATAAATCTTTTGCGTGACTAATTTCATCCTGGTGTCTGTCTCTCAGAGGAAATGCACCGATACAGTATCCAAATGAGCATTAAAATAAATGATTCTTAAGATTGGAGTCCCAGTTTTATAGGGATATTAAAATCATAATGGGGTCATTTAGTTCTTTTCAAAGAGCCTAATGAAAACCATATGTTTAACCTGACTACTTCTGCATAAATTATTATTTGCTAGTTACAATTAGTTTGCTAGAAAAAAATGAAGTATTCAATGTTTTGGGTTGCCTTCCTATGCACAACCTACTTTCTGGAATGGATTTTCACCCTCAGCTTTACAACTCCTCAGCCCAGTCACAGGTGGTTGGACCAAGGGCCCTCTAGTCCCTGGAAAGACTGTCCTTGCCCTGAGCTGAGATAATAACATTTTATTTAGGAAGAATATGTACAGTAAACATAAATATTGTAGTGTATGCATGGCATATCCTGGATCTGGGAGAATATATAGATGTGTGTTAGGTTGTTGGCTTGAGATCTGTACAAAAGGATAACAATCATGAGAAAAAAAGATAAAAGCAGAGAAGAGATAATAAAGACCTGAGAGGTAAAGAGAACAACTTGTTTTCATTTTCCATTTCCATCTTGGGTCACTAAGTTCTGTCTGTACATGCTCTGTCTATTAAGTGTCACAGAAACGTAACTGAATGTTCAAATGATTAGGTTATAGGTCATAATTCAGTGATAGTGGAAAGTAAGCTTGAACTAATTAAGTGGAGCAAGTTCCTTAGAGTAAGTGAATCCGAGAATGAGATGAAAAAAATGTGAAAAGTATACTAGAGATAACATGGAGTCAATGAGATTCAGAGATCCTTTCAGGAAGTAGGCAGAAGTTAAATTATATCCCTATAAGTCAAGGAATGACATTATTCATTCCTGTTCAACAGATGCTCTAAACATTGTTGAGGACCTAAAGTCCTAGTCATTTAGGAGCTTATATAATGGGCAAAATGCAAGTGCACTTACATTGCACTTAGAAATCAACTAAGTCAAGAGATATGATACAAATAGTTTTAGGGAAGGAAGTTTAGGGAAGTTTAAGGAAGAAAGAAATGTCATTTCTTTGATGTTATTGAGGTGGGAAATGCTGACATTTGAGATATATATTTTTTTTTTTTTTAAAGATTTTATTTATTTATTTGAGAGAGAGAGAATGAGAGAGAGCAAGTACATGAGAGGGGGGAGGGTCAGAGGGAGAAGCAGACTCCCTGCTGAGCAGGGAGCCCGATGCGGGACTCGATCCAGGGACTCCAGGATCATGACCTGAGCCGAAGGCAGTCGCTTAACCAACTGAGCCACCCAGGCGCCCCGAGGTATATATTTAATGATACTCATTTTATAGACATTCTGGTAGAGGAGGCTGCATGAACAAAGTAGTAAGAAATACATGGATGAGAGTCAAGGAAAGACTAATTAGTTTTGTTTAAAACATAGGTTCTATATGGTAAATGACAGGGCAGGTATAGTCTATTGTATAGAGAGTCTTGATGTCATTGTGAAAGACAGCCTGAAATAAGAATTGACAAAACTGGATGACTGCTTGTAAATGGTGGATCAGGAAGAGAGAGGATTCAAAAAAGTTTCTAGCTAGGAAGGATTGAAAAGTGGTAGTCCAATTGACTGAAACTGGGAAGTCAGACTGAGGGTTGCTGGAAGGGAGTTGGGGGAGGGATAAGGTAACTGGGTGATGGGCATTAAAGAGGGCACGTGATGTAATGAGCACTGGGTGTTATGCAACTGATGAATTATTGAACTCTACATCTGAAACTAATGATACACTCTATGTTAACTACTTACATTTAAATAAAATAAGTAAAAAAAAAAAAGAATAACTTTAGAGGAAGATTCAGTAGTACAAATGTGAAATAATGAAACATTAGGGCAAGAATGGTAAGCTTGAGAGAGCTACACAGGCTTCCTAAAAAAATTCAGTTAGATTTCTTTTTCAATATCCAGTGTTTAAGCATTCTTTCTCACCCTTTATTGCAGCCTCTGCCACTCAAGAGTCCCTACGCTTCCCACCTTTTATTTTATCTAATATAAGCCCTTTCACTACAGTGTGAATATATTTGTATAAATATCAAATTCTCCCAAGATTATTTATATTGTAACCTTATCATTATTCCCTGTAAGGAATGTGAAATATCAATGATCAAGCTAAGAGAGGTATGCTTTAGCATACGAGGAAAAAACCCTCCCAACTCTGCAAAAATGAAACCATAAGACATCCTGCCAACTCTGCTTAGTATACATTGGGTTGTCCATGGCCTGTAACCTAAAAGTATGGACCAAGAGATAAATTTCGATATGTAGATTGATACATAGATTCAGGAGTCATCAACAAAAAAGAAAGGAAATTAATTCATTTATTCTGCAAACATTTATTAAATATTTGCCATGAACCAGGCATTCTTCTAAGTGATGGGGATACAACAGTGAAAAAACATAGAAATGTCTGCCCCTATGAATTTTACATTCAAAAGAGAGACAGACAACAAAAAATATATTAATAAGAAGATAATGCACACATTTATATGTAAATAATTTCATTCAAAATTGTTACGTAGAATATACAACAGGAAAAGGAGATGGAAGGACTGAAGAACAGGAAAAAAATGTAATTTTAGATAATCAGGAAGGCACCATTAGGAAGAGAACATTGGAGCATATTTAAATGGAATATGGGGATGAACCATGTGAAAATCTAGGAAAAAAAGTGCTTTCTAGCAGAGAAAATACCAGTGTTGCCATCACATTGATAGCTGGAAAGAGAGGTGAGGTGAAACAGAATAGTCCCTATTGTTGCAGCTGGTCCTAAGATTATAAATGATATTCATCATTTTCCTTCTGTACCACACACTGTATATTTCACTCACTGTAGCCAGGCACCACAGCTAGTCTGGGTTGCTTGTTTGCCTGCTGTTATGACCTAGACTATCCTTAGAGTTTGAATTCTTAATCATCCTGTCTTCTTGGGCCATGGTTGCTACAACTACTCATTTACTGTAATCAGTGGGCACAGAAACACCAAACAATTCCTCAGTGAATGCTCTGTGTTCCAGACATAGCCCTCCCTGTTCCCATTGCATTGGAATAAAACTAGCTCGGGTAGATGACTAGAAGCAATTACCCTCTCCTTCTGATAGTACAGTTAGTATCAGCATGAAGAGGCCAGAGAGACTAGAGGGCAGTTGCAACTTCACCTTCAGTGGAACCCTCGCTGTGTCTCCTAGCTGAATTGTTCCTGCTAAAAAACCAGCACTTCTAACCAACCAGAGCCTAAGGTCATGGGAATGAAAAGATAAATTCTATAATTGGTTCATTGCAAGTGAAATTGAAAGAGGCACCTCTTGGTTCCCAGGTCCATGGATTCAATCTATAGAAGGCAAAGTACCATATATCAACTGTTAGTCCAGTGCATCTACTACCTCCTGGAAGACAATGCTCCCATCTGGAGAGTGTTGTCTGTAATCTGGTGCACTACTTGAGCCTTTCAGACCATTCCACTGTGCAATTTAGTCAACTGCTTCCAAATAATAGATTATATAAGATTAGTGTATCCCATGCTATACAACTATCATTGCCTCTAATATCCTTTAAAATGTGTGCAATGCTCTGCAGCAATACTGTATGGAATACCATGTTAATAGATCAGCTATTCTGTAAGTCCTCAGTTAGAAGACAAAGCCCTATTTATGGTAAGATTCAATTCAAATAGGAACAAATCACTGTTCTCTCTAGGAAATGGTCCAATATCATTCATTTTCCATCAAAAAAATAACTGTGTCTTTAAGGAATTATGCCATATCAACTACACAGAATCAGTCTTTTGGGTGGCAAGCAGAGCATTCTACAGTATCATTAGCTAATTGGGGATTTGAAGTAAAAGGGAGTTAATGGTCTTAGGTTTATATATATTCTCCACCTCTGTTTCCATGATGCTCTCTCCTTTGTACCAGCACTAGGTGACTGAAGAGAAATAGGCTGACATCTGTATGATGGGTTATTCTGTCTGGATTTTTTTTTTTTTTTTTTTAGAACTTACTAGTAGCTGTAGCTATGTGTGATATAACTTTTCTCATAGATTTATCGATACATCTTTTATCCAGAGCTTCTTGTTTCTAATATTCAAGTCTTGTTCCTTCCAGGGCCTTGATTAATCAGCAAAAGCTATTTCCCCCCATTTATATACCCATTCTTCGAATGACTTTTCTGCATGTAATAATCAAGTCTGCCCTCTGGGAGACTATTCTCTAATGACTGCCATAAGGCAACCCCTGAATAGGTTTGTAACGATAGTTACAGCAGTGAGAACAACATAGTCTACCTATATATTTACCGATCCTGATTCTTTTTTCCTTCTTTATTAGTTGATTATGTGAATTTCTCCACAAGGCTATAGTTTGCCTTGAGGAAAAAGCATAGGTACAAAAGAAGTAGTAACATGAGAGTTTGAGACACCTGTGTATATAATTTTCTCATGCTTTTTGGAGCTCCTTGGGCCCAATTCAAAATATACCATTTGCACCATACAATGGCTGCTCAGTGCCTATCTGACTACATGATTCAGTGGATGTGGCAATACCAAGTCATGGTGGATAACTTTAATTACATAGTCATTTGATGTTCCTGGTAAGGCACTGGCAATGTTAAACCTCATCTGAGCCTTTGCCCTAAGAAAACATTGGTGAAATCATCTTCCCACCCTTTTGTGTTGCAGGAAACAGGTGATGACCAAGGACCATCCTGCTTTTGCATAGTCTAAGACCCATTTCCACGTTTCCTGAATGTGTCAGGTAAGACCCATCTCTAACTTTTGTCATGACTTCCATAAAACTCATACATGACTCATTTGTCTGCCTGTGTCTATCTAATGACAAGACGTTTTCTTTTCTTTGAGAGATTTCTGATTAATAATGGCTCTCCAATGCAGTCATCTGAATAAAACCCTCTCCTTAATTATATGTTACATCTTGTCTTTTAAAACATTCAGCTGTTTTAGGGCCCCATAATATGCCAGGAGCTGTTTTAGAAATGGTGAATAATTCTCTGTTGCATTCCTAAAATGTTTTATTATCTTTATTATTTTAATTTTTTTAATTTTTAGATTATTAGTTGGCTTTGATATTAAGAATGATGTCAAATTACATTCCTAAAATGTTTTATTATCTTTATTATTTTAATTTTTTTAATTTTTAGATTATTAGTTGGCTTTGATATTAAGAATGATGTCAAATTACATTTAAAAAACCTTTTCTACATTTATTGAGATGTTGGTTTTCCACTACTAATGTGACATGTAATACACAAAAACAATGTCTAATATTAAACCAACAAAGTATAATGGGATGTTTTACTTGATTGTATAGATTAATTTTTTGTTATATAATTGGACTTTAATTCTTATTGTTATTATGTGCTTGCATTTATGCCTCTGTTGGTATTTTGTGGTAAACTTAAGAGAACTTATCAAACAAATACTTAGATTCATTTCACTAGTTTCATAAAATCAGTTGTCAAGTGTACCATTTTTTAATGCTCTGAAATATTTTTATAATATGGAAATGATCATTTTCCTGATATTTTGAAAGAATTAACCTGTAAAAGTGCATCTTGTCCTTTTTATTTGGTAAGTATAACTTTAATATCATTAAAACATTTTAAGTATACTACTTGTCTAGCTATTACATTTTGACTCAATTTTGAACAGTTATTTTACAGAAAATAATGTAATTTAATGAAATTTTAAATAATTATTAGCATGCATTTACATACTATTACAATTAATAACTATATATATATTTGTATTTTCTTCTCCATCCTTAGGAATTATGGTTACTAAACAGTGCATATTTCTTACAAAGTAATGATCATAATATAGGTAACACTTTGAGCAGTTCAGAGAGAGAAAGGGAGAAAGTGTTAGATAAGCTATTTTTAAGAAATATTTCATAGGTATTGATTTTCCATAAGGTATTTTTAAGTAATTTAAAAATACAAATTCAAAAGCATAATGCTTTTTATAATCCTCATGTTAGAGAGTTTTAAAGCAGCATGTATCTGATGTTTATTAATTTCATAAAAGAGAAAAGAAGATTTTACTTACCCTTATCTAAATCCTATCTCCCAAGTACTCTTTTTCCCCCTTTGGGGGAGGGAAGACATTACTCGAGGATTGACAATGGTCTATTCCATTGAAAGGTAAAGCCTATTCTTGTACAGGGCTGCAGCCTAAGTTTTTGTCCTCAACCACAGTCAAATACAAGAGGGTGGCAGCAATATAGTTTCCATAAGTGGGGCAATAATAGTGCATTCTCAGTGGGTCAATACAAAACTTGGTTCATCTTTTTCATACTGTTCATCGATATGGGTGTTCAATCTTAGTCTGAGGTCATTTTGTTATAGAAAAATATACACCAGTATGTTAATAGTAGCAATATCTTGATTTTGGGTTTTCAGAATGTTTTATTAACTTTTGTTTTCATTATTGATATATTTTAGTCTTCTATGATTATTGTATATGACTTGTGTATTAAAACAGTAAGGAGAGATATAAAATGAACAAAATACTACTGGAAATATAGCTACTAAAATATATACAGGGATTTAATCTGAAAAATTGAATTATGGTGATTCTTTTCTCCTTTGCCAAATGTGTACATACTTTTAAAAATAGTAGTTAGAAAAAAGTCAGTTTCTACAAAAAGGACTGAAGAAAAAGCTACCAAAGAAGGAGTAAGTGTGGTAAGTTGTTATGGTGGACAAAAAGAGAAAAGTGTCCCAGTCCACTCTTGACACTGACCGGCAACCTTCCTACTATGAAAAATTTTAAGCTTTCTATACCCTGAGTTTTTGCTCATGATTTGAAGTGTTAATGCCCCATTTTATTTTGTCATTGAATGTTGTTATTTTTGTTGTTGTTTTTCCTTAGTCCCTCTCTCTTTTTATTTGTATTCAATTTTCATGATACCAAGTTCCCAAACTCTCGGTAACCACTGCTCACTTAATGAATGTTTCTCTTTTCCGATTTATTTATCACTGTCACTTTACAGTCATATCAGATGAGGATGAATCTTTCATACTCTCAAAGTGGAATATTTCTGGGGATTACTGCAATGAATCAGCAGTTGAGCAATCTTGTTATAAATAATCTCAAATGCATTGTAAAAATGTGACTTTATTGAAATAAATAGTAGAGTTTAAATTAGTGTTTGTAATAATGTCTTGAGGTGAATAAGTGGTGAACTCACTGACACATGACTAGGCAGGGCAAGCTTCTTCTATAAATTTGTACTTAAGAAGTGGTTAACCAAGCTGTTTTCATGTATTGAGGAATGTGGGTCATTTAAAGAGGAATTAACTGTTTTCTAAAATCAATAAATTATGGAATGATGAGAAAATATTTTATAGTGTCCTCTATGGGCACATTAGTGCTTTTCTAGAGACTGCATAATTGCTTTGCTCAATTATTTGAAGAAAAGATTGGAATGCCTCCTTCGAAAGGAAACCAGATTTGGACTGTGTCAGACTCCACAGCAGCCAGTCTCCGGGGGCTTTTGTGCAACGGTCGCTCCTTGGATTCCTGTAATGTCCCATATGCAGCACTTAAATTGATTCCATTTAGGAATCTTTCAGACATCAAAGATGATTGTTCATGTGTTTCTACAATTTTGACTACTGAATTGCTTGGATATAGCTGTGTATTAGAAGCTGTCAACAGGGTGCCTGGGTGGCTCAGTTGGTTAAGCGACTGCCTTCGGCTCAGGTCATGATCCTGGAGTCCCGGGATCGAGTCCCGCATCGGGCTCCCTGCTCGGCAGGGAGTCTGCTTCTCCCTCTGACCCTCCTCCCTCTCATGCTCTCTGTCTCTCATTCTCTCTCTCAAATAAATAAATAAAATCTTTAAAAAAAAAAAAAAAAAAAAGAAGCTGTCAACAGATTAAATTTCTCTCTGTCTCTCCATCATCTAGATAGATAGATAGCCAAAATATCTGTGTGTTTGTTGTGTTTTATATAATGTACATGTATATAATATTTATATGATATATATAAAATTATAAGTCATTGGGATCCCAGACAAACACAAACTTTTATGAAATGGAACTGCTTCCATATATATTTTTTTTTCCCCTCTAATCAGTAGAATCATGAATGTCAGAGACAGAGATGAGGCACCTTGTCCAGGTTCCTAGTTATAGCATGACCAGCCATATTTTTTGTTTATTTTTACACAGGACCTAATGAAAATAGCAAAGACTTTTGGTGGGAATAATTAAAGCCCATCCTGTAGCATTGTACAATTAACTTTACATAATTATACTTGAAGAGCTACAAAATGTAAACAGTGGGCTGGTCACTTTTTTCATCTTAAAGAAGAGATAACCCATCTCCACTGAGATCCAGAGAATGGTTTCTATTCTGGATTTCTTATTCAGCCTTTTATACAATCTTCCTATATGTTCCAGAGATACTAGATTCTAGCTTGAGAATGCTATTTCTAAATTCAGTGTTTTCATGTTCATTTTTGCACTTGCTTAAAGGATAGTCTTTCAGTTGTGAAAGATATACATAAAGATAAACAAAGTAGTGGAAGTCCTAGCCAGAGCAATTAAGAAAGAAAAAGAATTTAAAAGGCATCCAAATCAGAAAGAAAGAACAAAATTATCTTTGTTTGGATATGGATATGATTTTAAATATAGAAAATCCTAAGGACTCCTCCAAAACACTGTTAGAAATAATCAATAAATTTGGTAAAGTTGTAGGATACAAAATCGATATATAAAAATCAGCTACATTTCTATACACTAATAATGAGCAATAAGAAAGAGAAATTAAGATAGCAACCCCATTTACAATAGCCTCACAAAGAATAAAATATTGAGGAATAAATTTATCCAAGGAGAGGAAAGATCTGTATGCTGGATACTATAAGATATTGATGAAAGAAATGAAAGAAGACACAAACAAATGAATCAGAAGAATTAATACTGTTAAAATGTTCATACTACTCAAGGCCATCTATATATTTAATACAATCTGTATCAAAACTTCCATGGGATTTTTCATGAAATAGAGAAAATAATCTGAAAATCTGTATGGAATCACAAAAGATGCTGAAGAGCCAAAGCTTTCCTAAGGAAAAAAAAAAAAAGCTAAAGGCATCACACTTTTTGATTTTGCACTATACTACAAAGCTATAGTAATCAAAACTTAGCATGGTATTGGTATAAAATAGATACACAGACCAATGGAACAGAATCAAGAGCCCAGAAGTAAATACTTATATATATGGTCAACTAATATTTCACAAAAGAACCAAGATTTAACAATGGGGAAAGGATATTTGCTTCAATAAATGGTCTTGGGAAAGTTGGATAACCATGTGAAGAATGAAACTGCAATGCTGTCTTATACCACTGACAAAAATTAATTTGGAATGGATTAAAGACTTAAACATATACCCTGAAACCATAAGACTCCTCAGAGAAAGTCTTTGTCTTGGCAACAAATTTTTGGATATGACACCAAAAGCACAAGTAATAAATAAAAAACCAGTAAGTGGGACTACATCAAACTAAAAAGCTTCTTCACAGCAAAAGAAACAATCAACAAAATGAAAAGGCAGCCTATGGAATGGGAGAAAATATTTGCAAATCATATAACTAAGGGGCTAATATCTAAATATATAAAGAACTCATACAACACAATGAAAGATCACCTCACACCTTTTAGAATGACATTTATCAAAAAGATAAGAGATAAGTGTTGGTGAGGATGTGGATGAAAGGGGAACGCTTGTGTATTGTTGGTGGGAATGTAAATTGGTGCAGCCACTATGGAAAACAGTATGGAGATTCCTCAAAAAATGGAACTACTATATGATCCAGCAATTCCACATCTGGAAATATACCCAAAGGAAATGAAATAATTAATTGGAAGAGATATCTGCACTCTCATATTCATTGCAGCATTATTCACAAATAGGCAAGATATGGAAACAATGTAAGTGTCCATCAATGGATGAATGGATAAAGAGGATGTGAAACACACACACACACACACACACACACACACACACACACAGAGGAATATTACTGAGCTATGAGAAGGAAGGAAGTCCTACCATTTGAAATGACATTAATGATCATGAGGGCATTATGCTAATGAAATAAGACAGGCAGAAAAATACAAATACTATACAATATCACTTGTATGTGAAATCTAAAAATGCCAAACTCAGAAACAGAGTAGAATGATAGTTACCAGGGGCATGCGATTGGAGGAAATGGGGAGATATTGGTCGGAGAGTACAAACATCCAATTATAAGACAAATAAGTTCTGTGTATTTAATGATCAGCATGATGATTATAGCTAATAATACTGTATTATATACTTGAAAGTTTCTAAAGAGTACTGAAATGTTCTTACCACAAGAAAGTAATGGTATGCGACATGATGGAGGTGTTAGTTAACCCTATGGTGGTAATCATTTTGCAATATATAAGTGTATCAAATCAAGACATTGTACACCTTAACCTTACACAATATTATATGTTAATTATATCTCAATAAGCTGGAAAAAAAAAGAACCCTTAATTTATGACCTTGGTACCTTTTGTGGGATAATGGGGAAGAGGAACGAATGGATGTGAGACACCTGAATCTTTCATAACACTGTTTCTCAGAGTAGAATTTCTCACAGATTTCTGTCCACTGAAATCACCTGGTAGAGCAAACTTGTACATCTAGGAAGTGTACAAAACTATCAATGCTAGCTAGGGTCTCCTTAACAAAAGATCATAATTTAGTTCGTCTGTCATGGTATTTTGTTAATGACATATTTTTAAAGCTACCCTATAGTTGAGAATTATTGTATTGGAAACCAAAACTTACAAAGTTTCTCTAGCATTTGCCAAATTAATTTGACCCCATTTCTCTGGCACCCACAAAACACCTGTGCAGTGACTTGCACTCATTATTTTCTTCCTATGGCTTATTTTGCATATTTAGTATTTTTTGTGTTTAGCATATTTGGAAATTCTGCAGTAAAATAAGTAAAAAAAATGACAATATCATAATCAAATTTTTAGTATATGTTTTAGAAATCCCCATATATTTTATTTCATTTTTAACTGTACCCACCAATTGTACCATTCCTATTTTCCTTTGCTCTTAAAAAAAGAAAATATAATTAATGTTAATATAGCAAATTGAATCCTTACTATTCATTTCATTTTGTCTTATTATCCTATAATTCCAAAAGCTTTGGCTGGCAGCTGGAGTCTGTTGATAAATGTGACCATGCCACTAGATGTATTCCCCAAGTTGCATGGCTTTTTAAGTAAGAGTAATAGTTGTAAAAGTATTACTTCTTACTAATTACTAAATGCGGATAACTCCAGACTGTCCAGAAAATTTATTAGAGTCCAGAAGACAGGATTGAATCAATCTACCATTAACACCTAGAATCCTCAGCTATAATTGTGAGTCAGTAATATGGAATTGGTTAAGAATATAAACTCGGGGTGCCTGGGTGGTGCAGTTGGTCTAGGTTCAACTCTTGGTTTTGGCTCAGGTTGTGATCTCAGAATCATGAGATGGAGCCCCATGTTGGGCTCTGAGCTTAATGAGGAGCCTGCTTGGGATTCTCACCCTTTTCCTCTGCCCCTCCTGCTCGTGCTCTCTCCCTCTCTCTCTTTCTCTAAAATAAATACATAAATCTTAAAAAAAAAAAAAAAAGAATATAAACCCTTGTGTGACCAACTCCTAGCTCTGTTACTTAATTTTCTTTTGTCTCTGGATATTTTTATTCTCTCTGTGCTTCTTATTCTTCACCTATAAAGTTAAGGTAATTATAATCATCTCATGCACAGGATTGATCATGTTCAGAGAGCACATAATAAGTGCTAAATGAGTTAGCTGTTACTTGATTAATATTTTTGATGTGGGCTTCTTTCATATTCAGGTTAGACCTATGTGAAGTACCCTAACCACCTTAGTGAAAGGCAATCTCCAGTGCGTCCCTTTTTTCTCCCCTCTATCTCACAGTCAAGTGTGATCTATCACGTAAGTATTGGTAATATATGATAGTTCTCTATATATGCTCAACAATTTATTAAGCATCTTCACTATGCTAAGAGTTGGTAATATCATTAGAAACTGTACCTATTTTACCCAAATTATCTTAATATGAAAAAAATCAAAGACCCCAAATAAGAATTGCAGCTTTAGTTCTCTCATTTGAAATGCCTCCACTGGTATATATTGAAATTATATAAATAAATATAAATCAAGAACACATTTGCCTCTGGAAAGATTTGTGTCAGTGTGTTCGAAATGGTTTTCTCTAGGTGGGTATTATGGGTATTTTAAATTTTCTTCTTTTATCTTCTTTTTATCATTTTTATAAAGTAAATAATTTTTAAATAAAAATGACTTTAAATTAGTAACACATTACCTTTACCTTGATATTGTAACTTTGTTTCATTATGATGCCACCTAAATCTATAGAGTGATTAAGCCACATAATTTTGGAATGTAGAAAGCATTTAAATAAGTCAATTTTACACCAATGGAAAATATTACATAAATACAAGCAAATATGCACAATTAGAGTTTGATTGATAGAAAATGAAAATATTGCACCTAGTTGTCTAGAACATAGCCTTATGATTTACTATAAAATGTATGTGGCGGGTAGAATTTAATACTTATTAACCTCATCCAAATCTTATTGTCTCTTTCTGTAAAAATCAATTTAAAATAAGCTTATGTAATTCCTTTCCTTTTCTTTGGACACTGAAATGTATTTTTTTTTTTCAAATTCCATTGAGAAAGTCAAAACTAATGTTTTGGAGCTTACGTTATAGATCTTCTTGATGTTAATTTGATATATATTAAGTGATATATATTAAGTGAAATATACCATGGGTAAATTTAATATTCAGAGTTTGAAAGGAAAATTTTTCTTGAGTCAGAAAACTTTAAATACCCAACCAAAGACTTAAAAACAATTTTACGCCTTGGGGGGACACACAGAATATAACACCTAAAAGCTGTCTCTAGGCTCTATTAAATGCTTTGATTTTATAACATGAGTTGGACATTTGTTCCAAATTAATTGCTTCTTTTCAGTTTTTATACAGTGTGTGTGTATTTTATGTCTCCCTTGCTTTGAGGGCTTTAAAATTAATGAAAAGTGTAATAGACTGGTTTGGATAAGATTCAGACTTTTTGGCAGACTCCTAAGTAACAAAAGCCAGCCAGTACTTAATCAAATAGTATATTTAAGTCTCTGTGTTTGTTTTTTTTAAGTTTCGAACCAATGCTGTTTAACTTAACTGCCCATCCATCTCATGTAAATTTCTGTTGTTTTTTTAAGTGATAAAATGTTAGAAAGAAATTAGAACCTATCAGTAATCTAAATGCCGTTCTATTAGAGTGCTTATATTTCCAAAATGGATTTTTATTCATGTCAGTATTTTCCATTGTATCACAGAGAGCAAACAGTGAAATGGATTTCTTTTTTCTTTTTTTATCCACACGATTAACCCTTTCCCAAGTTAATCTTTGAGACATTTGTTAATATAAACATTTTCTTACATAGAAAATATTGTTACATACATTGTTTCTTACATAGAAATATTGTTTCATTTGAGTAAGTGAAAACTTGAGGTTAAGAAGGAGCTTGATATCACTATCTATATCTGTATTAAAACACCTGATAATTTCTATTCTCCATATTGTTAAACCTGACTTTTAAATGACAATTACATTTTCCTATTTTAGATAAAGCTATAGCATAATAGTAAAGCCAGGAGTGAGATGAAGCAGACACTTGTGACAACTCAAACCCTTTGGTACAAAAAAAATGTCAGTTTTGGTACTGCAAGCCCAGGGCCATGAAGTCCACTGGGATTCGTCACAGGACTCTCCTGCGGGGCCTGCTGAGATACTGTTGCCATAACACTGAAAGGCAAATCTTCAACCAGCAACAATCTTTAGATGCTCTCTATACAATGTCAAATGATGTATCATTTTCTTCTAATAAAAATCATCTACATGCATCCCCCAACCAAAACTTGTGCCCAGTTCATATTGTCAAGAATTGCTAATTATTTAAAATAAAAGTAAGGGTTATTTTAACTTGGACACATTTTGTTCTGTTCATTACATTTATGTTACCTACTAAAGTATGGATAATGAATTAAATTGGGATGGATGAGTTTAGTTTAGAGAGAAAAATTAAAGCCCGTGAATATAAACCTATTTCTACAGTAATCTATTAAGCCTTGCATTTTTTTCCCTGAGTTTAAAAGTGCATTTATATAAATTATTTAGGGAATCATGAACATCAAGTAATCATTTCTACTGAGGTCATGTGTAAGTATATTTATAATTCCTATCAAACATTCAGAATTGATAATGTTGCTTATTTTAGTATATACTAGACTAGAAAAATACATGGGTGAAAAGATAATACATGTTCTCTAGAAATGTATTCTCAGTATCACTGTACCATGTAAATCAAATATGACTTAAAGTCACCAAAGGACAGCATCAGAACCATTTCTACACTCTGATTGAGAAAACAATGCACCAAGTCATGTATCCATAGGGATTTCAAAACTTTGTTTGCCTAGTAAATTGTTTGTGCCTAAGCTGGGCTAAACTATTTACCTCTAAGTAATTTCTTTTTTCTTTTTTTTTTGGTTGTTTCAAAATGGTATTTATTTTGTCTTCATTTTCAAGGGACATGATTAGTCTAAAAATGCCCACAAATTCTTTGAAACTTCTCCAACTGAAAGATTGAACCTAATGCCCTCTCTTGGGAATTTGCACAATGATTCACTTCTTTTTTTTTTTTAATTTTATTTTATTATGTTATGTATATCACCATACATTACATCATTAGTTTTTGATGTAGTGGTCCATGATTCATTGTTTGCATATAACACCCAGTGCTCCATTCAATACATGCCCTCTTTAATACCCATCACCAGGCTAAGCCATCCCCCCCACCCCCCTCCCCTCTTGAACCCTCAGTTTGTTTCTCAGAGTCCATAGTCTCTCATGGTTCATCTCCCCCTCCGATTTCCCCCCTTCATTTTTCCCTTTCTACTATATTCTTTTTTTTTTAACATATAATGTATTATTTGTTTCAGAGGTTACATCTAAGTAATTTCTAATAAGAAATACATCAAAATCCCTCTGAATCTTTGAAAAATTAAAGTTGAAAATGTAGTCTTTTTTATTAATGTAACAAATATTTTTACATCCTGAATATAGTAAATTGACCACAACTAAACCAAACACATAAGACACAAATAACCTATAAATTTAAATGCAATTAGTATATTAAGCCCACCTGTGAACCTGAAGCACTTACAATACATATATATTTTATTTATTTTTTAAATATTTAATTTATTTATTTGACAGAGAGAGACACAGCAAGAGAGGGAACACAAGCAGGGGGAGTGGGAGAGGGAGAAGCAGGCTTCCCGCCAAGCAGGGAGCCCGATGCGGAGCTCGATCCCAGGACATGGGGATCATGACCTGAGCCGAAGGCAGACGCTTAACGACTGAGCCACACAGGTGCCCCTTCATATATATTTTAGAAATTGGAATCTATCATCTATAGAAAATTGAGGCTAGTGTAACTTTAGTTTTTCTCTGTTAAGTTAAATAAAAAAAATCTAATACAAATAGGTTACCTGTAAATGTCTTCCTGATCACATTACCTTTTCTGTACCTACTCCAGAAATACCTAGAATGCTAAATTGATGTTAAATAGCATGTATACGTTTATGTATTTTCTACACTGTGCATATTCCCTTAGGAAACAGAAACTAAGGTAGTTAGGAATCTAATAGCCGTACTAAGGTAAGCTTTTGAAGCATAAAGGGAAAGAGCAAAAATAGGTTAATTCCTCCAGCATTGCTTTTTCTTCTATAAAATCACCAGCTTATATAACATTTGTCTCTTCTTTGGTGAGATGTTTGTTTATATGTTTTGTACATATTTTAATTGGATTTTTGGTGCTTTTTTTAATTGTTGATTTTAAGTACTTCTTATATATTTTGGATAAAAATCCTGTATCATATATGTGTTCTGCAAGGATTTTTCTTCACACTGTAGCTTGTCTTTTGATTTTCTTAACAGTGATTTTACAGTGTATAAGTTTTAATTTTAATAAATTCCAATTTTTCGATTTTTTCTTCTGTGGATGATTTTAGTGTTATATTTAAGACTCCATGAAAAATCCAAGGTGACCTAAATTTCTTCCTGTGTTTTCTCTAGAAAGGTTAGTTTTGCAGTTTACATTTAGGTCTATGATCCATTTTCAGTTAATTTTTGTGAAAAATGTGAAGCAGAAGTCTAGTTTCATTCTTTTGCACATTGCTCAATTGTTCCAGCATCATTTATTGAAAAACCATCCTTTCTCCATTTAATTGCCTTACTCATTTCTCAAAGATCAATTGACTATTTGTGTGGACTCTTTATTCTTTTCCATTGATCTATCTGTCTATCTTTTGCTGATACCATGCTGTCTTGAATACTGTAAACTTTATAGTGAGTCTTAACATAGGGTACTGTCAGTCCTACAACTTTGTTCTTCAGTATTGTGGTGGTTATTCTGTGTCTTCCTCTTTTCCATGTAAACTTTAGAATGACTTTGCAAATATCTCCAAAATAGCTTGATAGGCTGTTGGTTGGAATTGTGTTAAATCTGTAGATCAAGTTAGGAAGAATTGACATCTTAATAATATTGAGTCTTCCAACCAATAAAAACAGAATATCTTTCATTTTTTAAGATTTTCTTTAAGTTCTTTCATCAAAGCTTTGTAGTTTTTCACATGTAAGTTCTGTAGACATTTTGTTAGATTAATACCTAAATAGTTCATTTTTGTGTGCTATTATAAAAAGTATGTTTTTTAAATTTTCAAATTCTAATTGTTCATTGCTAGTATATAGGGGAAAATGACTTTGTCATATGAACCTTATATCTAGTGACTTTGATATACTCATTTATTAGGTCCAGGTATGTTTCTTTTTCCTACATATACAATCATGTCATCTGCAAACATAGGCTTTATCTTTCTTCCCAATCTGTATACCTTTATTCCCTTCCCTGTCTTATTGCATTATTAGGACTTCCAGTATGATATTGATTAGAAGTGGTACAACAGGACATCCTTGCCTTATTCCCAATCTTAGGAGAAGACCACCCAATATCTCATTATTAAGTATGATGTTATCTGTAGGTTTTTTGTAGATGTTCTTTATCAAGTGACAAATTTCTCTTCTTTTACTAGTTTACTGAAAATGTTTACTATGAATATCTGTTGCATCTTATCAAGTGCTTCTTCTACCTGTATTATATGACATGTGATTTTGGTTCTTTAGCATGTTGATATGGTACATTACAATGATTAATGTTTGAATATTGAACCAGCCTTGAATACTTGCATTAAATCCTACTTTGTTCTGGTATATAATTCTTTTTATATATTATTCCATTCGATTTAATAATTTCTTTTTTTTCCAAGTACAATTTTTTAATAAAGATAATTACAAAAGATGGAAAATCAGCTCAGAAAGGCCAATTACTTCTTTAATAGATCAGTTTTTGACATAATAACTCGCATCAATTTTAAATACTATCACATAAAGCATGGTGGAGAAAAGAAATTTTGCTTCATAATTAGAAAACTCACAATAAAACTTGCCAAGAAAAACAAAAACAAAAAAAGCCATTTTGAAAATAAATACAGTCCATGCCAAAGTAGTATAAAATGAAGCCAGAAGTCTTCAAAAAGAAAAAAAAAATTTTCTTCCCAATATTTTCTCACTCTTTTATGGTTTCTGAAATTGGTGAGACATTCAAATTCAAGGGTTGCTGAGCTGTTCTGATTTGGCTCCTTTGGTATCTGTTTTTTCACCACTACTGTCCTTGGATTTATCTTCTTCCTTAACATCTGCTTTTTTGTCCTCTGTTTCCTTCTTGTCTTCTTCAATTCTAGCTTTCTTTGCTCCTTTCTTATGATCAGCCACATTTCTACGTCCTCCTTCTCCTTCATCCTCAGAGTCTGAGAATTCTTCATCACAAGCTATCCGTTTGTCTGATGCTCGAATAGAAATTCTCTTGTCTAGATCTTCTCCATCTTCATCTCCGCTGTCTTCATGAACAGCATCTTCTGGAATAGCTTGCATCTGGACGCCAGGTGCATGAGGTAACATGCGTAAATTTTCAAATACACGCTGTTTTATCTTTTCCATATATTCTGGAGTGTTCTGGTTTGTCATGTTTGAAGGACTAATATGCAGTTTGAAGTCCGGGGCAAAATACTCAAAGTAATCATTATATGGCAATTCATTGGGAATCTCACAATCAAGGCAACTGCAGTCTCGTATGTCCAACACCGAGCAACATTACGAATTGTGTATCCACCTCCCCCAAGCATCAGTAATGGTAAATTGAAAGTTTTCACAACTTCTACACATTTAGCATGACCTTTGACTGTCAGATTGAAGCAACCAAGCCTATCACCAGATAGTGAGTCGGCTCCACACTGTAGCACCACAGCACTAGGTTGATACGTCTCCATCACCTTTGAGATAATAGGCTTAAATATCTGCCCAGAGGACTCATCATCTATACCATCTCTCATTGGAAAATTGACGGCATAGTATTTGCCTTCTCCTGCACCAATATCCCTCAAGTCTCCTGTTCCAGG
This sequence comes from Halichoerus grypus, assembly GCF_964656455.1. Classification (NCBI taxonomy): domain Eukaryota; kingdom Metazoa; phylum Chordata; class Mammalia; order Carnivora; family Phocidae; genus Halichoerus; species Halichoerus grypus. The sequence goes on from NC_135712.1 coordinate 55,938,884, forward strand.
AAAGTATTCCCCATATTTATGGAGTGATACAGTCATTACACGATCTGTCGTATAAAAAACTTCTTCAACACCATCACCATGATGGATATCAATATCAATATATAGGACTCTCTGATGATACTTTAGTAATTCAGGGATGGCAAGTACAATATCATTAACGTAACAGAATCCTGATGCTTCTGATTTCTTAGCATGATGTAATCCTCCAGCCCAGTTAACAGCCATATCAGTTTGTTGTCAGTTTAACTTCACAGCCCCAGCAACTGAGCCACCAGTCGAAAGCTGACAAAACTCAAAGAGTCCATCAAACACTGGACAATCCTCTCCAACATTAAATCTCTGCATCTGCTTACTATACTCAGACATGTTATCTGGTCTTATTGAACGTAGAAATTTGATGTACTCATCACTGTGGTATTTTGTCATTTCTTCAGCAGTGGCTTTATGGGGCCTACATATTTCCATTTTTCTATATAAGCCATAATTTAGCCCCAAGTTATGGGTCATGCGGATCCTATGAGGTTTCATGGGATGACCCTGTCCATAATAATAATTTCCAATATCACCATCGTAATAGTAGCAGACTTTCTTCTTGCCGCCTCCCTGACTGTACGCCATGGGCTCTCCGGCCACCGCCGCCTCCGGGCTCCGGCTCCTCCTCCCGCTGAAGCTGCGGCTGGTGCCGCCGCGGCTCGGCGGGGAGAGAAAAGGACTGGGGCGAAGGTGGGGGTGGCAGTCCCGCAAGGAACGGCGGGCCGGAGGGAGGAGATGAAGGGGCCGGGAGGACTCGGCACCGCCCGGCCGAGAGGCCGAGAGCGCGGCTCGATTTGATAATTTCTTAAAGATGAAAAAAAAACTATGTCCATGAGAAATATTAATCTGTAATATTCCTTACTCATATTGTCTGTATTTAATTTGCTATTAATACTGACCTCATAGTATGAGTTATGAAGTGTTAACTTTGTTTCTATTTTTTTGGAAGTGATTGTGAAGAATTGGTATCACTCCTTTCTTAAAGTTATGATAGAATTTTCCAGTAAAAACATATGGGCTTGTGTATTACCTTTTGGAATATTTTTAGTTATTGATTCAATTTCCTTAATAGATATTGGCCTATGCAGATTATCTATTTCTCCTTGTGTCTTTTTAAGGAATTAATCCTTTTCCTCTCTAAGATATAATATTTGTGGGAATATAGTTGTTCACAGTATCACTTTATTATCCTTTAATGTCCATGGGATCAGTAGTAATGATTCCTTTTTCATGTCTAATATTAGTATTTGTGTCTTCTCTCTTTTTAATTGCTTAGACTAGCTAGGGTTTTATCAATTTTATATCAAAGAACCAACTTATCAATTCTTTTCAAAGAACTAGGTTAGGTTTCCTTGATTTTCTGTTGATCTCCTGTTTTCAATTTCATTGTTTTCTGCTCTAGTTTTTATTATTTCTTTTGCTGTTCTTCTGCTTGCTTTACACCTAAATTGTTTTTTCTCTAGTTTCCAAAGGTGGAAGTTGAGATTATTAATTTTAGAACTTTCTTTTTTTCTCATTAAATATTATAAATTTCCCTTTAAGCACTGCATTCACTCTCACAAATTTTGATAAGCTGTATTTTCATTTATATTTAGTACAAAATTTGTTAAATTTATTTTGAGACTTTTTGACCTGGTGTCATATAAAATCATATTGTTTTATATCCAAATACTTGGGAATTTTCCGAGTATTTTTCTGTTGCTGATATCTAGTATTAATTCTGATTTAATTTTATTGTGGTCTGAGGGCATACTCTGTATGATTTCTATTCTTCTAATTATGCTAAGGTGTGTTTTATGACCTAGTGTGGTTTATTTGTGTGAATTTCCACATAAACCTGTGAAGGTGTTATAATTATTTGAAGAAGTATATCAGTTAGATCAAGTTGATTGAAAGTACTCTTCAAATCAAATTCATTCATACTAATTACCTCCCACTTGGTCTATCAATTACTAAAAGAGATTTGAAGTCATCAACTATGGTAGTGTATTTGTTGACTTCTGTTTTCAATTCTGTCAAATTTTGTATCATGCATTCTAATACTCTGTTGTTAGGTTCATATATGTTAAGGATCATTGTCTTCTTGAAAATTGACACTTTTATCATATGTAATGCTTCTCTTCATCCCTGAACAACTTTCCCTGTTCTTAAGTTAGCTTTGCATGAAATTAATATAGCTACTCTACCTTTACTTTGACTAGTATTATCATGGTATATCTTTCCCAATTTCTTTACTTTTAACCTATTGGAATCAATTTATATTAAAACGGGTTTCTTGTAGATATTTTGGGGAAATTTTTTTATTCAGCAATCCCTGATAAATTCTCTTTTTTAATTGATATATTTATACTATTTACAGTATCACTATTTAAAGTGATCATTGATACAGTTGGATTAATTTCTACCAAGTTTGTAACTGTATTCTGTTTGTTACATTTTCTTTGCCTTTTTTTCCCCTCACCTTTTCTGGTTTTAATAGAGCACTTCATACAATTCATTTTATTTATTTTCTTAGCATATCAATTATATTTCTGTTTCAGTTTTTTAGCGGTTGCTCTGGAATTCGCAGTGTATGTTTCAAACTAATCCAAGTTCATCTTCTAATAACTCTGTTGCTTCATGTGTAGTACAGATGCCTCATACCAGTATTTGCAATTCCTTTCTCCCACCCTTATGACACAGATGTCTTTCATTTCATTTATCCATATGCTATGCTGCCCCGTAATTCAAACAAAAAGTTATCTTTTTTATCAACTAATGATAAGAAAAACAAAGATTTTTTCTTACTTTTATTTATGTATTTATTTATTCCTCCTATGTCCTTCTTTTCTTTATGTATATCTGAATTTATGACTTGTATCATTTTCCTCTTCTTGAGAACTCTTCAATATATCTGGCATGACCGGAGTGCTAATGAATTCCTTCAATTTTATTTGTCTGAGAAAGACTTTAATTTTTCCTTCAGTTTTGGATGATAATTTCACTGGTTATAGTACTTCAAGTTTTTCTTCTTTTTTTTTCCTTTCAACACTTTAAATATTTCCATGCTCTTCTTACTTACATGGTTTCTGACAAGAAGTCTACTGTAGTTCTTATACTTGTTCTTTTTTGGTTTGGCTTCTTTCAGGATTTTTCTCTGTTTTTGATTTTCTGCATTGTAATATGATATACCCAGGTGATTTCTTTTTGTTTTTATCCTGCTTAGTGTTTTCTGAGCTTCCTGGGCCTGTGGTTTTACATATGTCATTAATTCCAGAAAATTGTTAGCCATTTTTACTTCAAATATTTATTCTGATTTATTCTTTCTCATTTGCATCCATGTAATACTTGATATGTTAGAGTTTAAATCTGCCATTGCATTACTTGTTTTCTGTTTATTCCTTCTATTGTTCACTCCCTTGTTTCCCATTTTCTTTTCTCTTGTGGGTAATTTTTATTTTGAATTATCTACAGTGTTTGAGGATATATCTCTTTGCATACTTTGTTTATTTACTGGTCCCTCTAGAAATTACACAATATATATATAACCTATCATTGTCTTTTACTCCCAACATTTTGATAGTATAAGTGGAATGTAACGATCTTACTACACTTGAAGTCGTTTTACCCTCCATGTTTTATGACATAGTAGTCTTTAATGTTACTTCAACATACACTGAGAACCACACCAGATAATGTTGTAATATTTGTCTCATTAAAAAAAAAAAAAAATGAAACCCAGGGCACCTGGGTGACACAGTTGGTTAAGCCTTGGACTGTTGGTTTCAGCTGAGGTCGTGATCTCAGGAGTCATGAGATAGAGCCCTGCATCCAGCTCTGTGCTCAGTGTGGAGTCTGCTTGGAATTCTCTCCCCCTCCCCTTCTCTCCCTTTCTCTCTCTCTCTTTCTCTCAAATAAATAAATAAATCTTAAAAAAATACTTAAGGGGAGAATTATAGCTTATTATGTTTGACTTTTTATCTACTCTTTCCATTCCACTATTTCTTCTTCATTCTTGATGCTCCAGGTTTCCTTCTATTATTATTTCCTCTCTCTTTGTAGGACTTTCTTTAGCATTTTGTTTACAGCAGCTCTCCTGTTGATAAATCTCTTAGTTTTCTATGGTCTGAGATTGTTTTTATTTCTCCTATGTTCCTAAGTATATTTTCTCTAGATATGGGATTTGATGGGCGCCTGGGTGGCTCAGATGGTTAAACGTCTGCCTTCGGCTCAGGTCATGATCCCGGCGTCCTGGGATCGAGTCCCGCATTGGGCTCCCTGCTCCTTGGGAGCCTGCTTCTCCCTCTGCCTCTCTCTCTCTTTCTGTCTCTCATGAATAAATACATAAAATCTTTAAAAAAAAAAAAAAAAAGAATTTGAGGCTGTCAGTTCTTTTCTTTACTTTCTTTTTTTTTTTTTTTAGCACTTGAAAAATATTGGGCAACTTCCTTCTGTTCTCTATGGTTGCTAATGAAATACGCTGCTATCACTTGAATTGTTATTTTCCTAGAGGTAATATATTACATCTTTTTTGACTATTTTCAAGATTTTTTTCTTTGTCTTTTGTTTAGAGACAAAATATTTATTTTTATGTGTCAGTGTATAGATTTCTTTAGATTTAGCTTCTTGATCAAATATGGAAAGATTTCAGTCTTCATTTCTTCAAGTGTTTTTTTTTTTCAGGCATCTACTATTACTCTTCTTCTGGGACTCCAATGATACAAATACTACATCTGTTTTTGTTTGTTTACAAATATTACATCTTTTATAATTGTCCAAAAATGATTGAGTCTTTGTTCATTTTTTAAAATATATATTCTCTTTGGATGTTGAGATGTTCTTGCTTTTTGATATGACAAGTGATTTTGGATTGTGTTTTGCACCTTTTGTGAGTTATTTATATTTTATTTTTTCAATACACCTGTTTGGGTTCAGAATTCATGTCCTGGCCTAATTTTGCAGCCCATGATTCAAACAGCAGCTTAGTTTCAAAGCTTTTGCAATGCTATTTTGTTATCCACCACTTGTATGCTACTCTGCCAATCCAAAACCTGGGAAATACTAGTGTGGTCCAGTTTTCAAAACTTGTATTGCATTGCTTCTGTTTGCTTCCCGAATGGCTCAGACTTTATATGTAGATCCATTTGACCTGTTTGTTTCCTTCCCAGACCCATCTTGATTATTAACAACAAGCCTAGTCCTTAATCTTATACACATTGCCCCACAGTTCATTTCATTAATAAAATATGATATCCTGTTATAACACCTAAAGAGACTCAACCTAGCTTTTCTTTATCCAAGGAAGTGAGATTAATAAAAGATGTCAAGAGGCACCTAGGTGGCTCAGTGAAGCGTCTGACTCTTGGTTTCAGCTCAGGTCACAATCTCCAGGTCTGAAGATGGAGCCCCACAGTGGGCTCCATGCTCAGCAGGGAGTCTGCTTGTCCGTCTCCCTCTGCCCCTTCCTGCCCATACTATCTCTCTCTCTTTCTCTGAAATAAATAAATAAATCTTTAAAAATATTTTTAAAAAAGATGTCAAGATGATATCAGGAAAAGCTTAAGGAAAAGTAGAATTACTGTTTCTTTACGTATTGGGAAAGGAGTGGGACTCTGATTTTTTAAGGACCCTATGGGAATTCATAAAATGTGGATGTAGCTGATCGATAGAACAGTGTTCTGAAATACAGAGAGAGAGAGAGAGAAAGGAGGGGGAGGAGGGCAGGAGATTGAGATTACCTATGAATCCTTACAATTTTGTGAGGGTACTCTAATTATGGCTGTGATTAATTAGAATTATAATTTTCCCATTTTGTAGATAATGTGACTATTGTTCAAAACATTAAGTAATGACTAGATTATAACAGAACACAGGCATAGACTAATAATTCACAATCCCATACTTTCTTAGGATTTCTTGGATTTGGGTAGTTGATGAAGCATTAAAGCACTGCAACCATAGCTTTTATTTACAATAATAAAAAAGAACAGAGGCAGGGCCTGATTCTCTAAGGTTTTAGAATGCCAGAATAAGAAATTTGGACGTTTTTGAATCCAAACTGGAATCCACTGAAGCATTTTAAACATGAGGGTGACTCAAAGCATCTCCTTAGCAAGACTGATCTGATAACAGAGTATATGATAGATGGGGGCACTGCCACAAGTCAGACAAGAGCACGGTTAGTGAAATATTGCAGGCATCATTGGAATGTAGCTTTTGATATGCTATCAGTATGTGGAATCCATTGGGGTAGAACACTATTTTAGAAAAGGATTATAGACCTATATAAAGCAAACTATCTGTAATTACGTAAATAGAGATTAAAATGATATGGACCACAAGTTCCCATTCTCTAGGACATATGATCTCGTCCAGATGGTATCAGCAGTGCCCCAAGATAATCCAGAGATTAATTAACAGCTTTGTGGAAGATTATCTTTTCCTTTCATCCTTAAAAATATCTAGTATTGGTCAAGGTTAAAAAGATGCTACACAGATAAATATTGATTTGCTATAATAAGTACAACAAGTATTTCTGACCCTAACTTATGTTGTATTCCTGATTTTTAATTCCTTAATAATTGGGCTTACATATCCATTTTAAAGAGTATTAGCAAATATACTCTAATTATTTTATCATCACCTACATTACCTGATGCAATGATATCTTCTGAGCACAGTAATAAACAAATTACCCCAGAAATCACAGAATAGAAAGTCATAGTTTATTACAGACCAAATCATAGTTTATTAAATGTGTTTAAAACTCAGAGCAAGAAGCAAGAGAGAGATGGGATAGGCTAACACAGAATAGGTTGCACATGGGAGAAAGAACCTGCTACACGAATCCTGTGTTTTACAATGTTCAAATGTACTGTCTTTCTTTCACTTGGCCACCATACCCTTCTTTGCTGATAGTGTGATTTTGAGAACCAGAGTTTAAAGTATGTGCAAAGAACTCATAGAAAAAGGGTGCCAGGACCAATGACACACATTGCTCTGTCAGAGAGATGCAGAGGCAAGAAGCTTGCCAGTTAATTTGCTGACTAGCCATTGACATTATCTGCCTTTCATGGGTAGAGCATATCTGGGACCATAATACAACTATATTAGGTGTCACCGATGGGTGATGGATGTAGGGATGAGAGGGGTTTTGGCCCATAAGATGCATATCAATATGTGATCTTTACATCTCTTTTTATCTTTCTGTGACACTTGTTTATTTCAGCACACATTACAATTATTTTTTTCATCTTTTTTTTTAAGATTTTATTTATTTATTTGACAGACAGAGACACAGCGAGAGAGGGAACACACACAGGGGGAGTGGGAGAGGGAGAAGCAGGCTTCCCACTGAGCAGGGAGCCCGATGCGGGGCTCGATCCCAGGACCCCAGGATCATGACCTGAGCCGAAGGCAGATGCCCAACGACTGAGCCACCCAGGTGCCCCTATTCTTTTCATCTTTAGCATGCCTTATAGATTATTTATTATTTGCTGTTTAGAACTCAGCTTATGGATTCTGCATATATCTCACATGCTACTTGCTTATTCACTATCTGTATTTCACACATCCTGTGAATTTTTTGCCTACATCTCATAATCTATCAGCTTATTATCTTGGCTTATCACTTTCTATGAGTTACATTCATGTTATTTGTTTACTTGTCCTCCATGGCAGAATTTAATAGTTTTCAAATAATAAAGAAAATTCATATTACAGTACTTATGCTACTGCTAATATGGCACCAATTTTAAGAATAAGAGTTTTCTCAGAGCATACATCAGACCACTAAAATAAGTAAGTATCTGGGCCATTTGTTTACAATTCCCACTTAGCTTTGATGTTCCATCCATGTTAAGCATTACTTGGTTAAAAAATTTTATGTCATCTTTTTGATTAGTGAAAAATAGCAGTTATTGATTTCACATGTCATCAACTCATTAAAAATGTAACATATATGCTATATTACCTATAACATTTTATCTTTGGATTTTAAGATTGCACAGTCAAAATAATTGTCCCATTGGCAAATGGAATGTAAGCTTTAAGAAATTGTAATATAAAAAATGGCCATGACCATAAATTAGATATTGCGCTTACTCTGCCATATGCAGGTATATCTTATATCGAGTCTACCCTCCTCCTGTTTGTATTATCCCTTTAGTGCCTCATTCTCAAAAGAATAAAAGAATGACTGGCAGCATAGAACTGGGTACCCAGTATAACTATCTTTCAAAAGTAATGGCAAAATACAGAGTTTTTAAAGCAAGAAAAACTGGGAGACATCACTAAAAACAGACAGGGACAACTGAAAGATGGAATTCAAGAATACGAAAAATGATGCCAAAAGTTAGAATGGAGATATGAAAAGGTATCATAAGCAACAACAACCAGAAAAAAATGTGCATTAATCTAAATAATAGAATGATTATAAATTTGTGAGGCTGAAAATGGAAGACCCAAAATATAGGACAAACATATCACATTAAGTAGGGAAATTTTGAAAATATTTTGAAAAAACAAATAATAATGAAAACACTATATGTCAAATGTATTGGATGAATCCACAGCTTTAAATGCTCATATTTAAAGAGAAGAAAATCCTAAAATTCATGACATGTGGTAGCATCTTAAGAAGCTAGGAAAGGAGAGCAAAGAAAATCAAATATAAGTAGAAATAAGGAAGTAAGATTAAAGGAGAAACCAGTAAAATGGAACACAGACAAACAATAGAGAGGATTTAAAAAGATTTTTACAAAGTTAAAAAAAAAAATGACAACTGCTAGATATCCAGGCAGACGGACAACATGAATTACCAGTATCAGAAACAGAAGAATTATCAATGTATACCCTACAGATATATTATAAACAACTTTATGCAAAGAAATGTGACAACTCAAATGAACAAATTCCTTGAAAAAATACAACTGATCAGGGTGCTTAACAGTCAGTTAAGCACCCAACTCTTGGTTTTGGCTCAGGTCATGATCGCAGGGTCCTGGGATTGAACCCCACATTGGGTATCTTCAACACAGAGTCTGCTTGAGTTTCTCTCTCCTTCTCCCCCAGGACTCACACACTCTCTCCCTCAAATAAATAAATAAATCTTTAAAAAATACAATTAATCAAATGCTGATATAACATGATCCAGAAAATCTGAATATCACTCTATTAGAACAACCCGCTCCCCTACCTGCCCCCCACCCCACACAGAATCCATGAGCAGCTGTTGAATGTCCTGCACAATTCTATCAAACATTTAGGCAAGAAATATCAAGAGTCTTTTATCAATTGGTTCAAATTACAGAGGAGTGTTATGAGTCCTGAATAACTCTAACATGAAAATATATTAATGTCATTACAGTATTAGGAAGACACAGTGGGATGTTGGTGATGCTAAAGATTTTTAAATTTTTTGATAGTCCTCATACTGATCAACTTAAGATGTATAAATAATCAAGTTAAAATTTTAAGTTTAACCCTTACAATATAATAGAAATAAAAAGATGACAACATCATCCAAGCTAGTAAAGAGAGAAAAATGGAGTGAGAAAAAATTTAAATTAAGAAGAGTTTAATAAAACCAACAATTCCAGAAGACCTTAAATTAGATAGATAGATTGACGGACATAACGTAGAAAAAATAGAAAGCACAAATTAACATTGTAGAAATCTAAATTCATCAATAATCATAATCAATAAAAATGGACCAACTCATCAATTAGGAAACTCAACTTGTCAGATAAGTTAAAATACTTAGTCATATGATGTTGATAAGAAATATATCTGGGACGCCTCAGTAGCTCAGTTGGTTAAGCGACTGACTCTTGATTTCCACTCAGGTCATGATCTCAGGTTCGTGAGATGGAGCCCATGGCAAGCCCCGGGTTAGGCTCCAGACTGGGTGCATAACCCATTTAAGATTCCCTCTCTGCCTCTCCCAGCCTCTCCCTCTCTAAAAAAAAAAGAAAGAAAGAAAAAAAGAAATATACCTAAGTTTAAGGTGGTAAAAATTTTAAAATAAAAGGGTAGAAAAACTTATCAAGAAAATGCTAAGCAAAAGAAGGCAAGTAAACAAATGAAAGATTACTTAGACAATACGTAATTTAGAATAGAAGTTAAGTCAAAGAACACTGACAGAAATATAGAGTGTTATCATTTATGGATAAAACAGTTTCACTTACTAGGAAGAAATTCTAAAGTTGCATGCAGCTGATAACAGATCTCTAAGATATATGAAAAAAATTAAAATCAACAAATCTGCTAAAACTATATGAGATTGCAACATACCTTTCTCAGCAATTGATGGATGAAGCAGACAAGAAGATAGTAAGGATCTAGATTATTTTAGCAACATAACTAACAAAGCCATCTGATGTGTATATATGTAGTACCATAATAAACAAAAACACACCTGCTTTTCAGACCAAGGCAATGAAGCAGTTCTTAGTGATACTCAAATAATTTATAAACATGGTGTATTCTCTGACTACGATGCAGGTAACTTATAAATCAATAACAGAATAACTAAAAACAGCTAATTAGAAAAACTAGAAAAGTAGAAACGCAATTAGAAAATTTAACAAATCACCTTAATAGCTCATATGTGGAAAAAAAGAAATCATAATGGAACATTTATTTATTTATTTATTTTTAAGATTTTATTTATTTATCAGAGAGAGAGCATGAGTGGGGGGAGGGGCAGAGGGAGAGGGAGAAGCAGATGCTCTGCTGAGCAGGGAGCCCTACTAGGCTCCATCCCAGAATCCTGAGATCATGGCCAGAGCCTAAAGCAGATGCTTAAGTGACTGAGCCACCCAGGCACCCCCATAATGGAACATTTTAAATGCTATTATTTAATAACAAAAATGTTATATGTCCATTTGTTGTGTAAAGCTAAAATTACCTATGTAAAGGCAATTCTGTAGATTTATCTGTAGATTTAAGTATTTTATGTTAGGAAAGAAGAAAGGCTAAAAACTGAGTGACATCTGAAGTGAGCAAATAAAAACAGAATAAATGAAATGATTGTTAGTGAAATAATAAAGATGAAATAAGAAAATAAAAAGCTACTTTAGAAAGATCAATGAAGCTTTGTTCTTTTGAAACTGATAAAATTAAGCTTTGGCAAAATTTATCAGCCTAAAAAAATACAAGAGAGATGTGAATAAATAATAGTAGGAGTGAAAAATGGAATAAGACTATTATAGATGCATGAATGAGTAAGAAGATAAGAAAAATGAAGAACAACATTATATCAATCAATGTGAGAACTATCTCTTTATAGAAAAATATACTAAAACAGTATCACAGAGAAATCTTTTTGTCTTTTTTTTACTTTATAGTTTCAACAGTAGTCAAACACCTTCTCAATATGAAAAGACCAAGCCTAGATGAATTTATAGAAAGTTCTATTAAACATTCATATGGGGGATATTTCTTAAATTACACAAATGCTTTCAGAGAAGAGAAATATTAGCAACTTGAACACACTAATGTAAGAATATGATGTTTTCTCATATTAAAAATATTTAAAAGTATTTTAGTGTAATTCAGCTCATTAAATGGTTAAAGGATAAAAACTATGTCATCTAAATAGGTTAGAGAAAAAAAGGAATTTGATAATATTTGTTATCTTTTCATGAAAAAAAAATTAGCTTTTTGGTAAGGAGCCAGTTTATAACATTAGGTCCAAGAAAAACAGGCCTTATGGAGTTTTAGCTCAGAGAAAGCCCAACTATTAGCTGCTAATAGTTCTGGCCAACGCCCCATCCAAACCTTCACCTTCTTCCTGGCAGGGGTAGAAGGTACACCAAGGAATCTGAGAAGTGATGTTCCTGGAGGCCTCAAAGGGGCACAAAAGAAAAAGATGTGAAAAAGGAAGATGCATGATTCTTGTTAGAAAAAACAAAAGACAAAAGAAAACAAAACAACCTGATCCTGAAGGAGAAGGTAGAATGTACGAAAAAGTTAAAGCCCTGAAATTGAAGAGTAGGAAATTGGGGGAGGGAGGTAAGTTATGCTCTGGAAGTCAGTGATGCCTAGTCTGCAAACACCAGGTATGGCAGGATAGATCCTCCATCATACTGAGAATAGTGGCATGGTGGGTGTGGCTGGAGCTGTGCTTCCCAAGCTGTGATCCACAAGAGCCCGACAGCAGATTTACTTGGGGGACAGCACTAAACACATACATAGCAATGCCCTCCTCTTCCCTCTAACGTGACTAAGTCTGATTGCTGGGGGAGCAGGATCTCAAGGGTTATGCTTGTTTAATGACACCCAACATGATTCTCATATCCTTAAAATTTTGATAAGCCTTGGCCTAGCTATCTCAATGGAAGCATGTCTCTTCTTTTCATCCGTCCCATTTGGAATGATAACATGGAGAATAAATATCAGAAACTTGAGCAGGGGTGAATGGAGATTATCCAGTTTCCTATGTTATTGATTGATTTGAAGTTAATTTTTAAATTTTCTATTAATTAAATCTGTTAACTTTTGTTGTGCTTCTAGAGCTTAAAAGGTATCCATGGTCTGATATCACACTTCGGGTTTGTTTATTTATTTGTTTGACAATTATTCACAGATAAGGACATACAAATGTGGAATATTGATGTAATTCTTATTCTATAATATCTGGTCAGATTTTTTTTTTAAAAAAGAAGGATAATGCAAGAGAGATTTATGAGCTATTATAAATTGCTTTATATACTGCATTTATACATTATTTAAGAATCAAGAAAGCCTGAAATTAAATACTGTTCACATAATATCTTGCTTTATAAAACATCCTTTAAGGTTAATAGAAGTGGATATGGACAAAAATGGTAGGGGTATTTTTATTGGGAAAATAAATTATTTCCCCAGGGGGAAAAATGTATTTTTAAAATTAAAGAGGTTTTATAAACATATACTAGAGCAAGAGGATGAATGAAAAATAGCTATAGATATTAGTTAAGAACATATTTGATAAGTGTTTATAGGGTGGTACAGTTGCCACAATAGCTACTTTGCATTTATGGAAATCTAAAATATATGTAAGAAAGAATGATGATATTCCTGCTCTATTTCTCTGCTGGTCAGACAACACAGTCTGCAGTGTGGTATGCAGTTCCTAGAGCTGTGCTTTCACATGGGCATGCACAAATCAGGTGTGCTAAGGGCCTTTTGATCAAGATAATGGGTGAACAATTGTAGGAGCCAGTAATGTTTAATCGTATACTCCAAGAATACTCCGTGTTAGAGTTAGGGTTGTCAGCAGAATAAGAGCAGAGGCATCTTATTTATTTTCAAATAGCTTAAAGGCCACCAGATGTAGAACTAGGGACAATGTGAGGAAGTAATATAAGAACACAAAAACACAGATTACAGAACAGTTTTCGAGGTAGAATGATTTGCATTGGACTGTATAGTCCCCACTGGAAGTCTTCAAATATAGGCTGGATGACTTCAGCAATTTTGAAACATGACCCAAATCTCCTGAGAGGTGGGTCATGGTTCCTCCCCTTGAGTCTGGGCTTTCTGACTGCTTGAGCAGTAGCAGATGTAGGAAGCGATGCTGTGACAGTTTTCAGACTCTGGCTTAAGAGGCTGGCAGCTTCTACTTTGCATCTCTTGGTACACTTGCTTTTGAAACCCAAGCACATGCCGTGCAGGAGCTGAAGCTGTGTGTGGGGAGCCCCACGTGGAGCAGAATTGAGAGTCAGCAACAACTTTAAAGCCTTGTAATGGTGCCATTTTGGAAGTGGATCCTCCAGCCCCACTCTAGTTACCCAAGGGTCCCCTGATGTACTTTCCCCTAGAGTCCCAATTACCAAAAAAGCAGAAATCTTCTGATTTATTTCAATCTTTTTAAAAAAGATTTATTTATTTATTTGAGAGAGAGGGAAAGAGACAGAGAGAGACAGAGAGAGTGAGGGGTGAGGGGCAAAGGGAGAGGGAGAGAGAAACTTCAGCCAGTCGGTGCTCAGTGCAGAGCCCGACCCTGAGATCATGACCCTGATATCATGACCTGAGCTGAAACCAAGGGTCTAAAGCTCAACCAGCTGCGCCACCCAAGAGCCCCTGATTTATTTCAATCTTAATCATCATTTCATTTCAGTCTGCACCCTACTCCAAGGCTGTCTCCTATCATCTTCTAGTCTCCAGTTGGGACAACTCCTTGCATTTCTTTCTTGGATGAGCAGCACTTACACAAAATGCCTTCCTCTCACACTTTTCCTTATTATTGTTTAAACCTTGATTAAATGTGCTTTTTCCTTTTATTCTTAATGTCTTCCAAGGCCCTATCACACACCTGTTATTCTCAACTTTTCCATGACCCAATTTAAAAGCTTCCCTTTTTAAAATTTTGTTCTTCTTCTCTTTCTATGGAAACAGCAGGCCCTTGGCTTGGTTAACCAAAAATTGAACCTGTCAAAAATTCCACTTAGTACGATTATTGGCAGCTCAAAATTCCGTATCTCTACTTTACAATTACTACTGCTATAATATCTAAAGATTTGTCTTGGAGAGAAAGGAATATTTTTCTGATGGTTTTAATTTTCTTATAAAGAAACACTTCTTCTACAAAGGAAGAAACACTTGTTATACTGTCACCACTGAATTATTAATTTAAAAAGATAGTATGGTATTGTGGGAGAAATAGGCTCTGATTCAGACAGAACTTGGTTTAATTCTAGTTTTTCTACTTACTAGTTATACTGTTTCTGGATTTCTCTAAGTCTCAGTTTCTTCATTTGTAAAATTTGGAGAACATACCCACTTTGTCAGATAAATTAAAATTGATGGAGATAATGTATCTAAAGCTTTAACTATAGTTTTTAAGTCAACTGACATTTTAACTATCACAATAAGGCTGTCACCACTTGATAAACCTGGGGCAGTTTGATATAGAAGGTTATGTTGAGCATCATGTGTTCAGAATAAAGAGTGATCAATTTCAACACAAAATGTTAAGAGAAGTCTGAGAGATGGGTACAGAATGTGAAAGACCCAGGAGCTTCTCATTTCAAAACTATTACAAGGAATTTTGGACTCCAGTAACTTTGTGTATAGAATAATGATTTAAGAAAATTATTGATATAAAGGTTAGATTTATGGATTCTCTTAAAAAGGAAAATACATGAGATGATGCAGAATACTTTGAGAGATAATCTTAGAGTGTTAGAATTAAAGAAGTATAAAAGCAACTAGTAAATCAAGAAAGATGCCATAAATGTAGAATAAGGTGTAAAAAAGAGTAAGAGAGAGAAAGAATTAGTTTTGGTTTAAACAAGAGAGACATTCTTGAGAAAAAATATTTGCAATAAAAATATAATAACTTCATATTTTTGACTGAATTAAACATTTTGACTCATCTTTGGCCAACGCATATCATGTTGTAGCTAATTAGCTATTAAATGATATGTGGATTTAAATATTGTAAGTTTGGAATTGGCTCTTAATGCCAGAGTGTTTGTTAACTGCTTTGAAATTAAGTTTGATTTTATGGATATTACTTTGAGGCATTTTTGGAAAAGCAAACATAGGTGGAATTATAACTCATTTTTAATCTCACCCTTCATTGTAATTACCCAGAGTGCCTTCTACTTACATGCATACACAGTCTTGCTTATAATTAATAAGTACCAAAATGAAGCACACTCATGACAAATGAAGTACTACAAAATTATACTATCTAGTATAATGATTCAGTTCAAGGGATGGGTGATGAAATGTGAAATATCTAGGAAAGCATACATTGAACATCTATAATAGATTATAATAGAAACAAAAATGCAAATTTTTGAGGACAAAAGTAAGAGACCTTGTCAAAGTACACCTTTATTTTATATTAAGGTGTTGTACCTTCAAATGTTTCCTGATCAAAATTTGAACTAGAACTCACAAAATGGAATCAACAACATTTAGATCAACTGTATCCTTAAACTAGAGAGTAGGTACAGTGGTATGATGAAGTTAATCAATTTTTAAAGTTTTTAGGAATTTTGTGAGCTACTGAACATCACTTTTAGCTTGAAATGAGCCATGGGGGGAGCATTTATACCACAGACATTGGTAAAACACTATAAATCAGGCTTCCGCTTCCTTGAAGAGCCAGTTGTTAAATATTTACCAGCACATGACTGGTTATGGACATCACACTTTCTATACTTTCACTGAATAACATTTGTAGAATTTCTTGGGGAAATCTTGTAGCATGCATCCTAATTTTTAGATTATGTTTTATGAATGATACATCATACTGATTACTATTATTTCTTTCTATACTCTTCAGCCATTCTTGATTAAAACAACATTGGGGCGCCTGGGTGGCTTAGTCGTTGGGTGTCTGCCTTCGGCTCAGGTCATGATCCCAGAGTCCTGGGATCGAGCCCCGCATCGGGCTCCCTGCTCAGTGGGAAGCCTGCTTCTCCCTCTCCCACTCCCTCTGCTTGTGTTCCCTCTCTTGCTGTCTCTCTCTGTCAAATAATAAAAAAAAAATCTTTAAAACAACATTAAAAAGAGCCTGTTTTTTAAGAAAAGTCAGTGACAGGTTGTCCCATTTTCTTTCTCTCAAACTATCAGATAGGGAAATTAATATCTGAGAGACTTCTGAAGGAAGAATTGGCCCTAAATTCTAATTTCTAAATATTTCAACTTAATAAAATAAGAATTTCCATAGAAATCTTGTGCTTGGAGATACAACATTTTGTTCCAAAAACAAATGTTGATTATTTCCTTAACCTAGGGAGCCATTTTCATTAGCAAAACAGCATAAGGTATAAAATTGTTTTTGTTGATGTATATTTATGTGTGTTAAATTTTTTTAAAGGAACCAATAACTACTTCATGTAAATTTTGTTGATATTCTGGTAACTGCAAAGTAATTTTACTTTCAAACAAATAACATTAACTGCATCTATATTGAACCAAAAATTGTTTCCAAGAAGAAAAATGATAATCCAAGATCCCATGCATTCATATGAAGCACTTACTATTTGCCTTAGTGGAATTTGACCACTTTTCTATTTGTCAATTAACCAGTTAAAAAATTTAAGCAGATGTTCATCTGACTTGGGTTTTGATGATTAATACCTGATTTGACTAATGAGTGGATTGACTGGCATCTGATTAAAAACAAAAATTCAGAGAATGTATATGGCCAGAGCAGCAATTAGTTATGTAGGAATAAGACTTTGTCATGGAACTCCAGAATTTAGAGTACTTAAAAAATTATGTTTTTGAAAGAATGTGGATACCATTTCTCTCCTCACCTAGGCTGCACCCAGTTCCTCAATAATGTATTAACTTGACCTATTCTGCTATGAGAGCAAACGTTCTTCTAGATCCTGCAGCAACCTCTTTGAGTTGATGGCAGACATTGACAAACTCATGTTGTAAGCCCCTTTCCTTTCTCTCTCTCCCTTCTCTCCCCTCTCCCACAATCCATGGTGCATATACATTATCCTCAGAGCACATTGTTTTCTGACTCATACTCAACTAAAACCATTAATTATAATTCTACTATATTTATGCTGTTGGTGGCAATACTATGTTAAATATTCATTTAAAAGCTTAAGATCTTTTTATAAATTCTGAGTTATTCAGATAAATCTAGGAAGCTAAAGTCAATAGCTCTTACAAATTGTTTAAGAATTTATAGACATAATCTCTAACTTAGAAAACAATATTGGTTCTACTATCCAAATGATTTTTAATATTTATTGCATATTGTTCTAAGTGTTTTATATGTTAAAACTAATCAAGTTTTGTAATATTTCTATATAGAAGTTTTCATTGACATTCCTATTTTACAGATGAACTTGAGGCACAGGGAAGATAATATTTTTTTTTGTTATTACATAGATGTGCAAGAATGTAAAACCAGGAATCTAGCTTTACAACTCATGTTCTTAACTACTATGTTATACAGTTCATCTCAAGAGGACAGATTATCTCAATGCATCTAGGAAAAGAACATTTCATAAGCAAAAACTAAGTTCTCTAAATCAACATATTTTGAGTAAATGTACTTAGGAATCATAACTATATTCTCAGAGGTAAAAGAATGTATTTCAACTTTGAAATGAAAATATGATGTTAGAATAAAGGAATAATCAGAGAACAATGAAAGCTTTTTAAAATTAAAAATGTGATAGCTAAAAAAAAATTCAGTAAAAAGATTGGGAAATACAATTAAAGAAATTCCATAAGAAATAAGGAGATGAACAAAGAACAGTTAATAAAATTGTGGATTAGTCCAGTGGGTCCAATATCTGACAAACAGGTGTTCCGGGAAGAGTGAAGAGAAAACAGTGAAGAGAAAATCAAAGGTATTATGAGAAAATCAGATGTATGTTTCCACTGAAATGTTTTAATTAGAGTGCAATGAATAAACATTTTCAATAGATATTGTGGTAAAATTTCAGGATATACAGAATAAAACAAAGATCCTAAAAACCTCAAGGAAGAAAAAGAAACACATAAAAAAATAGAAATCATAATGTAATCAGATTTGTTAATAGCAATTTGATACACTAAAGGACAGTGGAACAATACCTTGAAAGTTTTCTAAATAGAATTTGATAAAACTGGCCAACCCACCAACAGGTAAGAGAGTATAATATTAACATTTTAAGAGATGAAAGGAATGAAACATTCCTATCTCTTGCATACCTTCTCAGAAAGCTACTAGAAACTGGGCTCTGTCAAAGCAAATAAGTAGATCAAGAAAGAAAGAGAAATAGCATTTATGGTAAAGTGTATTTAACACAACAGAAAAGAGGAGAGAATTCCTAATATAACAGCTATCTAGAGAGTAAAGATACTGATTGGATCTAAAAAGAAAATTCTCTGGGAGGGACGTCTCTATGAAACAAATAGAATGAACATATTCAACATAGTTTGTTAATGTGGAAAATTATATGACTGTGGAATAACTTGGATATAGCAAATGCAAATGTAAGCAATTATTAATCTAGGGAAAATAGAAAGGCACACAAGTAAAGAAATGTAATCACAGACCTTACTTGGTTATAAATTATAATGATATATGCATCGCTTATTGTTTTAAACAACTATATTGGGAGAAGAGGGGAGGAGAAGTGTGTAAGAGAGTTAGATGAGCATCTTCCATAAGGAAGTCAAAAGAAAAAAATTACATATCAAAGAAGATCTTTAGTGCCAATCAGTTATTGTCACTGGTCAGAAATGATAGACCACATTTGAGTACTGCTAATAAAATACTCACTGTTAATGCTCCAGTTGTGGAACAGATTTATTGCTTCCTTCTCTTCTCTCCATTTTGACACCACTGGCTCTGAGCTGAACCGGCTCCTTTTCTTTCAGTACTCTCAGGTGAAAGGCTGGGTCTTAAGGACCAGTGAGGGGTTATCTTGTCAAATTGTACCTGCTTTTGATAATGCTGTAGGCATCAAATTCCATATAAATTTCTCTATGTTGGGGCGCCTGGGTGGCTCAGTCGTTAAGCGTCTGCCTTCGGCTCAGGTCATGGTCCCAGGGTCCTGAGATCGAGCCCCACATCGGGCTCCCTGCTTAGCGGAGAGCCTGCTTCTCCCTCTCCCTCTGCTTGTGCTCTCTCTCTCTCACTCTCTCTCTCTGTGTCAAATAAATAAATAAAAAATCTTTAAAAAAAAAAATTTCTCTATGTTACAATATGCCATATCTAGTCAAGGGGCTATAATAATATATAATAAACTTCAGTTAACTATTAGTTGGTATTACTGGCACAAACTTCAATAATAAAATGGGTTTTAGTGTAGGGAGATAATTTATAAGTAGAATGAGTGATAGGAGAGGATGAAAGGAGAAATTGAAGTGATATATTTTGTGTCACACTTGAGAACTGCACTCATGCTTAGTTGTAGAGGAAAGAAAAGAAATTGCAGATGCCACAGAGACCAGCAGGATGAATAAATTGAAGATAAATGCAGGAAGGAGGTGTATGTGTTTTGAAATGTCTATAGTTAAAGCAAACTAGGAAGCATCCGTCTAGAGTAAATACTATTAAATCTTTTTTAAGAACAGTTATCATTACAGTTAGCACTATTATTCGTAGGCAAGACTGAAACAGAAATGTTAATATTATATGTCAAGAAGTTTTTGGAGTGGGAGCTAGGAAGCTAAATTTGGCCTGATCACTGATCAATGAAAAACCATAAGCTGATATACTTGCTTCACTATGCCTTCTTTTCCTCTTGCCAAATAATTGAGAACACCATATAGAAGGTGTTCGGAACCAGTATTTTAGATCATAGATCCATAAGAATCTTAAGTATATCAGTAATGAATATGTATATAACTGTATTCAAAACTGTTCCCCTGTAATATCTTTTCTTTGTACAATAATTATAACAAACAAGAAATTATTTGTGGTTCTCACCCATTGCCCTCACTTACATCCATTCTTTAGTATATTAAATGGCTTTCATTTCAAAACAGGTTCCCAGGAGATTTATTAATCAAAACTCAGCCCATTCTATTTCATTATATTATAGGATTACTGCCTCAAATCCATTTTTAAAAATAAGATAGAAATAAAATATTTTAGGGTTCAGCAAATCTCTTAAAATAATGCTGAATAAAACAAAAATAGCCTTCAGATAATACATTATTGATGGTATATCAAATATTAGCAATAATACAACATTTAAAAATCTATGCTTGTGTAAAAAATGAATCACACAATAAAGTCAGTGGAACTGAAGACTTTATTATAAAATATTCTCTCAGCATGACATTCCTAACCCTGCTTCCTCTCACATTTCTCCTGTGGAGATGAACAATCCCTAAAGCTTTAACAATCTGCTTTTTTCTTAATCATTTTAGACAACCTTAAAATCTTTAACTTTTAGCTAAGGTAAGCATTTTATGATTTTTTTTTCTCAATTCAATTAAATTTCCTGAAGTTCAATGAATATATACCTGTATACATATATGCACACACACACATATATATGTAAGTGCACATACATGTATGTATGTATAAGTGTATATATGTGTGTAGGTATGTGTATTTGGAGATTGAGAAAGCTTGTGTATCTGGAATAGAGAATTCATCCTGTAACATAGTAGGAAATGTAGTTCAAGCTATATCTGTTCATTAATAATAATAACTCTTATTGTTTAGTCATTTAATGTGTGGGAAGCACTTTACCAAGAACTTTACTTACGTTACCTTCTTTAATCTTTCTAACAAGTCTATGGGATATGTATTATTCCTGGATATTGAAGCATGGAGTGGGAAGAATCTTACCCATGAACTCACTTACCCAAAAACCTATTATAGTTAGGTTTTTTTGGTCTCCTAGCAGATTTTATTTTTTTCTTATTTTATTTCATTATTATTTATTTTTTTTAAAGTAGCCGGAAGTTTATAGCTCTTAATCCTCCTCACCTATCTCACCCATCCCTTCATCTCTATCCCATCTTGCAATCACCAGTTCTCTGTACTAATGAATGTTTCTGGTTTTTGCTTGTTTATTTGTATTGTTTTTGAGATACTACATGTAAATGAAATCATATGGTATTTGTCTTTCTCAGTCTGACTTATTTCATTTAACATAATACCCTCTAGGTCCATCCATGTTGTTGCAAATAGCAAGATCTTTTTCTTTCTTTTTTTTTTTTATGGCTGAGTATCATTCCATTGTATATAAAAACTACATCTTCTTTATCCATTCATCTATTCATGGATGCTTAGGTTGTTTTCATATCTTGACTATTGTATATAATGTTTCAATAAACATAGGGGTGCATATATCTTTTTAAATGAGTGTTTTTGTTTTCCAGTAGTGCAATTACTGCATTGTGTGATATTTCTATTTTTAATTTTTTGGGGAACCTCCATACTGTCTTCCACACCAACAGTGCACAAGGGGTCCCTTTTCTCTACTCCGTCAACACTTGTTATTTCTTATCATTTTCCCAGTGTGGGTCCTGAGGGCTGAGAGTGCCTGGTGTAGGATCTGATACCCTTGCTTCTCCATGTTTGTGATGTTCCTCCTATTTGTGGTTAGTCATACTGAGGGTTTGGTTCTCAATTGCATCTTTGCCCCTACTATCCTTTTCAATGTGGCCTCTCTGTGACTAACTATGAAAGATCTATTCTAGCAGTTTTTAGGTTGTTTCTAGAGTTAGTTGCATAAATTTGGCATTGCATCAGTGGTGTGTCCATGGGATGAGGTGAGCTTGGGATCTTCCTACTCTGTCAACTTCCCTCTCTCCCATAGTTTAGTTTTAAAGCCAGTCTATCCAATCAAAAACTGACTTCTTAAGCACTTCAGTATACTGCTTTGTTCAATGGGAAGCATAAATCAACTGAATATGGAGTCTGTAGAAAAGCAAATTCATGTGTGAGAAAAAGGAAAATGGAAAAGACAGTAACATATCAAGCACTGATATAGGAGTTGGAGTTACCTACTTGAAAAACATCTAGATCAATTCTCACAAGAGAAAAATTTGTTATGAGGAATTAAAATATAGCAGTATTGCAATGATTTCCTTTGAATACAACAAATTTAAAAGACTTGTTACTGATGGAACCAAATGAAATATGAAAAATAAGGAGACAGGTGGATCCAATGCTTTTGTCGCTTATATGTGACAGCCATGACAATGATATTTTAGAATGTAAAATGGAGTTTTTTGCTGCGTGGTAGAAATTCTTTGTTGTCTTTGTTGTATTTGCTTCAGCTGACATTGTTTACTATTTATTGCTCTCATGAGAAAAATTGTAAACTATTTTAAAATCTTTAGCCACATGATTCCTAGATGAATTTTGGAATGCTTTCCAGTTGTCACTCACTCTATAGCTTTAACATTTATACTTCACTGATAACTAGAAAATGTATCCTTTTTTCTACAACTACACAGAGTGAAGGACAAGCAACAGATAGAGACCCCCTCAGTTGCCATTTTGGCCATTTTCCTTTTTCTGTGATCATCATACAGAACCCTTCTATATGGCCCTCAAATTAACATAGGTAAGTAAAATTCAAAAAGTGGTGAGAGGATTATCAAGTAAAATGGAAACTAGTGAGATAATGGGACAGATGTTCTCAATTCTGTGCCTACCCTCAACTAGGAAAATTTATAGAGAAGCCTGAGGGTGTGCTATTTTTATGATTAATTATTGATTTTAAATTAAACCTGAGACTTCCATTTATGAACATTATTGACCAATCAGTCTGCCAAGAACAATTAGAAAAGTTGAATAGAATGCAAAATATATGTTTGAAGACATTAAAGATCTACTCAAGCAAATAGGAATTAAAGAACCCAGAGCTTTGAAAATACTAGTATGTGTTGAATTGTGGCCCCATATTCATATGCTAAAATCCTTAGCCTCAGTGCCTCAGAATGTGACTTTATTGGGAAATAAGGTCATTGTAGATGTAATTAAGTTAGGAAGAGTTCATATTGGGGTAGGTAGGTCTAATCCAATGTGACTGGTATCCTTGAAAGAAGGAGAAATTTGGAGATAGATGCACACAGGGAGAATACTATGTGAAAATGAAGGCAGAGATTGGGGTTGATACATCCACAAACCAAGGAACACTTAAGATTGCCAGCAAACTACCAGAAGCTAGGGAGAGGTCTTGAATGGATCCTTTTCTCACAGTCCTCAAAAGGAACCAACCCTTCCAACACTTGGATCTTGGTGTCCAAGATTGTAAGAGAATAAATTTCTGTGGGTTAAGCCACCCCATTTGTGATACTTTGGTATAGCATTCTGAGCAAACTAATACAAGTAGGGAAGCCATGTTTTGCTTGAAAGCATTTTCTGGCAAATAAATGGTGTGAAACCAAAAAGTCAAAAAGCTGAGCAGAAAACAGTAAATAAGAGATTGGAAAACTGAGTCAATTTTTTGATAGAGTCATAGTACTAGGGAGACAAAATTTGGTATTTAGGTATTCCAAAACATCCATGTTTGAAGGGCCAAAATTCAGGAGAAAAAGGGAAGCCACTGATATTATCTAATGCTTTTCCTTTCAAGACATTTGGAGATTTTTAAGTGGGGCAAAAGAAAAAGAAAGAGACAGCATAGTTGCTGAGAAGTCAAGCAGAGCTGCTGACAGTTTGGTAGCGCTGCAGGGATCAAAAAAATAGAGTTTAGGATCCTCAATGGAGAAGTACTGTGGAAAATGTACCAAACTTTCAGTTAGAGATAGAACATAGAAGTAAGATGAACAGGAAATAGAAAAGTCCTCAAGTTTCACGTTAGCCCAATTCCAGATGAAAAGTAATATGATTTTTCCCTATTTTGATTATCTGCCAAAATAAAAGTACATCTTCTCTGGAAGAATATAACATGGAATAGAATCTATAGTGGTTTTGTTGTTGTTGTTGTTGTTGTTGTTGTTGTTTATATGGCATGCCCAGCATTCAGTTAAAATTTAACAGGAAATCCAAACAACAGGAAAAAAAGATGACCAAACCCAAAAAGGTTAAACAAAAATAAAAACAAAGCTGGCCCAGTTATTGGAATTATCAGGTAGAGACTTTTATAAAACTTTGATTAATAATTTTTAAAAAATGATAAGAGGAAAATGTCATGAGAATTTGATTCATTAAAAGAATCAAATGAAAATTCTTAACTGAAAATGCAATAATTGAAACTAGGAAGTTAATAGATGGCTTTACCAGTATATTAGACATATGGGAGGAGGGTGTTAGTAAAGTAGAATAAGGTCTACATAACATCTTCAGAATAAAGCCTGGAGAGAAAAAAAAAGAAGAATGGAACATATACAAAAGACCATCAGAGACAAATAGGAAAAATGAGGAAGTTACTATTAGTCCCACAATAAGAAGATAAAAATTAGGCCAAAACTATATTTGCAGAGATACTGACACAGATTGTCTAAATGAGAGATGAAAGACTTCAAGCCACAGATTCAAGAAGTTTTATGAACCATAAGCAAAATAAATACAAAGAAAACTACAAGTACATCATGGGATATTTAATAGAAATCAAAGACCATGAATAAAATGTAAAATCAGCAAGGGTAGGAGATGCAGGATGGTTGGGTAGATGAGAAACACATTACCATCACAAGAGATACAATGAAATTAACAGCCTCTCCTCAAACAAAACTGTGAAAGTAAGAATACAAGGGTTTGACATCATCAATAAGCTGAAAGAAGTGATTGCCTAGAATTCTATACCCAGAAAAAAATTCTTCAAAAATAAAGGCAAAATAAAAACATATATTGAGAAAGTGTAATTGTAAAAATCCTAACTCAAATATTAATAAGAAGAACCTAATGCTACAGTAAAAAAAAAAAAAAATACACCATGATCTAGTGGGATTTATACCAAGAATGCAAAGATGTTTCAGTATTAGAAAAGTCTATTAGGATCCACCGTACTAATAGGTCTAAGGAAACACTAACTTATGTTTATTTCCATTTAGTATAATTACTAATATTAGGGGTTTACATCTACCACCTTATTATTTGTTTTATGTTTGATATACCTATTCTTTTAATTTCTTTTTTTGCCTTATTTCAGACTAAGCAAATAGTTTTATCCTCCTATTTGCTTCTCTTACTAAGTTGTTATATGTTATTTTATTCTTCTATTGTTTGTAACCATAGATTACAATATTCATTTTTGACATAATAGATTCTGTGTGAATTATTACCTTTACCACTTCATGTATCAAAGTGAAAGAATCTTAGAAAACTTTCATGTTATTATTTGTATTATTATTCTCATGTATTTTAATTCTACATATACTTTGAAATAATCTGGACAATATTTTTTTGTTTGATATCTACATATTTTTTTTTATTTATACCTACACATTTATACTTTCTGTTGCTCTTCATTCTTTCCTGCATTTCTTTAGTTTCATCTGGAAAAGTTTCTTCTGTGGTTTCATCTCAAATAATTTTCTTCTTTTGAAAGAATTCCTTTAGTACTTTTTTATTTTTGTAGAATATATCTCCTAGAAATTAACTTTGTTTTTTATTTTATTTTTTATTTGCAAATAATTTTGAAGTTACAGAAAAGTCACAAGAATAAGGATAGGAAAAAATAACCATTTATCCTTTACCCAGATTTGTCTATTATTATTTGTTCTTTCCCTCTTTATTTGCCTTATCATATGCTCTCTTTCTTCCCCCCACTCCCTCTCTCTCTCTCTCTCTCTCTCTAACATACACACACACACACACACACACACACACACACATTTTTTCTTGAATCATTTGAGGTGAAACTACATACATTATAGTTGTTTATTCCTAAACACTCCGATGTGTATTTCCTAAGAATAATTATATTATTTTTTTAAAAGCCACAATACAGTTATCTAACTCTAATATAGTAAATTATGGCACACTAGTTTGTCATTTGTTCTTCAATTTTGCTAATTGAACCAATGGTAATCATTTGTAAGAATTTTTTCCCTCTAGCTCAAGAGTCAGTCTAATGACACATATTGCATTTAGGTCTCTTTAGTGTCCTTTAATCTGACACATTTCCGCAGCCCTTCTTTATCTTTTATGACTAATTTTTGATGGATATAGTAAGAACTCCTTCTGATTTTTAAGTTTACTCACCCCTTTAGTTCAATCATGCCTTTTCTTGTAAGTCAGCTGTGTATGAGTCCTAAAGTTGTAGGTGATGGTGGAGTAGATGGAGAGTGAATCCATTTTTATTATGCCTACCATCTTGCTGATATATTAACTCTTATATCCTCACAGCAATCATAAGAAATAGGTATTTTATTTCCAATTATCTCAGGTAGTAAATGCTAGACACTAGAATCCCATAATTTGTAACTAATAGAAGGTTATAGTACTGCTGCTGAGATCTGTCATCCTGGAGTAAGAGAGCTGTTCTCTCAGAAAACAGAAACAAACTACATGCTTTCATTTACATGGTATTACAGCCAATTGTCAAACCCTGTGTTACAAGTAAAATAGGGTTGATTCCTTTTCGGCTGAAATTATGAATACTGTTTTCCAACATACCAAAGTGCCATCTTTCCATATTATATGAGAAGAAATTCTTAGGTGTTTTTTCCTCAAAAATTAAGAACTCTCTAGAAAATTAAGGCAACACTGATTAGTTTAAGAATGCATATATAATTTTCTTTTTATTTGAAAAAAGATAATTTTATATCTATGCTCTAAGATACTTTTGTAATATTACAAATTGAGATTTTTTTATACTAACTTTATTGAGATATAATTCACATGTTTAATTTTCTTTTTTTGTTGCGGATGATTTGAGTTTTTCCTCATTTTCCTTTTATTTCATTTTTTTCCAAGAGAAAAAAAGTAAACAATATTCTTTGATAAAGAAAAGAGAAAGATGAAACAATCCGCCTAAATTCTTTCAGGTTCATTTGGAAAATATGAAACAGATTTACCAAATACCAAAGACTATAATTTCAACTTTATAACAAAAATTTTTCAGAGATAACACATTTATGTGTTTTGTCAGAGAAATATAAGACCATTATTTTATAAAGAATAGTCTGAAGTACATTCATTTAAATTACTTACACTTATTTTCTTTTTTAACCACTTATTTAGCTGTGTTTCTATTGAGATGTATCAGAAACACACATTCAGTACTCAATACGCACATGCCGAATAAATGAATGGCATTACATTATAATATTTATCAAGGTTCAGAATAATTAATGGTATTCTAAAACATCTCTTAAAATGGAAAAGAGGAGAAAGCCTCAAAAATAAAAGAAAAAAAAATGATAAGTTTCTAAGACCATGCAATTTAATTCTGTTTTAGACCTAAATTAAGATAAGAACTGCCTACAGTCTCAAAAAGTCACTTGTCAATTATAGCAACCAGGATTTATTTATGAGTCTGGGCATTCTGAGTAGGACTGCTGATTAATACTGCTTACCATTCTGCTTTGTTCATCGTGTTGACTCTTGTGCACATTTCTGTCAGAATATCATCTGTGTCAGCAGCTTCAAGAAACCTGGAGCTGGCCAAGTGCTACCCCTGTCCTACACTTGAACCCTATCTGTTCATCAATGATCAAACCAAAATAGAGCAATATCAGGAAGCTTTTCTCCATGTTCCCAACTGGAACTGACCTATCCTTCATCTGAACCCTCCTTACACTTGGTTTCTCTTTCTTTGAGTTGCTGACTGAGTGCATTGTCATCTCCTCCACTTCTCTTTTTAATTCAACATTAGAAAGGATCACAACTTCAGGAGAAATGTACCCCTTCCTTGATATCTATTTTGTTATAGATCAGAGTTGGAGATGAAAAAATTTTACTAGTGAAGAATATTTTAATATTCTTAATTTAATTCTAGAGCTGTTTTTAGAGCCGTGAATATTAAGCCAGAAACAGAGAATCACAAAAGACAGGGATATATATTGGCTTTTCAAAATGGAATGTAAATCAACTTGTCAGTTTGGTACAAAAGTATGAACAAGACAAAAGTTATGTAAAGGAAGAGGTATACAAAGGATAAAATGATAGTGGAGAAATTTGGGGAGATTGTGGTAATGGTGGTGAAAGTGGTGGTGGTAGGTAATAGGTCAGTCAGCAAAAAGAGTAACTACATTCATGAAATGGTAAGTATGTGATTAATACAAAAAGGACTGCATATTCAAAATACATCAAAGCTGAATCTTTTGTGGTATAGAACTTTATACAGTTATATACTGATGCTCCTAAAGGCAGAGGTGACTCAGAAAAGCAGATGTTAGAATGGAAATGTAAAACAGAATAATACATACAAATCTTAAGTAGAAAAATCAAAGGGGGGGATTGTGCTTATTTCATAGGAAGTTCTCACAAACTTAATCTATTTCGTTTTAGTTCTTTGTTCTGTCAAAGTTATTTTTATGGGTCAGGACAAGGCAGGGTAAAGAAGCATGGAAACAAGATCATAGCTTCTCTTTAAAAAGTCAGGAAAACAGACTGTTTATTTTGACCCAAATCCTAGAGGATGCCACACAATTAGCAGGACTTTATCCCTCAGTGAGCGAAGGTCTTGCTCTGTGTTTGAAAGCCTAAAAAATGCAGCCATTATGATGGACAAGACTGCTGATTCATCCTTCTCCTAGAAATTCAGGACACATCTGTGCTATTTTTGATATAAATTAGATTAATCAGAGATTCATTTATTCCAAGTAAACTGTTTTGAGGTCTTGTGAAGGAGCAGCTCTCTAGGGAGCAGAGGTCTTTAGTGCAAATCCCAGCAGAGGGAGATCTATTTCCTCTTAAAAAGTGAACAGTGTTCCTAGAAAAGAGCAGAATTCTCTGTGTCCATCATTGCAAGGTATAGACTGATATTTGAATATTTTCTTTTTCTTTCTTTTTTTTTTTTTAAGATTTTATTTATTTATTTGACAGAGAGAGACAGCGAGAGAGGGAACACAAGCAGGGGGAGTGGGAGAGGGAGAAGCAGGCCTCCCGCTGAGCAGGGCACCTGATGTGGGGCTCGATCCCAGGACCCTGGGATCATGACCTGAACCATAGGTAGACGCTTAACGACTGAGCCACCCAGGCACCCCTTGAATATTTTCTACTATCAAGTATAATTTTAGTAAATGGTTCTGGAATTAACAACTGTTACAAAGAACAGCACAAAACATAACTAAAAACAAAATCCAAAACAAAACAGAAAATAGAGACAAAACTTCTTGACATAAATTAAAAATATACAATATATGGAATTTGTTCAGGGGCCATCTCCTCCTTTCACTTCCTACCTCTACCCCCATACACTTGTTAATGATAAGTTGTTTCATATTTCTGAGATGCCTGTGTAGGAAGAATGTTTTTGTGCAGCTTACCACCTTGGCCCTTTCATATACACCTTCCTGCCCCATCTCCAGTCCATTAGTCCATTTCTGCCTGACTTCACAATCAGGAAAGCACAGGAGACATGTTGAAATGCTCGGTGAGGACCTAGAGATTGAACTTGGTGGTTATAGATCATACACATTCATGCATACCTCTCTGCTCCAGCCCCCATTATTCCTCTGCAGGAACTTATGACCCATTCTTCCTTTCCCTGTTTCCTAGGCTCTGGACCGTCACCTGGTACCATGAGATGCAACATCAGAAATCACTTGCTTTGTTCAGATTTCCTGCTGATTTTGTTTTAGAGGTGTGCAGGCATCTCTGCTTCATTAAGTCAGAACGTTAAGGGAATCTGTGCCTGCCCTCCCAAAGCATGTTCTAGTGCTGACATAATCAGGAGGGCCAAGCCCAAAAGTTATTCTGGAATGCAGAAGGCTGTTATGGGAGCAAGGTCTCTCATTCCATCAATACAATTAGTATTCACAGCACTTTTTAAGAGAGTTTTCATAGCTGTAAGAGTGAAGAGCATGCTTTTAGAGGAAGTCAAAAGAAATAACAAAACTGAGGCCCAGTGTGTGCTTTCGGTCAGGTTACCATAGTCTAGACATCACCAGGGCTACTTTAAACTTCTGCAAATAAGTTATTGCCAAGAAATTTTTTACAAAGAATATTTGGAACATCCTTCCATGTGCTTCTCATTGTCTTTCAGGGAAAGCAGCTATTTCCAGTTGAACACACAAACCACCTGTCGAAACCTGATTTTTTACAGAAGGTTGATAAATACTAGAGCACAGATGCAGCAATGAATATTTTATCAACATATCCATATGTGAACTATTTTGGTACTATTCTTGTTTAGCGCTAAAAATGTTTCATGTTGGAAAAGAGCATGCAATAAAACTGGCTGGGAGTCTTATGTTTTTGGTGAGAGGGGCACAGTATGATGACTTATAGGGATAAGAAAGTGATAAGGTACTATATGCTTTGAGTGCCATTTGTGAGGAAAAAAGCCCTCGGACTTTCATTTATCTTTTCTTCAACTATGGTCGAGGGTCATGATGGCTATTGGGCACATGGCCCTATTCTTTGGTGCAAGAGAAAAAAAGCAGAAAGTATAAATGAACTGACAAAAAAAAGGCAAGGAAATAAATACAATAACAATGAAACTTAGAAAGTTGCTGGCCACTACTGCTTAGGATAGAGGGTAATGGTGGCTCACAGGTCATGATGATATTTGCAACCAAAGATTTCAGCTTCATGTCCCCATGTCTTGAGCCATATTATTCCTTCTCCTGAAATATTTTTTCTACCATTGACATCCATGGGCATGCACTTCTCAGATCTCCCATGAAGGAGGTTCTCTCTGGCTGTCCCCCCTTTGGGATCCAGGACAATATTCATACCAAGGGCATGCTCTTCCCAGGCTGCTCTCAGCCAATGACTTCTCCATCAGCCTGATCAAGACTTTCTCGGGGCTTCACTGCAACTTGAGGCTTTTCCTACTCAATCTTTTGACCTACCCTCTCTTCTTTGATAGGTATCTGATCTGCATCATTTTCTGAAGACCTTCTCTACCTACTCCTGCTACATTCTCCTCTGTCCTTCATAGCATTTTGCCCAATAAATCTCTCCCACATTTAATTTACTCTTGGTAAAGCTTCTCAGAGTACCTGAACTAGCACACACTCCAAAACTGATCCCCTTCACTTGTGAAAAATCAAGGCCAAGCTCAAATGCCGCTACCTTCATGAAGACTCCTCTAATCCTTCTAACTGGTTATAACATCTATTCCCTTAAATTCCCTCCCACAAGAAAACTCTCTATTTATATTTTATAAGAGAGTTTTATAAAACCTATCTTCTTTTATCATAATTTACCCTCTATTTTTTTCTAATTGGAAGACAGACACTGTTATGCTGCTTTTAAAAATATTTATTCTTCCACATTGCTTACCCCATATGCTACCTGGCATATAGGAGGCATTCATCAACTCTTTGCTTAATTCAATCAAATGGATTGTCATCTTACTTTATAGGACACTTAACAGCCATTAGAAAGTAACTTGCATGGCCTGTTGGTTCTCTTCAATGCACAGCATTTTCAACAGGCAAACTTTCCCCATTTATTATTTCTGTGGTATACTCTTAATGTTCCAGCTTACTTGCTTTTTAGTAAGGATTAGCAGATTCAGAATCCTTAGTTGCAGTTTGACCATTCATCTTCTTCTTTTTTTTTTTTCTTTTTTTGAACATTCTATGTGTTCAGTCATGTGCTAGGTAACAAAAACACAAAGATGAAAAAGACATGGCCTCTGTCTTCAAACAGCTTAGAGTATAGTGGGAAAGACCAATATGCAAAGGAATATGGTAATAAAAATTTTGAAGACTCATGATATATGTTTGTACAAGACAAAATAGTTGCATAAAAAAGGGGATGGCCACTTCTACATGTGACACCAGGGAAGTTTTCAGAGGTATGATAATATTTTACAAGAGTCTTAGAAAATCTGTAGGAATTCACATTATAGAAAACTGGTAAAAGCACTGGTAAATCCTGGGTCACTCCCTCTCCTGGTGCCCTCTTGAGTATCATAGGACTTGCTCCCCTCATTGCTGCCAGTTCTACAAGATGGCTCTCAGCTGGCACTTCTGTTTAGGATGGCCTCCAAGCTTGGTCAAGCTTCTTTCTAGGGGTGACTCCTTCTTAGCCAATGATTGATCAGCATGGGGTTTAAAAGCTTAGACCTCCCACCCTTAACTCAAGACAGCTCTGAAGGTCCATTCCAACTAAGGAACTCTCTGTGGGGCTGGTTCTGTTGGGACTGAATTACAAACTAATTCCTCCCTCTGCCCAATTCTCCCCCACTTAGATTTTAAAACCAAGAGCACTCCCTAATAAGAATCC
Source organism: Halichoerus grypus (assembly GCF_964656455.1). NCBI lineage: Eukaryota > Metazoa > Chordata > Mammalia > Carnivora > Phocidae > Halichoerus > Halichoerus grypus. Next base: position 55,971,618 of record NC_135712.1, read on the forward strand.
TGCATCCCAAACTGTAACAAGTACATTCAGTCCAGGCAGGGGCAAGCAGTGTAAGCAGAAACGTGGGTACCAGTCCTCTGCTGAAAATGGCCTCCCAGCTCTCTGCATGCTTTATATATAAGTAGTTTTTGCTGTGTTTGTTTTTAACTATTTTACTGAAATAATAAACACATATTCAGAAAAGGATTCTTTATCTGCATTTTTATATCTCCCTTTCCATGTTTTGTTTTTTTTTCACCTCCTATACCAAGGACAATTCTAGGAATGTTCTTCTGAATCATCTAGTGTTTTGTATTATCCATACTACTTTTACATTCTGTGAATGTAAATTTGAGTAAATAAAAAAGGATACAGAATTTTTCTTTGATTTTAGTAACATCCCGATAGAACGACATCATTGCACCATCAGTTTTCATTCTCTCAATAATTCATAAAAAAGCAGATCACTGTAATACAAAGACTTACGTCGGATTAGCGTTTCCCAGTTAGGCATATGCTCATAGACCAGCCAAGCCCATAACCTCAAAGAATTTCTCCACTTGGAAAAATACTACAGTGTTCACCTTTACTGTGTGCCTCATCCTCTTGATTTGGTAAAAATACACTAGGAAAATCACACATCAAATGGTGCAGTGGTCCTTGTCCAATCCCGGCCAATGCTGACATAAAATCCCTGAATAGAAGAGGCTCATGGGTCACAGCAAAACATATCATAACATACCATTTCCTATCCCATGTATGTTAAAAAGCCTTATACTGACATCATTATTTGAAGTTATACCTACTGAAACAGGAAGAGCAATGCTTTTTAAGCAGAGTAAAAATTGAACAAGTGATTATACCAGAAAGATGGTGTGAAGCTGACTGTGGCTGAGATAAGGGAAATGGGACAATCAGCTATCCACCTTATTGAACTCTGTAAAGTCACAAAGATGTCCTTAAATGAGTATATATTAATGGTAGGTTACTTTTTAATTCTCATTTTTCTTTTTCCTCTTCCCCTCAACTACATCCTTATTGATCTCTAAATCAACAACATCCCTGAATTTTGTTCACTTCCCACAGTTAGGATTTGTTCTTTAAAATCAAACTGATTGCAAGCTCAACCCTGGAGATGCATTCTGGAATCATCATTTAACGTAATGTTAAAGAGATGAGGGAAAGAAAGATATGCATTTTGGGAGTGGTATGTACACAAGATGCAAATGAAGGAGATCCAGGCAAAGCAAAACAGGGTGATTCTAATTTAGTGCTCAAATTAGTTTTGCAGATAGCTAGACACTTGTCTCTCATTTTCAATCACTCCTCTGTTTGTAGAGCACTTTGATGGGCTGTCTCGATAGCAAAATTATAGGCAATTAAATTTAGAGGGCTAATTTTTCCAATGATTTCAACTTCAGAAAAATAAAATAGGAGATAACTTAAATACATCTTATGAAGTGAAATGGTATTGTTTCAAAGGATCAAAAGCTTTGTCTCTTAGAGAATCAAAAGGGCCTAGCCTTTGACATCAATCACATTTTTCATGAGAAACGGAACTTTTCAGTTCTTGAGGCTTCGTGACAGAGAAAACGATTCAACCTATCTGCTGTAAGGCTGGCTCCAAGATGTGAAGATGGAGAGGTATTTGGGAGCAGCTGTTAACCCACCTGCAGAGAAAACTTCTGTCTCATTTCATCTGTTGACTTGTTCACACAATCCAGACTAATGTTTACTTGTTCACAATTAAAGATACCGCCTAGTCTTCAGAGATTGTTCAAAAAGATTGTCAGAGAGCCTACAGAGCCTGAATAGTAAGCTGTTCTCCCTGGTTGGGTACTAGTTCACCACATACCTGATGCCTACCCAGGAACATTCATTTGGCTAACTGAGGCAAGGTAAAAAACCCAAGTTAAGAAAAACTTGGCAATCTTCCTACACCTGCCTTTGTAGCGGCAGCCCTCCATGCTGTATTTATTTGCATTTCATTTTCTCCGCTTATTTATGGTAAACCATTAGGGCAGCATTGAGAGGTACATCTAAATCTCGGCTTTCCAGGGGTTTCATCTGTCCTAAGGAATGTGGATCATAATACCTGCTTATGCTAAAATGTGTTGGATAGAGGCTCTTTTATCCTAAGAATCAATTGCATCTCCTTAGAATGCATGGCTGCCAATAACATATGCTGGTTTCTCATACCAGAAAATAATGCAATTGGAATGAGTAAAAGCAAAGTGTATTAGAGAAAAGCATATGTTTGAAAACTGAAGTGTGGCAGTCTCGGCACATATCAATGGATGGCCACAGAAACTGATGCTAAGACGTACAATTATCCTGATCGTAAGGAAAAGAAAATAGGTTTTTAAGCACAAAGGAACTTATTTAAATAAACTTCTTAAGCTGAAGATACCTTAGAAATCCCAAGTTGAGTTTTCTGGCTGATATGCTGGATAGAATCATTGGTTATTTTCCTCTAAGAGACATAAAATCTTAATATTAGGTTTCTTGGTGATTTTAGTTGAAGTTGAGTTTTTAAGGGTTTTAAAGTGCTTGACATTTAATACCTATTAGAGTTCTCTTTAAAAGAATTTAATTCTCCTGTGTCAGGATGATAAAGATTACATTGTTTGCTTGAGAGACAGCTGTTCAGCTTCTTAGGTAAATATGGTATAAGAATAAACTGTGGAATTATACACATCCAGGTGTGTTTGTAGCTATTCAGGTCAGCCTGGGAAAGGTATTTTTATGATTTTGTGTAAAGGCATGCATAAAAGGGACAAATTATTGACAAAATAAAAACATGCAGCATTAGAATTGTAATGTAAGAATAAACAAGGTAACAGAAATATAGCCAGTAATAGTCCTGAATTTAAGTACTCAATAAACATTCACATTCAAATAATACTGAGAAAGACTGAGTTAATAAAAATCACAATGAAATAAAGGTAAAAATATGAATTGAAAATAATATAATCTCTGCACTGGTTCTCCATGATTTTAAGCTACAGAATGAATATTGTCATTGGTCCATCATTAATAAAATATGGCAGATGGGGAAAGAATGGGTTATTTTGCCAGCTGGAGGATGTTAGTACCTCTTCTTTTTTAATATACTAATGTTGTATGATCTAGACTCATTCATTCCTTTGTTACACAATGCAATTTGAGAATGTGTCAGTCTTGACAAATGATTAATGTATAGAAAATATTAATAACAGGATTCATGTATGGGGAGTCAGTTATCTTTTCTATTAGTTGAATGAACCGGGACAGGACATTTTACAGTTTTGTACCTTGGTTTCCTTATCTATGTTAAGTTATAATTGATTTTAGCTGATTGCCAGGGTTCTTTTCAACTCTAAAAATTTATCACACAATAAGTGCACATTACTTTTTCAAGGAGTTCACAAATATGTCATTCCAATGACGTAATAATTTACAAAATAATATGTTGTGCACTGACGTATTGCCTTTTTTTTTTTTTTTTTTTTTTTACAAAATGGAAGGAATATAGTGTGTATCCTATAGGATAGAATTAGCCACAGTCGTAAAATGGTTATGTGCATGCCAATGTAGAAGTTCTTTAAATTCCCCAAACCATTGCTTTAGGAAGGATGAGACAGAAGAAAGAGGATGGAAACTGGGGAAGGTGAATTTTGCCAGCCTGTTAAAAACAGGCTGGGACCACATGAGTTCAGTCCCAACCCTTTCTACTTGCTGGCCTCGTGGCCTTGGGAAAGCTGTATAATCCGTCTGTGTTTCAATTTCCTCATATGTTTGATGGGCCGATAATGGTCCCTATTTATACTGAATTGACATGCGGAATAAGAAACCTTACAAGTGAAATACATTTAAAACAGCACTTGTCACATAATAGGCAGTCAGTTCATTTGGTTAGAATCTATTTTCGTATTTTTGCTCACTCATGCATCTCTAATAGCAACTTGTTGAGGTAATTTTTACTACTTACATTATATAGATAAACTGAGTCAGAAACCTTAAGTAACTTACCTAAAGGTCAAACAAATTGTTAAGTTGAAGAACAAAGATTTAAATCTAGTCCTTTTTGGCTCAAATCACTTCCCTACATCAAATGGAACATACTGCCTCCCATATGTTCTCTTGTTGTCCTCCCTGCCCCATCCACCATCTTTTGCCCTCTGAATCATCCAGAATTTTTCACTGGTAATGGTACTGGTAATTATTTATGCCTATGGACTGTCGTTGGTGAATTGTAAATTTGAATCTTTGTAAGAGACACTAAAGATTATTCTCTGTACTTTATTTACACACAAAGAGACTGTGATCCAGAAAGGTTAAGAGACAAGCAAGTGGTTAGTGACTAGGTCAAGGCTGGAACCCAGTCTCTTCACTTCCTGTTCATTGCTTTTTTCTCTTATTGTCTTCTCTATACATACAGACTACAATTCTGGACATTTCTATTTTTATCCAATATCAAAGATAAGTTTGTTTATGATGTTTCAGGTGAACCAATACAATGATGCATTGGTCTGGTAGTTCTTTTTTCCAAGTCAGACTCTTAAATGATTATATATTCTTATGCTTGAACACTTATGTCTGATTTTGATCTCTGTACTGATTTATGCTTAATAGACTTAATTTTTAGGGAAGTTTTAGATTCACAGCAAGCTTAAGTGGAAAGCAGAGAGTTCCTATAGACCCCGTACCCCAACACATATATAGACTCTCCCACTTCAATATCACCCACAAAGTGGTACATTTGCTAGAGTCTGTGAACCTACATGACGCATCATTACCACCCAAAGTCCATAGTTGATATTAACGTTTATTGTTGGTTTTGTACATTTTTGGGGGGTGGTCTTAACAAATGTGTACTGACAAGTAGCCACCATTATAGTATCATACAGAATAATTTCACTGCTCTAAAAATCCTCTGTTCTCCACCTACTCATCCCTCCCTTCATCCCCCAACCCCTAGTTTGTATTTGTATTTATTTTACCATCCGTTTGACCTTTGCTTTGCCCTGAGGATAAACAATTCTGATTTGGCTTATAAGGCATACTTCAGCTCCTCTCAGCATCTGCAGGCATTTCTCATTTGCTGAAGAGCAATTACTTGGCTTGTTCAGAACCGATACCATATTTGGTGTGGTATGACACTAGTTGGGATACTTCAGAATTATTTTTGTGAGAGTTATGCATTCATATATGCTAATAAATTGATCAATAAGTATTTATTGAACAAGTGCACACTGTAGTTAATATATTGATAGATAGCTGTAGTATCCATATTGAAGGTAGCCTCAGAATAGGAGCAAATGGTCGTGAGGTAGACAGAATAATAACCTTCTGAAGATGTCCACATCTTCTGGAACCTGTGAATGTGTTATTTCACATGGCAAAAGAGACTTTGCAATTATGATTAAGAGTACATACCCTGAGATAGGGAGATGAAACTGGGTTATCCAGGTGGGCTCCATTTAATCACAGTGGTCCTTAAAAGCAGAGAACCTTCCCAAGCTGTGGTCAAAGAGAGACAGGGCTAAGAAAAAATGGTCAGAGAGATGCAGTGTTGCTGGCTTGGGAGACAGAGAAAGGGGAATGCGAACCAAGAAGTGTGGTCAGCCTCTAGATGCTGGATGTGAATTTTCCTTTAGAGCTGCCAGAAGTGAATACAGCCCTGTTGACACCTTGATTTTAGCCTTGTGAGACCGATGTTGGCCTTCTCACCTACAGAAATGTTAAGATAATTAATTTGTGTTGTCTTAAGCTAGTAAGTTTGTGGTAAATTTGTTACAGCAACAATAGGACACTACAGTTCAGAAAATATCATGCTTTGAATCTGAAATGCAATGACTGTGTTAATGTATATTTCCACAAATTCTCTATGCTATTGTTGGCACATTCCTCATTTTCTCATCACTCCTGGTAAGAACTGAAATATGAGACAGTCATGTCAGCATTTTTACGACAGTACTTTAATTAGCAAAATATGCAAAATAGTGAACTGAGTTCCTCAATTCATATAGGGGAACACATTTATAAGTAACTACCATCATCCCAAAGTAGGGATGCCCTTTGCCTTGCGAATGGGTTATTTTAATTTTTGAGAGGTCATCCTCTTTTCCAGAACTCCACTTAAGGATACTGTCTCTAATCCATGGAGAGGTCTCTGCCCTCAATGGGTTATCTTTGGCTATGAGTTTAATTCTCTGCACTCTTCATAAATTAAATAGAGAAAAGGAAAATAAGTTTTTCATTTTCTGTAAACAAAGTTATCTTTTTTTGTCTAAGTGTGTTATATCTTCATCCTTCTGTTTTCCTCTCTGTAATTTTTACTTTTCTGTCCAGAGAGGCATCCAGTGTTTCCTGAGATTTTGTTGGCTAACGTTCTACCAGATCTTTCTTCTTTGCTATCCTTTATAATCTTATCTACCTGTAGGTGACTGGCTATATGCAGGCTTACTTAATACGTAACAGCTCAATTGTACCAATGCTCCAAAAGACATGGAGAATGAGGTGTGCTCTGGATCATCCCCCGATAAGGAAAGCAATGTGTTGAAATGTGTCCCTTCCCAAATTCATATTTTAAAGTCCTAACCCCAAGAACCTCATAACATGGCCCTATTTGGCAATGGAGTCACTGCAGATATAATCAGTAAAGATGAGGTCATAGTGGAGTAAGGTGGGCCCCTAATCTGAGACGACTGATATCCTTATGAAAAGGATAAATTTGGACACAGACATACACACAGGGAGAATACCATCTGAATGTTGGAGTTATGTTACTGAAACCAAAGGATCCGCCAGAATCTGGGAGAGAAGCTTGGAATATATCCTTTCTTCATGCCTTCAGAGAAAGCACAGCCCTGCTGATGCCTTGACCTCAGGCTTCTACCCTCCAGAACCATAAGACATAAATTTCTGTCATTTAAACCACTCAGTTTTTGGTATTTTGTTATGACAGCCCTAGGAAACTAACACAGAAGGTCCTATAAACTCCCCATTCATGCGACCTCTAATACAGGGGTAATGACTGCTGCCCTCCAAATTCCAGGACATGTAGAAGGAAAAGAATTTCATGTTCTAGGTAATCAGTTAGTCAGCCCCACAGTCTCCGCCTCTTAGTTGAACACATGCTATTTTTTTTTAATTATTGAAGTATAGTTGACCCACAATGGTACGTTAGTTTTGTGTGTACAACATAGTGATTTGATAGGTCTGTACCTTATCCTGTGCTCACCACAAGTGTAGCTACCATCTGTCACCATGCAACACTGTTACAATACCATTGACTATATTCCCTACCCTTTACCTTGCATCCCCATGACTTATTCATTCCATAAGTGCAAGGCTGTACCTCTCACTCCCACTGCAACTTTTTTAAACATCAAATAAAGTTCACATGCAGATCAATGTGATCAAAATATCATCAAACAACTTCATAGACCTTTTTAACTATGTATACCCATACTGTGAATTAACATTTATACCCTGAAATTTTCACAAACTAAGAAAATAACCTTTAACAAATTCTTTAGTCTTATTTCTCTGACTTTTGGGTATTCAGTGGCAATTTAAAGTATTATGAAACATTCCTAAATATTTTATAGCAGCCTGCAAATTTTGACTTCCCACTATTTAATCATAAAGTAAACTTTCTCATAGACTTTAGTGAACTTTGTATTAATATAGTAGTATGTATGCACAATCACACTGTTTCTGCAACTTAGATTGCTAGCTGAAAGAGCTACAAATTGCTAAATATATAGTACTATTTAATACTTTCATACAATATAACGCCTACATCAGGGCATCTGGAAAGTGGTCTTAGTCCATATGCTTTTTTTCTGAAATAACACTAAGAGCAGCCAAAAAATTGTAGTCTCAAGGAAACCATAAAGTTTGCAATGCTTTAATTTTTTGACCAGTTTCCAATAAATGGTTTAAATGTATGCTTCTATGGAATTAAAAAAAAATTGTTTAATTTAGGACATTTAGCCTGGAATCCTCAAGACCCCCTTCCTGGAGCCCATAGCCCAGTCTAAATGATGACAGCACATGAGATTGTCACAAAATTCTTAATACCTCAACCTGTTTGACTTACTTACATGCAGTAACTAAGTAGCGAGTCCCACCATTAGATACTGTTATGTGGGAACAAATTTTATGAGTAGCTCCTCTGAAATAATTACATCAAGCAGAAATAATCTAGCACTATCACTGTTCATAAAAATAAAGGAAAAGAAGCCAATTTTATGTACCCCACATCAAACCTCATTAACCTATTTACAGTGTAACTCTATATTGTATTTTTTTCATACATAGTTGATTTATTTTTTTTAATTTAATTTTATTATGTTATGTTACTCACCATACATTACACCATTAGTTTTTGATGTAGTGTTCCATGATTCATTGTTTGCATATAACACCCAGTGCTCCATGCAATATGTGCCCTTTTAATACCCATCACCGGGCTAACCCATCCCCCCACACCCCTCCCCTCTAGAACCCTCAGTTTGTTTCTCAGAGTCCATGGTCTTTCATGGTTCATCTCCCCCTCCGGTTTCCCCCCCTTCATTTTTCCCTTCCTACTATCTTCTTCTTTTTTTCTTTTTTTTTTAACATATAATGTATTATTTGTTAACCACACTAAAATAGCCTGAAGATGACCTTTCACAAGAAAATGGTGAGGAGTACAAAGGGAGCAAGAGGGCATGAATCCTGTGCTGTGTCTCTAATTGTCACCAGGACCCTTTATTCTCTTCTCTCCTTTTTGGATCTCAGTCAATTTGTAATTGTTCCTTTATGTTACAGCTCTGGGTATCTATCCTATTGTTTATTCTCTCTTTTGTTCCTTGCTACCCCTATTTTAATTAGTGCTATTTTGTTATTCTATCCAATAAAGCCTTTGCTTTACACATGTGTTTTAGATAAAACAAGTATGAGATCTTCTAAAATATTTAATGCACCACAATTATAACATTTCATGATTTCATTTTTATTTTTTTCTAAATTGCACAAAATTCAGCTCTGAGACCTCACTTGCCGGTGTCAAGAACATCAGACAATTTGGGGGCACCTGGGTGGCTCAGTCAGTTAAGCATCTGACTCTTGGTTTCAGCTCAGGTCATGATCTCCGAGTTGTGAGATCAAGCCCCATGTGGGGCTCTGAGCTCAGTGAGGAGTGGCCAGGAGATTCTCTCCTTCTCCTTCTCCCTCTCCCTCCTTCCTGCTCCTCCCCCCACTCATGCTGGCAAGCTCCCTAAAATAAATAAGTAAAATCTTAAAAAAAAAAAAAAGAGCATAAAACTCTTTGAGACAAGGCTTGTGGTTAGCAGCCTTATTCTTGGCTAAAATGCTTTTTTTCTGGGGCTAGTTTCAAATATCCTATACCTGAGCTTAGTGGGTTCTGCTGGCTGTTTCCATACACTCCATGCCAAGCTCAGCAATAAAGACCATTGCATTTTTGGTTCCCAAAGTATAGTTCAAATACAGCTCTTCCTCTCTAAATCCTATATTGTTTTTCCTATGGCATGCTCTGCGCCTGCTCCTGAACCCTCACACTTTAGGGAAGTTGAAACAAAATAATACAAAAATGAATAGCATTGTCTAAACAGCATTTCTAAACTGCGTCCCATGGAAAACTACTTCTCTTTATAGCTGTTATGCTTAAAATGTTTATCAAATTAGTGCAGGAGACATTGGATTAAATTATTGTAAAGAGATTTCTTTATGGTAGTATAACTTCTATCTTTTGGTATGGTAATATTATATTAGAAATCTCCAAGAGGAGAAAATAGCAATCATTTCCTGAAATTTCATGACTGCCAAATCCTTTTTATAAAACCAAACTTAACTAGTATTACACAGAATCCTCTTTGGGACTCCCTAAAATAGGATGATTGCATAATTTTGAAATATAAGAATAATTGTACCTTTCTAAGGAATACATATGGTCTGTTACCTTGCTACTCAAAATCTGGTCTGAGGACCAGAACTGAGCAAGTCCCAAGGTGACTCCTATGCCTGGTAAGCCTGGGGTACTTTTCTGTAAACCCAGGCTATTATTTATCGATGAGATTTTAATTTGTGGGGAGTAAAAGTGTTTCCTTGGGGTACATCTGCTAAACCTATTTATATAAGATGCTTTATTCTGAGGAAAGAGATGTTTATATAACTTCCCTCCTTTTTTCTCATCTTCAGGGAACTCACCCCAATGCACCAACTCACTCACTCACTTATTCACTCAGAGACTAAAACACTCATTTGGAGCTAGAACGTAGTGAAAAATGGATCCAAGTTGAGATTTCTTCCTTCTGGAGATGAGAAGAAAAAGTGAGCCACAAGAGCATCACAGAAGGTTGGGGTGGGGAATAACTTTATCAAGTAAGTGAGATAATTTCTGGATTTTAATAGACTAGATAACCAACATTTTTTTTTTTTTTTAAGACACAGGTGATTGGTAGATGAATATGGTATGTTTTAATACACAAGGTTCTGCGAGTGGTAGACAGTTGGCCAGATACCAACAAGCCAAAATGATATCAGGAAGGCTGACCCAAATAAAAGAAACCAGAAATTATCTTTTATGCGTTTATGCATTTATTTAAAATTATAGAACATCAGCCAGTGGAGTTTAACAGCTGTTTATATGACACTGGGAGAATGGCCGGTTGGCTAGTCATTTAGTCCATTGACAAGACAAACCTTCACTATATGTACTTTAAAATGATACCTAGTGAGCCATAAACAGATATGTACTTGCAACATGATTTGCCTGCAGTATATCCAAATGAATGCAGTGCTTTAATTACATGTGGCACAAAAGCTATTTTTTAAAAGAGGTCATCTTTAAAAATTGCTAAAACTTTCCAGTTTCTATGTTGAACAGTTCTGCACTGCAATATCTTATATGCCCTAATTTTCCTCTCTAGGCTGAGCTGGCACTGTGTAAATGATTTATGGTGACAAATAGTAAAATATATCATTTCTGCATATGATGTTTACTAGCTGGTATTAAAATCTAATAGAGAAGAGGGACGCCTGGGTGACTCAGTCAGTGAAGTGTCCCAGTCTTGATTTCGGCTCAGGTCATGATCCCAGGGTCGTGAGATTGAGTCCCATGTCCGGCTCGCACTCAGCATGGAGTCTGCTTGTCTCTCTCCCTCTGTTCCCCTCCCCACCCCAACCACTGGCACTCTCTCTCAAATAAATAAATAAAATCTATAAATCAAATAGAGAAGAGCAGGACTATCTTCAGTAAAATTTGACTCACCAAAAATCCAAAATACAATATTGGTTGCTAAACTGACTTCAGCTAGTGTTTTTGAAATGTATTCAATTATACCATTCTGTAACTCAGCTCGTATGCTAGCTGATGCTTTTCTACAGAATGGAAATAATAGTTACCATAGGAGCCCAGTGGCTATGAGGATTTCTGTTTGGCATAAAGTGTGTTTGAGGGTGAGATATCTTTGTCAGCTTCGCCCCACTCTATTTCTGCTTCAGGACATGAGCAGTAAGTGCTGTGAACCATCCTATTTTGCTGCCCTGTAAACAGGGAACTGATATTGTCATTCAACCATGAGAGAAGCAAGAAAAGAAAGAGGAACAGTTACCAGCATTGCTATCTGATACTTTTCTTTATCTTGAGGTTTGCCTCTGGGGATGTCAAATAAGTCTACTTCTTACTGGTTGATATTTGAATGAGCCACCGACTTCTCCTTTCTCTAAGTGTTTTAGTCAGAATTGATTCAGAGGGACAGAAGGGGCTTTTGAAATGTGCAATCTAAATAATGTGGCTCTTCAGATGATCATTATGCATAAGTGTGTACATTTATATTTAAGGGGTATGTTAGGTCAGTGACAAGGGGTGAAAACAAGAATATAATCTGATAGCAACTCAGAAAATATTTAATGTCACTTTACTTATTATTCCTCACCTTCTTTAGTTCCCATAAGAAAAATGAAAATTATGGCATTCACAACAGTCCTAATGAGGACTGAGGTCAAGACAAACATGTATTTTCTGAGACCTTTGAAATACAATACATGAGCTGACAGCTTTCTCTGGAAAAAAATTCCTTCTTGGAAGTTAAAAATTCAAGGAGTGATGCATTTTGACTTTTTGAAATGGTGAATTATAAAAATCAAGGCTCTTTACCAACCTTTTCAACCAAGTTGGACTGCTTCCCAGTGTATTCTCCCTGTTGGAAGAGCAGGGGAGGCCATTTCTACCTATGTGCTCTCTAGATGCCAGAATATTCCCTCTGACCTGGCGACATCTGCTCTTGCATTGCTGGAATGGCATTTTCTGGGTCATCTAATGCGCCCCTTCAAATTTGCTGAAATGTCAGCTCTTTGTTGGGGCTTCTCCAGTGCAATTTTGCTTCCCTAGCCACCTTCTTGGGGAAACAGCTGGGCAATGTTGGCTTTATCCAAATGTGTCAAATTGAATATTGAATCAGCAAGGTCTGTAAATGTTTATTATTGAATTCCAGCAGATCTCACAGGATTTGATTCTATAGCCAGGGTAAGGATACCTCACCCTCTTTACTTAGATTGAGCATGGAGAATTTTATGTCGCTGTATAATATGAACCAGAAGATGGTTGTGCACACCAGATCAAGTCGTGGCCCCTTGAAATAGACAGTTTATTTTTTCCTGATGAAATGTACTACATTTTCTGGGATTGCTGCATCTTTCTCCCTCTCAGTGGGGAGGAGAATGTCCGGCAGCATCATAAAACTCCTGCATAGCAAAAACAGAGCCTCTTTCTGGTTCACCATTGGTTTGACATTGTCATTGTTTGCTTGCTCTGCTCTGAAAATATCTTCAATGTGGCAGAACTTTCTTATCCATATCAAAACTGTGAAGAGAGTTAGTAAAAAGTTCTTTGACAGAACAAATTATAGCAAATGTACAAAAAACCAGACTTCATTGTACTGTTGTTCTCTATGACAAATATTTCATCAGAAGCAAATATAGTTTTATTAAAAAGTTTCTTGAGAATTTATCCAGTTCCTAAGATTTTTTTTTTTTTTTAAATCAGTTGCTGCAATTCCCCCTGAATGTTCCTGGAAAAAGTGGAGAAGATGAGTCAGTGTATAAGGATACCCTCTCTTTCTGTGAATAAGGATAGCCTCTTTCTTTCTTTCTTTCTTTCTTTCTTTCTTTCTTTCTTTCTTTCTTTCTTTCTTCTTTCGTTCTTTCTTTTCTTCCTTCCTTCCTTCCTTTTTTTCTCTTCTCCTCTCCTCTCCTCTCCTCCCCTCTCCTCTCCTCCCCTCTCCTCTCCTCCCCTCTCCTCTCCTCCCCTCTCCTCCCCTCTCCTCTCCTCTCCTCTCTTCTCCTCTCCTCTCCTCTCCTCTCCTCTCCTCTCCTCTCCTCTCTTCTCTTCTCTTCTTTTCTTTTCTTTTTAGAGGTGGGGAGAGAGGGGCAGAGGGAGAGGGAGAAAGAATCTTAAGCAGGCTCCACGGGCTCAATCTCATGACCCTAAGATCATGACCTGAGCCAAAATCAAGAGTCAGCTGCTTAACCAACTGAGCCACCCAAACACCCAGCCACCTCTTTCTTAAGAGAGGCTTATGTGAGATCTTTTCCAGAATCACTAAAATAGAAGATTACCTTGCTTTACACAAAAGCATATATTTTTGTTGTTGTTATTATTCATCTGCTAGTGGGCAGAACCAAAGAGCTTTGGAATTGATTTGCAGTATGCTTTGGTGAATGATAAAAACTCTTGTCTCTCTTTTTCTCTGTCATAGTGACAAACATTTTGACACCATTCTGCAAATTATGGGAAATAAGCAGAAAGAGAAAACAGAGGCACTGTGACACTGTCAGAAATCCTCTGGGCACTTCAAATTTTTGTTCTGCATGAAGGAATGTGTATTTATCTAATTTCACACTTGGATAGTAATCATTAATCCAGAATGAAAATGGACATTTTGCTTCTCAGGATTCCCCCTCCCTATTAAAGTAGCCAACCAAATAGCTTAATTTTTCATTACTTAAACAAAGAAAGGATACTTGGAAATTATTACTTGTACATCTCATTTATCCACAAGCACCATAATTAGCCCACATGAAATATGAAGCTATTTACATACCTGACTAATAAAACTGCTTTTGATTACCCTATTTGACCTTGCTTCTGTTACTATTGATTTCCTACCACCTCTGGCATTTTTGTTTCTTGCTGATATAGCTACTATGCTGTTTTCAGGTCTTCTAGATTTATAATTATTCAAAATAGCAAGGTAAACAGCTTTGGTGTTTCCTTTACATAATGAGAATATGCATAGCCAGATGGTGTGCAATATATGCTAATGGCTACCTTTTTTGTGAGTGCGTAATGTTTCTTATATTATCACATTTATCTCTATACCAAATCCTTAAATTAATTCCTATTTTTCAAATGAATAGAATGATGTTTGCGTAAAATCTGGGTTGAAAAGTGTTGTATATGGATTCAAACCCAGCTTCAGCCACACATACTGTCTTTGCAGTCAGTTGGATTCTATTTAAGAAAGATCTGTGGGCCCAAAATGGCTCATTAACATAAGTCCTAAAGGGACCATCCTGGTGTTTCTTATCTTGCCCCGCACCCCGCCACCTTGTTGCCTATAGTCAGGCTCCTTCTTCATTACTTGTTTCCATCTCCCCTATATGAAAATGTTTCTCAATCCTAAGACCTGCAAGAAGGATCTTCTTATTTAGATTTTCATTGTTCACTTCTTTTGGGACTCATCTCTCAGTTTAAACAGTAATAACACAAATTTTACTTTGTGATACAATTCAGGTGACCTATATCTGCTTTTTTTCCCCCCTATGGCCCTTATTCTTCATATGTATTATAGTTGCTGCTGTACTTATGAGACTTTTCCTCTCCTACATTAAAGTCTTTGAGATCAGGGGTTTAACCTTGTATCTTGAACAGAGGACTGTTACATTAATCTTTGTTTAACATGAGAATAAAAGCTGGTAAAAGAGATCAGCAAGTGAGGACTGAGTCAGTCCATGACCCATTTTTCTGAATTGAGCAGCTGTCTATACTCACTTTCTAAAGTCATATCTGCTCTGTGTTTTGAAGGAGAAAGATAAATGAATCTATCACAATTGTCAATGAGATTCAAGACTATATGGGCAGTCAAATTCACATCACCCACTTCTCCATGAGTACTTCTTGTGATCTGCATTTAACTTCTGTTTAATATACTGGCATCTGTTGTTCTCCTCTTTGCAAACAAGAAGTTACTTCCCTTTCTCCTTCTTACTTCCAACTCTTAATCCAAACCCTTTATGTTCATTCAGAGGAAGTGAGAGTAACTTCACCTACTAAAGCTTCATGTTGGACATAAATACATTTCAATCAGATGTCTCTGCCACTGACATGCCAAGGAAGCCTTTTGTGCCTTTGAACTTTGAGGGTGAGGCAATTGCGGGGAGTGTCTCACTTACTGAGGGTGGCGGTAGTGCAGACCAGCTGTCCTGGTGACATATTCAGCTGAGGGCGGAGGTTCCTTCTGTCTCCTGAACAACCTGCCCAGTCATCCTTTTAAGCTTTGATGTAAAATGAATTCACAGGTCACCTTCAAATATACAGGGTTAAGTGAATCTCTACCTCAATCACCATCATAAACCTCAACTGATAAATTTGTTAGACGCCATCTCAAGTGATAAAATAAAGCCTGTGCTTGTTCATACACCTGTGTGACCTGCTGTTAGTCACAGTTCATTGCCGATAACTAATGCAAAAGGGTTTTCTCTAATAAGGGAAAAAAGAAAGGAGTCTTTCCTGGGCTTAAGCTGTAGCTGCAAATACATTTGTGTACTATTTAAGAGAAATTAACTAATTCATTTCAACAACCATTTATTGAAAACCTAATGTAAGTCACACACTGCACTGGGATCTGGGGTCGCGATTTCCCTGACTTGAAGGAATTCACTGTGTAATTGCAGAAGTGATGGCTTCAACATTGAGACTCTGGAGACAGCCCACTGAAGTCTCCTCACACTTTTTGCATGGCACGTTCCTCTCCACTGTCCTGTGTATTGTACTGTTCCCCTGGAAAGCTCCGGACTATCCCCGTTCACTCTACCTCTTAAAATTCTAGAATTTATGAATTTACTCAACATGTATATATTAATCTAGTAACTAAACACAGGAAATAGAGAGCTGAGCAAAACAAGCATGACTTTCTCTCTTAAAAAACTTTGGTTCCAGTGGGCGGAGACCTGTAATGAACTAACAAATAAATTAATAATTCAATTTTAGATAGTGCTATGAAAAAATTTTAAGATATAATAGAAAGTAATTGAAGTGAGCTAAATTAGACAAAATGATCAAAGAGGGTTCCTAGGAGGGTGACATTTGGGTTAAAACCTTGGCACTGAGAAGGAGCTGGCCATGTGGAGATCTGGGATGAGAACTTTCTAGGCAGAAAGACCTTTGAGTACAAAGGTCTGAGTCAAGAACCAAATTTAATTATCTGAGGGACAGAAAGATAGCCAGTGAAACTTAAAATATCAGGAAGTCATTCAGCAGAATGGAAAACAGGAGAAGAAAAATTCTGAGAGTTAACATGAACAGATCATGTAGGAACTTCTAAGCCATGGCAAAGATTATGGATTATAGGTGTCCTGGCGTGCTCCTGGATGCTTGTAAGTAGTGGAAGGGTGTGAAATGTTATATGTCCTAAAAATATCACACTGGCTACTGTGTGAAGAATGGATTCTAGAGAGTTAAGAGTAGAAACAGTGGTGCCTGTTAAAAGGTTATTCTGAGAATTTGAGGATATAGTGGTGTTTACTTAAACAAGTGGGATCATGATGGAGTTGGAGAGAAGACCTGGTTGTCTTGTGTACTGCATGAGCCCTTCCCTTCTTGCTTAGACACTCTCTTTTCTGATCTTCCATCAACATTTTGCCTGTATAAGACAATTTCATAATTTAATAACTACAATAAACAGTCCTGAGTTTTTATTATTTACTAGTAATGGCACCACGTGCTTTATAGACTTTGTATCTAACTTGCACATAACACTGTGAGTGAACAGTCTTTTTATCCCTATTTTTCAAAAGAGGAAACTGAAACTCAGTGAGGTTAAGGAACTTGCAGCCAAGAAGTACTAGAACTGAGGTATGAACCCAACTCCGTTTGTCTTAATATCATAGACTCCTAAATTTATTTTATATTATCTTCTATTTTTCTTTCTGTTTTGCAAATTGTGTTAGACTTAGCTTTCTAATTCTATAAGTGTCATGCCTTCTTGCTGGTTATACCAGACACATAGTTATGAGTTATAAATATTTATTAAATTTGCCAACATTGCTACACCCAAGAGATGTGTATCGCAGATCTGACAACTGAACTATCCTGGGCACTGTGAAGCCCTAGTTATAACTGTGGGGACACCAAATGTGAAATTGAGAAAGAACAGGACTTGTGCAATTTAGAAGAGAATCGTAGGACTGGCCATGGCCGTGGAGTTGCATGGAACCTCCAGACACAGGCATTAAACTGGCTGAAGGGGAAACCATGACGAATAAATCAGAAGCCTGCAGCAGTTGACACAGCCATGTGACTGGGCCGTAGAGCCGGCTCCGTGCGAAGGACACCTGTATGTTTAGAGAGGTTAGAGTGCTGGGTCCCATGGCTGTTTTTCACCATCTTGAAATTCGTAATAATTTTCGATCAAGGGGCATCACATTTTCATTTTATGTTGGGCCCCACAAATTATGTTGCCTATTCTGCTAGGCAGCTCAAAGTAACCCAAGAAAAATGCAATAAAGATGCATTAGAATCTGCCAAAATCACCTCAGAAGCCTCTTAATACAAACACCTAGAAATGATAGAATTAAAAATAAATAAAACCATAAATGCTCTTTCAAATATGGTTGAGTTTTCAAAAATCATCAAGTATTATATATTGAGAAGAGGCAAAACAAAACGAAACAAATCTGAACATTGAAGTCATCGAGACGGACTCACCTTACCAGGTATCAATATTTAAAGTAAATCTTCGGTAATTAAGTCAATGGAATTATCACAAGAAGAGATAAACTAATAGATCCAAATAGAGCCCTACACACATATAAACACTTCATATACCTCAGCAGTAATAATGTAACTCTACAAGGAAAAGATAGATGACTCAGAAACTGCTGTTGGGAAGTTAGTTATTCAAATTGGAAAAAGCAAACAAATCTCTACCTCACACCATGCAATAAAAAAATGTATTTTAGTGGAGTAAGATCCTAAGGTGAAAGTTACGTTTTAATATGTTAAAGAAAATAGAGGAGGCTATTTTTAAGACCTCTGGCCAGCTTTGGATATATCTATTTTAAAAATAAATAAAACAAATATAAGTTTTAAAACTTTCAAATTTGGCAGCATTAAAATTAAAAATTTCTCTTTAAAAATTGTCTTAAACAAAATGAAATGACAACCTAGTGACTGGGAGTTTTTACAACATATAACAACAACAACAACAAAAGTACAGATTTCTTTCAAATAAACAATTTAGCAAACAAAACACTAAAGATTACAAATGTACATTCATAGGATTGGAAACTAAATACTCTAAGAAATGTTGCTTAGCCTCATTAGTAATAAGGTACCAATATAGATAAATCACAAAAACTTGAATTTTCACTTAAAATTAATTTGCAGAACAAGAGCACAGTATTAGGATAAAGCTTAAAAATTATAACTGTTTAAAACTGTATCACTGTGTAATGATTAAATGCACATATTATATATAGTAAAGGCAAAAAATTTGCCTGTGAGGTCCTCATCAAATCCATTTTTAGTCATTAAACAATGCTTGCAGGCACTAGCAATGTGAAGGATACTAAGAATCTGCAAGGCACACAATCGTGGTAACACTCACCTCCTACCTTTGAGGCACATACAATCTCACAGGAGAAATAGAGTGTGCACACAAATTACTAAAATGCATCTGAGAAAGCTTCTAAGGTCTGAACACATGCAGATAGATGCTTTATGATCCACAACTGATTGAGTGGTCTAAATCCCATCTTCCCCAATTCACTTCTTACTAAACTTGGAAAAACGTCTAATTCCACCAATACCTGAAACATGTCAAGCACTTAGCACTATGGGCAGTGTGGGTTGGGTGGAAGAGGACTTTGGGGGAGTAGACAGTGGATGGTGCAAGGCAGGAACAAGAATTTGTTAACTTTACTATGCCTCAGGCTTTAGCTACAGGACTTATTAATATGATGATGATGATGATATTATATAACATATCAATAACATATAAATATTATTCTGATAATTTATACTATCATAATATTAACAACATTAGTGTAAGGTGAATGTTATTTTGTCTAATTCCCTGAGAGAGTAATGAAATCTCAGTGTGGGTAGGTTACCCAAAGTCACAGGCTCAGTGAATAGCAAATCTAAGATCCAAATCCCAGGTGTAGCTGCCTCTTAGTCTATGACCATTCCTGTAGTCACACTGTCTTTTAAGAAACTGTATTATTTCTTATCTGATTCTAAGACAAGATGTACATTTAAAAAATGCATTGTTACTTCTATTGATCATTTGTAATGCATGATCTCTAGATCTTTCATGTATCAAATGAAGCCTCCATGTATATATAGGTTGAATCCCATACATCACACTTAGAAGAGGATACTCTTCACAGTATGTAAAATGTACTATTTAAAAATGGAGAAACATTGTATCATGGAAAACGATTTTTATTTACCCTCGGTTTTTGTTCAATCATTTCACTCTGAGTGTTTTGTTGTCATTTGGAAAAACAGAAAAATGATTACTTTGAGTATTTTATGACAATTGTTAGACATTTATTTATTTAGCAAATATTGTTTCTTATGTGCTAGGTCCTATTCTAAGTGCTGTTGTTGCAGCAGCGAGCTAGAGTCTGTGCCTTCACTCCAGTGGGGGAAAGAGAAGGGGAAAAAGGTAATAGAACTTCAAGTAGGGATGCTTGCCATGAAAAACAAGCAGGGAACAGAATAGTCAGGGACTGGGAAGGGCAGAGATGGTAAGGAAAGTAAATTTGCAGGTCCAGGCGATATGACTAATTGAAAGAAATTTCTCTCCGACTTGGCATTTATGTGATCAGCCAAGCTGTTTGCTTTGCTCCATTCATACTCAGGTTAATTAGTTGGGAGAGATTCTTGACAGACATACGGTTGTGAATGTTTGCATTCATTTATTACTCTTATTTTCAGAGGAAAATGAGGATTTAACTTGTCAGATGAAGAAAGGTTAAGTGAAGTAAGTTTTCATCTTTTTCAGAGGCATGTTTTTGTCTTGCTCTAGGTTCAGTACAAATTTGGAGAGCATTTCTGTGGATAATACAGAAAGGAAGTTGAAATCTGCCCTTGGAACCCAGATTTCTCAGTCGAAAAATCTCAGAGTCCCTTTTCTCTGAGACACAATGTGTAATTTCATGAAGGTTGCTGTAATTCTCATCTACCTCCTGGAGGAAATTCTTGACATCAGCTTGAAGGTGTTCTTATAAGAGACTCACTATAGAAACATTCATTTCTTTTCAGTGTATTTAATTCCCTACTCTGACACTGGCTAGTTAAGTGACCTTGAGCAAATTGCTTTCTCTCACAAAACTTCTGATTCTCCCTGACAAATTCCCGTTTCTTCATCACTCAAATAGGTCTTGAAATCTCATCTCCCGCAGGAAGCAGTTCTAATAAATTAGAGAAGAAATGATTAATTCCAATATGTCACTTCCATTGTGCTCTTCTTCTGTTCTATGTACCTACTAAATGCACTTATCCTCCCAGTTTATAGTTAATAAAAAGACACTTTGGGGCGCTGGGTGGCTCAGTCGTTAAGCGTCTGCCTTCGGCTCAGGTCATGATCCCAGGGTCCTGGGATCGAGTCCCACATCAGGCTCCCTGTTCGGGGGGAAGCCTGCTTCTCCCTCTCCCACTCCCCCTGCTTGTGTTCCTGCTCTCGCTATCTCTCTCTCTGTCAAATAAATAAATAAAATCTTTAAAAAAAAAAAAAAGACACTTTGGCTTTAATTTCATTATTTATTTAAAGCCGGTTGCTTATGTTGTCGTCCCACCTGCATATTTGCCTATTTTGTAGGTTAGATTCTAAAGTGATGAAGTTATACTTGCAGGTGTCAGCCTCAATGAAAATGGACTTTACCCTCTATCTTCTAATTCTACTCAACAAAATAAGAGGAGCTTTTCCAGACCCATCTAAAAAAATATCAGATGGCAGCTTGGGTGCCAGAGTTATGGCCTAAAATAGAGATTTCTCTGAACAGAGTGGGACTCAATATGGCTTTAATATCTGTGGCCACCAGTCTTAAGCCTAGTGTCCAGCCCATGGTAAGTGCTCAATACTCTCTGGTCGAGTGGCTGATGGTCATTTAGCACTGCCTAAGAAACCAAGGACATTGGTTCTAGGATCTAAGGTTTCCACAGAGTTTGGTCAAGGCTTTGACAGATTGGTCTCTGGAGAGCTTGGGAGTGAAGGGACAGAGATTCTGGGAATCCAGCTTACCACACTCTCTGATACTAATTAGCTGAATGACCTTGGGAAATTCACCTATCTTCTTTGACACAGAGGTGTGTGTGTGTATATATATATATGGAATTGAATGAGATGATCTCTAGAGTAACTTTTAGATATAATATTATAGGAGTCCATGATTCATTGATAATACCTGAAATAAACCAAAACTTTTCCTAGGGACTATAAATAAAAGTAGGCAATGCTGTGGTCAGAGGTAATGTCCGGGTGACTGTGGTCCTTCCAGGTAGGGTAGTGTTACAATGGATATGTTTGCAAGTGTGTCAGGGAAGGGATTGTTTTCTGAGCACCATGTCAGGTACAGCGGGGGACTAACACAAGACTCCCACCAGCTACAGGCTGGAGATAATAGAAGTGTGATGCCTAGCTGGTAACTGGATTTTTTTTTTTTTTTTGCAAAGAATGTCAAGGAAGGCTACACATGTAGAAAAGTAGCAGGAGATACTATTTCGTCTAGTACTGCTGCTACAGCTTTGAGTATAATCTGCCTCACACTCGAGAGCATTTTAAGAATTAATGAGTGCAAAATGCTTTTGTGAAAGAAACTTCCTGAGTCTGGTCTATGCCAGTGAAATGGGCTGACACTAAATAATCCAAAGGTCCCCTAAGCAGAATGCCAGGAGTATTAACATATGCATTACAATACATTAACATTAGGAGTGATTAAATTAACTATGACCTAAACATAACAATGGCTAAATCATCCTTACCAGGCAGAGCAGAAAATTGCACACAGCTTTTCCGTATGGGGCAGTGAATAAGATCATAGCACCTCCGTGTCAGTGAGGCAGAGGCAGCACTAAATGAAGGCTGTTGGATTTACAAGATACCCTGGCTCATTTCCAGGGATCACTTCCCCTGCAATTAAACATCAAGAGGGCATTCATGGGCCCCATACCAACTCAAGGCTGTGGCATGTATTTATCCCTTTTAAAGTCATATATAGGAAAAGAGAACACTGTTGTCCCACGTGGACATATGGGCAACATCAGGCTGGATAATAAACTGCATCTTTTTCTTTACATTGCAAATCTCCAGCTTTGAGGGTCTCCCTGCTGCTAACATAAGAGAGTACAGAGAGATGACAAAAGAGTGGCTCCATCTGGAGTGTCCTTCATGGGGATTCCAGCATGACTTACAGGATAGCACCGCAAATCACTACGCTGGGCATTCGTTAGAGGAAAGAAAACTTCTATGAGAACCAAGACCTAGCAGTCCTAGTAGTCCCAAGAGCTCCTTCTTGTTCAATGGCCTATACCAATCTTTGTCAGGGAAAAATAGTCTTTTTTTTGTTTGTTTGAAAAATAAAGAACTGAGCTACTCGAAGTGTGTCAAAAGCTCACTATGAGGTCTTTTGTGCTCTCTGGCCACTGTGTCACTCCCATGGACTCCTGTGATTTTGAATTTACCCTCACCTTTCTCATGCTTGAGCGTTCTCTTCCCCCATCTCTCTGCTGTGAAACAAGAGTTTTGTACAGGCAAGTTCCTATGGAAGTTGCTGCTACTTTAGTGGAAAGCATTAGGAATAATGCTGCATTTTCCTGAAGACTTTGAAAAACAAAACAACTGGTTGGTTTAACCTTTTCTGAGAGTTTTCTGCATGATTAGGAAGACAAGCATACTGCTTAGAATCTGGGAACTCCCCTAATTCCTTTAGAAAATTGAACAAAACAAAACAAAACATGTGTTTTTTTGCTGCTTCCTGAAAAACATCTGCTTGATAAGAAATAAGCACAAATTGTGAGACTATTTCTCAAAGCCTGGCTATGTTTGGGGTTCAAAGGCCACAGTCCCAGGCGATGTCTTCATTCTTGGATTTCAACTTCTCATGTGTTGTAATGGGAATTTGGCCTGTACGACATGGTTACATTAGCTTATAAATTACAGTCCTCTGCTTTCATGCTGGTGAAGAACAAATTCCTAAAGGTAGTGACATTAAGCAATTGAGTCACCAACATCAAGATGGTTCTCAGAATTACCTTCTATACTATGAGAGTCTGCAAATACTGCTATTTTACCATGTGACTTTTATAATACTTCCGTTACTGTTTTTGTTGTTTTAGATGGTTTATTTGAGTTTTAGCTTTTAGCAATACTGATAATTTCTTGGGGATTCTGTCTAGTAAAGAAAAGATCTTTGGGGAAAATGATGAATCAAATCCTCCTATTTCAAAACCTAAGTGATAAATAAGATTTCCTTGTGTGGAAAATAAATTGGAATTCTTCAGCAGATGTTCATTTTACTCACACATTTCCTCCTTTCTCTATCCAGATTCCATCCATCTAGGTCTGGTCTATGGGTATGTGACCATTGTCATTGGCTAAAAAATAATTTAGGTTATACAAATGAACTTGATTTAAAACTTCACAAAGCAGTCAAGAAAACTGCAAAATGGGGCAGAAGTCAGGAAGATTTTAGAGGATACAGAATAGGGAACAAGGATGTAAGTATGGAGCCCAGAGTTGGCATGGCTTTTGGGGATTGGCTGAGTAGATGTACTGCAATTCTGGTCAAAAGGAGCATTTATAGGGACATAAAAGCTACCTGAGTTCCAGTTTACTGATGTGGCACCCTAATCAGGAACAGTTCCATCTTGAGTCTAGAAATTTATTTTGGTGAGTCATACAGGATCCCAAACTAAGTAGGGCTCATGGTTGGGTGTGAGTTTGAAGTTTCTGTCTTGAAATTTTTAATAAAGTTATCTTTGAATTTATGTTTTATAAATAAAGTCCAGTGGGCCAAAGAAGCATGTGCTGAGGGCTTGCAGCCTGAAGTAAACACAGGGCATGCACTAAAAGACATCTCTTTGACATCACTTCCTCTTGCCTGGGTGTTGCCTGAGTAAGAAGAATGTATTTTCTTGTATGATTTTTTAAATCCTTTATTCTGTATTCTGGCCAGACTGAATCCATTCCTAGTCCATTTTCTTGCAATTAGAAAGCAAAATAGTGATACTGGCACTACTAGGGAAGAAAGGAAGTTTTGGAAGCAGCTTAAATTGAAGTGCAATAGGGTGTGTGTGTGTGTGTGTGTGTGTGTGTGTGTAGTTGATGTTGCAGTTATAATTGTCACCTGCCCAGCATCTCCCCACACATCCCAGGAGGCAGAGATCCTGGTTATTGATCCTGAACAATAGTATGACAGTTGGGTAGTGGAAGTGTTAATTGTCTTCATTGCTGCTTTCTCTAACTTATTGAGGTAGTGGCCCTAATTGGATTATTAGGGCCTTTCTTCAGATTGTTTTGGTGGAAATGAGTATATCTGAGTATGAAGGTGCTAAGCATTTTAGGATGAAAAAGGGATGGAACGGCCTACCTTTTCTATCTCATTCATTTCATACGATTTTCCCCAAAATCACCTCCAGTCATTGCACAACGGCAATTCCTTGGGTGACGATTGAATTCTAAACATTCAGCACACGCAGGAAAGGCCTGCAGATTTAAGGATACCAAATTTCTAATTTGATTTCTATGTGTGGCTGAATGATCTTCAGCATAGGGCCAGTGGAGCCTATCTTTTATCATTTAAAAAAATCCTTGATAATTAATGATTATAAATAATGATTATAAATGACAATTACAATGATTATAAATGATTAATGATTATAAAATGTATTCAGAGATCTTAATACCCATAGTTTTCTTTTATATCTTCCAGGAGAACACAAACTTCTCTCTCTGTCCACTTCGAAGATTTTCTTCCTCAGCTTTTATGCAACAAGAAGAGATCTTCCTTCTTTCACTACCGCTGTTATACAATAGAGATGAGACAGAGATGTTAGTCCACGAGATTAAAACTAGAACCAGGAGACAAAATAAAATGTATAGTGTACAGAACAAACACATTGGCCTACTGTGCCTTAGTGATAGTTGTTGTCTGTGGACAAAGAACTGGACTTCTTTTTCCCTTTTGCTGTGAGTGATCAAGGAAGAGGAGGCACTCCTTATCTGCCCTGGTTGGTGCCACACATCCCGTCACATACCACACACTGTGCTTCTTTGCCTGTGATTGTTAATGAACCAATCAATACTATAAAAGGAGGGCAACCAATGAATCAATAAAAGAATAAGATTTGAGTCATAAAAAACACGGTATTTTTTTTTTCCTTTTCGTGAGATCTCAGGCAAAGACACTTCTTAGTGGATCTAGTTTCTTGATATAAAAAGATACTAATAAAATTCAAAAGACACAGGAAAAATCAAACTCATTTTTATGTACTATGCCCATATTCCATTTAACAACCTTCCCTATGGAACATTCATTATTTTATGAATCATTGGAATGTTTAAAAAAAAGGAAGTCTCTCTCTCTCCCTCTCTCCCAGCCTCCCTCCCTCTCTCTCTCTCTTTCTCTCTCTCTCTGTATTTGTGTCTATATCTATTCACAGCCACAGCCCCTGTGAACTATGCATACTGAAAGTGCATGCAACCACTTAGAATGCCACGTACTAGAGTGTGGGATGCAATGATTTCTGTGTATTCTGCTCTAATCTCTTTTACCATTTATTTTGTGTCCTTGTTAGTAGTTTCGGACCCATGGAAGTAAGACATGCCAGTAATGTTAATGTACTTCTGAAAAGAAACAGAGGGAAAGTACTGTGCCAGCTTGAGGCTTGAAGCAACTTCAAGAAGGTCAGGGAAACACAGGGTAAAAGAGAGTGGGAAGGTAGAGATTGACATTATGAATGACATCATAGCAATCCCTGCAGCAGAGGAGGACTGACCCACAGATTTCATGAGCTGGAGCTGGAAGAAACTAAGGCCTGAGGTCAGTCAAGCCTTCAAGGAGTAAGAGAACCACAGTCACTGTCACTCTAAAATTCAAGAATTCAAATCTTTAAGAATTTTGCAATAAAAAAATCTGTCTTGTGCTCCTCTCACTCATTATGTTTCTGTATTAGTTTTCTTGGGCTACCATAACAAAATACCATAGACCGGGTGGCTTAAACAATAGAAATTTGTTTTCTTACCATCTCTGACATCAGGATCCCAGCATATTTCTAAATGAGAATCCCAGCACAGTTCCAAAGAGAGCTGTCTTCCTGACTCTCAGACAGCCTCCTTCCCACTGTGTCCTTCCATCATAGAGAGAGTGAGCTCTTTGGTATCTCTTATTAGGGCACTAATCCTATCAGGACCCCACCCTTATGACCTTATTTAACTGTAATCACTTTTTTACTCCAAATGCAGTCTCATTGGGGGTTAAAGTTTCTAGATATGAATTTGGGAGGGGGGTGGACACAATTCAGTCCACAGCAGTTCCCTTTCTAGAAATTTTTCCTGTGCTCTCCAAAAATGTGTGTATATGGAGCTAATTTGGCAGAATACAGTAAGCAGAAACAAAATCCAAACTGACCTTCCTTATCTATATGGCCAAAATGTCCAATTGAGTCTTTTTCACATTTCATTACTCTGAAAGGACTTCTCCCCCCACTTCTATCCTTTAACATCCCCCATGATTATATTGGACCCACCCAGATAATTGAGAAAAATCTCCCAATTTAAAGTCACCTGATTAGAAACCTTAATTTCATCCACAACCGTAACTCCCCCTTGAAATGTAACATAACAATAAATGGGTACCAAGGATGAAAATGCAGACATCTTTGGGGGACCATTCTTTTTTTTCTGCCTATCACAATACTCGGATAATTATATTAGAAGACATAATTTCTCGTCCCTGTAATCTAACAAGGTAAAGAATAAGTAAATCAAATAATTAAGTTTGGAACCTGGATTTGACCTAAATACTACTATACTCCAGGGAATTTTAATTTCTAGCTTCCTAAAAATGAGCCTTCTAAAATTGGATAATACTCAAATTAGATTATGGATACAAATTAAAGTGAACTTCATCAACACACAATTCAATTGTGCTCCAATTTTCTTTAGCGTTCAATCAGCTGACACTTGCAAATTTTCAACAGTTTAATAAAGAGGAACACATAAACTTTGAGATAGGGAATACACTGAATTTGAAATTAAGACTCAGTATATTCCAATTTCAAATTGAAAAATTTTAGGAAATGAGTATGAACAAAAAAACCCCCGTATACTTAATAATGGATGTGGAAATATAAAATTGTTTCTATTACTGTAATTGTACAATATGAGTTTTACAAATAATGTTCATTTCAGTTACATTTTGTACAGAGAATATTAAAAAATACTATAATTTTACTTTCATGATCTCAGGAAATGCTTAAGTATAAGTTACTTGAAATAATAGTATGCTCTTTTAAAAATAATATACAAATATATATCTTCATTTTAATTAAGATATTTACTAAGTGCTTACTGTATGCAACATTTGGAAGGATACAAAATTTTATAGGATATAGACTCTTGGAATTTATATACCTGGTAAAGAAGAGGATAAAGAAGAAATTATATAAAATATTACCTTTATATCACCTTATGTTTTATTTTAATGCAATTAATATAAAATAGAATATTGTTCCCATTTTTTATTTTTAAAATTGAAACTGCTATTGTGAATCAATACAGTTCAGTTGATTGCAGTAGGGACTGCAGGTATGGAAAAAACTCTGTTTTTGTTTCAATTATTTTAGTTGAATGAACATAGCTGATTTGTCCCTTTAGCTTCTATATACACTTGTTCACAATGATCAAAAGTCAGAGTAAAAAATTAATGCACCAAGAAAGTCACTACATGTTTGCTCTAAACACACACACACACACACACACACACACACACACATCTACAACTTGTTATTTTGATGGATCATGTCTTAAAAGAACCTAGAGAATAAAGCCATGTTGTACAAATATTTCATATTTTCTCCCGGCATACAAATACTAAATAAATACTTGCTAAATGAATCAGCAAATAGTTCTTCTCAATGAATTTATTCAATATATGAAAGTCTTTAAGGTTGCAAAGAAGAGACAGCCTCAGATAACATCCAATATTGGAATTTATTGAAAAGGTAAATGGGAGTTTAGGATTCGAAAATAATTTCATCTTTTTCACTATATGACCACTGTGGGTCCTAGTGCTTCTATCCCCGAATATAGCAAAGCTTCTATGGAGTACTTGGCCATTATTCAGAACCATGTTATGTCCTGACTTTTCTTACCGACGGTTTTTCTTTTTCTTCTTGAATAGTTATCCTGGAATATGTTAAGACACAGCACTAGTTCAGGGACTCCCATAGCCTCATCACAGAGCTGCAGTAGTCATCAACTGTTGCCACTCTTTTCCCATTTCTGTTTTCACACTATTGGCCCTTACTGCACTGGACGATTTTGAAGCAAATCCCAGCTATCGTGTCATTTCATCCAAATGTATTTATAGGTATGTCACATTTTTAAGTTGACGAAGTAGATGCAACTCTTTGAGAGTGCCTGGCTAAATAAATGTTTTTATTGTTTTCTATTGGGTAGCCTTTTATTGTTGATTTATAGGAGTGTATTATATATTCTCCGTGTGAGTCCTTTGCTTTTATGTGTTTGTGTGTATATTTAAACAATATCCTTTCCCATTTCTGAATTTGTCAAATTTTGAGTTTGTTTATCGTGTATTTTGATAAATAGAATTTCTCATGTTTGTTATAGTCCATCTTATCAATATTTGTCTTTTACATAGTCAACAATTTTTCTGTGCAGTGGAAGAAAGTGTGGCCTAAACCACAGTCGTGGATATGTTACTGTATATTGTTATGGTCTGAATGTTTTTGCCCTCCCAAATTCATGTGTTGAAATCCTGATGCCCAATATGATGGTATTAGAAGCTGGGGCATTTGGAGGTGTGTAGGTCATGAGAGTGGAGCACTCACGAATGGGATTAATGCTCTTATGAAAGAGACCCCACAGGGCTCCTTGGCCCCTTCCACCATGTGAGAACACAGTGAGAAGTGCAGCCTGGAAGAGGGCCATTACCGAAATCTAACCAAGCTGGCACCCTGATCTTGGCCTTCCAAACTCCAGAACAACAGAAGTAAATTTCTGTTGTTTTTAAGTCACCCAATCTGTGATATTTTGTTATAGCGGCCTCAATGGATGAAGACATATGTTATCTTCTAGAAACTTTATTTTTTAACTTTCACATTTGTCTCCAATCTAACTAGAATTTATATTTGTGTAAAATGAGAGGTGGGGGGGGGATAAGGTTCACTTTTTTTATATGGACATTGAAGTGTCCAGCTAGAAAAGAATATCCTTCTTCACAAGGCAGAGGCACCTTTGTCATTTATTAGGAGACTGTTTGTATATAGAGCTGTACCAATACTAGAGTATTTTAATTACTGCAGCTTTATATCTAATAGTATCAGTCTTCTAGAAATTTTCTTTTAGTTTGCTTTGACTTGGTCCTTTGCATTTACACATGTATTTTAGAATATACTTTTAGATATACACTTACTGATCTTTTTATTAAAATTGCACTGAAACTATGTGGTTTAAAAAACCAGATTTTCTTTAGTCTTCTCATCCAAGAATGTAGCATATCACTCCATTTATCTAATTTATTTCAATAATGTCTTGTGGTATTCTAGTAGAGATTTCGTCTGAAGAAATAGAACATAATTCATTAGTTTACTCCTACTATTTTTGATTTTTTGTTTTATTTGTAAAAGGTGTGATTTTTAAAAAATTTTCATTTTCTATTTACTGCTCATAGATAGAAATTGATACAATTGATACTTGGGCTTTAACTTTAGACCTTGTGACCTTGTTTTATTTATTTATTTATTTTTAAGTTTTTATTTAAATTCCCGTTAGTTGACATATAGTGTAATACTAGTTTCAGAAGTAGAATTTTGTGATTCATCATTTACATACAACACCCAATGCTCATCACAAGTGCTTAATACCCATCACCCATCCAGCCCATCCCCCCCTCCTC
Organism: Halichoerus grypus; assembly: GCF_964656455.1. Classification (NCBI taxonomy): domain Eukaryota; kingdom Metazoa; phylum Chordata; class Mammalia; order Carnivora; family Phocidae; genus Halichoerus; species Halichoerus grypus. The sequence continues at coordinate 56,002,017 of NC_135712.1, forward strand.
CCCTCCAGCAAACCTCAGCTTGTTCTCTATAGTTAAGAGCCTGTTTTGGGGCGCCTGGGTGGCTCAGTCAGTTAAGCGTCTGCCTTCAGCTTAGGTCATGTTACCAGGATCCTGGGATCGAGTCCTGCATCGGACTCCCTGCTCAGCAGGAGTCTGTTTCTTCTTCTCCCTCTGCCTATCGTTCTGCCTACTTGTGCTCTCTCTGTCAAATAAATAAATAAAATCTTAAAAAAAAAGAGCCTGTTTTATGGTTTGCCTGTCCTCAATCTGTTTATTAATACTGATATTTGTCTGTAAACTTTTTAAATTTTCTAATTTACAAATAATGATAGTTTTATTTTTTCATTCCAAAGCCATATATTTTTTATTTATTTTCCTTTCCCTAGAAGGTCCAGTACACGGTTGAATAAAAGTGATGACACTAGCATCTTAGTCTTGTTCTCAGTCTCGGTAAGAAAGCTCTAAATATCACTACTAACTTTGATGTGGATTGGAGGGTCTTTATAGATGTTCCTTATCAGATTAAAAAATAATTCAATTCCTAGTTTTATCATGAATGGATTATTGACATGATCAATGATAACTTTTCTTCTTTCTATAATGTGGTGGGTTGTATTGGTTTTCTAATGTTAAACCAACTTAGCATTCGTGAAATAAGCTCAACTTCGTCAGGCTATAGTCATTACATATGTGAAAGAATGTGATTTCCTAATGTTTTGTTTAGAATCTTTGCATATAGGTCTTGTATCTGTGTTTATTGTACAGATTGTCCAGTAATGCTTTTTTTTTCTTACGTTGTAATGACATTTTCAACTTTTGATACCAGGTTTATACTGGCCTCCCATAATGAATTAGAAGTATTTTCTCTCTGTTTTGGGTCATTTTGTGTAATTTTTTTTCTTTAGTAAGTCTTTGGAAGAACATTAAGGAAATTGTCTAAATCTAAAGTTTTCTTTGTGGAAAGGTCTATAGCTAAGGATCAAACTACTAGATATGAGATTATTAGAGTTTTTATTTCTATTGGAATCAGTTTTGCTAGACTTTTCCACTTCATCTCTATTTTCAAGTTTACTGGCACAAAACTTCTTCATATATCTACTTATTATTTTAATAAGTTTAGGATCTCTAACTTGATGTTTCATTTTTCATTACTGATATTAGGAATTTATTCCTTCTTTTTTACTTTTCCTTAATAAATCTTAATAGCAGTGTATCATTTTTATTACTGTTGTCAAATGACCCAAATTTGGCCATGTTGATTTTTTTTCAGGTATGTGTTTTCTATTTAATTCATACATATTCTTCTTTTTATTATCTGTATTTTACTCTCTTTGGGTTTAATTTTCTGTTCCTCTGTTAATTCCTTGAGAAGAAATTTTTGATCATTATGTTTCAGATTTTTTCCTTTTCTAATCTATGCATTTGATACTATAGATTTCCTCTCAAGCATATCTTTTGCTGTATCCCACAGGTTTTCACATCTTTTATTTTCATTATCACTTAATTCAAATTAATTTCTGATTTCCTTTGTGATATCTTAGTTTAGTCATAATATATTTTAAAATAGAATTGCTCAACTACTAATAGTTGGGTTTGTTAGGTTTTTCTGTATTTAAACTGATTTATGGCATAATTCCTGTCTGGTCAAAAAAAATGCTTTGAGATGATTTTAAAGCTTTGAAAAATTTTAGACCTTACTTTCAGACTCAACATACTATCATTTTGGTAAGTACTGCATGTACATTTGAAGAAAATGTTTATTCCATCATGGTTGGATTTAGTGTTCTTTCTATGACAATTAGGTTAATTTCATTAATCTTGTTTAGGTCTTCTGTATCTTTTCTAATGTTTTTATTTGTATATACCATCAGCTATGAAGAGGTTTGTTTTAAAGTCTCTCATATGTGACATGGGTTTTCTATGTTTTCTTTCCATTTTTGCTTCCTGTACTTTGAAGCTCTGGTATAGGAACATGGATTGTAGATTGTGATATCTTCCTTGTGGGTTGACCTTTTTATTATCATGAGATGTATCTTTATTTTTTGTAAGTCTCTGGATTTAAAGTCTACTTTGTCTGCTATTAATATAGCTTCACCAGTTTTATTTTGCTTAGTGTTTATATGATACACCTTTTTCTGTACTTCTAATTTCAACCTCTCATATTTAAGATGTGTTCTTATATTTATTTTTAAGGCATGTTCTTATATTTAAAGGGTGTCTCTTATAAGCAGCATATTGTTGGATTTTTTAAATGAAATTATAGATATGTTTAGGCTTATATTTACCATATTGTGATGTGTTTTCTGTGTGTCCCATCTTTTTTATATTCCTTTTTATTCTTCATTTTGCCTGCTTTCAAAATAAACTTTTTATTACATGACTTTCCCCTAGGGAAAAGTTAAAGGGAAACTTAACTTAAACACTCTTTACTGTGCTCTTCAGTGTAAAAAATATAAAATGCATATTTGAGTTAGTATAATTATAATTACAAAATATAAATTACATATATTTAAATGACTATAAAAAATAAAGTATAATATAAAATGATACTTTTTCTATTTTCACTGAAATGTTCAAATGTTAAGTTTCTATATGTTGCTTCACCCTTTTTTTGAATACATTGTTTACTTCCTTATAGAATTTCTTTCAGTTAAGAATTTTATTGATTGCACCCTGTATTGTCATTTACTATGTTCTGCTATCCCCTGTGCTTCTTTTCAATTAGAAATTGGATCTAGAGGCTTGATCTGCTCCAGGCTTGATTTTTGTTTTACCTAGTACACTTCATAGATGGTGTTGTGTATTTATTTCCATTAGATGGTACTTAATGTTAATTGTCTCTCTTTTAGTGATATAAGTGGTCATTGGAGAAATTTCAGCTAAGGTAATATGTAGAAAACAAAATCAATGGGAAACTTATTTCAAATAATATGAGAATTTCAAAATGTAACAAGTTATAAAATCCAACATGTAATAATTAATAGCCTTGGGGCACCTGGGTGGCTCAGTCAGTTGAGCATCTGCCTTTGGCTCAGGTCATGATCTTAGAGTCCTGGGATTGAGCCCTGCGTCAGGCTCCTTGCTCCGCTAGGAGCCTGCTTCTCCCTCTGCCTCTGCCTGCCACTCCCCTTGCTTGTGCTCTCTCTCTCAGTATCTCTCTCTGTGTCAAATAAATAAATAAAATCTTAAAAATAATCAATAGCCTTTGCATATACAAATATCAATAAGATGATATAATGGAAAAAAGATTCCACTGCTATAGCAATAAATAAATGGATAGAAAAATAAGTACATATAAAATACCTAAATGAAACTTAATGAAACATAAAAGTTTTGATGTGAATAAACAGAATGACGTGCTATGTTCTTAAGGAATTACAACATCATAAAGATATCAATATCTTTCAGTAAAATTAAAAGGCAACCTACAGAATGGGAGAAGATATTTGCAAATGACATATCTGATAAAGGGTTAGTATCCAAAATATATAAAGAAGTTATCAAACTCAACATCCAAAAAAGAAATAATCCAGTTAAGAAATGGGCAGAAGACATGAATAGACATTTTTTCAAAGAAGACATCCGGATGGCTAACAGACACATGAAAAGGTGCTCAATATCACTCATCATCAGGGAAATACAAATCAAAACTACAATGAGGTATCACCTCAGACCTGCCAGAATGGCTAAAATTAACAACACAGAAAACAACAGGTGTTGGTGAGGATATGGAGAAAGGGGAACCCTCTTGCACTGTTGGTGGGAATGCAAACTGGTGCAACCACTCTGGACAACAGTATGGAGGTTCCTCAAAAAGTTAAAAATAGAACTAACTACCTTATGATCCAGCAGTTGCACTCCTAGGTATTTACCTAAAGAATGCAAAAATTACTAATTCGAAGGGATACATGCACCTTGATGTTTATAGCAACGTTATCAACAATATCCAAATTATGGAAAGAGCCCAAATGTCCATCAACTGGTGAATGGATAAGGAAGAGGAACAATGGAATTTTACTCAGCCATTAAAAAGACTGAAATCTTGCCATTTGCAAAAACATGGATGAAGGTAGAGAGTATTATGCTAAACGAAATAAGTCAGTCAGAGAAAGACAAATACCATACAACCAAACTCATATGTGGAATTTAAGAAACAAAACAAATGATCATAAGGGAAAAAAAGAGAGGGGCAAACCAAGAAACAGGCTCTTAATTATAGAGAACAAACTAATGGTTACTAGAGGGCAGGTGGGTGGGGGGATGGGTGAAATAGGTGATAAGGATTAAGGAGTGCACTTGTTGTGAGGTATGGAAGTGTTGAATCAGTATACTGTACACCTGAAACTAATATTACACTACATGTTAACTAACTGGAACTTAAATAAAAACTTAAAAATAAATAAGATAAAATAAATTTTAAAAGATCTCAGTATCCTTTTGATAAACTATAAAATTAATTTTAACCATCAGTTTCCCCCTTCCCTTTTGCTTCCCTGAACTTAGTATATTGCTTGTAAAGTTTGTTGGAAAAACAAAAATAGCATTAATAGCCAAAAAAATAAAAAATAAAGTGGTATATGGGGGGGGGATGAGGTATGGGTTGTCTCTGCAGATATTAGAACACATTGTAAAACCTTGTAATTAAAATAGTGTTGTATTAGCTCATGAACAGATAAATTAATAGAGAAGAAAAAAATCCCACTTGAATATGGACCTTTAATATTTGATAAAGATGGCATCTCAAATTATGGGGAAAAGATGGCGGTTTTAATAAGTGGTGTTGTGCCAGTGGGAAAGCATTATTGGAAAACAACAAAATTGAAACCTAATCTTAAATCACCTGCATTTGTGTGTGATTAGTGATTAGCTCTGTTAGCTGTCATCCACCGTGTTCCAGATGGATTGTCACATCCAGTTCTCCTTGATGTGGCCAGCCTATCTTTTGTCCAATCTTACTGAGTTTATTTAGCTCTGGTGCTGATGCCTACCTCAGTCAGTTGGGGCAGATAATATATATTTACATCCAATTATCAATTTACATGCCACTGTAAAATATGTACAAAAAAGATTTTTAAATTCACTTTTCTTAAAAAGTATCTTTTTATTGTAGGCACAAGGGCTTTAAGATCTTCTCTTAGAACCAAAGTACAATTTAATGAAATTATATATTTATTATTAATGTATATTATATGTAATGCACATATTCAAAGGGAATGGTATAACTGATTAGGTAAAAAATAAGTGCTCCTTGTTTCAGACTTTCCGTTTCAAAGCTCATTGATCCCTCAAGTCTTTTACAACTGACTTTCCTTTGCATAGTTCATTTGGCTTGGAATCTGATGAAAGAATTCTGATTTCTTGATAAGGTCTTGGAATAGGCCCCTGTTGCTATGGGAAGGTATCCAAAATTTATGGATCAGTAATCTAATCCAGACTGGCAACTCCCATGGAATGAACTGAATTTCCCTTTTGTTGTATTCACTCTCTGTCATGGAACACCTGGTCATAAGTTCTATTCACCACCTCAGCCTCCTCTTCAAAATCACCTTTACAGACCATGCTCCTCCCTTTCATGTAGCAACGAATTTTCCATGTCTGTACTGATAAGGTGAATGACACGAACCATTATGTAAATGCCATGTTGGACAGATTTTGTAGTGCAGGGTCTTCCTCCTGTACCACAGATTCCAGGCTTTCTAAGTAGACAAGAGTCAATATGGAACACTATTTTATGCCACAGAAAATGGTGTGTCCCATCTCTTATATGATAATGTATATATGAAATAGTCTTTGCTGGGAACAAGCAATGTCATAAAGTGCAAAAGAGGTATAACTTAAGGAAGAAGAGCAGAAATGTCCTTTCAATCATTTTAGCAAACGTACTAAGAAATAGGTAGGGGATATGATAATACCAGATAAAAACTTTGAACTTTTGAGGTTCTAGGAAGATTTTCAAAGAAATAAAAAAAAGTCACAGTGATAATTAGATTTTAGTCTCAATACTTTCAGTTTTGTGACTTTGAAGCAATAACCTTAATTTAATTTCCCTGTTTATATCACTGAAAGATTGGCGCAGGTAACTGTTAAGAGCCTTTCAAAATCTGACTTTGGTTAATCTAAACCTTGATATTAGACATATACATAAGACTGGATTTCCAAGTGACTTAACCTAATGCACTTTGATTTGAGTTATATAGGAAAGACTCTCTTCTAAAAAAAAAAAAAATCTGCCTACCCTACACTTGATCTGAAAATATATTTGATCTCTTTTTGATCATGAAAGCTATTAGGAGAAATGATTTTTTAAGGTTTGTCAACCTATGAATCCAGACTTCTAAGAATAAATGTTGTTCTCTAATAACGCAAGAAAGGGACATAAATGGAGAGAGGTGCTTTAAAAAGAGGAGAAGGAAACCTTTTCCTATTTTGAAATCAATCTTCAATCAGTTTTTTTTTTCATAAATAGCAGTCAACCTCCAGGCAAATTTTCAATATGCTTTTCTCTTTGATTTTCATGGGTATTGCTAAGCAAGAAGTCCAGGGGAGAAAAATCCACTTGATCAAAAAATTGTCTATGAGGGAAGAGGTGGCAGCAATGTTACCCTTTTTAGGTTTCTGCTCTTCAGAGATAATTGTGTTATATAAAGTTCATAAGAAATTCAGATTAAAACCGGATATATGTGTTGTAGTGAAGGGATATATGTATGTTAAGATATGCAAATATAGGGGCGCCTGGGTGGCTCAGTTGGTTAAGCGACTGCCTTCGGCTCAGGTCATGATCCTGGAGTCCCGGGATCGAGTCCCGCATCGGGCTTCCTGCTCAGCAGGGAGTCTGCTTCTCCCTCTGACCCTCCTCCCTCTCATATGCTCGCTCTCTCAAATAAATAAATAAAACCTTAAAAAAAAAAAAAGATATGCAAATACATCTTACAGAAATATAATACAAATGGAAGAAAAATGAACAATGTATTGTGATGTAATATTTGTATATCCATCTATCCTGGCATGCCTGCATATATATCAACAAAGTTCTGAACAAAGCTGTAGAATATTGAACATGTGGACATGCATGCAGTGTAATAAAATCCAAAGGAGACATAACTTCAAGAAAATGGTAGATATGTTCCTCCCACAATTCTAAAAAACTTACTGATAAAGAGGCAGAGGTTATGATTATACAACATAAAAACTTCAAACTTTCGGGGTCCAAGGAAGATTCTCAGGGTAGGAGAGAACATTTGCAATAACTCATTCTAGAAAGAGTGGGTTGCATTTGACCTCATGAAATCAGTACTGGTCTCATAACAGATGCGAGCTGAAAGTGGGGAAAATAAATAAATAAATAAAGACACCAGCCAACTCCAATGGCAGGGGGATCATTTTTGCAGGCAGAAAGTAATTATCCAGATGGAAGTTAGCCAGGACACCAGAGAGAGTGAATATTCCTATCCTGTCTCAGAATTCTGTGGGATTTTTAATGAACACAAATGGTCATGACCTTGAGTTTTATGCTCCATCCTCAAGAACTTCTTAACAGCAGTGCTGGGATGTTCCCTCCTTCAGCCCCTGCTGTGGGGCACTGATTCAGAATCAAGGATTAAGAAGCCTGTGAATGCCATGAGGATAATGAGGACCCCTGCAAAAATTATTCGGTTCAATTAAATGACTAATTTTACAGGATAGTAACAGTGCTGTTTGGCTGCTAGTAGCAAACTGCAAAACTGCTCAATGAATTTCTATAGAGGAATTTAGTATTTTAATGACAAAGTGAGGACCATCTATAAGTGCTTAATACTGCTTCTGCTGCCACTTGGAACAGTTCTCCCATTCTCTCCAACAACAGTTTTACTTTTGTTCATTAGTCAAGCCCTCCCTCTCCTGGTCTCATTTTGCACACATGTATTTGATTTGTGATGAATGGATGACAGATTAGCCAGATTGCAAATCATAATTGAGCAGAGGTCCATGTAATGTAAATCACACGGACCAGCATCCACTTCTTTTTGCCAAGGCAGCAGCTTTCGAAGTTGCCAGATAAAATGACAGCCCTCAGGTTGAATACTGAGCATCACTGATGACATGATAGACTTTTCCAGAGCTTCTTAACATGAACCAAATTTTGACTCTGTAGCTTCAGCCCACAAATTAACAAAAACAGAAAGCCTCTAGGACACTACTGTAATGAAACTATAAGACAGAAATGGGAAAGTAACTCAGGTTTTGATCACTGACTATGTGCCAGGACTTGTACGAGGAGTTTTGTATATATATATATATATATATATTGGAATGGGTACTTTTAAAGTCATTTAACAGATAAGGTGGAGGGGTTATTTCTATGCAGGAATCCAAGCAACCAACACCTCCCCAAGCTCCTTTGTAATTAAAAATATAAAACATATCTCCAGGCACATATGCACATGCACACCCATATACTCAAGCACAAACTCAGGCTAGAAATTCATGCTGTTCAAATAGATCTGGGAAAAGAAACGTGGTACGATTATTCCATCTCATTGTATTGTATCTGTTGTAGAACTATGATACACTGTAGCATAGTTGCCTAAACCCAGAGGAGAATGTTGTATTGTGCCATGCATTTGTTTGCCTATTTCCTCTTGATGCGTGCCCTCACACTTTATGTGTTGTACTCTATTAAAAGGGGGCAGCTCTTTCAAATATTTCCCATGTTTGCTTGCTTCTATCAGAATTCAGCTAATAGGAGTAACTGGCATGACACTGAAGGACAGGAGAAAGAAAAAGCCAGGGTATGTCTCCTTTCTCTCTGCCCCTCAGACAGTGGAGGCTTTGTTCTCTCCCCTGGCTTCAGATTCTGTCAAAGTTGTCCCTTTTTCCTGGTCCCAACTCTAGATAGGGAACCCAGTTTTGGTTAATGATCTGATAACACTATCTCCTTTCTTCGGTCTTTCAGGCTGATGGTAGTAACATTGGCTTGCCTTACTGCTTTCTTGATGGTATTATCTGCAGCATAAAAGTTTTGATGAGTCTAATTTACTTTTTCTTTTGTCACTTGTGCTTTTAACTAAGAAACTGTTGACTAATCCAAGGTAAAAAATGATATACCACTCCTATTTTTTCTAAGATTTTTATAGTTTTAGCTCTTACCTTTAGATCTATGGATTCTTTTGAGTAAACTTTATCTTTACACATGGATATCCAGTTGTCCCAGGACCGTTTGTTGAAAAGATTATTCTTATCCCATTTAACTGACTTGATACACTTGATTACTGTAGCTTTGTAGTTAAGTGTTGAAAAGAGACATATGCTCCTCCAAATTTATAGTTCTTTTATAAGATTGTTTTGCCTGTTCTGGGGCTTTTAAATTTCCATGTAAATTTTGGATCAGTATGTCAATTTCTGCCAAAAGGCCAGGTATAATTTTGAGAGGGAACTACACTGAATATGCAGATCAGTTTGGGGAGTACTGCCATCTTAAGACTCCATAGTAATGGGATGTCTTTCCATTTTTTTGGCTTTTCATTAGTTTACTTCAAAGATATTTGTTTTCATTAATAGCTTTTTATTTTTTTTAATTTTTAAATTAAAAAAACTTAATTCCAGTATAATTAACATATAGTGTTATATTAGTTTCTGGTGTACGATATAATGCTTCAACAATTCTGTACATTACTCAGTGCTCATCAGGCTAAGTGTATTTTTAATCCCCTTCACCTATTTCACCCATCCCTCCACCAACCTCCCCTCCAGTAACCATCAGTTTGTTCATTGATAACTTTAATATTAAGTCTTGCATATCTTTTGTGATATTTATTCCTAAGTATTTTATTCTTTTTGATGCTGTTATCATTTACATTGTTATTTTTTTAAAGATTTTATTTATGTATTTGACAGACAGAGAGGGAGAGAGAGCACAAGTAGGGGGAGTGGCAGGCAGAGGGAGAGGGAGAAGCAGGCTCCCCAGTGAGCAGAGAGCCCAGTGTGGGGCTCTATCCCAGGACCCTGGGATCATGACCCGAGCCAAAGGCAGACACTTAACTGACTGAGCCACCCAGGTGCCCTGCATTTACATTATTTTTAATTTTTAAGTTGTTTACTGTTAGTTTATAGAAACATAATTGATTTTTATATTGATCTCCTATCATGCAACCCTAATGGACCCTTTCACTACTTATAATAGTTTTTATTTGTGGATTCCTTAAGATTTCTATGTACAAGGTCCTATCATCTGTAGGTGATAATGCTTTATGCCTTCCTTTCCAATCTGGATGCCTTTTATTTCTTTTACTTGCCTAATTGTCCTGGCTAGAACCCATAAATACACTGTTGAATAAAAGTGATGAGAACAAACATCACTGTCTTGGTACTGCTTTTAAGTTGTAAACATTCAGTCTTTCATGATTAAGTATGCTGTTAGCTGTGGGTATTTTGTAGATGCACTTTTTCAGGTTGAAATAGTTCTTTCCTGTTTCTAGTTTGTTGAGTTGTTTTTTGTTTTTTTGTTCTTTTCAATCATGAAAGGATGTTGGATTTTTTCAATGGCTTTTTCTGTGCCTGTTAAGATAATCATGTGCTTTTTGTCCTTTAGTTTATTACTATGATATATTACATTGAATGAATTTTGGATGTTAAAACAATGTTACATTCCTGGGTTAAATTCATGGCCAGGGTATATAACCCTTTTCATATTTTGTGGATTCAGTTTGCTAGTATTTTGTTAAGAATTTTTACACCTGTATTTATAAGGGATATTAGTGAATAGTTTTCATTTCTTGTTTTGTCTTTGTCTGGTTTTGTTATCAGGATATTATTGCCCTCTTAGGATGAATTGAGAAGTGTTTTTTTTTCTCTTCTATATTTTATAAGATTTTGTGAAGGATGAGTATTAACTCTTTAAATGTTGATATAATCTACCCATGAAACCATCTTACCTGGAATATTTTGTGGAAAATTTTTGAATTACTAATTCAATTTCTTTATTTGTTTTTGGATATTCAATTGTCTATTGCTTCATGAATCAGTGCCATTAATTTGTCTTTCTAGGATTTGTTCATTTCATCTAGGTTTTCTAATTCTTTGGCATACAGTTATTCATAGTATTCCCTCACAATCATTTTTTAAAATTTCCATAAGGTGAATAGTAATACATCCATTTCCTCTACCCTTTTTGTTGTATCAGTCTGTTTCAATGCTTTATTAACAGTTGAAAATAAACCCAAAAAATGGACGTGATGACATCTTAGAAGACCAAGAGTCTAGGGAAATAGGTTTGCATTTTGTCTCTCTTTTTTTCCCCTTTAATTAAATACATCTTAGCAAAAGTAGATTTCAAAGATTTAGATTTTATAAATTTAAATTAGATTTTGTAGATTTTTGTAGATTTAGTAGGAAAACATTAGCATGAAAATATCCCACTGGCTCACCTATATATAGAAGCTCATGAATAAAATATTTCTCATAAATTAGCTAAAATTATTATGAATAGACACAGCCTAACAGGAAATGTATCTGATACTACTTTGCATCTGAAAATACTGCAAATAAGAGAAAAGAACAGATTTTCACAATTGACATAGTTAGCCCAAGTATGCTCTTCTTAATTTTTCATTAATTTTAAGATAAAAACAGAAAAGTTTTGATTTGGGGGCACCTGGATGGCTCAGTGGGTTAAGCGTCTGCCAGGTCATGATCCCAGGTCCTGGGATTGAGTCCCACATCAGTCTCCCTGCTTAGCAGGGAGCCTGCTTCTCCCTCTGCCTGCCACTCCCCCTGCTTGTACTCTCTCTCTCTCTCTGTCAAATAAATAAATAAAATTCTAAAAAAAAAAAAAGAGAGAAAAGTTTTGATTTGGGACTATAATAATCCTCATGTAAAGCATATTAAAATAACTATATTATTCCAACATATTCTGAATTATGGGTTCTTTTCCTAAAACCATTTTTTAGATGTTTTCTTCACACCTGATTTTTTTGCATGATGAAATGAAAGGTTAAGTATAGTTACATCTTATCGAAAGTTGCCACCTAAATCCTTGATTCATGAGCTTCTACATATGGGCGAGCCAGTGGGATATTTTCATGTTCTCTTGAATGTTGCCAAAAATGCCATTGGGTTGATATCTAAATTAAGTCTCCTCACAATGGGCTATTCTCTAAAGGGGAAAAGGAGTCCAATTTGTCATGAAGGAATCTTCCAGTCTTGACCCCATGTGGTTACTTATAGTTATTAACTCCCAGTAGTTGTTAAGCACAGAAGATAATTTATTTAACTAAAACAAATATCTTATGAAATACATGTTAGAGCAACATTTGCAAGTGGCTACTGCCTTCCCCCTTCTTATTAGGGCAATTTATATTTAAATAAGATCCAGGCTGATGGAAAACTTAACTAAAATCCATTGGTTGTTTGTATTCTTCCTTCCACTTTTGCCACATCCCTCCCATGCTTAACCACCATTATTGAGTACATACTCTGCCAGATGCCACGGGCATACAGAAATTAAGTTAAGACTTAATTTTGTTCTCTAGGAGTTAACCTTGCGCAACTAAGTATAATATAATGCCACATGGAATGAGCACCAAGTCAAGACAGGCATATTGTGCTGTGGGAGAACAGAAAGAAAAGAGGCCAGTCTGAATGAGAGGGGCTGAAAATGCTGTGCAGATGTGAAGCCCTTTGACTTGAGCCTTGAATGATGATTTGGCATTTCCTGGCTTCAAAACAGTCCCAGGTGAATGAAATCTTATGAAATTTATATTGATACATAATATACTCAGGAAAAGGCCATAAGTGTGATATGAATGAGCTATGGAATAGGCAGAAATAAGTAACAGGCTATGAGTTTAAAGAAATAAGAAAGAGCTTATTTGTGGAGTATTTCTCATATTGTGTTAAGATGTTTTGACAACATACTATACAAAAATATGAACCATTAGAGAGTTTTAAGATAGAAATAAATTATATTTAAGTCTTCAAAGTTCTTCCAAAGGGGTAATAAAAGAAAAAAATTAAAGGTATATATTTACCTCTTGGGAGAGGTAAATTTCCCTTTACTCCATCTTTAGGTATTCATAAGAGGAATAGATATTTCCCTATTTTTAGGAAAGAGAAAAATGTCTGAGTCTTCATAGGAGTAAATTCTCCCCCTTTATTGTCCTGTTTAATATTCTCTATTATTGTTCTCTACCTTTGGATTGAGTCTTTGTCCCATGAAGATGGTATAATAAGACAGGCTGACGTGACCTAGTAGAGGAAGATTAGACCTCCTATTCTGGGGCTTAGGGGGTAAAAAACAGCCTCTCCTTCCTTGTCCTCTTTGTTTTTGGACTCATTAGAAGAGTTAACATTTCACTGTGGGTTCAGAAAGGAGTTTCTCAAACTCACCACTGTTGATACTTTGGCCAGATAATTCTTCACTGTGGGAGGCTGTCCTATGCATTATAAGAAGTTTAGCAGCATCCATGACTTCTAGCCACAAGGTGCTAAAGCATGCCCCAGTTGTGATAAATAAAAATGTCACCAGACATTGCCAGATATCTCCTGGGGGAGTAAAATTGTTCCCAGCTGAGAACCACTGTTTTAGAGACAAAGAGGGACAAGGAGGCTTTCAGTCTATTGGGTATCAGGATAATACTGGCCTCATAGAATGAATTTGGAAGTTTCCTTCCATTTCTATTTTTTGGAATAGTTTGAGAAGAATAGATATTAAATTTCTTTAAATGTTTGGTAGAATTCGCCTGTGAAGCCATCTGGTACTGGACTTTTGTTTGTTGAGAGTTTTTTGATTACTGATTCAACTGACATGATTTTTATAAACAGAAAATCATAAACAGTCAACCAAAAAACTGTTAGATCTAAAAAATGAGTTCAGTAAAGATATGAAATTAACAGGAAAACCAGGAGTGTTTTAACACATTAACAATGAATTTTCTGAAAAAGAAAAAGAAATTGATCCCATTTATAATAGCATCAAAAACAATAAAATACTTAATAATAAATTTAACTAAGGAGGTGAGAGGTCTGTACTCTGAAAACAATAAGACATTGATGAAAGAAAGTGAAGAAGACACAAATAAATGGAAAGGTGTCCTATGTTCATGGATTGGAAGAATTAATATTGTTAAAATGTCAATGTTACCAAAAGCCATCTAATAGATTCAATATAATTCCTATCAACATTTCAATGGTGTTTTTCATAGAAGTAAAAAAAAGCACTCCTAAAATTTATATAGAACCACAAAAAGTTCTGAGTAGCCAAAGAAGTCTCAAGAAAGAACAAAGCAGGAGGTATTACACTTCCTGATTTAAGCTATACTATAAAGCTATAGTCATCAAAACAGTATGGTACAAGCATAAAAATAGACAGACTAATGGAACAGAATTGAGAGCTCAGAAATAAACCCAAGCATATGTGGTCAACTAATATTTGACAAGGGAAACAAGAATACTCAATGAAGAAAAGACAGTATTTCAATAAATGGTACTGGGATAATTGAATATTCACATGTAAAAAAAATGAAATTGGACCGCTATCTTCCACCACAGACAAAAACTAACTCAAAATGGAGTAAAGACTTAATTGCAAGACCTGAAACCATGAAACTCCTAGAAGAAAAACAGGAATAAAACTTTTTTGGAATAGGTCTTGGTGTAGTTTTTTGTTTTTGTTTTTGTTTTTTTTAGATATGACACCTACAGCACAAACAACGAAATAAAAAAGAAACAAGTAGGACTCCATTAAACTAAGAAAGCCTATGGAATGGGAAAAATATTTACAAACCATATATCCTATAAGGTATATATATCTAAAATATATAAAAAATTCATGCAACTCAAAAGCAAAAACCAAATAACCTAATTAAAAAATGGGCAAAATACCAATAATATTTTTCACAGAACTAGAACAAATAATCCAAAAATTTGTTTGGAATCACAAAAAGACCCTGAATAGCCAAAGCAATCTTGTAAAAAAACAAAACTGGAGGTATCACAATCCCAGATATCAAGATATACTACAAAGCTGTAGTAATCAAAGCAGTATGGTACTGGCACAAAAAAGACACATACACAGATCAGTGGAACGGAATAGAGCCCAGAAATAAACTTGTATTTTTATGGCCAATTAATCTCTGACAAAGGAATCAAGAATATACAATGGGAAAAAGACAGTCTGTTCAACAAATGGTGTTGGGAAAAATGCAAAAGACAGCCGCATGCAAAAGAATGAAACAGGACCACTTTCCTACACAATACACAAAAATAAACTCAAAATGAATTAAAGACCTAAATGTAAGACCAGAAACCATAAAATTCCTAGAGGAAAACAGGCAGTAATCTCTTTGACTTCAACTGTTAGAAACATTTTTCTAGATAAGTCTCCTTGGGCAAGGGAAGCAAAAGCAAAATTAAACTACTGGGACTACACCAAAATAAAAATCTTTTGTACAACAAAGGAAATCATCAACAAAACAAAAAGACAACCTACTGAATGGGAGGAGATATTTACAAATGATATATTCAATAAGGGGTCAATATCCAAAAAATATAAAAAACTGATACAACTCAACACCCAAAAACCAAATAATCCAATTTAAAAATGGGCAGAGGACATGAATACACATTTTTCCAATGAAGACATACAGATGGCCAAGAGACACATGAAAAGATACTCAATGTCACTAATCATCAGGGAAATGCAAATCAAAACCACAATGAGATATCACCTCACACCTGTCAGAATGCCTAGAATCAGACACAAGATATAACAAGTGTTGGCAAGGATGTGGAGAAAAAAGAACCTCATGTATTTTTGGTGGGAATGCAAATGGTGCAACCACTGTGGAAAACAATATGGAAGTTCCCCAAAAAATTAAAAATAGAACTACCATATGATCCAGTAATTCCACTACTGGGCACTTACCCAAAGAAAACAAAAGCACTAATTCCAAAAGATATATGCACCCCTATGTTTACTGAGGCTTTATTTATAATAGCTAAGGTATGGAAGCAGCCCAAGGGTCCATTGAAAGGTGAATGGATAAAGAAGATGTGATATGTAGTCCATTATATATATACTCTTTATATATATATATATATACACACACACTCAGCCATAAAAAGGAATGAAACTTTGCCATTTGCAACAACATGAAAGAAATCTAGAGGATATAATGCTAAGTGAAATAAGTCAATCAGAAAAAGACAAATACCATATAATTTCACTCATGTGGAAATTAAGAAACAAAACAAATGGACAAAGAAGAAAAGAGAAACAAACAAACCAAAAAGAACCCCAGACTCTTAAATATAGAAAACAAACTCAAAGGCTCCTGGGTGGTTCTGTCAGTTAAGTGGTGGACTCTTGATTTCAGCTCAGGTCATCAATCTCAGTATCATGGGAATGAAGACCTGAGCCAGGCTCCGCACTCAGTGTGGAGTCTGCTTGAGATTCTCTCTGTCCTCTCCCTCTGCCCATCTCCCTGCTCATGTGCTCACTCTCTCTCTCTCTCTCTCTGAAATAAATAAAATCTTAAAAAAAAAGAAAGGAAAGGAAAACAAATTCACAGTTGCAGAGGGGAGGGATATGGATGGGGAGGGATATGGATGGGGAGATGGGTGAAATAGGTGGAGGAGATTAAGAGTATACTTACCATGATGAGCACTGAGTAATATATAGAATTGTTGAATCATATTGCACACCTGAAACAAATATAACACTGTATGTAAATTATACTTGAATAAAAATAAATAAAATTATAAAAATTAAAAATAACTTAAAAATGGCCATAGAACCTGAATAGACATTTCTTCAAAGAAGACGTATGAAGGGCCAACAGTACATGAAAAGATGCTCAAGATCACAAGTTATTAGGGAAATGCAAATTAAAACCACAATGATCTATCACCTCACATCTGTTAGAATGGCCATCATCAAAAAGAAAGAAATAACAAATGCTGGTATGGATGTAGAGAAAGGAAACCCTTGTGCACTGTTGATGGAACAGTAAATTGGTACAACCACTATGGAAAATGGTATGGAGGATCCTCAAAAAATTAGAAATAGAACTACCATATAATCCAGCAATTCCACTTCTGGGAATATAACCAAAGGAAATGAAATCTAGCCTGAAAAGATAATCTGCAGCCTTATGTTCATAGCAACATTATTTGCAATAGCCAAGACATTGAAAGAACCTGAGTGAGTGGATAAAGAAGTTATGGTATGTATATATAAAATGGAGTGGAATATTAATCAACCATAAAATATGAGGAAATCTTACCATTTACAGCAACATGGATGGACCTTAAAGACATTATGCTAGTGAAATAAGACAGAAAAAGACAAATATTTTATGATCTCGCTTATATGTAGAATCCTAAAACAAAACAAAACAAAACAAAACAAAAAACAGGTGGAGGATGGGTGGGGGGGGGAGTTGGAGAAAGGTGGACAAAGGTACAAACTTCCAGCTTTAAATTTAGTAAAATTTAAAATTAGTAAGTTCCAGGGATGCAATGTACACATGATGACTGTAGCTGATGCTGCTGTATGATATATGGGAAAGGTGTTAGAAGAGTTAATTCTAAGAGTTCTCATCACATAAGAAAAAAAAGGGTTTTTTTCTCTTCTTTTTTTCTTTTTATTGTACTTTTATGAGAACATAGATGTTAGCTGAACCTGTTGTAATCATTTCCCAAGAGACGTAAATCCATCATGCTGCCTGCCTTAAACTTACACAGTGAGGTGTGTCAATTATTTCTCCAACTGGAAAAAAAACATAGTAGGACTATAAAAATATTGTTCAGATCCTCAGCCACAATAACATTAGGTAGTTACCTTAGTGCCAGCAGATTAGACAATGTCCTTTAAAAAGAGCTCATGAAGCACAGCCAGATTCCTTAAAGAGGAGAATCCGTTTATAGGACTACTGGGATGAGAGAGATGGAAACACTTTAAGGAGATATTGATTTGCACAGAAGTTCAAGTGCTAGAATGAGATGTGAGCAGCGGAAACATGACAATTTTGATGTTCTTTAGTCTTAGACACATATATGTCCCCTTGAAAGCAGGGCTTGTGGAGACTTTTTGCAATATAAAGACTATTATGTGTCTTAAACCTACTGCAGATGGGAAGATTAATTTAAAAAGAAAAAAAATCCAAAATATAAAAAGTCGAGAATGAAGAAGGAAAAATAATCACCAGCTGGCAGATTAGGTATAATTATAATTAATGATGATGATGTTATTATATTCAAAAAGCGGTGATACAGGGAAGCCACACTGGAAAAGAGAGCAATCATGAAGAGTTTGAAATATTGGCTTATCTGTAGGAGTCATATAGTTGTGTACTCTCTGAGTTGATGTAGATGATCC
This sequence comes from Halichoerus grypus, assembly GCF_964656455.1. Classification (NCBI taxonomy): domain Eukaryota; kingdom Metazoa; phylum Chordata; class Mammalia; order Carnivora; family Phocidae; genus Halichoerus; species Halichoerus grypus. The sequence goes on from NC_135712.1 coordinate 56,020,369, forward strand.
TCACGGCATTTGATAATTTAGAAATAATATCTGTTGTTCTATACCAGTGAAAACAAATGTGCCCTTAGAAAATCAGTGGGCTAAAAATTAGATTAGGTGTAATTTTTTTAAAAGAGCTTTTACCTTGAAATTATCAACAAAACTTTCTATATCCACTAGCAAGAAATAGTCTGGTGATTATTTAGAGTTGGAGGAGACCATTTTGCACAAACTGATTTTTCCAATGAAGAGACTCACACCCAGAGAGCTTACTCATCCACAATCACAGGAGCCAGTTAGTGAAGGAGTTAGGACTAAATCTCAAGATTCTTGTTGCACAGATCAGGGATCATTAAAACTGACTTTTAAGGTAGCAACTTTTAAGAATTATCAGGTGAAATAAAGGGAACACTTTTCACCTCCCATTGGGGAAAAACAATAACTATTGTTTTCCTTTTGAGGCAGTAGTGGTTCTCTTAATTTGCTATCTAAGGGTTGATCCTCTCCTTGGACTTGCTAGAACTGCTTGTACACAGAGAGGGAAGGGAGTATATCCTAGATAACCTAAGATGTTTAAGAATCATGTCTATTACTAAAACTGTACAATTTATTTCCAAAGGTCTAGAAAATTCCAGCATATCAAGTCATGAGGTAGAGATTTTAGGCACAAGACAGTCTATATGATAAAACCTACAAGATGTCCAGATAGGTAACTCCAGAGAGTTAAACTCACAGTTTCAGGATTATCGTCTTTTCTATTAAATAAACTAACACACGCAACGCATTTAGGATAGTACTTGGCATGTAGAAGGTACCATATAAGTGCGTGCCAGTGTTGTCAAGATGTTTATGATCATCACCTTCATCTTGCTCTCTAATGTTCTCCTTGGTGCCCTGAGCCTGACATGGCTCCAGAAGATTAGAGAACTTCTAGCATTGTATGTTGTGTATCTCTAATGCTAAATACTTTGTCTTCCATACAAAAGGTAATCAAAGGTTGCTTACTGAATGAATACTGTTGAATACTCTCACAAGAGGACAGCTTAACATTATCTTTCTATGTAAGATAAACCCAAATACAACAATCTTGAACTTAATCAAATTGCTATAGAGTCCTAAAGCAAAGGAAAGTAAATGAAGAAGAAAAATTTTACCCAGGGAAAGACCAAAAAAATGGAAGAGGATGGAATTTGTTGTGAGGTAAAAATTCATGGCTCCTATCCATGTGTGTGGTAGGCTGAATAGTGGATCCCCAAGATGTTAATGCCCTCATCCCCAGAACCTGTGAATATGTTATCTTACACGGTGAAAGGCACTTTGCAGATGTGACTAAGTTAAGAATCTTGAGATGGGAAGTTTTTTTTGGATTATCCAGGTTGACCAATGTAATCACCAGGGTCCTTAAAAGAAGGAGGCAGGAAGGTCAGAATTAGAGAGGGAAGATGTAATCATGGAAACAGAAGTCAGGGAGGAGACAGGATGCTACTCTTTGGCTTTGAAGATGGAGGAAGGGGCCACGAGGCCAAGAATGTAGCCAAACTCTAGATGCTAAACAAGACAATGGAATGGATTTTGCTCTAGGGCCTCCACAACATATCTCCCAACACCCTGATTTTATCCAAGTGAAACTGATTTTGGATAGCTGACTTCCAGGACTGTAATGTAATAAATTTGTGTTGTTTTAAGGTTTGTGGTAACTTATTAAAGCAGCATTAAAAAAATCTGAAACAATGCAGTTTCTCTGTATACTAATGCATATTAGATTGTAATATGAATATGTAATACAGCATCTCTGTATACTAATGCATATTAGATTGTAATATGAAGTTACTAAGCTCTGTGGCTTTATAGTTGCAGCTCTTGCATCTGTTAGCTGTGTCCAGCCATCTCATTCTAAGAAAGTGCCTTTCTTCTTTCCTTCTTCAGCTTTTTTTTTTTTTTTAAGATTTATTTATTTTAGAGAGCGAGAGAGCGTGGGAGCAGAGGGATGGGCAGTGGGAGAGGGAGAGAATCTCAAGCAGATTCCCCACTGAGCGAGGAGCCCCATGGGAAGCTTGTCTTACAATTCTGAGATCATGACCTGAGCTGAAATCAGGAGTCAGATGCTTAACCGACTGAGCCACCCAGGTGACCCATCCTTCTTCAGCTGTGTTTTAAACGTACATTTGTACATGAAACCCAACTCTTCTCAAACCTTATCAGCCTGTGAACACTTCTGTAGTCATGGCAATTGTAATTCAGGATTCACTGGTTCTTGTCTCCCTTTTGCATAGTTTCCACATCTAAACCATTCCTGGGAATCTCCAGAGGTTGCTTTACATTTGCTCCCCAAACAGTCCACTTCTGCTAGGGCTTACACCGCACTTGGGCTACCATCCTACTCCAAAGGGTGTTTCCAGCAGACACATTTGGTGGGCTAGCATATACTGTGCTCTGCCCTAAGTGCCACTGACCCCTGCTGGATGCAACCACAAAACACAACCTTTTAGTGTCACAGTGTGTGGCTTAATTTTTAAGGGAAAAAAAATAGCTCTCTTCTTAGTACTCTGTAGCAAATGAGTCCCAAGGCAGTGCTCCCAATATCTGATAGAGTTTTTAGTGAGACGGTTGCTTCATGTTTTATTTAGGTCCCCCCTGTTATCCACGGGGCCCAAAAGTGAATTGAAGTTGGGGATGTCTGGGAGATAATGCAAATGAAGACTCCTTGTTATAGTCACAATTGCCCCTTTCCCTTGAGAACCATGGCATCTGTACTGCATCTAAGTCCTTTGGCTTTGATCCTTCTTCCTCTGGGAAGCTTTCTTTCCCAGAAGCTAGCTCACTCGCTTTCCAAATGCATTTGTATTCTGTCTTTTTGCTCCATCTAGGAAGTCATGGTTAGCTTTGAATATGGCTTGAAGTCTCTCAGACTTCCTGAAAATCAACCTTTAGGGGGTTTTCTCCATCTGTTCACCTGTTATGACCTATTGTCACTTGGACTCAGCATGGATTCATCCTTACCTCCATTTTTGTGCTTGCTGAAGCCTTATATATTTTTAATAACCTAGGAGTGACTGTTTACTATATTTTCACACAGTGTAAAGCCAGGACTAAAATACCAATCTACCTGAAAAGATTGCCATATAAATAGTTTTGTGTCTGAAAATATAATCTATTTTAAGTCCTCTGATCTGGGTTTTGTTGTCACAATATAAAGAATCCAATCCACCTGTGTATACTGTGTTTGCAAGAGTTGTCATCACCTGCAGGATTTGTACGAAATGTTTATCCACCCTAAAAAGGAGAGGTGGATTTGAGGTTTGCCCTGATTAGGTTGAGCCTGAGTAAATAGCCAGAAATGTTAACTGTGGCCAAGGATGGTTGGTAAATAAGGAGTGCTCTCAGTGCTTTCAATTCTTTATAGCTGAATGAGCTCATTTCAAATAACAGTTTCAACTTCGGACTAATTTGAACTAATTACTATTTAAACGGATAACTTCAACTTCATATTATTGCTCAGGCCTGTTGTGAAAACTTAAGAATGAACAATGGTTATTCCACACTTTACTCAGAGAAATTCCTATCTTCTCTGCAAGAACATTATGCTCTGGTAACAGCTCTCTCTCTGAATTGCTTAGCTATTAATGCATAACAAATTTACCTAAATATTACTAGCTTAAAACAACAAAAAAAGTATTTTCTCACACAGTTTCTGGGGTCAAGAATCTGGAAGCAGCCTAGCTGGATGGTGCTGTCTCAGAGTCTCTCATGAGTGGTCAAACTATTGCTCAGGGCACAGATCATCCTAAGACTTGACTGGGGATGTTCTATCTCCAAACTCACATGGCTATTGGCAGTAAGCTTTACCTTCTTGCCATTGAGCCTCTCTTTTGGGTGATCATGCTGGCTTCCAGCAGAGTGAATGAGCATGGTGGGGAGTAGGGGGAGAGAGAGAGAACTGACTTTTATGACTTACATTTCTAAGTCACATACCATCACTTCCACATATTATATTCATTAGAAGCAAACCACTAAGTCAAGCCCACACAATAGGAGGGGCTCTGTAGGGGCATGAATACCAGGAGGTGGGATCATTGGGGGCCCATCTTGGGGGGGTGGCTACAACAGTCACCAACTTGCTAACTGAATGTGAGCAAAACATGCCTCTTGGAGCTTTTGTTTTTTCTTCTTACAAGTTCCAGGATTTTAATAATCTATTTGGGCTCTCAAGGATGCTAATATGCTGGAGAATGATTACAGAGCAAGGAACCGGGGCAGAAACATACTCAGTGAATGGGAAAATTTAGTTTTAGGGCCTTTACTCCCTTCCCCAAAGTGCTGAATTTTGTTTTTGTTTTTGTTTTTTTACCATCTGGAACATCTTCCAAAGACGCCTTCCAAAGGTCAATATTGGAATGAAGTATCATAGATTATTTTACATATCATTATTCAAGGGTCATTTTTCAAATTCCCTCATCTAAGCATGAAGGAAGCGGAGATCAAGAATGGTTTCATATGCTATCACAAGGCACAAGACTAATTATTGGCACTTATCTTTGTACAATATTGTATGCAATAGGACTATTTTTGCTAAGAAAATAAATAGCATGTATGGAGAAGAACTATGTGGCTGGGGCTCTTCTAAGTGTTCTTTTAACCCTCCCAACAATCCTTAGCAAGGTAGAACCATAATGAGTTGCTTCTGTCACACATACATTTCACACATACATGCTTCTGTCCTACACACCAGACAGTCTGGCCCCAAGACTCAGGCTCTCAGCACCCACACTGTGCAGAGAAGCTACAGAATTTGCACATGATCATAAAGCAAATGCAAGGGGCGAGCCAAGTCGGGAATGCAGCTTACTTATACTGTCACCCACCCAGGGAATTCACACTCCTGACAGAGGTAGTGGTGGTTCTGGAATGAATCCACTCTTCTTTAAGTGTATTCAAACCCCAAGACCCCAGGAAAATAAAGATAAAAGGGATGACTACATCAGATCTTAGGATTTTGAGTATATCAGACATTCTTAAATGTTAGGAAGTCGATGTGAACCCCAGTTTCTTAATTACATGTCAAGCTTAGTAATTTTACATTCCAAAAGCACAGTTTCCCTGTTGCTATAGTATCTGTTAGATATGATGATTTCATCTTTTATCCAGCATATTAAGAAGGAGCTGGGTTTCAGTGTGGGATAAAACGATGATGGTAGCTAGGTTTGGGTTGACAAACACTAGTCTTGGTAAACACCAATTATTTCTCTTGTTTTTGTTTTCAGAGTGAATCACATGCTAGAGAATCCCCAGAATAGTTTACATCGAGATACACAGGATAACTAAAGCTTCTCTAAAGGTTTTTTCCCCTGTATTTGTTCTGTTTTGTAAATCTACTCAACAATTCAGAGAAAATTCTGAGCATATTTTCTGGCTGCTTCAGTGAAAACAGCAGAGAGCACATAGCCATATGCTGATGCTTTGAGGAAATAGTCATATGGACTAGAATGTTGACTCTCAATTTTCTTCATTTTTAATATGTTTAATACAAATTAATACTGGGCATACCACAATTTAGCATTAAGTATGGTTGGTCAGATAAAATACAGGGCACCCAGTTAAATTTACATTTGAGATAAAGAGCAGATATTTAGTTTATAATATTTGGTATATATTTATACTAAAAAATATCCATTCCTCATCTGAAATTCAAATTTAATTGGGCATCTGTATTTTTACTTGCTCTATCTGGTAAACTTAATTTGGGGGCTTGAGAAGAGTTGAGAATGTTCTCCTCCCTACTGTTTTGGGGACTGATGATTTCATTTCTTTGGACTCCACTTTGAAGTGTAACTAAGTAACAGCTGAGCCTCCATATCTTATGAAAAAAGTGGCGACTTTGAGGTAAGATATCCTGTGTTCCAACTTAGCTCTGCTATTCACTATTTGTACAACCTGGAGCAACGCACTTAAAATGTCTGTGTTTCGTTTTTTTCACTGGAATCATAGGGATGATAACACCTACCTCAGGGCATTCTTCTCAGGATCAAATATATCAAAATCCTTGAGGTTCTCCCATAATAGCCGTGGAATATATTTTAATTATTGTGTCCATCTTTATTGTTGCTGTGAAAATATATGACCCGAATTTCTTTAAGTCCTGCCTGCTTATGGGTACAAACAGTATTATAATAATAATAATAGTTTGAATTTCATCAATTTCTTCCCTAATTGTGTAGTAGAACCAATCTTTTCTCTTGATTTTTGTCCATTTATTTTTGGAAATCTCAGGGGGTTTCTCACATGTTCCTATAAATTATTTTATTCAATTTTTCCATCTCCAACCTACTTGTTTAAGATTTTATATTTTTAGAGCAGTTTTAGGTTTACAGAAAAGTTGAGAAGAAGGTATAGAGATTTGCCACATTCCCTCCACCCCCACACATGCATAATTTTCCCCATTGTCAACACCACTTACCAGATGAACCTATATTGAAGCATCATAATCATCCAAAGTCCATAATTTACCTTAGGGTTCACTCTTGGTGTCATACAGTCTGTGGGTTTGAAAAAATGTATAATGACATACATCCATTATTATAATATCATATAGAGTATTTTCACTGCCCTAAATATTCTCTGTGTTCTGCCTGTTCATCCCCCACCCCCACAACCAGTGACTTCCTTGTTGTCTCCATAGTTTTGTCTTTTCCAGAATGTCATGTAGTTAGAATCATACAGTATGTAGGCTTTTCAGATTGACTTCTTTCACTTGGTAATAAGCATTTAAGGGTCCTCCATGCCTTTTTATGGCTTGATAGCACATTTCTTTTTAGCACTGAATAATATTCCATTGTCTAGATGAATCGTAATTTACTTGTCCATTCACCTACTGAAGGACATGTTGGTTGCTTCCAACCTGTGTTTTATCTGTTGTCCATGAGGCATTTTAACAATGTTTATCATTACTGACACTGCAGCTTCTGACATCCTTGAGGCTACTGATCTTTTTATTCAGAGTATTAATTCCATGCTTCCAAAGCCTTGAGTACAAAGTATACTACATTTGCTCTAGTACTCAGAACCAAGCCAAACCATGTTCTGAGGACTAGTGGGGACAATTCTCCCTTATCCCTTGGCATTTAAAGTATCCAATGTGCTAATGCTTTGGTTTCCATATTTCAGTTTTCCTTGTAAAATAGCTCTTTGTGGAAACCAGACTTACTCATATAAGCCTATCCTACTCTCATTTCCCTTCCTTCCTTTCTTCCTTCCTTCCTTCCTTCCTTCCTTCCTTCCTTCCTTCCTTCCTTCCTCCCTCCCTCCCTCCCTCCCTCCCTCCCTTCCTTCCTTCCTTCCTTCCTTCCTTCCTTCTTTTCGTTCTGTAACAATGGAGTTTAGGTCTTATTGAAGTTGCCCTGAAGTTAAGAAGATTAACTTAGAGTAAAGAACCACATGGCAAACTGCTTTCCCCATCCAGAATACCCTACTCCTTTGCCCATAACAATTTGACTCATTCAGTATTCAGTTGGAAGACTTTAATGTACTATTCAATGTAGATGTAGGATGGGAGATACCAAAAAGAAGTTTATTAAAAACTCAGAATCTCATAGTATTTGTCAAAGAGAAATAGAAAAAAAAAATGGTTGTTTAAAGCTTCAGAAAATGACCTAGGGGAATATTGTACAACAGTGACATTTGCATGTTTGCTTTTGATCTGTTTGGGGGTGAACATTAGAATGTTTATGCTCCGTTTTGGGGAGACCCTTTGGGTATAAAGTAACAGGACTTACTGAGGTGATATGCTGAGAAAATGCCAGAACTAGGAATCAAAAGAATGATTTCAGTTAGGTCAAAATCCAAAGTATATTAATGGCAAATACACCAACCTATGTCCCAGCAAAACAGATTCAGGACATCTGAGTGGACCTATTTCCTGCCACTATTACTTTGCACATGTTAGTCTCATTTCCTAGAAAGCTCTTTTTCACTTATTCTAAAATTATCTTATTCTTCTAATGAACCATCTTCCTTCTGTCCAAATGCCCTTTATCCTCCTCACACAGAGACAACCATTTTACAACCTATGCACCCTGCAAACATTTCTTCGATTGCATATGCCACTTGCAATTTTAATGATTTCTTTGCATATTTCTCTCATCTCCTTGAAGGCAGGGACCATCTGCTATCCATTTCTATGTTCCCAGTGTCTCTTTAGCACAGACCTAGTGCATAGTATTCCTCAGTAAAAGTTTAGTGAATTGAACAAAGAAAGATCAGTAGCTATAACATGAGAAATGTATGTGTAGATTATTTCATTCTATCATATATTATTCTCAACTATTAAACATGATTAAAGCTTTAAGGAATTATAAAAAAGGCAAGAGAGATGTGAACAATTTGATATGTTAGGAATTGAAAGATATTAATCTTCTGGTACCTAGGTGCTCATTCCAACATTAATATGTATCTTTTATTTTCTTATCATGCTTAGAGTCCAGATGGATTTTTATTAGTTCATCAAACAATGCAGCAGACTTGACTTGTATTTAAATCACTATAATTAGTTTAATCTTAAAATTAAACAAATGAAATTGCTAAATGGGCCTGGATATTTAGTTATGACATTTTAGTACCTAATAAATTTAAATGAGATAAAAGAGCACTTTACCTCCCTGTGATCTGATGTGTAACTTTCTGAAAGCAGCAGCTGATGTTCTAGACTTTGCTTAGCCTTTTGGGCTTGAGCATGTTTACTTGATCTAGAAAAGGTATTTTTTATAGAAAACTTTAATGGATTTTATGCCAAAAGCAAATACACTTTTTTGTTTCTAGATTAGAAGCCAGTTTGTCATGGATTCCAGTTGGTCTGAAATTTTCTGTTCTTTTGATGAGGATTCGGTCCAGGTTTTCTGAGAAAGCACTTTTCTGAAAAAAAAACTGGAAGAATGAGATAATATTAATGATGAATATTTTTTAAGCATCTATACACCAAACGCTGTGATAGCTGCTTCACATTTAATCCTCACAGCACTCTATGAGATAGGTGTGATTGCTATCTTCACTTTACATGGCCAGTAGCTAGGAAAGGGGTCTGCATCCAGACCCTGGTCTCTTAAAAGCTATTTCAAGTGGAATGGGCACACATTATTGTTAAAAGTTGTGATTAAAGTTTGCTGATCAAGTAAGATAATGTTACCTTGCATGAAGAACGAATGATTAATTAGATATAAGTATTGCTTTTTTTTTTCAAACTGCGTGTCTTTATTTACCACATGTTAGAGCTGTGTTTCAACTCTGGTCTGGCTGACTCCAATGCACATGCCAGGATTTTGAACCCTGAGCAAATGCATTTCCATCAGGCGCAGTCCATGCAGTCATTCATGCACGGCCACAAGGGGGCGCATGCTAAAGTCAAAGGAGCCTGCACGTGCCTTTTTCCACGGGAAAGTTACCTTGGACATGTGTTCCTTGATGTAGAGTGATGCCTAGGCTTGGAGTTCAACCTTGCTACATCTTTTCCAGTGTGTTACAAAGGTCTTCCGATAGTTATCTGTTCTTTATGCCTAATTGCATCACTGTTAGGCACATTTCACGAAAATATCATGGTTTTCGAAAGGCTGTTTCCAGTGTGGGTACTAAAAAAAAACACCATAATCCTCTAACACAAGGCAATTCAGTTACTTTTAAATAAGATTCTTTTTTTTTTTTTTTTTTTTAGAGTTCTTTCCTAGAGTCTGCTGGCAAGTTCTATAGAGCTAGAAGAAGATGGATAGATCAAGAGTTTTAGCTCACAGCAAAGGCGAATTTGATCACCAACATTAAACTGAGTAAAGGATGCAATCTGGAACCAACTGGCTGAAAATACAGTTTTCATCTACTTAAGATAATTATGCTAAATACACTCATTTAATTTAATAACTATATTATTATAACTATGGATTAAAAACGTATGCCACAATAAAAGTTTGGGAGAAAACATAGAAACATAGGAAATTGACTCATCATTTAATAAACTTCTAACAAGGAAAAGAATCCATTTAGGCACTGTAGAAATTCAAGGATTTAATGTAATCTCTTCAGGTTTTTTTTTTCTTCATCTGTAGTACTTATGTAGATCATTCCATAGGAGCCTACTGAGGTTTCATCTCTCCATGCATAGTTTTATAAACTGAATAAGGAGAAGCAACTAAAAAATGATTATTATGAAAATATAGATGTCTATGTATGTGTGTATGTATATTCAACGTTCTATCTGCAGAGTTTCAATATCTGTAATAGCCCTTGAATATAGTCCTCTGCACTCAAATGTGAACATAATTTATTCATTCAGTGGATATTTATTAAAAGCTTGTGATCCATTAATAAATGCAATAGCCCCAAATTCCCTCACTGTGAAGCATACAGTCTAGTGAAAGAAAAGAGGCAGCAAACAACATAATGAATAAGTAAATGACATGGTGTGTTAATACAGTTGACCCTCAAACAACACAGCTTTGAATTGCATGGGTCTACTTATACCTGTATTTTTTTAAAATAATTTTTAAATAAATATTGTGTAATACTGTAAATGTATTTCTCTTCCTTATTTTTTAAATTTTTTTTAAAGATTTTTTTTTAAGATTTATTTTAGAGAAGAGGGAGGGGCAGCGGGAGAGAGAGAGAATCCTCAAGCAGACTCTGCACTGAGCGCCCAGCCTGACATGGGGCTCCATCCCAGGACTCTGAGATCATGACCTAAGCCAAAATATGTGTTAATCAAATATTTATGTTATCAGTAGGACTTCTAGTCAACAGTGGGATATTGGTAGTTAAGTTTTGGGGGAGTCAAAAGTTATTTTTGACTGCATGGTGTGTTAGTGCCCATAACCCCCATGTTGTTTAAGGTTCAACTTATATAAATACTGTAGAAAAAATAGATCAGGTTAAAGAGGTTAAAGAGGATTAGGACTGCTGGGGAGATTGCAGTGAGGCCAGAGTGGCAAAATTTGAACAAAGACTTGAAGGAACAGAGCATCTGCCTTGTAGTCACCTGCAATAGAGGGCCAGACACTCCAGATAAGGGAACAGTCAGGGCAAAGGATACCATAGGCAGAAGAAAAAGAGTATGACATAATCTGACTCAAGTTTTTAAAAGATTCACTTTGATTTTAATGTTGCAAATAGACTGTGTGTGTTGGGATGGCTGGAGTTTCTAGGTTTCCTAGAAGAGATGATAGTAGCTCCTATCAGAGAGATAACTGGATTCTGTGTTTATTTTGAAAGTTGAGCCAACTGGAAATCCTGAGATTGGATACACAGTGGAAGGAGAAGAGGAATCAGAGATTCCTCCAAGGTCATTGGCCTGAGCTGCTGGAAGGATGAGGCTCTCTTTAACTGGCATAGGGAAGACTGTGGGAGTCAGAGTGAGAGTGGGGAGAGGATGAGAACTTCAGTTATAGGAGGATGAGTTTGAGATGTTCATTTAGCATCTGAGTGTCAAGTGGATTATCATTGTCTCTTCCTATTAGGGATTCCCAATAGGAATAATAACCCTTAGCACAAGACCATCCTGTGCCTCTCCCATCCATGACAGACCTCCCTGATCAAAAAGTCCTCCATTCATACTAGCTTGATGGAACTCAGACTCTTTCTTAACACATAGATCTAGATAATCAATACGACCTGACTGAACTTTGAGAGTAAGATTAACCCAAGTGGTTTTCTTGCTAAGCTACACCTAAGGACAACCAGATTCTTTAACCAAATTCTTGTCTCCTTATGATAGCCCAAAGGTTTCTTTTAAATATATACTTTATCAGTATCTACATGGAGATAGGCTTGGCACAAAACCCAGGTTATTCCATTGGATCTTAGCATTTCCCCATGGGATAACTGTGGCTTTCTGAATTTTGCTAGGATGGGAAGGAGAAACGTAGCGTCCTGTCTCAGGCCTGCCTGACAGCAGATTTTTGTCAAACTTCTTTGTAGCTATCATCTTTTTCTCTTTGGCAATTTAGTTTTGTTTGTTTGTTTTTTTGTTTGTTTTTTCATTTGTAGGGTAAAAGAAAGTAGAACAGGCATTCTGGATTTATCAGTGATGAAGGCATGTCTGATGTGAGAGAAGATTACCCTCCTGATTTTCTAATAAGAAAACATTTTGATTGTTGGGGACAGAGGTCTATTCTCTTTTGCCAATTAAATCTCTGCATCTTGAGCGTTCTTCCCATTTCTCCCACAGAGCAAACATATTCTCTCTACCATCTAATAGGATTTAACAAAAGATAAGTGGGAATTCACAGTAAATTTCTTCCCTGGTACCTAGACACCACAGAGTAGGGTACTTAAAAAGAAATAATTGAAATAAAGTCTAAAGGACATGCTGTAAAAATACATCACTTCCTCGTTTCAAAGGGAGTTTATTGTGTCCAGACTTTTGTTCAGTTAAAGAAATATGTTTTACCTTTCTTTGAGGGCAGCAATAATCCACTTGGTAATGAGTGACAAGCAATGTATGTACAATTCATGCTGGTTAGTGGATTGTCTTTGTTTGTCTTGCTTGTGGCACATAAACACAGATGTCAGGAGAGAACCCTTTGTCCACTAATCTGAGGATGGAAAGCTGCTGATACAGCAGCTGGATGTCTAGATCATCTGTCCACATGCTAGTTCTTTCCTGGTTTATAGAGTAGGTTATTTTTTTTTCTGTCTGAATATAAATCAATAGTAAGAGAACTTTAGAGCTATTTAGAATTCTAACCACTTGTGTTAAGACAAAACCCCTTTGATTATGTTAGATTTCCATGAATTTGCTCATTTACTAGAACCACAACTGTCTCCCTTTGCATTATTCTGAATTTGTGTGTCTGAAAGAAGGAGCAATGTACCTAGAAACAGATTTCCAAAGAAGTCAGTCGTTTCTTTAAAAACACTAAATCATTTTACAGGTACCAAATGCATATGAGATTCTTTACTGGTAAAAGAACATTTTAACGGAATTAGCAAATTAAAGCCTAGAAAAGCCAGCACACCTCCTCCTCAAGCTGCAGCCAGGGGTTACACGTGCAGTGGAAAGTAGAAATGCCCCCCAGCCAACTTGGGGAGTTAATGCCTATGAGATTCTGTGCTCAGTAACATGACATGGGGGGAAACGATAAGGTGATGGGGATGAAAAATGTTCTTCAGCTTAACAGTGAAGTATAAAATAACACATTTCTGTTGCTTAACATGTCTAGTTTGATGGCCTGTTTTCTACACATATTGTGGAGAGAAACTGACTGGAAAGTAAGACAGAAAAGAGAAGTGTGAATTCAGTTCTATTACATGTGAATTATAAGGTCATGGATTTCTCGATAAGCATGTCGTAAGACTGATTGAGTGTATGTTTGTTCAGACAAGTGGTATCTCCTTCTAAATAATCTTGTTATAGAAACTTGCCCTGTTCTTGCTCTTTATTATTGCTGTCGAAGTTTTATTTTGTTTTGTTTTACAATTACTTTGACATCCTGCAGCATATTTCCTTGGATGACCTCAATGATGGGGACATTTCATCTTCTGAGGGTGGCTTCTGGAAGCTATTCAGTCATTTAAGGACATTTAGTGGATATGATTTTTTTTTTTTAAAAAAGCCCATTAAACGAGATAATACTGATTTGCTCAAAATAACACAGTGATTCTCAAAGTGAGATCCCCAGGTAAGCATCATCAGAATCACCTGGGGGGCTTAGGTGGGTCTTACTCTCAGAAGCTGTGATTTGGTAGTCTGACGATTTGCATTTCTTACAACTTTCCAGGTGATGCTGATGTTGCTGGTCTACATTTTGAGAGGCACTGAAATAACGTCTGATCTTAGAATAATTACCTGGATTTTATTTTTAAACTGGTCTTAAAAGCGGTTCCAGAGTTCCCCAAAGTCAGTGTTAGTAGAAAAAAGGCTGTCAGTTCCCTGTGCGAAGCTTTGTAGATGCCTCCCCACTGGGGATCACTGTGCACTGTGTCTGTGAGACCCTATGTTCTGTCAGGACAGGAATCATTTCTGTCCTGGTAAGTGTTGTGCATCCCATGCCTCAAATGGGGCACAGGACAGAACAGGCACTCCGTGAATTTATGTTGAATACTAAAGTCTAAAATCTTTGTCACAGTAGATCCTTCCTGATCTGCCCCTTTCTTGCCTCTCCCTTCATCTCTCCCCTACCATGCCTTGGACCTTCCAGCAATACTGATTTTACTTCGTTTCCTGAAAGTACCATGTTCTTTGTCACTGCCACAGAACCAAAGGACAGTCTTATTGTTACTATTGTTGCCAAATGCTGTGACCTTTGGGAAAATAAATGAGCATTGGTTAGGCCTGATCTAGTAATTTGCTCTTAGGCCCCGAAGACAGTTGTTTAGTATTTTTCTGTGTAGTCAAATGAATTATTGGTTAGCAGAAATGGTAACTATTTTAGGCATAACAATAGAGCGTTTGAAGAATATCTGAAATGGCTACAGTGGGAATAGTAACTGAAAGGCCAGTCGCCTCTGTTTTTATTTAATCAAACTTGGGGAAGGGGGTTGGAGCACAAAGGATTTCTCTGACATTTTTCTGGCCCTCAAAGAGCTTGGCGTTCCATCCAAAAATCTGTATTATCTTGAAACTACTTGCATTGAATCTTTTTTTACTTGTTTTGGTTAGAAAGGAGAAAATATAGGTGTTTGATTTTGAAATTCTGAAATGTCAGCAAGCAGTGGGAATCTTTCAAACTAAGGAGAGTATACCTTGGTTTGTATTAGTAAGAAAGTGTGAGTTAACAGTGTATTCCAATTGGAATAAAAGAAGAGTAAAATATCGTATTCAATATGATTCTAAATTGGTGTATTTTTTATAAGTTAGGACTGTTGAGGAGGGCTATGGTCTGAATGATTATTTTCCTTCAAAATTTGTATGTTGTAATCCTGATTCCCAAAGGTGATGGTATCAACAGATAGGGCCTTTGGGAGGTGCTTAAATCATAAGAGTGGAGCTTTCATGAATGGGATCACTGCTTTGTAAGAGAGGCTCCAGAATGATCCCTAGCCCCTTCCACCATATGAGGAAACAGCGAGAAGGCGCCAGCTATGAACCGGGAAGAGGGGTCTCACCCAACCAGCCTCCAGTACTGTGAGAAATAAATTCTGTTGTTTGTAAACTACCTGGTCTGTGGTATTTTGTGATAGCAGCCCGAATGGAGTAAGATAGGGAGCAAGATACAGACATGACTGTGGACACAGAATCAAGAGGACCTAGAAATCTGCTTTTGTGGACATTTTGTGGACTAAAAAACTGCAGTCAGTTGACCTTTTCGCCCATCTGTCAGGACTCGTGTGGGTAAGTGCAGGTGATATGTACAGAAAAAAGCAAAAGCACCATAAAAATCCATTTGTTAGTAGTATTCATCAAAAACCAGGCTCTGTTCTAGATATTTCACCTTGCCCAGTGGCTAAGAGTGTAGGCTCAGGGATTAGATGCATTACATTCAAATTCTAGCTCTATCACTGAGGAACTCTGTGATCATGGACACTGATGTAAGTTAACTTAATATGTATAATGAGGATGCTAATAATGCTGACATCACAGAGATGTTTTGAGGATCTGACCAGATAATCAATGTAAACTTCTTAGCACAGAATAATTGTTCAGTGCACACAAACTGTTACTAACAAACTATTGCTATACTTGCTGTCAGCAAATAGAATGGATATTGACTTTCTGGGATGTCTTGCCTTTTCTGAAAGTAGTTGTTTTTATTCCTGAGATCATCAGGTGATTCTCCTCTTTCTAGTCAGGTGTATTATAGAGACATATTTAACAGCAGTAGCTGATTTATTCATCAGAAGACCCACTGCAATCACAGGCTATTTCTTAAGGACCTGGTTTTCTTGAGTCAACTCTATAAGATGACAGCTTATACTTAGTTCACATTCCCGTAGTTCAGCTCACTGATTTAAAATTGATTCCATCCATCCTTGTTGCATTCATGGATGATGGGTCTGAATTTAGACCAAGAAGCAACAGATTTTTAACACATAAATATAAAATACTGACATGCTAGGTGTTAGACAGAATGCTTCATAAAGAAAATCCACCCTTGGTAGCTCAAAATCATTAAAAAAAAAAAAAAAAAAAAGCATTCTACTGTCCAGAATTTACTCTCACTCTAAAATGCACCAT
This sequence comes from Halichoerus grypus, assembly GCF_964656455.1. NCBI lineage: Eukaryota > Metazoa > Chordata > Mammalia > Carnivora > Phocidae > Halichoerus > Halichoerus grypus. The sequence continues at coordinate 56,036,492 of NC_135712.1, forward strand.
GAAATGTTATCATAAGTTTTATAAAAATATCAGTGAGTTCGAAGTGTTTGATGAATTCAAAGAAACAAGTTCTCACTATATGGGTAGACAGAAGAAAATGGGATAGTTTAGTTTCTGTCCCTCCCTCTCCCTCTTTTTTTTTTTTCCCCTTGATTACTTCTACCTATGAGTGTCTAAAGGTGGTTTTTATACTTTTGCTCAAAATGTGGTACCCATTTGCTTTTGTTCATGGTCAAGTACCTTTCCAGAATCAAGAAAGATATACTTAGCCCCACAACCCTGACCATATCATCCCTATATATCCATTGCCCAGTTTCAAGAAAGTGGGGTTTCATTACCTCTACCGTTTCAACCCCCGAGGGAAGCAATGGTGAAGCGTGTGCATCAGTGGGCAGTGGGGATAGACCCAGGCTTCTGGATCCTGCCTGTCCCTGGCTCCACCACCATCTCTGGGCTATGCAGGGTGCCATATCTTTTGGAACGAGTCACTCTGCATTAAAACTTTAAATCTCCACAAAGCATTGGGAAAGATAGGATGTTTTTTGGTTTCCAGTGACCTTGTTTTACTTTTTGCTCCCTTTCATAGAAATATCTGTTTTGTGTCCCATTATTTTTGGTTCCTTCGTTTCTCCCAGCCAAACCAAATATTTCCCTCCAGAGATCAGGTCCTAAGCAAATGAGTGAGTATTGTGTATATTCGATGAAGGGGAGAGGCAAGCACAAGAGTACTGAGCTTCTGGTGACAAACACTGTATGGGCAGATTAAATACTTCAAAGGAGCAGGGCAGAAAGCAGAGACTACTGATTCAGCCCTTTCTATGATACTTCTGTGTCTTCCAGTCCTTTATACTGCAGATGCCCAGGAGTAGTGGGGCCAACCCTTCCTTTGGCCCAATGGCACCATTTCAGAAGCAAAAGACTGGCTATTATTTTAGATGCTAAGTATGTGGCAGCTTATAAAAATATAAATTAATAAAATTAAATGTAATTGGAGCTTTCCTGTAGTTGGTAGTGGGAAGCAGGAAGGTCTGAGTTCACTCAGTTTCTACACATTCCTAAACTTTTTCTTTTCTGTATTTAATTGCTTAAATTTTTCTTTCCAACAACTTTTAGTTCTCCTTTACACTTGTATGTTGCCTATAAATTCCCCGCTTCCATGCTCCCTACTTGACTCAACTGATAGGTTGGTCCTTTCTGTACCATATGCTGCACTGCGCTAAGCAACCTCACATTAGGGGGTCAGGTAAATAACAATTCTTGCTTTACAAATATACATTCTAAACATCTAATGTTGTGAACAGATGGACTTGCTGTGTAAGTGGCACATCATAAAGACAAAAACACAGAGGTATGGAATTTTCTACTGTAATACTCTGAGACTTGCAAAAAGATAATCCAATTCATACTTTAAGACATACACAATCAAATATTATCCTGAGTAGCCTTTTGTTGTAAGTGGAAGGGGTTTGCGTACCTGATTGATTACTAATGTTTTTGCACAACAAATGTAAATTTTATTTCTTCGTGTCTCAATTTGTTAACTTCTAGTCTGGGCCCACTGATAGCCCTCCTGATGCCACAGGCTGTTTAATCGTCCCTCCTCCAAGATAGGTTCTGGATATAAGTCTATAGCAGTTAGGCACTTTTGAACATGACTTTATCACATGCCTCTAGACAAAGTTTTCTTGGATCTGCCCATGTGTTCCATCTCTCAGACTACTCCTATGTAACATTATGAACCTGAAAGCTCTTTGAGAAGAAATTTTAGGTGATCATCTAAGCCCCTCAAGGCTTAGATGAAAAGCAGAAACTCTTAAGTCTTTCTTAGAGGTGAGAGTATAGTCAGCTTGAGGAGCAGGTGTGTAATACACTGAGAATGAGCGATGAATAAGAGAGAGGAATATGAGAGGAGAATTTATATATAAAGGATGAGAGAGGAAGAGTGGCTGTTAATTGCTTCCCTAAAAGTCACTTTTCCCTCAGTCCTTTGACTGAATAACTCTTTGTTGTTGTGGAACACCAGATGCCCTGCTAAGGGGCTGGATCATGATCCATCTAAGCCATTCCTGGGACTCCCATTCTTTGTCAAATGCTGGATTAGGGGTGGATATGCAATCCTTTTACCCACTGACATGTGAGAAGAAGTCTGTTGGGGTGCTTATAGAAAACATTTTCCTCTCTGCTTAAGAAAAAAAGGCTGCTGGGGTAAAATCAGTCTTCCTCTGTCTTTGGCTTTGAAGGGACTTGTATGTGTTTAAAGCTGCTATTGCTTTCTTGTTTGGGAGATATCCCAAACACTCTGATAACGATGAAGGAGTATGGAAGGAACTTCAATCTTCAATGACATCACGATCTGCTGCATCAATCTAGAATCACCTACCAAGTGATACATTAAAATTGATCTCACCTAGATGAACCATGAGAGACTATGGACTCTGAGAAACAAACTGAGGGTTCTAGAAGGGAGGGGGGTGGGGGGATGGGTTAGCCTGGTGATGGGTATTAAAGAGGGCACATTCTGCATGGAGCACTGGGTGTTACATGCAAATCATGGAACACTGAATCAAAAACTAATGATGTAATGTGTGGTGATTAACATAACATAATAATAATAAAAAAATAAATTAAAAAAAGGAAAAAAATTTGATCTCACCTATATAGGGAATATAGAGAAAAGTCCACATTAATATTAACCTTTTCTCTTTACTCTCTATCTATACAAAGATATAGATTTTTATTTATTTTAAGATTTTTATTTATTTATTTGAGAGAGAGTTAGAGAGAGAGAGCACGAGCAGAGGGGAGCAGCAGAGGGAGAGGGAGAAGCAGACTTCCTGCTGAGCAGGGAGCCCAACTCAGGGCTTGATCTCAAGACCTAGAGATCATGACCTGAGCTGAAGGCAGACACTTAACCAATTGAGCCACCCAGGTATCCCTACAAAACCTACTCTTACTTCAGGACCTAGATTAAGTTCCACTTCCTCTGGGATCATTTTTCAACCACTCCAGACTAACTTGATAATTTTCTTTATATGAATGGAGGTTTATTGCTTGGGCATTTAATCCCTTATTTATATGACCTATTGCATCTTCAGCGGAATGGTATAATCCTTAAGGGACAGGGCTTGCAACCTAACTCACCTTGTTTTATATTTATTAGAGTTTTTATCTCTGTGCAAGCTATCCATTAGGACCTCAATAAACATAGCTTTAATAGCAAACAATTACTGAGTCCATATTCTGTGCCAGGTCATCTTGCTAAATGCTTTATTACAGCTAATCCTCATTAATCCTCCTGCATTGTAACAGTTAATCCTCATGACTATATTGCAGAAAGTGCTGTTATATTCCACAGTGCTCTCCTAGGCTAGGTTGGGTGCTTATTAAATGCTGTCATGGCATTCTGTACTTTTCCTTCATAGCACTCATAGTTTCAGTTAAAAAACAAAGAAGCTAAGTATGCGTTTGGTTGCTTATTGTCCATTCTCCCCAAGTAAAGTCCATGAGGACAGGGATAATTTCTGTCATATATCCCAGGCCATGGAACAGGCCTGTGTCCTTGTGTGTAGTAGTCTTAAATATTTGGTGAATTAACCAAAAAATACTTTTTTTTTTCTTTTTAAGAATAGGAGACATAGGTTACATAACATCTGGCTCAAGTTCACACCACTGGGACTGGAGTCCACATTCATGCCAGGTTGTCTCTATCTAGGGACCCTGCCCATAATACCTGTACCATGTTGTTTTCTGCTGATTTGAGTTCTTTCAAACTGTAATTGAGACTCTGAGTTTCCCATCCCATTTGTTTGGAAAACAAAACACACTTTTAACTGCCAGTGAGGCGATTTTAGGCTCCTGATGTGGCTAAGAATGATGATGGTACTGTTGATATCTCTATGATTTACAGAGGACCCCATTTTTTCTGGGGATACTTCCTCAAATTATCATGGCAAGTTAGGTTTTATTTGTGACTCATGGAGGAAGTCAGTGCTCAAAAAGGCTAGGACATACAGCTAAGATAGCACAGCTGACAAGCCATGAGATATACTATCAACTTAGCTCTACCTGAAAGCAAAATCCAGGGTCTTCCCACTCTGCCATGCTGCAGCTGTCATTCATCAAACACCCGTTACATGCCAGGAACTCTTTTAGATACTTCTTCAGTCATCAAAATAATTCCCTTAAGGAATTACAGTTGACTCTTGAACAATGGAGGGGTTGGGGCACTGATCCCACCCAAACCCAGTTGAAAAATTCACGTCTAATTTTCGACTCTCTAAAAATTTAACTACTAATAGCCTACCATTAACCAGAAGCCTCACCAATAACATAAGCAGTCAATTAACACATATTTTTATGTTATAAGTATGCACAGTTATATATATGTCTTATATTCTTACAATTAAGCAAACTAGAGAAAATAAAATATTATTAATAAAACCGTAAGGAAAAGAAAATACATTCACAGTGCTGTATGTATATTTACTGAAAAAATCCACATAGAAGTAGATCTATGCAGTTTGGATCCCTGTCATTCAAGGGTCGACTGTATTATCAGAGTAAGCAAAGTAACAGTGGTTACATGTGAATGAATTTCAAAGCAAGTCAAGAAGTAGGTTTAGCGTCTGGCAGAGCTTTCTAAAAACATGTCAAACTTTCATGGGAGTGTTTGAACCTATTACATAGAAATTTTAGGCTTATATTTAATCCATACACTGGAACTAGCAGGAGGACAGTGGATTTGGTAGTAAGATGAGTTAAGTGCATGGCCAAATCATATTTTGCAGGCACGGGCAGACTAGTTGCAGGCATTCTCAAAGGACCAGACAATGATGGGATGTACAGAAACTCCAAGTTAAAAGCAGTTGTATCTATCCAGAATTTGGTCATTTCTAAGAACATTTGCCCCTTTAAAAGAAAGAGCTGATATGGGAGAAATTGAATCTTTGTCTCTGGTGCCACAGGACCAAAAGAGTTGAAATAGAAAATCAAAGATTAGCTGCTTTCTTTTAAGCTAAAATGTCCAACCCAGCATCATTGGCCCCGGCTACAGTCTCACTTTCCAGCCTCTTCCCACCAGACATCTGCTCTTAGAGATTTAGTTGCATCTGTCACTTCCGTAATCACGTGCACGTGTGTTTTCCAGAAGGATGAGTTGTGAACTTTCAGTTTAGGGTTGGATAGTATGATGTGCAGCTGCTGTAATGCTAACAGGAGCATTTCATCTCTTGCCTCTAACTACCCTGCTAGTGATAGGCTGATGGCCACTGCCAGCTACGCTTCTCTCCCTAAATGCTCCATCACGAAACCGAGGAAGGCAATACAAAATTAGCAGATGCTGAGAGCTGAAGAATTCACTCCTCCAAGAGGAAATTTTGATGGCTGCACTGTAGGAAGCATGGAGAGGGAAAAGAAAAGCAAAATTGATTATTTCCAACAGAATGTTATTTTTTTTATGCTTTAATACTTTATTCTCATTAAAGAATGTTTTTGAATTAGGAAGAGGATCAAGATGTACAATGAGAAATGTTGGGAAGGACTGAGCATCTTTAGCCTGAAAACAAACCAAAAAGCCAAAAAACGAACAAAAAACCACCTTGCCCTTGTAAATATAACACAATTTTCACATCAAGCTAGACATTTTAATGTCTAATTTTCAGGGTTTTTTTTTTCTCCCAGGAAAAGAGTGTTTACTAGATAATCTCCCAGATCCCTCCTGATAAATAACTCTATATCAACTTACTTCAGCATTTTTAGACAACCCACATAGATGTATACATCTTAAAATACCATATCCAAAATATATTCAACATACAAAACGAGTTTTCCCATTGTTCTAAATGCCATGGTTCTGGAAACAGTATAATATCACTCTGTGAGATGTTGGACCACAGAGGCCCTTCTACCTTCTATTATTCTAAGGGAGAGTAGAGTATGTCAGCAGAGCTTCAAGGTTTTTCTCCAGAAACAGGACAAAGATTAGTTGTTTCCCAAGTTTCTATTTATTTTGAATAATTGCATCCCAAGTTATGTCATTAACCACCAGGTGACATACTAAACTGGGGAATTCAGAGAGAGATTCCAAATCTTAAGGTAGTTCTTAGTCAGCCAAAGGTAAATAACACAAGAAATATCGTAGAATAATCTTAGAAGTGAAGAAAAAGACATTTTTTTCCCTGCCCTTCCCTCCAACATGCCATCACCTGCATGGTAACCCAGATGCCTTTTATTGATTGGAGCCCAGAGTTACACACAGATATACACAGCACATAATTACAAGACTTATTAAGAGGAAATACCAGATGCCTCCTGGAACAGGTCCCCTTGTCACAGGAATTTAGAGCATCCTGTCTTTCCCCTCCATATCACTCTTACCAAATTGCAAATGCATAATTCATTTTGTAGTTATTTGTTTCTGTCAGACCCCCCGTCATGTTCACACCTGGATGTATAATATCTAGCACCATGGTTTGTATTTCACAGATGTTCCAAATATTGGTTGAATAATTAAAAAAAAGAGTGAATGAATGAGTACCTTTATTTATGGACCAAATTGATCATATGTAGTGTCTTCTCGTCAGCTATTCTTGAAGCATGATTAAACACACTGAAGAAAGATATTGTTTGGATAGCTTAATAAAATGATCAATTTCACTCTGGAAGTCAAAAATTGACTTTATGGTGCAAGGCTTATGATTCTTAGTCATAGCTGCATATATCATTAAACCCAACCACTACCTTTCTCTCTCTCTCTCTCTCTCTCTCTTTCTCTCTTTCTCCTTCCCTCCCCCGTTCCGCCCGCCATCTCCACCTTTTTCCCTTCATCTCTCCCTCCCTCCTACACCTACACACTTGGGTCTGTGTAGTACAACCATGATAATTGTTTTTAGTGAGACCTTCTCAATCCCTAAACCTCACTCTGAAAGAAACAGGAACCCCATTCTGAGTAAGCACTTGGTGGCCTGGTGAAAGTGGTTTCAAGGGAGATTCTCAAAGTCTGGCTTGTGCTATCCTAAATAGCTCAATGAGGCACAAATTATCTTACTCCAAAGAAACTTGCATTTGAATCTAAATAACTAGATAAATAACCACTAAGTGACCTCATTTGGGGGTAAAGATCAATTACCTTGGGCGCCTGGGTGGCTCAGTTGGTTAAGCGACTGCCTTCGGCTCAGGTCATGATCCTGGAGTCCCGGGATCGAGTCCCGCATCAGGCTCCCTGCTCGGCAGGGAGTCTGCTTCTCCCTCTGACCCTCCCCCCTCTCATGTGCTCTCTCTCTCTCTCATTCTCTCTGTCTTAAATAAATAAATAAAATCTTTAAAAAAAAAAAAAAAAAAAGATCAATTACCTTGAAAATGAGCAAAAAATTAAAATATGGAGAACAACTCTTTAAGTATGCCTTTGGCAGGAATAGGGAACTCCGAATTACTCCAACTTACTACATCACTGTGTATTTCTTCTCTTTGTTTTTTAGATGAAAGCTTAGACTATTCAAGCTTTTGAAGGGACACATTGTGTTTGATTGAACTTCCTTTACAGTCATATAAATACTTCCATGGACTGTAGTTTTCTCTATAGCTGACTTAATGCTGTTGAGAGAAAACCACTTCTTTATGTAAGGGGATAACATAAAAACATGGTGCTCAGTATATAAACACCATACAAAAGCCAACCTGAGAAACCTATCTGGAAAAAAGCAAAAGTCACGTACTTAGAAACTATTTTAAAAGTTGGTTTTGTGTATGTTCTTAAGTACCGTGTAAGAAATATAGGAAGAAGTTTCTTAGAATTTAAAACTTACTCATTATCTTTAAGAATTTAAAATATGTTCTCACTAAGAAATGGAGTTTAATAATATGCATCCCATGGTGTTATTGTGAAGAGTAATTAAGACTGTGTATAAGAGCTTATCACAGAATTTAAGCTATGGCAGGTGCTCAAAATATGGCAGTTGAATTTGCATTTAAATATATTGCATTTATGCCCTGTATACAATGTGGAAAAATGATAAAAATGGAGGCCTCGAGAATTTCCCTAGTGGAATTTTGAGGCTACTTATAAATGAACTAATAAATCAAGTGTAGTATCATAGGATTCAGTCAATAGTTAATAGAGGGTCAAGTGTCATCACTAAGTCCTGGCTCTTGGTGGTAGAATTTATGCTAAAATGAGACCAATGTGCTATTGAAACACAACGTTGAAATATTTTAATAACAAAACTATTTTCTTAAAGATCTTTAATATAATAATACTTCTATAACAGCATGGGAATTATTACATAAAAATTCTTTTTCAATGATAACAATAGTAATAATAAACTGAAATAATAGGAAACCTAAAAAATATCAGTCAGTAACTAAAACTGTGGGAGACACTCAAAACCTGTTTTAAGTGGCAGCACCATATAATAAAAAGAGGCCAACTCTTCCCAGATTGAATGATAAATTAAAGATAGTTCCAAAAAAATCTCAATAAACTATTTTTCTGGAATTTGATAAATGTTTGAAAAAGTAATCAGAAAAAAAAATGTGTGAAAATAGCTATTTGGAAATAGCTAAGAAAATGTGGGATGGAAGAGTACTCAAGAGGAAATTAATTTCACTGGAAATTGAATGTATATTGTAGAGTCATAATCTAAACCAGAGAAAGTGGGATTTTAAGTTGGCATGAGTATGCATTTTCTACTGTCCTTTAGCGGGAGTGCTTACTCCATTTATATTTACTGTTAGTACATTTATTTTTTTTTTTTTAAAGATTTTATTTATTTATTTGACAGAGAGAGACACAGCGAGAGAGGGAACACAAGCAGGGGGAGTGGGAGAGGGAGAAGCAGGCTTCCCACGGAGCAGGGAGCCTGATGCGGGGCTCGATCCCAGGACCCTGGGGATCATGACCTGAGCCGAAGGCAGACGCTTAATGACTGAGCCACCCAGGCGCCCCCTGTTAGTACATTTAAACATTAGATATTTTCTACCGTGAAATTTATTTTTAAGTTTAAAATCAGTTATGTGGTGAAATTTGTTAAAATGTTACCGACTTCAGTGCTAATCAACCATCTATTTGCATCATGATCATCTTTCTTGGAGCTCATTCTGTTTTTCACAGTTATTTGATAAAAATATATGTCCATATATATTCTAGCTGCCAGTTACTTTTGATCACATAATATGACCTCTCTAAACTTCAGTTTTCTTATATATTAAATGCAGATAACAATAGTAACAACATCGCAGAATTATTAAGACTAATCAACAACCGGGGCGCCTGGGTGGCTCAGTCGTTAAGCATCTGCCTTCGGCTCAGGTCGTGATCCCAGGGTCCTGGGATCGAGCCCCGCATCGGGCTCCCTGCTCGGCGGGAAGCCTGCTTCTTCCTCTCCCACTCCCCCTGCTTGTGTTCCCCTCTCTCACTGTGTCTCTCTCTGTCAAATAAATAAATAAAATCTTTAAAAAAAAAAAAAAAAAAAAAAAGACTAATCAACAATCAATAAACGTTAGGCAATAATACTGGCGTTGCTAATAGCAGGACGAGTTTAATGAATATCCTTTCTCCTTTGAATTTATTTTGAACCTTTGTTGAAAAGGAATCAACCCTATCCATGTATGGTCTATTTCTGGACTTTCTATTCTATTCCAGTCTACGTGTCTGAACTTTAACCAATACCACACTGTTGCTTCATGGCCAACTTTGATATCAAGTAGATTGAAATTCCATTTTTGTCCTCTTTCAAAGGTGTTTTTGGCTAATCCAATTTATCTTTCTATATAATTTCACAGTCCTGCCACTCCCCACTCCCCCACCCCCGGGATAAAGGATTTTTCTCTTTCCTTCCCCCAGCCACAGTGGTTTTTCTCCTGTGCTCTGGGGATGACAGTGCGTGCTGTTCTTTAGGGAAAATGAACCTGGGCAGTGCTTCGGGCCTCGCGTCCAGCAGCAGCCAGGCCCCTCACCCGCCCTGCACCACCGCGGGAACTTTCTCCCATCTTCCACCACAATCGCGGCCTTTCTGGTGACTACCTAGTGAAGGTCTTGCAGTAGAGTCTGAATAGGTGTAAACCCTCCTTGTCCAAGTCTGAGGCTTTAGGAGTAGGATGCTTATAATAGCCTGTTCTCAGCCTTTGGGAAGTCGTTAAAAGATTTTAGCTGAATTCTCCTTGCTCACTTTTGTAATGGCCTGTCTTCCCGCCATGCTTTGCCCCAGCTGAACCAGTGCTTGTGCGGGCTGTCTCTCCTTGAAAGCACCTGTCTTTACATAGACTTGGGGGTATCTGGTTACTTTGGCCATCAGTTCTCCTAAAAACTTATGATTTTGTATATTATACAGCTTTCTCATGCTGTGAGGGTGGGAATAATGCTCTTTCCAGATTTCTACATCTTAACCTGGGCTGGAAGCCCCTAGTGATGTTCTGTCTTATGTAGGCTGTCAGCCTTTTTGATACATCCAGTTTTCTTCTTACTTTGTTGTATTTTCAGCTCAGTCTTTTTTTCTCCACGTGGCTTACTGCGTTAACTCGTAATGGCCCCACCTCACTGAATTCTAGTGAGTCAAATAATGTTATGAATTGGGCATTAGGTCGTTTTCTGCAGCATATTCTTTAATTCTTCTGAATACTCTTTTCTTTTCTTTGTTCTGCTCAGTATTTTTTATGGCCCTTGATGGACCTGGATGAAGTGAGATTTCATTAGCTCTGCGTTTGTACGTTATTGACCTTGGACCAGCTTTCTGTTCCGCTGTGTCACGGCCAGTCTGCTTTTAGGGTCTGTCAGTGGAAGCAGGTGTTGTGCATGGCAGCCCGTTCAGTTCCAAGTGTCTAACACGCTTCTGCTGTACTGAGATGGCCTTCCCTTCTCTTTTGCTCTCTGGTGTGCTGAATGCCCACTTGTAGCGTATATTTGTATATTAAATAATAGAATTTTTATCATGCCAATTCCCAGAGCTCTTATTTATACCCTAGTCTTCTCCATTCCCAGGGAGCATTAATTTTACTCTGAATTAGCCTTATTCTACTCAGTTATTTTATTTTCCATAGTTCACTCTCTCCTTCTCTCTGGAAAAAGAAAGATAAAATATTAAAAATATCTTTAGATGTGGTAGAAGGATGAACATATTACTTTGTTCCCCTCAGACAGTAATTTCTTGAGAGGACATACACCCTGAGTTTTTTAATCTTGCTACCGCATTTCAAGAGGGATAGCCTATATATATATATATATTGTAAAAATATAATTGTAAAAATAATAATAATAATAAAATAATGCAGCTTTTAATTCATGATATATATATGTATATATATATGTGTACATATATATATATCATGAATTAAAAGCTGCATTATTTTATTATTATTATTATTATTATTTTTACAATTCAACTTGAGTCATTTACTGGTAAGTGAAAATTTTCTTCTTCCTTCCTTCCTCCCTTCCCTCCCTCCCTCCCTCTCTCCCTTCTTTCCTTCCTTCCTCTCCTTCCTTACTTTCTTCTCTCTTTCTTTCTTTCATTCATTCTTTTTTTCTTTTTTAGGGGGAAAAGTAGGAGCCAGAAACTATTTTAAACCATAAGTATGATGTGTTACTTAAAAAAAAAACCAGAGTTGAAACTGTAAGTTGGATTGAAATTAGATATTATATTTGGCAAAGACCTATGGCCTTAGAATCCTCAACATCTGAATCCTTGAAGGGTTACCTAGTGTAAGGTTTCTAATGGGAATCAGAAGAGGGTATGTTCTAGAAAAATTTATGATCTTCATTATAAGTTTTAAAACCACAGTTATTAATGCGATTTGTAAATGGAACTGTTCTCTTGATTTCTCTTTCTAATGGCTTATTGTTAGTATATAGAAATACAGCTGATTGTCATATATTGATTTTTGTATCCTGCAACTTTACTGAGTTTGGTTTTTAGTTCTAACAGTTTTGGGGTGGAGTCTTTAGGGTTTTCTGTATGTAATACCATTTCATCTGCAAATAAAGATAGTTTTACTTCTTCCTTTCTGATTTGGATGCCTGTTATTTCTTTTTCTTGTCTAATTGCTCCAGGCTGAGTAAGCAGATCTTTTTCCCAGGAAGACATGCAGCTGCTGGCTGTGGCCAAGCAGAGAGAGAGTGCAGGAACCGCATGCATCTGCCTGTGATAGCAAGGTAGAGGAAGAGTGAAAAAACTGGGGCTCCCAGTGCCTTCATCGGGGAGAATCCCAGCAGCTCTTTAAGATTAGCAAACAGCTCTCTTTCACAAATAGTCTAGGCACTTTTCAAACTGCTGCTTTTGCTCTGGGCCTCAGAGCAAGTGAGTCTGTGTGCAAGCCCTTTAACGGTGGTATCTCGGTTCCGGACGGCCCTTTGGGTCTCCTGCATGTAAGCCCTACTGTCTTACAAAGCTAGACATTTTGGAGGCTCCTTCCTCTGGTGCAGGTCCCAAGGGTTGGGGTGACTGCTGTGAGGCACAAACCCCTTGCTCCTCAGGAAGAAGGTCCTATTTTGTGAGATCTCTCCCGATAGTAGGTCACTGCAGCAAGGGTGGGGTTTTTAGCGAGACCCTGTTTCCACCTCTCCTTTTCGTTTTGATGTGACCCTTTTATCCTTTGTTGTGGAGGAACTGAGGTCTTTTTTGGAAGGAATTGTTCCATATGTAGCTGTATATTTAGTGTGCCTGTGGGAGGAGGGGAGTTTGGGATTTTCCTATGCCACCATCTTGGACCTCTCCAGCCCCCAATAGAGTTCTTTAATGTTATATTTTTACAGCAAGTGAAAACTGCCTTTCCTTTTGTTGCTTTAATAAGAAATGGTTTTCTAGTTAAAATTTATTCTTTATTGGCACTTTGCCCTGAGTACTCTCCCGATGGTAGTTATCTGTATTGTTTGTCAGAGTTAATTTTACCCAGCATGGTTTTTTCTCCCAGTACATCAGCAAACATCTCTCCATAGTGGATGATCTTACTTTCTGCAGTTTGCATCAGATCTGGCAACAGGGACTTTCCTCTATCTTTGGGTAGAAATAAAAAAACTATTATGGTGTACAAATTGATAAACTGATCAAAAACTATTATGGTATGTATAGAAAACCCTCTCTTAACTGGTAATGTCTTAGATTATATTCTTTTGCAGAAGGTGAATATCTGCTCAAGTTCATACTGATCATAATAGTAGCATTTTTTGAGAGACCCTGAGCTCCATTTAGTTAAACCATGATAGGGTCTACTTTCTGTTCAATCTCTCTGCATAACTCTCATTTTATTTGAAATTGCCTGTGTGTATCATTAAAGAAACACATTTATATTTATCCCCTAAAAATAACAGTTCCAGAAGGAAAATAACTATCTTGGGTCTGCAATATTTCCCCCATTTAAAGAAGAAGTGATTCTTCTCCAATGACTGCTATAAAGTATTCTGACTACTGAAGCTTAAAAAACATGTTAACACTGATAAGAGTTTATAAATGGAATGGAGATTCATAATTTCAACTGAATTCACCCTGTCCTCAGCCATAAGAGACCTGCTTAGCTTATTGCTTCTAAGCTATAAGAATCTCTTCATTATATTGAACCTTGCTTGTGTAACTTGAGCATATGTGAAACAAGGATTCTAACAGACACTTCTCAAATATAACATACACAGAACTATTATTAGCATGAAATTGAGAGAAACATATGGTTCAGAAATTAGTTATAAGGGCAATTACATTTTCGCCATCAACACTTAGAGACCAGCCTTTTCTGTTAATGCTGTAGTAGAAGTTACACACGTATTTTAGTAACTTAGGGTTTAAACATAATCTCACCTTAAATTCTATATGAAACAATAATATCAAAATCATGAAACATAAAAAATCATCATAAACAAAAGTATTCTATTTCATTGTTCACTTAATATGCCTACATTTGATTTTTCAGTATAACTGAAAATAGCATATATAAGCAAATTAAAATAATGTGTTCACATGTTTTCTTCTTTAAATAATCACAATTGTGCCATTTAATTTGATTACTTGAACTTGTTGCTAGAAAGTATGATGTGACCAAATACACACACACACACACACACACACACACACACGTCTCAGTATTTGTAGAACTGAAAGAGTTGCGAAATGTAGCTTCTATTCTAACTTCTACCACATGACCATAGGTGGACTGAGTGAGTTCAACTTTCCCAAGACTCTGGTCTCGTATTTGAAAATGAGAGATTTGGACCACATATTCTCTAAACACAGTTTTTGTATTAATAGTTCGAATTTAAACCACTGTCAAATTTTTACTCAACAGCAACTGAAATGAAAAGGACCTTTCCTCATATCAGACATTGCTACTTGACTTTGATTTGGTTATGATTCAACATTACTAAGAAGTAATATGTCCCCGACTGAACTTTTGGATGATATGTGACTATGTCTTACAACATAATTAGATTAAAATCAAATCAGGTTAGCTCTTGCTGGTGAAGACTGAGTACAGTGAGTGGGATTATTACAGTAGAATTATGCTTGATAATAAATGGCTAAACTGTTGGCTATAAGGCCGTAAGTTGACAACAGTATGGAGCTAGTCGAGAGAGTGCCAGTAGACCAGTCTCCAAGAGTTGACTTTGGAAAAATCAAGGAGGTGAAAGTGGTCTTAGTTAGGACCTTGCCAAAATACTTTGTTCTGTTTTGTTTTCATTCTACTTCCTCACCTTCAAATTTAAAGCAAGGAATGGACAATATTCCTAGAGAACTGGCAAGAGAAAGATTCATGCTGAATAATTGTCCCTTGATGTTATTGTGATTGATCAAAATTTTCTATGGAAGTATGTTTAATCCTGGGTAATCTCATAGCACATTGTGATTAATTTTCTTCTCTTTAGCTCTCATTTTTTTAAATTAACAATCATACATGTGTGCAATTAGATGTTCAAAGAGAGAAAAGATGAAGTCTTCACTTTGATGGGTTACACTTTAGATGAGAAGATAATTGATAAACTGATTTGCAATCAGGAATCTCACTTAAGACAGGTAAGGTAAATCACCAACACATACATAATGTCCATTTACCTGACTTGTAAATCACGATGTTGTAAATTTATGTGCATGATTAGTTCATGCTTGTTATAATTTGGTGTCCACGCAGTAATAGATTTGTCAGAAGCAACTGTTACTGGTTTACCAGAAAAAGAAGCCATTGTAAATTTAGTTTGGATGGAATGCTCTCAGTAAATATGCACTTTCCTGGAGCTTTTGTATAGAAACTAATGGTGTTTATTCTTTGGTTTAGCAACTATTGATTGAGTAGGGAGCACATATTATATATTCAACACTTTACTAAGAACTGGGTATAGAGTACAGTTTTTCCTCCTAAGCATGGATATGTTATGCTGCCACTCTACTTTCCAGCCTGCTGGTTTTGAAGGTCAGGTGAGATCCATAGTCTCAGTACTTGAACTCAATCTCTTTATTGAAGCTAGTGTCTTACTCATTAACCCCCTTGTAACTTCAGGGTGTCTGGCAAATGATGTATGCCCATGGCATAGATGGAATAATTGGTATCTGGATCCATCAAGTATCTCAATCAGAGCCTTCAGAAACCTCAGACTGTTAGGATGAGATAGTGGAAAACAAGGAGAGTAAGTGGAATTTTGTGTGAGCTCTGAAGGAAAGACTTAGATTATTGAAGACATGGAAAAGAGGTACTCCAGAGAGGCCATACTGCTTAAACAAGGAAAGCGGCGCAGATGGGCTGACAGTGAGACAACTGGGATGACATGTAGGGAAAGGATCCAAATAGTGTGAAGCATGTCAGAGTTTCAAGGCTGTGGGATGTTTTGTTGTCCTCTACTTCTTTCTTAAACACTGTATTAAGCAAAGAATTCACCAAAGAGATGATTTATAATGCTGGCTTCATTCAGAAAAACTATGGCTCAGGTAAACTATAACTTTTATTAAAGGAGCTTCACCAATGTATTTCAGCATTCAGTGGCTATTTCTAAAACTACTCCACAGGGTGAATTGGTCAAATTATAGAGAGATTACAAAACTTTAATGTGGCTTTCTGAGTCTTGGAAAGTCCTCAAAATTACTCTTGCAAAAATGAAATGAATTTTATGTACACTAACATGCTGACATTTCTGACTTGGCTTATTTGTTAAATTCCATAAATCATCAGAATTAAGTATTTAAAATCTGATGGTAATTTTAGGCGACTACTGTATCTGTTCAATGTTACTGAGCTTTAAATCACTATGTTTGAAATTGATTATATATAAATATCCCACACCCAACATTATACTTGTTACATTACTTGGTGTTGACCATTATTTTACTTTAGTTTTAATTAAGGAGTAGTTCCTTTTACTTTTAAACACTGATTTTTAAAATTAGGTAAGATATTTATGAGGTAAAAATTACATATATGTATCACACATAAGTGTATGTGTATGTATGTATGTGTATACGTGTGTGTGTCTGCTAGAAAAACTTTCTCCTTTCAGTCCCTTTTGCTGACCTCTAAGTTCCCACTCCACAGTGCCCTCCCACTGCCAGCAAACACTGTTATTATAATTTTATATACTTTCAAATATTTTTATAAATACACAAATAAGTAGCAATACATATTACTTTCATCTTCTTCTTACCCAAAAGGGTAGTATACACATCACCCTGCCCTGCACTTTGCCTTCTTTTCACTCCAAACATATACTTTGAAGATGTTTTCATACTATCACCTAAGAGTTTCCTTGGCCCTCATCTATTTTTTAACTTAAAAAAAAAAAAAAGGTTATTTGTTGTATTTCTTATTTCAAACCATTTTTGGAGGTAGGAGAGATATGAATGACTGCAGGTGCAAGCACTAAAGATCCAAAACCCTGTCATAGCCATCGTGGGGTGGCTATTATCTTACTGTGGTCAAATAAGGACTTATTATGGTTTGATTACCATTTCCAATCCTCAGGATTCCCTGTCAGGCTGTTCTAAGGTGACCTTGAAATCAGTGATCCATTAAACTCTTGAATTCTAAACCATCTTTTAATACTGTGCCAAAAAATAATTTCACATGCAATATCCTGAGTTCATAGCCCTCTCCTCATTTCATTTAATGTGAAAGGAAAGTGTATCTATATCCCAAAGATCTCTTCTGTCCTATTCTTCAAACCAGTGTTACCTTGAAAACTTACTAAATCAATACTTCACATTTTTATCTTTGATACTGAAAGTGTTAATTTGTCTTATTAGCAGGGTGAAGCAGATATAATTTAGCTTCTTTTTAATAGGATGATCTTCCTGTGAACTTTAGTTGTTAGGAACCCTAGTTAGTAAAGTATAAACAAACACTAACTGGAGATTATGGAGGCAGAGAGGGTGGGCTTGTCACTTCCTGCAGACTGTAGTGCTTTCCCCTCTTCTAGTGGCTCCTGCCGATCTTCTGTGTCACTTCTTTTCTGTCAGTCAAGATGCTTGTCATCTCTACAACTCTTGTTTCCTGGCTCTCACCACTCTAGCAGTTCACTGCTATATTTCATTTTCTGATTTCTGGGAATTTATTTTTCTTCTTGTCTCTTTCATCTGGTGCTTCCTGGCTTTGGCATAGGTGGGGCTTGGTGCTAACAGTTAGCTTGGACACAGTGAGTTATTAGTGTTATTTGACAAAAATGTCCATTTTTCCCCATTCAAAACATTGGGCAGCTTGCATAGTGTTATGTGGGGTCAAGTAACTAATTCTGGTCAATAAGTTGTAGACAGAAGTATGTGTGTCACTTGCTGGTTGAATATTGCATAAATAAATTTTCTCTTTCCCTTCTGTCACAAGGGTTGGGAATGTTCAAGTTAGTGGCTTCTCTGAGGAACTGAGGTCCAGAGTAACTATAATAAGCAGATCCCACCTTACCAACCCCAAATAAGTATATGGAATGAGCCTAAAAGAAATATTTTTTGTTTGTTTATTTGTTTTTAAAGATTTTATTTATTTATATGGCAGAAAGAGTGAGCACGAGCAAGGGGAGAGGCAGAGGGAGAAGTAGACTCTCCTCTGAGCAGGGAGCCTGATGCAGGGCTCAATCCCAGGACCCTGAGATTATGACCTGAGCCGAAGGCAGATGCTTAACTGACTGAGCCACCCAGGTGCCCCTGTTTATTTGTTTTTAAATTACTGAGATTCAGAGGTGTTTGTTACCATGGAATAATCTAAGCTATAGCCTATCCTATATAACCTCCAAGAATATTTCTTCCTTCTTGTTGGTAAATGAACAACACATCATTTCTGTGTATTTCATGTAGTCATGGGGCAGGATAAGGAAAGACTACTCTTCTATCACTGGTATATTAGTGTATTTTCCCTTTACTTCCAAGTTCATTGCTGTTTTGGAGGCTAAAGACACAATTGATTTGAATAGTCTGACAAACATCTGAATCTAGATCACTGACAAAGCAGGACAATACCCATCTGGGGACAGAAAAAATGATGCAACCAGAGGGTGACACTGGAAAAGAGGTAGTGTTGAAACAGTGAGCCAGGTGAAGGCAGTAGGAGAAAAGCCTATCAGTAGACCTCCTAATATAAAACATATAACATGGAGTAAGAGGTTATTCAAGACAACATCCAGTATCAGAGGGAACACCAACTAACATGACGGACACTTTCTGATGGACAAACAGTACAGCCCAGAAACCCAGGAGGCCTTGGGTAGCAGGAAAACCAGAGCTTAGTTACAGATCTGGCTTTTAAGTCTAAGACTGCCATTCCTGGAGAACTGGTAAACTAAGTAGAATTCCAAACCTAGGAATGCTTACTATACTAATAATCAAGACAGGAGCCTGGACTAGGAAGTCCAAAGTACAAGTTAAGACATGGTGTAAGTCAAGGGTTAACCAGAGGAACAAGACAGAGTCAGTTATTGGGTCTGTAGCTCAAGGTCTGGATCTGACCAACCACATTAGTAAAAATACCAAGTGATAGTATCAAGCTTCTTAGATTTCTCCTGTCTATGTTCAGAATTGGTTCTTGATTTTGAGGTGGACTTGATCTTGCAAATGAAGGTCAAGTGGTCCCCAACTTAGAAAAGGAGGCCATGCTGAGGAAGGAGAACCTAGAACAACCTTACTACTTAAATAACTACTCTTTTCTTCTATGTCTGTTTTTCTCTCTGCTTTGTCCTTACTTTCATTATATGAATAATCAGGATTGCTGGAAGTGGCTAGCAGAGTAATGAAAGAATAGAATAGATCAATAAATTGATCCTCATGTATTTATCTTTATATGTATGCTTCTTTCCAATCTGTATGGTTCTTTTTAGCACATGTTTCTGAGTGACTTACAGCATGGCATTGTTTCCATATATGACCTTGGTTACTTCTCAGTTAAATTTAGTATACCATCCCAAGCCCAACCTCCTCCATGGCTTCAGGCTGCCTCAGATTTTGCCTGGGCTCATGAGCCTTTACCCAATGAGGCCAACTGGTTTGACCCAGCTTTTTAAATTGGAATCATACAGGTTCCTTATCAATAAATGTAACTATGTTATCTTCAAAGGACAGATCTTAACACTTCCTAAAATCCAAAGAAGTCTCGTAGTTATGATCTTCCTACTCAAAAGACAGAATTATTTCCTATATAATACAAGTAATTTGAGCAATTAAAATATATCCTTTTACACAGAAATAGGGAAATACAAATTAATTTTGAAGATTAGGAAGAAGAAAAAGAGAAAAAAAAACACTTTTATTTTGCCAAACAACAATTTTATAAGATAAAACAAACACATCTATAAGTAACATATGTTTTTAAATAATTCTTAAATGGAAGTCTGGGGGTCTATGCAATAAAAATGGTTTTGCCTCTGAGTTTCTTTTTACCTGGACAAAAATTACATAATCTTTCTGTTCTCAGTAAAATAAGGGAGAAGAGCTAGACTAGTCTAACTCCAAGGTCACTTTTAATATATAATTTTAAATATTTTTTTTGAGAGATTTTTCAGGTCGCAGTCTCTGATTTAAGAATTGATGAAAAAATGCAACTCTGTTTTAAGATTAATCATTCAGAAAAAAAATCTGTAGTTAATCATGAGAACTTCTATATTTTAAAAACTTGATGACAAATAGCATTTATTGAGTTTATTTTGTACCAGGTACTTCCTAAGATCTTACTTATTTCATCTGGTTTAATGCTCCCTGTTACCTTGTATTAGTTTGCTAGGCTGCCATAACAAAGCACCACAGACTGGGTGGCTTCAACAACAGAAATATATTTTCTCACAGCTCTGGAGGCTAGAAGTCTGAGACTAAGGTACCCACAAGATTGGTTCCTTCTGAGAGCCCAGAGGGAAAGCTCTGTTCCAGGCATCCCTCTGTGGCTTGCAGATGGTCATCTACTCCCTACGTCTCTCTGTACTTGTCTATGTTCAAATTTCCTTTTCTTATAAGGACACCAGTGATATTGGGTTGGGCGCATTCTAATGATCTCATTTTAACATAATTATCTCTGTAAAACCCTGTCTCCAAATATGGTCACATTCTGAGGTACTAAGGGTTAAGATTTCAACATATGAATTATGAAGGGACATAATTAGCCCTTGGCAAGCCCTATGAAATATGCATAGTATCCTTATTTGAAAAATAAAGAAACTGAGAAATGAGATTATTTGTCTTAGATCTCACAGCTAGTAAACAGATTTGAACCCACGTCCATTTCACTCATAATCCCCTACACTTAATTATTAGCCGTTCTTGCTTTCAGATAATTACAATTATAAGACATTGAAAGCTGCACTATGACTATAGTCACAGAAGCAAGTTATTTTAAGAGTTAAAACAGTCTTCAGTGGAGCTCAAGTACATGTTAATTATCAGAGGAAAAGGAAAAAAGAATACAATACATGTTAAGTTTCAAGAGATGGATGTTTGGCCTTAAACTATGTAATTACTTATAAAATATGTTTAACATTTTTTTCTGATGATAAAAATAATGCATATCTATTGCAACATTTGGATAATATAGAAGTATATAAAGAAGAAAAGTTATAATCACACACAACCCCATCCTTTGGAGCTAATTTTCCAGTTAATATTTAACCATATTTGTCTTATTTTTGCTTTCCTGTGTGTGTGCATGTTGTTTTCTAACAAGAACATTGAATTGCATAAACATAGTACAATTATAAAAATTAAGAAACTAGGATCAATATAGGAATGTCATCTAATATACAGCTCATATTCAGATTTTGCCCATTGTCCCAGTAATGTCATTTACAACAAAAGAAGAAATTTGGCTCCAGGATTTTATCCAGGTTCACACATTCTATTCAGTTCTTTCTAACCTTTAACTTTTTAAACCTGAACAACTCTTTAGTCTTTGTCTTTCATGGCTCTCATTATTAGGCTAGTTATCTTGTAGTTTGCAACATCCCATTTCGATTTTATTATATTTCCTCAGGATTATATTTGGTTTCTGCATTTTTGGCAAGAATACTACCAAGTGATGCTCTGTCCTTTTCAATGTAATCTATCAGAAGGTATGGGATATTGGTTTACCTGACTGCTTGTGACATTAAATTTGATCACTTTATGAAAATGGTGTCTGCCAGTTTTCTTCACAGAAAAATTATACTATATAGCATCAGTAAATATATACAAATAACAGAATAAAAAGTTCAGAAATAAAAACCATATGTATATGGTCAATGAAATTTTAACATAGATGCCAGCCACTGAGTGGGGAAGATATTTTCAACCAATTGTTGGCTGGAAAAATTGAAGAATTGAAATATAATGAGCATCAATCCTGACCTCACACCATGTACAAAAATAACTCAAAATAGATTTTATACCTAAGGGTATGAATTCTAATTATAAAGAGTCTAGAAGAAAACATGTAAACAAAATGTTAGTGACTTTGGGTTTGGCAAATATTTCTTAAATAGGATACAAAATTTCAGGTTATATTAAAAAAATCTATAAATTGAACTTCATCAAAGTTAAAACTCTTGCTCTTAAAAGAAACTGTTTTTAAAAAATGAAATAACAAAGTACAGATGGAGAGAAAAATTTTTCAAAACATATATCTGACAAAGAACTTGTATCCAGCATGTCTATATTATATAAAGAGTTTTTATAAAAAATAAAAAGACAACCAAATTAAAAAAATAAATGAGCAAAAAAATTGAACTATTTCCAAAAAAAGATATATAAATTACAAAAAAGTATATAAAAAGATGATCGATATCATTATCTTAAGAAAGGGCATATTAAAACTGCAATAACATGTCAGTGCACTTAAAATTTAAAATCAAAAAGACTGACTATACCAAGTTTTGGCAAGGATGTAGAGGAACTGGAACACTTATACACTGCAGTGGAAATGTAAACTGATAGCACTTTGGAAGAATTTGTCAGTTTCTTAAATATTGAACATATACATACCATAAGACCCAGCCATTCCACTGCACTTCCGCAAGAGAAATGAATGAATATATCCATATAAAGACTTATAAATAATAATGTCTTCAGGATTTTGATAGGGATTATAGATTATATTGAATTTGTACATTGCTTTGGATGTTTTAACAATATTAATTCTTCTAATCCACGAACACAGAATGACTTTCCATTTAGTTGTGTCTGCTTTAATTTCTTACATCAGTGTTTTATAGTTTTCAGTATTCCAGTCTTTTGATGCTCTAGTTAGTTTTAAGTATCTTATTCTTTTTGGTGCTATTGTAAATGAGACTTTTTTTTAATTTTGTTTTTGGATAGGTCATTGTTAGTGTATAGAAATGCAGCTAATTTTCATATATTGAGTTTGTATCCTGGAACTTTACTGAATTTGTTCATTAGTTCTAACAGTTATTTTGTGGAGTCTATAAGATTATGTCCTCTATAAATAGAGATAATTTTACTTCTTCCTTTCTTATTTGTTGCCTTTTATTTCTTATTCTTGCCTAATTGCTCTGGCCAGGACTTCTAGTACTATATTGAATAGAAGTGGTGAGAGTAGGGATCTGTGCCTTATTCCAGATCTTAGAGGAAAAGCTTCCAGCTTTTCACCAGTATGATGTTAGCTCTGGACTTTTCATGTGTGGCTTTATTGTGTTGAGGCAAGTTCTTTCTACACCTTTTTTTTTTAATGAAAGGATACTGAAGCTCTTTAAATGCTTTTTTCTGTACCTATTGAGATAATTATGTGATTTTTGTTCTTCATTCTGTTGGTATGGTGAAAACATTTGAAAACCATATATCTGATAAGGGGTTAATTTCCAAAATATGTAAGGAACTCCTAGAACTCAAAACAAACAAACAAAAACAAGCAGAAAAAAAAGGGAGCAAAAGAATTAATTAACAATGAGATACCACTACACATCTATTACAATGGTCAAAATCCAGAATACCAACCACACTAAATGCTGACAAGGATTTGGAGCAACACACCCCTCATTCATTGCTGGTGGAAATGCAAAATGGTACAGCCACTTTGGAAGTTTGGCTGTTCCTTACAAAATGAAACATACTCTTACCATATGATATACCAATTGTGCTCCTGGTATTTTTCCAAAAGATTTAAAAACTGTCTACACAAAAGTCAGCACATGTGTGTTTATAGTAGTTTTATTCATAATTGCCAAAATTTGGAAATAACCAAGATGTCTTTAGTGGGTGATTGGGTAAATAAACTGTGGTATATCCAGACAGTGGAGTATTATTCAGGGACTAAAAAGAAATGAGCTCTCAGGCATGATAAGACATGGAAGAACCTTAAATGCATATTGCTAAGTGAAAGAAGTCAATCTGAAAGGCTGTACACTGTATGATTCCAACTATATGGTGTTCTAAAAAAGGTAAAACTATAGAGGCAATAAAAAGATCAGTGGTTGCCAGGGGTGGGAGTGGGGGATTCATAGGCAGAGCACAGAGAATATTTAGGGCAGTGAAAATACTCTGTATGATAATATAATGATGGATAGATGTCATTACACATTTGTCCAAACCCATAGAATGTATAACACCAAAAGTGAACTCTAAGGTAAACTATGGACTTTGGATGATTATGGTGTGTCAATGTAGGTTCATTTTATAAAAAATATACCATTCTGGTAAGTGATGCTGATAATTAAGGAAGCTATGCATGTCTGGGGGCAAGGGTCTGTAGGAAATCTTTACATCTTTCTCTCAATTCTGTTGTAAGCCTAAAACTGCTAAAATAAATAAATAAATAAATAAATAAATAAGTGTTCAAATTTTCTTAATGGCAAAAATCCAGAATTCAAAATTTCTTAAAAAAAAGAAAAGGGGGATCTGAATGGACATTTCTTCAAAGAAGACATGCAGATAGCTAACAGGTTCATGAAAAGGTGCTCAACTTGTTCATCATCTGGAAAATAGGATGGCTATTATCAAAAAAAAAATAAGATAACAAGTGTTGGAGAGGTAGAAAGGTGTGGAGAAATTGGAAACCATGTGCATTGCGGTGGAAATGTAAATTTATGCAGCTGTTCTGGAAAACAATATGGAGATTCCTCAAAAAAATTAAATATAAAACCACTATATGATCCAGCAGTCTCAGTTCTGGGTATTTATCTAATAGTGAAATCAGGATCTTGAAGAGATAGCTGCACTCTCATGTTTATTGTAGCATTATTATTAATTATTATTATTACTATTATTATTTTGGCATTACAGTAGGCAGAATATGGAAACAACATAAGTGTTCATCATCAGATAAAAGGATAAAACAAATGTATATACATACAATAGAATATTATTCACCCGTTTTTTAGAAGAAAGTTCTAACATTTGTGACAACATGGATGGACCTGTAAGACATTAAGAACCTAGAAAGCATAAGCTAAGTGAAATAAGTCAGTCACAGTAGGACAAATACTGCACAATTTTTCTTGTATGAGGCATTTAAAATAGTCAAACATAGAAGTAGACAACAGAAAGGGGATGGTGGGAAGAGGATATGGGGACTAGTTGTTCGGTGGGTATAAAGGTACAGGTGAGATGATGGTTTCATGAGTGAACGTATATGTCAAAACTCATCATGCTGTTCACTTTAAATATGTGTGATATCTCAGTTATGCTTTAATAAAGCTGAAAGAATTAGTGAATCTAAAATAACAAGATACCACTTTTAAAGGATTTATGTTTTTATATAAAATTTAAATGTTAATTTCAACAAATAAATGTATATACATGAACATATTTTAAAAGGAAAAGAAATCATTAATAGGAAAAGACAGAGGGGAAGGAATTCCAAGGAGAGGAAACAGCAGTGCAAAGGCCCTGGGGCAGAAAAGAACTTTTTAGTAACCAAAAAAAGACTAATGTGGCTGAAATGCAGTAAGAGGTGGTAGTGGGGGTGGAGTCAGATGAGGTTGGAGAAGCCAGCAGGTATCAATTCCTGAAGGAGTTTATACTCTTCTTTTTCTTTTTTTTTCTTTTCTTTTTTTTCTTTCTTTCTTTCTTTTTTTTTTTCTTTTAGAATTTGTATATTTTGTTAAATGTTAAAAGATGTAAGTAGGAAAGTCCTCTCCAAACTGTGAAAGATTACTCTGGCTGGTAAGCAAAAATAACTTTGAGAAAGACAGTTTTAGAAGTCAAGTGACCAGTAGGGAGGCTATTTTAGTAAAAAGTTTCCAGTTACTATATTGAGAAAGTGACAAAATGAAGAGCCAACTAGTAAAAATGTTAAAGAAGGAGGAATTGTAAGGGAAATATCAAAAACCAAGTTTTGAATGTAACGAATTTGAGAAACATGTAGGTCATCTAAGTGGAATTGATGATGCAAAGGTAGGTGGATTTATGAAAGTGTCCTAAGGCATGATCTCCATTGAAGATATAAATGTGCACATGGCTAAATGGTTGACTTAATCTCTGATTATTTCCTTAGTCCCCATATTTTATTTTATTTTATTTCGAAGATTTTATTTATTTATTTTAGAGAGAAGGGGGAGGGGCAGAGGGAGAGTAGAGAGAAACCCAAGCTGGCTCTGTGCTGAGCATGGAGCTTGGTGCCTGGATCGATCCCATGACCCTGAGATCAGGCCTGAGCCAAAACCAAGAGTTGGGCACTTAACCGACTGAGCCACCCAGGTGCCCCAGTACACATATTTTAAAAATAGAAATTCTTTGTGAGTACTTTAAGGAATATTACTATTTTTTTTTTTTAAGATTTTTTTATTTATTTGAGAGAGAGAGAGCACACGAACGGGGTGAAGGGCAGAGGGAGAAGCAGACTCTTCACTGCGCAGGGAGCCTGATGTGGGGCTCGATCCTGGAAATCCGGGATCATGACCTGAGCTGAAGGTAGATGCTTAACTGACTGAGCCACCCAGGCACCCCAGGAATATTACTATTTTAAAGATATTTATGCATAGGATATACATTTCAGAAAGGTTACACTCCTCTGTATACTCTCTAGCCATATAAGGTGATTCCCTAGCTGTGTAAAAGGAGGTTTGCTATATGAGACCCTCGTCAGGGTGTTACTACATATTTTAATCATCTTTTTTTTTTTTACTTAAGCCAATCAAGTCATTTCATTTGGTATGAATGGAAAGAGACCAGATTAACTAGAGATCAATATAGGATTATTATTGGCTAATATATTTTAAGCTGCTTTACTTTTGGTTAACCACCTTAACAAAGAGTTCTATAGAATATTTGAATCTACATTAAACTGGAGAATTTGTGGTCCAGAGAAATCATGGTAAAAACTGATGTGGTTTTGGAATATAGGTGAGGTTCGGTGGGGTGAGGTCTGGAGCCGACGACCACGAAAGAATTCTTGAGGCGGCTGGTGCAAAAAGGTGGCTTATTAAAGCACGGGGACAGGACCCATGGTCAGAAAGAGCTGCTGCACCGGGGTTGTGAGGGGTGGCTGATTATATACTGTGGGGTTGGGGGAGGTAAGGAAAAAGGGAGGCTTCAAAAGAACTTTCATATGCTAAAGAAGACTCACAGGATACCAGAGGCCTTGCCATTGTCAAGTTAAGGTTGTTTTACCCTCCAGCAAGGCATTAACATGAAGATGGTTGGGAGCTTCCTGGAGGAACATTACACTCTGCTGCTTCAAGTATCTGTCAATGGGCTGCAGGTTATAAGGACATTTAACTGTATCTACATTTCCTTCTGGAAGCTAGGTTATTGATAGAAATACTTTGTTCTTGTAGATTGCTAAGACATTTGTAAACTGAGGGAGACTCAGGTCTTGCAGGATTGTGATCTCTGTAAGTTAACGATTTGTTTTTCCTTTCTTTAGCTTTAGGGCAGCCAGGAGTGTCTGAGGAAAGTCACATATATCCCATGGGGGGGCTGTCAGCTTCTGCTTTGTCCTCAGCTTGCCTTCTCTTCCCTCATCTAAAACCGGTCTAAGTTCTGAGCTGTAATTCCAAAAGGTGTACTTAAACATATTCAATTATAGATTATTAACATATTAGCAAAATTTTTAGTTACACTAAAGTGATCACTGGCGAATTCTAGGCAACTCTTCTTATTGAAGGTATAAGTATGCTTTAGACTTGATAAACTAATCTCCCTCAGACACACAAACTCATGATAGGACTTTAGAAAACCACCTTTGTCCAACTCTCTCCCTTACATGTGAATCCACCATGCTCAATAGACAAGTTATCTGACAGTGTTGGATATAAGGAGAAAAATTCAGAATAAGGAGGACAAATGAAGACAAAGTAGGATAAATATCTGTAGGCTAAGCCTTTATGAAATAATTCTGGCAAGATTTATAATTTTCTGTTCACCAGTCTACCAAAGCTTTGCCTTTAAAGACCATTTCTAAAGGAATTTTGCATCTGTAGGAAAGGAGATGGCTTTTGGATACTATTATTTATAGTACATGACGTATTTTAAGGGCTAAATTCTCTCTTTTAAAAGCATCTTTATACTGCGAACATCTTGACTTTTTTTTTTTTCTCATTGGCTGATTGGGGCAAACAAATATCTTCACCATTCTTTTCCTTATAAGCAAATACTTCTACAACTGCAGCTGAAGAGATACCAACCTCTCAGTGAGCAGGTGGTTTATTCAAGTCAGCAGAAATTGGACTTAATTGATGTGACACTGAAAACAATCTCCTTTTTTAGTTGTGACAGCAATGTAAATGCTGAAACAGGAAAACAACTGAGCAGTGTTTATTTTTCTTATTTAATTGTACTTTCTTGTCAAGCTCGGGTTCAAAGAATAGGACTATGTGTGAAATAAGGGTTTTCCTGTAATGTGGTGAACTACACCATGTAGTGATAGGCTTTCTATAAGAATTACATTGAGGGTAAATGCTTACACGTAGAGAATGGTTGAGAAATTTATCCAAAGTAGATAAGTTCAATTCAGTATTAAGAGGTATGTGTAAGCCAGATGAAAGTTATCACCAGGAGTGAGAACACAAGTCACATAGAAATATCATTGTCTTCAGGCTCAGATGCAGTTTCAAATCCTTTTGTAACCTCAGCTGCGTCATCTACGAAATAGAGATATGGTGATGGCCAATTGTATGTGTCAGCTTGACTGGGCTAAGGGATGCCCAGAGAGCTGGTAAGACATTATTTCCGGGTGTGTCCGTGGGAATGCTTCCGGAAGAGATTAGCATTTGAATTAGTAGGCTGAGTAAAGAGACCCACCCTTACCAATGTGGGTGGGCATCAATCATCCAATCCCTTAAAGAGCGCAAATGGAACAAAAAGGTGAAGAAGGAAGGACAAATTCTTGCTCTCTCTTCTTGAGCTATCTGAGGGCAGGAGAAAATGGATGTCCCAGCTCTCTGGGCATCCCTTAGCCCAGTCAAGTTGACACATAAAATTAACCATCACCCTATACCTATTTAGTAGAACTCTTGGTTCTCTGGCCTTTAGACTTCAGGACTTAGCCAGTGCCCCCTCCCACCCTCCCACCCGCCAGTTCTCAGGCCTGTGGCCTTGGCCTGGGAGTAACACCATCAACTCCCCTGGTTCTCAGGCCTCCAACTCAGACAGAATTACACTACCAGCTTCCCTGGTTCTCCAGCTTGCTGACAACAGATTGTGGGGACTTCTAGGCCTCTATAAGCATGTGAGCCAATTTCTACAATAAATCTGCTCATATATGTATATCTTCTGTTGGTTCTCTTTCTCTGGAGAACCCTCACTAATACAGAAAGTAACAATAGTACCTAACTTTGAAGGAAGCTGTGAAGCTTAAATTTACATAAAAATAGTTAGTACATTTCCTGGAACATGGTAAGTACTTACTATATGTTAGTTTGCTTTTATTGGATCTAGATTTGTTAAAGTTTCTTTGCTAAAATATAAGTAATTATGGAAAAACATTAATCTTATTTGTCCACTTGTGTTTTTAATATGATTTATTTAAGTAGATTCTGTGTGCCAGGAACCAGTGTTGGGTACCAGTGTTTGAATGATGACTTCGACATAGTCCCTGTCCTCAAAGAGATTGCAACCTGGTAAACTGATGAATCTTACAAATACTCTTAGTCTTCAGGACAAAATTTACCATTTCATTATATATGGCTTTGCACTGTTGGTCATTATTTTCTATCTGTCTTAATTAGGCTCTGTTCAACTAGGTCTTGTCCATTCAACAGAGTATTACAATTATAGTGATAAAAGGATCTTCATTTAATTGAGCTTGGCCCCTCATTTAACAGAGAAGGGAGCTGAGATTTTGGGACAGTGCAGGAGGAGGCCCACAGGAGGAAGGGACAGTTCCTCAAACTCAAAGCCATAGCTCAGGTCTCCATATTGTGTCCAGGATTCTCTTCCCTCTACAGATCACTAATTACTAAACTCTTATGAGCAGGAAATTGCCCTACATTCTATGCCAGTCACTAAACTGGCATTCCTTTGTTCTGACACCTCTAAGGGCACTGTTTTGGTAAGCCATGAGCTTTTTGTATGGCCAACTAAGAATAATTTTATAATCTGTATTGTACTTCACTAGTCTCTGTACAAATGTCTCATTAAAATGAAAACAAAATACTGGTTATTGTACCCTATATCCTGATGCAAGACCTTACCCTACCCACTCTCTTCCTCAACATTTGCTCAGGTACTTGGAACATTCCCATAGAAACACATCACAGGCCACTCATGTTCTTCTTCATTCTCCATCAGGGTCATCTTTTTTCAGGTGTTTGCCAGGGAATGCTCTTCCATCGAGCATGGCTGTGTCTTGTGCCTGCTCACCCCTGTTGTACTAGGGTCTGTGGTAGAAGGTATGAGTATGTTTGTGAGTGTGGTGCTAACAGTGCAATGCTGGTAGGAAGCCACACCAAAGGAGGACCCTCCAGTGGCACATCTTATAGCTGATTCTCTCAGCATTTTATGAACACTTCTTATTTTTATCTTTACTTCTCTTTTTTCTAGTGCTTCACATCAGTCACTCAAACCCAGTAGGGTCGAATAGGGAATGCTGGTGAGGGTAAAGGGCACATGAAAACTCAGCTCTCTTTCCTCTTTGGTCACGTCCTTCTATGTGAGGTGGGATAAAATAAAACAAATAAAAAACAACAGCTTCTTTCATTCTTTAAGCAACCAAACACAAAGCCCCCAGGCATTTCAACTTCTATAATAGATGTACAGAGGGGTTATTAGCCACTCGTTCCATAAACAAACACATACGAAATTTTAAATTTGGTTTCTTCTTAGATAAAACACCTTGCTAAATTTGTTTTTGCAAATGAAGAAATAAAAACCTAGAGAGGCAAACTGACTTTCTCCCATATAATGAAAATAGTTGGTACTGGTACTGGGATTAGTGCCCAGAATTAGGTATATGCTAATTGTCATTTCTTACAACTGTCTCATTATAAAATTAGAAAAAAAAAAAAACCCTCCTCCCTGAATAATAATAATGACATATTCTATTATGAATACATGGGATATATCATGTGATAAGTGACATATAATTTTTTTCAGTTGATCCTTTATACCTGCAATGAGTCTTCACAGTGAGTTTGCTGGTTGTGATGATACCCTTAATGTGGATAACGAAAAAGAAAAAAGAAAAGGAAATTAATATTTATTTACCTTCCATATAAACAATGCCTTGAAACAAATCCTATATTTCAGGAAATTTAGGATATCCCAGATATAGGCTAAAACTGCAAGAGAACAAATAGATCTTCATTTCCAACTTTCTTTAAAACTGCTTTTGTTCTGGCTTTGCATCTATAATACATGTAATATTTCCAAACCAAACAACTCTTTATGTACAAGATAGATCAGCCAACTTCAAGAAGCTTGCTGAATATATTTTCAAACTTTTTGTAGTTGTTGCTGTTAATGGAGCTGACTGAATTTATAAAGGAACTCACTCCAGGTTTTGCATGGAAACAAGGTCATGTTTCCATTACTTTGCTAAAATAACATTTTTTCTGTGATAGATGGGCAAACCATGATCTTGTGCTTAATTTTCCTTTTAAAATTCAGACAGATCCTCGCTTCTCAGTCAATTAGTTTTCTTATTTTGT
Source organism: Halichoerus grypus (assembly GCF_964656455.1). Classification (NCBI taxonomy): domain Eukaryota; kingdom Metazoa; phylum Chordata; class Mammalia; order Carnivora; family Phocidae; genus Halichoerus; species Halichoerus grypus. The sequence goes on from NC_135712.1 coordinate 56,067,930, forward strand.
AGTCTGTGTGACACCTTAATAAAAGAGACCTTTCTTCTGTTTTAAAACAGTTGCTTCAGTGGTGCCTTTCCTGATTTTTTAAATGAGGTTTTGTTCCCAGACTAGTGGACTGTGTTCTGATAAACCCAATGATCTGTCTTCAAATGAGCAAAATAGTTATTTTTCCTCTTAATATGTTTCTTCTTCAGATCCAGTTGGAAACATTGACTGCCAGTACTTGTTGAGCTGCTTCAAACTATCATAGACAGTTTGCCCTATAATACCATAAACTGAAAGACATCACTAAGCTGTAATGAAATTCAATATTTAGGATTCCGAATGGTTTTTGCAAATCAAAGGGGAATATCACATTCAGAATCATTTCTGTACTGGTAAAGGGCATGGAAAGTACTTTATTTATTTTTTTCTTTTGCTCAATATTTCAAATTCTTGTTAAATTTTTAAAATGTGTTCAATGATTTTTTTTTCTTGTAAGAGAGGAATTTTAAATGATCAGTATAAACAGGGAGCTCATGACACTTTTAAATCCTTACAAGTTACTAGAGTATCACTATAATGTAATTTAAAATTACATTATGATTTTTAAACAAAAGTAAATAAAGTGCCATTTTCAAATCCTGTCTTACAAAGGCTGCTGTGGGGTGAAAGCAGCCATAGAACTCGAATGCGCTTGACTTTGGTTTGGGTTCTGGTGGATCTGGCTTTTAGAAATGTTGAAAATTCTATCTGCACTGCCCTTGAGTGCTTGGCTGATCATAGAGAAATCAGAGAGAGTCAACTCCTTTGAGAATTATTAGTCTATTTATTTTCAAGCATTTAAAACTGTAAAATTCATCAATATTTATATAGGAATTGTCTCAGTATTAAATATTTGAGTAACTAAGAAATATACACACATATATGGTTAAACATTTGTATTGTGAATATTTGTTTTATTAGTGGAAAATAAATTTAAAAAATTATATGTACTACATCTTACAAATGTTATTAAGGAAGTATTCCCCTTCTTCCTTGTTCTTCGTTAGATATGTAGATAATAATAATATTACCTTATAATTCTTGGTACTTTTAACATTTCAAAATATATATGTCCCTAGATACTTTTCCATATATTCTAAAATACTTCTGGCTTTCCTTCTTAAAATATTGCATAGAACAAGAACTATATACTAGCTGCAAAAGAATATAAGTCTGGCAGCTTTTGAAGACTATAATTCTTTTAAAAAAGATACAGACATCATTCTTTGTGAGGCAAGAATAAAATCATGCCCTTTATTCATTGTCAATGGGCCTGTTCTTCCAGAATACATTACTATCTTTTATCTAATAGCCTATTACAGACTGCAGAGCATGTAAAAGCAGTGATATTGCTCAGGGTTTACAGATTTCATTTTTTATTTCAATGCCATTACTAAATAACCCCTCAGATGGAAATTCAATACTGGCACACTACATGATAAGCTATGTTAATAGCTCATGTTATGCAAGAATTGCACAATCACTTGAAACTTAATAGTAGGCCTGTGGATCAAGACGGTGAAATAATTTGGTCCTGATTTTGCTCCCCTTTCCAAGAAGAACAGCTAACAACTATTCAAGAACAAGACACCACGGAGAATCCAAGAATATGGGAGTGAAGCTGAAGCACCTTCATGCACCACAAAAACCAAGACAGACTGCATTAGAGGGGTAAGAGAGTAGACTACATACTGACTGCATTGCCCCTCCCCCAGGTTAGTGCCCCACCATGTGGAGAGGTCTCACCTGACCTTTCAGTTCCTCCAGTGGGAAAAGAACCCAGGGAGACAACCAGCACATCCTCCACCCCCAGCATTGTGGGTAACTTTGTGGGAACCACTATTCTGAGTGTGCACCATGGGGATTGCAGAGAACTCTGCAAGGCTCAAACACTGGGAATTTGACTGATAGAAAAGTAGGAAGGGGCTTGCAGCAACCAAAACACAGATCTTGGCAGGCTGCATTCATACCTGCAGTGCCCAGGTAGTAATCCCAACCAATAGTTTTTTGCTCATCTGCAGAACCAAGTCCAAGGCTCACTCTGACCAGGGAACTTGGCAGGGTGCAGATATGCCCGATTCAGATACTCAAAGAAGAAGTTTTTCTGGTACTAGAACCAGGTTTGCTCATAGCTCCACCTGCTGTGGAGAGCATCTTCCAATCCCATCTGACCAGGAGGGCTGGTGACAACACCTGGAAGCTGTGCAGCCCAGATGTACTCTAGCTTAGAGGTGGGTGGGCAGAGCTGATCACCCCCAGAGCAAAGCCTGTATGAGGCATAGAGCATTGTCTTGCTATGCACAGGCAGAGGGATTAATTCATAGCCATGGTTGTGGGTAGCTCCTGGCTACTCCCAACCAGAGAGCTTATTTGGTAAGTTGGTGCCTGAAGTGGCCCTGCCCCTTTCTGTCCAGGTAAGAGAGCTGCGACATAGCCCCAGCCTCTTGGATAGTATCTTTTAGCCCCCTCTGACCAGAAGAGCTGGCGACAACTCCTGGAAGTGTCCCAAGGGTGCTTGAGCTAAGACGTAGGCAGGTAGAACAGATCACTTGCAGAGCAAGGACACTGGGCAGTTCAGTCAGGGAACTTGGAGTGCAGGTCAGCTTGAGTTTAGACAACAAACAAGGGAGCTTTACTGGCTTTAGAGCTGCTTCTCTTGCTGTCCTTTGGCAGGGAATTGAGTCCATAGCCCTGCTTATTGATGCATATAACCTTCAAATTGTCCAACCAGGGAACCTAACCAGAGCACATGGGAAGCTTCATAATGCATTCAACAGCCCTACATACAATGGCACTTGAACAGAAAGCACAGCCCTTGTCTTCCCCCATCTCTGCAGACTGTTGGCCTCATCTAACCAGGGAATTCAGTGCACACTCTGTGGATTTGGGTCCCTAAATAATGAGCTATACAGGCCCTGACCTTGTCCTATTGCTCTGCCAGGGCAGGAAAGCTAATCCATAGCTGCATCTATTCCTGAATATAATACCCAATTCTGACCATCTAGTAAGCCTAACCAGAGAATCCAAGGAAACACAAAGCCTATCTTATAGCCGCACTTGGGTAGGGAACCAAGCCATCAGTCCTATCCCACTGTTCTCAGCTAGGGGCACAACTTCTCATTATTGTCCTCAGAGCTGAACAGTTGCCTTGCCCAAATATAGACCAAAGTAGCAGGCCCAATCTGCTCAAGGCCATTATCAGGAGACACACCCAGAAACCCAAACTAAGCTGACTGGTGAACAACTGTCTCTTTCAAAGCAAACCTGTAAAATTTGAAAGAGGAGCCCAGTTACTCCAATGTGCAGATACCAATGTAAGGAATCAAGATTCATGAAAAATCAGATAAATATGACACCACCAAAAGAGACTAATAAAGCTCCAATAACTGACACTAAAGAAATAAAGATTTATACATTGGCAGACAAAGAATTCAGAATAAACTTCTTAAGGAAGTTTAGTGAACTACAAAAAAAAAAACAAAAAAACAAAAAACACACGCAACTAAATGAAATTAAGAAAACAATGCATGAACAAAAGGAGAAATCTGACAAGTTAATAATAACCGTCAAACAAACAAGCCTAGAGTTGAAAAATACAATAATTGAAATGAAGAATTGAGGAGAGAGTTTCAAAGTAGACTCACCCATGCAGAAGAAAGACTCAGCAACCTGGAAGATAGGACATTGGAAATTACCCAGTCAGAGGAGCAAAATGAAGAAGAATGAAAAAAGAGTGAAGAAAACCTATGGGAATTATAGGGTACAATGAAAAGGAACAATATTTGCATTGTGGGAATTCCAAAAAGAGAAGAAAAAGAGAAAGGAACAAAAAATGATTAATGTCTTAAAACTTCCTAAACCTGGGGAAAGAGATGGACATCCAGATCCATGAAGCTCAAAGGACCTCAAATAAATTGAAACGAAGTACAGCTACATCAAGATAAATTATGATTAAATTGTCAAAAGTCAAAGATGAAAGAATTTTAAAAGTAGTAAAAGAGAGAACTTACATACAAGGGAACCCCCATAACTGTAATTGGATTTCTCAACAGAAACTTTTCAGGCCAGGAGAATTATTATACAACATAAAAACATGTAAATTATAACTGCAGTAACCTAAAATGTGAAGGGCAGGAAAAGTAAAATATAAAGTTTATAAATTCTATTGAAGTTAAGTTGTTATCAGTTTAAAATAGAGTGTTGTAAGTTTAAGTTATTTTATGTAAGCCCCTTGGTAACCACAAGGAAAAATCCTGTAGTAATTATACAAAAGAACATAATGAAGAAGTCAAACAATACTGATTCCAAAAAGATTTGAAAACACACCAAAAAACACAATGGGCTACAAAACAAGAAACAACAGATCTACAAAACAACCAGAAATAAATCAACAAAATGACAATAGTAAGCCCTTATCTATCAATAATTACTTTAAATGGAAACAGATTAATTTCTCCAATCAAAAGACAGAGAATGGCTAAATGGGTTAAAAAAATAAGATCCACTTATTTAGGAAACTCACGTTAGTCTTAAAGACAGACATAGACTGAGAGTGAAAGGATGGAAAAAGACATTTCAAGCAAATGGTAACAAGAAGAAGACGAAGGAGGAGGAAGAGAAGAAGGGGGAGGGGAGGAGGAGGAGAAGAAAGCAGGGATAGCTATATTTATATTAGACAAAATAGGCTTTAAAGTAAAAATGGTAAAAAGAGACAAAGAAGGTCATTATATACTGATAAAGGGGTCAATCCAGTGAGAAGATATAACAGTCATAAATATTTATGCACCCAAATTGGAGCCCCTAAATATGTAAAGAAAAACTAACAGAGCTATAAGGAGAAATCAACAGTAATACAATGAGTGTTGCATTCTTTAATACCTCACTCCAATAATGGATAGATCTTCCAGACAGAGAATCAGTAAGGAAATAGTGGATTTGGAGCAAATGAACCTAACAGACATATACAGAACATTTTATCCAACAGCAAAATACACGTTCTCCTCAAGAGCACATGGAACATTTTCTAAAGTACACCATATGTTAGGCCACAAAATGTCTTTTTTTAAAAAAATTATTTATTTATTTGAGAGAGAGAGCGCACAAGCAGTGAGAGGGGCAGAGCCACCCAGGCACCCCACAAAACAAGTCTTAGTAAATTGAAGAAGATTGAAATCATACCAAGTATCTTCTCTGACCACAATGATATTAAATTAAAAATTAGTAACAAGAGGAAAACTGGAAAATTTATGAGCACATGGAAATCAAAGAATACTTCCTGAACAACCAATGGATTAAAGGAGAAAAAAAATTTGAGACAAAGATGCAAACACAATATACCAGAACTTGTGGTTTGCAACAGAAGCAGTTCTAAAATGGAAGTTGATAGCTCAAGTTTCATAGTTCAAGAAAGATCCCAAATAAATAACCTCCTTCTTCTGCCTTAAGGAAATAGAAAAAGAACAAACTGAGCCTAACATTAGCAGAAGGAAGGAAATAAAAAGATCAGAGTGGAGGGATGTCTGGGTGGCTCATTCGGTTAAGCATCCGACTCTTGATTTCCGCTCAGGTCATGATCTCAGCTCAGGTTATGATCTCGAGGTTGTGAGATCTAGCACTGAGTAGGGCTCCCTGCTCAGTGCTGAGTCTGCTTGTTTCCCTCTCCCTCTGTCCCTCCTCCTGCTCTCTCTCTTTCATAAATAAATAAATCTTAAAAAAAAAAATTAGAATGGAAATGAATAAAATAGAGACTAAAAAAAACAATAGAAAAGATAAATGAAACTAAGAATTGGTTCTTTGAAAAAATAAAATTGATAAGCCTTTAGCTATACTCAGCAAGAAAAAAAAAAAGAGAGAAGACTCAAATAAAAAAAATCAGAAATGAAATAGAATAAAATAGATATTAAAAAAAAACAATAGAAAAGATAAATGAAACTAAGAACTGGTTCTTTGAAAAAATAAAATTGATAAGCCTTTAGCTATACTCAGCAAGAAAAAAAAAAGAGAGAAGACTCAAATAAAAAAAATCAGAAATGAAACAGAAAAAGTTACTGTTGACACCAGAGAATTACAAAGGATCATGAGACTACTATTAAAAATTATATGCAAGTTGAACAACAAATTGGACAATGTAGAAGAAATGGACTAAGTCCTAGAAACAGTCAATCTTCCAAGACTGAATCATGAAGAGATAGTAAATCTGAATATACTGATTACCAGCAAAGAGTTTGAATTAGTAATCAAAAACCTCTCAACAAAAAAAATCCAGGATCGTATGGCTTCACTGGTGAATTCTACAAACATTAAAAAATGTATTACTTATCCTTCTCAAACTCATCCCAAAAAATTGAGGGAATGCTTCCAAACTTATTTTATGAGGTCAGCATTACTCTGATATTAAAAGCAGACAAGGAAAGAAAGAAAATTACAGACCAATATCCCTGATTAACAGTAAAAGCAAAAATTCTCAACAAAATATTAGTAAACCAAATTCAATAATACATTAAAAGGATCATACATCCAGATCAAGTAGGATTTACTCCTGGAATGCAAAGATGATTCATTGGCAACAAATCAATCGATGTGACACACCACATTAACAAAATGAAGGATAAAAATCGTATGGTCATCTCAATAGAGGCAGAAAAAGTATTTGACAAAATTCAACATTCATTTATGATAAAAACTCTCAACAAAGTGGGTATAGAGGGAACAAACCTCAAAATAATAAAGGCCATAATTCATAAAGGCCATTTATGTCAACCATAAAAAAAGAATGAAATCTTGCCGTTTGTGACATGAATGGACCTTGAGGGAATTATGCTACATGAAGTAAGTCAGATAGAAAAAAGCAAATACCATATGATTTCACTTATATGTGGAATCTAAAAAAACAAATGAGCAAACAAAACAAAATTCATAGATATAGAGGACAGAAATAATTACCAGAGGGGAGAAGAAGTTGGCGTTGGGCTTAACAGGTGAAGGGAATCAAGAAGTACAGACTTGCAATGGTAAATCATGGGGATATAATGTATGTACAGCACAGTGACTATAGCAAATAATGTAGTATATACTTGAAAGTTGCCAAGAGAGTAAATACTAAAATTTATCATCATAAGAAAAAATAATAATTTTTTTGTAACTATGTATGGTGAGAGATGATAACCAGACTTATTGTGGTGATCATTTTGCAGTATATACAAATATCAAATCATTATGTTGTACACCCAAAAGTAATATAATGTTGTATGTCATTACACCTCAAAAAAAAAAAATATATAGCAGGTGTCATGTAGTGGTTTGCAATTATAAGACTGGGACTACCAATCATTTTAGCATGAATTATTTAGTCCCTATTCATAAGAATATTTTGAGGATATTATTATCCTCTTTTTTGGTATTAGAAAACTGAATCATAGAGAGTGTAAATCATTTACTTGAGGCAAGGCAGTTTGACTAGAAGGTTAAGATCCAAATCCAGAGAACCTGATGCCCATGCTGACCTCTTAATCTCTAAAATATATTAGCATTTGCAATTTTTAATGATTATAGAGATCCATTTATTAAAAATGTTGGAATCTACTGATGGAAGGGAAAAACTTTAGAGTCAGAGAAGCTTGAGCTCAAATTTCATTTCTGTCACTTGCTAGGAGAATATATTAGAGCAAATTAATTATTAGTCTCAGTTTCTTCATGTATAGATTAACTCCTGATTATTGACATTTGTTCTCAATGCTCTCTAAAAGTGAATGATCACTTTTCAACTCAAGATAGGCTATAGATACAAATGTTGAAACTGTAAGAATAATATGTTTCCGAGCATGAAAGACAAATTGTTGAGTTTATATATAACAATGATTAAGAAAAATCTAAGGAGTACATTTTTCTTACTTCTGCTTATAATTATATTTTATTTTTAAATAATTCTGTATTAACTTTTTATATAAAAGTTATTTACAATTTTGTTATCAATTGCCCTCTTGGTATTTTTCTCTGTTCCATTATGTTTTTCTTAATTTTATTGAATACAGACAGTATAAAATGACAATTAGTTATTGTAAGTATGACTGTTAAGTATCCACAATCTCTTGTTACTATGTACATTATAATGGAAGTAAGGAAAAATGTTCATATATAGCCTGAATAAAAGCCAATGATGAACATGCTTATTACAGCAGAATCAACAAATTAAATATATGTTTTCACTTTTCATTTATTATATTTTATTTTTGTTTTGGTTCCACCTACTTTGGCTCATGGAATAGAAATTCTTCATTTTATCCCAAATCTAAGAAAAAAAAATTTCAAATTATTTTTTGTGATCTGAAAAGACCAGTATGATTTGAATATCTTATTTTGCTTGTTAAATTACAAAGCTTTTAAAATTAAAGCAGATGTCTTACACTTAAATGAATATTTGTGATTTTACTTTATAAACACAATCATTTTTATTTTTTAATTTTTTTTTATTTTTTAAAGATCTTATTTAATTATTTGAGAGAGAGTGAGAGCTCACAAGCAGGGCAGGGAGGGAAGGGCAAAGAGAGAAGGGAACTCCCTGCAGGAGCAGGGAGTCTGATGTGGGGCTAGATCCTGGGGCTTAATACCAGGACCCTGGGATCATGACCTGAGCCCAAGTAAGACACTTAATGGACTGAGCCACCCAGGCACCCTATAAACACAATGATTTTTAAAATTATGACTTCGTGTAGGTCACAGCAAGGTGAAACCATGAAATAATTTTTGGAATGTTAAATCAAATCTATTATATGATTTATATATATAATATAAAAATATATCATTATTGAAATGAAGTTACATTTTTTCCTAGTTTAGGAAATTTTCTAGTGTATTTAGTGTATTTTTAATTGGCTTGATGTTGAATTCTGCCAATGAAATTTTTTATATTAAATTAGTGAATTTTATGTCTTCCAAATGTATTCTAAACCTTTTGTGTATATATAGGCCAAACACACACATACGAGCATACATACATAAATATAATACCTATATACACACATATATGTTCATGTATATATGCATCTATACATATATATTTCTTGGAGAATAATTTTATACACATTATATGTATTTGTATATATAACATCTCCAAGGAATATTTGCCTAGCATGGTTTGCAAATAATTGAAAATAGCATGGTGGAAACTTGCAGAAATCTGTAATTGAACAGTTGTTCCATGGCTGCTCAAGGCAAATAATGCTTGTGTTGGTGTCTGAAAGGTCAGATGGGGCGAAGGAGGAATGTTCAAAATAGTATGATGTTGTTACAATTTATCATGACCAAACAAAAGGTCAGTTTCAAATTTTTACAATGGAACTGTTACAGTGAGTTACAAGTTATAAGTTATAATGATTCTGGAACTCTATTGTCCCTTTTGACTTGTTTAAGATAGAATAGTTTTTCTTCCATTCAAAATATTCTTAGCTTTATGGAAAAGAAAAAGTTGAATAAGACAAAAAGGATAAATTTGGGGTTAAAAACAAGAACACAACCCTTCCCTGCAATCATGTAAGAAAGATATTATGAGAGCAGGTGTTCAGTGGCCTGAATTTAGCTAAATTTGGTTCTGCCAATGACTCACTGTTGAGAAAGGTTGACCTATTCAATTTTAAAAATAGAACTTTTAAAATAAGCTGGTCCAGGGTAAAGTTGACCAGATATCCCACATTAATGGCATAGTTTTTATTTAGGTATTTTTTTTCTATGACTTGTCCAGTTATTGAAAAAGATAACAAATATATCTAAATTTTACTTATTCATCTTCCTTTATCCACAACTTCTCTAACATTTTCTATGCTTTGTTCAGTTGGCAGCAAGACTGTGTGTCCCTGCTGCCGCATGACGATAGCAGATTGATTGTTGCATTCATTAACTTGGTTTCCTCAGTGATTTGCCGTGTTTAAATCACTGAGGCCACTGTCTCTCCATGGTCATGTGTTGGCACGGCAGCCAGAATAGCCGGTTTGTATTAACCACTACAAAGATATTTTCTAGGACCCCCTAGGTGGCCTTTCAGCTGTTTTATTGACTGGATTTAGTAACTTTTTTTTCTAGCAGGAGTGCACAATTTCTTCATCATCCCAGACTGTTGTACATCATAGCCTAGGGCAGACTGACTGCGTCTGTGCTTTACATCAACTGTGTCACCACCTTTAATTCTAACCCAGCTGCCTGTCATTACTTTTGCTCTGAGTCCACACCTACTTGGTTTCTTGTGTCTCTTTCCTATCATGTTGGATTGGTATTCCTCCTCTTCTGAGATGTTTCTCTTTTTTAACATGATAATTAGCATTTTAAGACCTGCCTCCTCGATGCTTTCTTCCTTTCTGGTATACCTCTGCTTCTCAATTTATTAATCTGTTATCTGAAACATTTCTTTTCTCATTAGTGTATGTATGCTCTTTTAAGTGCATTAAGTTATATCCAGAGCCATGGAGATAGAACCTCACTCTGCTTCCAGAGAACATTCTGGAAATTCTTGTTTCTTTAATAGGAACTACAGCCTACTAGACTGCAATGTCTGAGTCTATTTCTCACTGATCGCTTCAGCTTTTCTGTTAGGCTAGTAGGAGAATTCTGCCTGTAAGATTATCTAAATCTACAAACTTGTGCTCCTCTTTCCTTTGCAGGTATCTGGAATCATTAAATAAAAGCCGTATTACCAATTCATAGAATATTCATTAGCAACTTCCACATAGACTGATGTCCTTCAATTCGCATATGAACACATATATATAATCATAGTAATCATGATCTTTTCATTAATTGTGTCCATCAATTAGTTCACAAAAAAACCCTTATTAAACGTACCCTTTTAGTTGCTAATCCTTTTTGAGCAGTTACATTATATCAAACATTTTGATAAGTGCTTTATAAAAATAATTAATTTAATTTTCTCAATAGTCCTACAAGATAGATAGTAGTGTGGTAGTTCCTTCTTACAAACACGAATCCTGAGACCTAACTGATTAAATATCTTTTCTAAAATGACACAGTCAGTAAGGAGACATGACAAGCCTCCAACTCAGGAATGCATAATTGAAAATTCTGCACCATTAGCCAATAACATATACAGCCTAAACTTTGGTAAACTCTATTTTGAAAGTATAAAAACCTGTCTGGGACTGCAAGAATGAATATCAGCTAAGATTGGGAAAGGAAAAGGTAGCTCTGTCATTAATCAGGCTGGGTAGGATGCTGGACACAGAGAATGGTAGTCTCCGAATTAATGGAAAACATTTCCCCAAGGCCATGCAGTAAAATACCATAACAAAACCCTCTTCACATGATTTCTGCTTGCTTACCAGTGATGCTCCCAGAAGTTCTTGTTTTTCTCATCTATTACTGGGGACATCTAATTGCTAAAATGCTGTCACCTCATGACAGCACCCAATTCATAGTTAATCCTTGCTTCTCTTAATCTCTCTTAAAAGCAGCATCTAATCACAATTAATGCCCTTTTCCCTTAGACACGCTTCTGAATCATTCAGTAGTAACCAAAACCTTACAAAAGATGCTTCCTTGCTCTCTTGTCATGTGTCATTCCATAGTTCCTCCAGAGTGCCCTCCTTTGCTGAATCAGGTCGATAAATCTGATTCTGTCAGACTTCAAATTTGTGCCTGGTGGTCTTTGGCTGATTAAATCTTCAACAATGCTTGGTGAATTAATACACATAAGTAAATCCCAGAGGAAGAAAAACAAATAGCCATTAAATATAAGAAAGAATGCTTAGCATCTTTTATAATAAAAATGCAAATTAAAATGGTATGCCACTCAAGTGTATTAGTTTGGTGAAGATACTTAAAACTTTCAAGATTCTGTATTGTCAAGATCTGGTAATGAAGGCCTGGATACTGTCATACAGGCAAGTGGAATTATATGTTACTTTAAATTTTCTGGAAGGAAATTTGGACTTAAAATTTTAATTTGTAACCTAACTTTTATAGGTTATTGGAAAAAATAATTGAAGTGCAGAAAAAATTTACTAGGATATTCATGCTAACACTTTCAGAAAAAAGAAAACAAATGATATAAATGCCCCCAAGGAGGCACTTAGTAAAGTAAATGATGGTACATATATAAAACAGAATTCTAAGCCAACAAAAAAGCCTTTGTAAATTATTATTTAGTGACATGTTAAATTAAAAAGATAATTTATTGAATGATACATATAGATCAAAATTTCATTAAAAAGTTTAGATTTATGGATATATATGTGGGTATGTGTAGAAAAGATACTAAGCAAATGCTCTTACAGGCTTTTTCTGTAGCAAGATAATAGGTATCATATCCGTTTCTTGTACTTTATGCACACGTTACTTTGTAAAACAAAATATAAATATGAAGTGTAATTAATCTGAGATCCACATGCATTAAGTCATTGTTTCAGGCAAAAAAAAATGAATAACCAATATTTCCACTATTTCTCATTGGCTTATTACTAGCTATATAGTTAACAGCATCTATATCAGAAGGCTGTTATCTCCATTCCACAAATATGATATCCTCAACACATCAGACTGCATTTTTTTTTCAGTGGAAAAGAAGGAAAAAGTGAGTAAGAGAGAAAGGTCAATGAAGTTGTACCTTTAATCCAAAGCTAATCCATAGATTAGAGCAAATATATTCCTTTCCATACACTTGATTTAAGACCTTGAATTGCCAGGATGCCTGGGTGGCTCAGTCGGTTAAGCGTCTGCCTTTGGCTCAGGTCATGATCCCAGAGTCCTAGGATCAAGTCTTGCATCAGGCTCCTTACTCTGCAGGGAGCCTGCTTCTCCCGCTGCCTGCCGCTCCCCTCTGCTTGTGCTCCTGCTCTCTCTTTGACAAATAAATAATATCTTTAAAAAAAAAGACTTTGAATTGCCAAAGAAACTGGTTAAACATGCTGGAAAATGCTCTTCAGTTTACTCCCTCTATGCACACCCCCACTCCAACAGGGAAGACCAGACTACTGAGACACCCAAGCTATCAGTTGAGGCTAAGATTCATTTATGAGAACAAAGAATAACTGAAATGCCTTTGGTTAAATACAGGAAACTTTCTCATGAAAACATCCTTCTTGAGTTACCCCTTCACAAAGAAAGATGGCAGGTATGGATGGCCTGAAGGTGACCCTGGCAACTAAAGATACAGAATTTCTGACTGTCACTTAGCTGCAACCCTTAATGATTGCGAACTCAACCATAGCATTCAATAGTACTGAGGACTTTTAATATATGTCATCTCACTACTGGGTTTTTAGAAGTATTAGTTATTGATTGGAGAGTATATTTAGAAAGTAATAGATATATTTTTTTATGTTATACCCCACCGAACTCTGAGCTCCATAAGACCATATTACTCACTGGATATGAATAAAAATATAGTCATGTGTCTATAATTACTACTTTTCTCATTCTAGGACATGACATCCATTCAATAAAGTTTATTTAAATGAATTTAGTTATGTTCATATCTCATGCATAATTTGTCATGGTAAATAATTTGTAATATATTTAATTTGGAGGCATGCCACTCTGTCTATAATGAATTTTTTCTCATTATAAGATATACATAATTTTATTTAATACATGAAAATATAGAAATTATATAGTGAGACCAAAACTTTCCCACAATGCCATCAGCCCCTTCTCCCTGAAAAATATACCATTAACTTTTGAAATATTTACTTCTTTGTATTCAGATTTTACTTAGTTGAGATCAATGTGGATGTATATATGTATCTTTAATATAATATTTGTTGTCAAAATGTTTTAATCATAATTATGTCATAACTCTATTTAGTACTCAAAAGTCTCTTTATAAAAGTCATTATGATTCCTATGTATACATTTAATTGATATGTAAACATCTAGAGATAGTAACAAATTCTGTTCTATTAATTGTTGTATCTATCCATTCCTTTTTCAGCAGAAGAGATTTTAACAGCCATTGGACCTCAAATCTTTTACAAAACGTGTATAAAATATGTATTCAGAGCTCTCCACTGATATAGCCCTGACTAAAAATTACACTAATGATCCTTTTTTCTTGTTGTATCTTCAAAATTGCCTGAATGGAGGGAGCTCATAACTATAGCCTCTTCTCTTTTTCCCCCCAGAAATTCAACTTAAAATTCTCCATTTACATTTCATAATAGTGATAGTATATTTCATAGATTTCAGTGTCATTACAAAGTTAAGCTCAGAAATATTTTATTTCTTTAAAATTCAACTTCCTTTTTGGAATTCATTTTTTTATCCTGAAAATGTCATAACATATATATAGATGGGAAAATATTTCATAAGATTTCTCCCTGTGTTGAAATTCAACAATTAATATTGATGCAGACTGAAATAATATGGCAGGAACTGATAATATGAATATGATTCTGTTGGTTTTTCTAACAATTCTATCTTATTACCCAGTCTTTAGAATTGATAATACTGATGATCAGGAAGCCAAATAGCCCACAATGCAAATCTTTTACCTGAGGGTAAAAAGAAGCAAAAAATACTATATTATATTTGAGGTTAAAATTCATTCATCATGTTTGCTAGATTATTTACGGAGCACTTCAGATGTTCTAGGTTACAGTTTCCCTTGACCTGGAGGAGCTTACTGTTGAGTGGGCATGTCTGATATGTCGAGAGATAATTATAATGCAACAATCAATCATGTAAAAAAGTTATTCAAAGAGTATAATGGAAGCAAGTATAAATTTCTCACTTATGACTAATAATCTAAGATGACTTCTATAACAGAAGGAAGACATTTAGTGATTTGAAAGCCTATCCATTAATTTCTGACATCATTGACCTAATCTTTAGGCAAAGGTGTTTTTCTCTACTTTGATCCACTGGCTGCACCTTTGGTGACCGTAATAAAAATGTTGGGGGGAGAGCGGAACTTGAAGAAGGGGAGAGGGGAGATCAGGAAAAAAAATGTACTCATTCTCTAAACTCATTCTCTCTCTTTCAAAAGAGACAGTTATTTGAACATTTCAACAGTATATAGCAAAATCTATATGTTAACTTTTGCTTTGTCATCTGAGAAATGCATTTCAGTTCAGGCCCATTTGCTGCTAAAAATTCTTTCAGAAAGCAAAATTGTAAACTAGTATTTCATGGGTAATGTTCTGTTTTCAGTGAAAATGTGGTGTGCATACATTTTTTATCCCCCCAAAAAAGTCATTATGATTTCTCAAACTAAAATGGGAAATTTTACTCTTTAGAGATAAGAATAAACAGAGCAAGGAAAAAAGAAAGAAAAAGAAAGGTAAATCATAGTCCTTTGGGAGAAAAGACATTAAGAATCTTTGTTGTTTTCTTACCATTCTATGTCAGTTCAAGCCGATCCTACCAGAGAGTAAAGACCTATTCTGACAATATGTTCAGAAGGAAATAATGAAGCAAAGAGTTGAGAGATATAACTGAATTATATTATCAGGATTTTGACTTACTAACTAGCTTCTAAAGTTCTAATGTTCATATTGTCTGAGCTCTTTGTTTACAGGGGAACTTGTTCATATAATATAGTTTCATATAGAAGAAATACAGAATAATAACATGAAAGAAGTAATATGTAAGAAATAATAAATAATACTCTCAATAGTTGGAAGTATCATGGAGAAAATAAATCAGGAAAATGTGATAGAAAGTGACTTAGGTTTTACTGAAAGTTTCTCTGTAGTAGTGGCATAAAATTTGAGACTTTAAATGAGAGAGAAATATTCATGTGACTAGAAAGAGCTTTTCATGCAGAGAGACAGCTAATGCAGAGGACTTGAGGAAAGTCCTTGGAAGTCATTCAGAATATCATAACCTGATTTACATTTTTAAAAAGATCACTGTCTACTGTGTAGGAAACTGATTATCAGAGGGTAATAGTTGTAGATGTGAAATCAGGGAAAGAGCTGTTGTGTTAGTCCGGGTGAAAAGTGAGGGTGGTGGTAAGTGGTGTTGATAGTAGAGATGGAGAGAAGCAGTTGTAGTCATGGTATATTTGGAGAACTACTGAATGGTAGAATTAGTCAGAAATAGTACTGTATGATATATGGGGTTGAAGGAATGAAGGAATCAAGCATAAACCCGAGTTTGGCGTTAGTGTAGGACTTAGTGTAATTTAGATAGGACTAGATAGGACTTAGTATAATTTACCGTGATGGGGAATTCTGGAGAAGAACCAGATGAGAGGAGCTGGGACAGAGGATTAGTTAAGGGTAATCAAAAATTCTGTTGCAAACATGTTAAATTTGAAGCACCTGTACAACATTCAAGTAGAGTTGCTAAGCAGGTGCTTGTATACACATTTTGTGACATAAGGGAAGAGTTATGGAGAGCAGAAAATCTTGAATATCATCAATGTACAGATGGATTTAAAGCCAGAGCCTGAGAGCATCACTTAGGGAGAGAATGTGTAGATAGAGAAAAAGACCCTAGGATTGTCTAAAAGATAAAGGCAGAGAAGAGGAGAAGAGTAAAAAGAGGCAAGAAATTAGCCTGAGAAAGACTAGCACTTGGGATAGGAGGAAGATGAGGCATTCGTGCTATGGGAGCCAGTAAAATATTTCAAAGGGAGGGAGTGCAGTTTGCACTGGGGGAGGTTGCTAAGAGATCAGTGAAATGATGACAGAAGTGGCCAATGAAATTGGTGACATGGAGATCATTGGTACCCTTGCCAAGAGCAGTCTGACGTAAAGTGGAGAAGGAAGATGGATTAGAGAGAACATTGGAATGACTGGAAGGTGAAGAAGCAGTGAAAGAAATGAGAGATGAATAAATAGTACAGAAAGAATAGAGACAACTTTTTAAAAGTTTGACTATAATGATTAACAGAAAAGTGGTCAGGTGAATGTGGCATCCAAGGGAGGTTTGTTTATTTTTAATATGTTGGACCACTCTTTGCACGTTGATAGGAATGATCCACAAAAAGCAGTTGGAGGAATTAGATGCAGCTGGTAGAGGCAAGAACTATGAAAGACAAGCTCTTGGAGAAGGGAAAAGATGGCGGAGGAGTAGGGGACCCTATTCCAATCGGTCCCCGGAATTGAGCTGGGTATCTACCAAACCACTCTGAACACCCATGAAATCAGCCTGAGATGTAAGAAGATAGATCTGGACCTCTACAAACAAAATTTCACAGGTGGTTGGTGTCAAGGTATGAAGTGGGGAGCCGTGATTCCGCGGGCACATATTTGAAGATAAACGGAAGGGGGAGGGAGCCGAGCCATCTGGATCCTGCACCGCCGGTGAGTGATAGCCTCCCGTGCTGGGGACCGGGCACAGACTCGCAGACTGGTAGTGGCGGGGAAAGGACTTTAGGGCAGCCCCCTGGACTGAAACTCCAAGCGTCGGAGCCACGCATGTGAACTGGGGGTGGCTGGCGGTTTTAGAAGCACAAAGGGCAGAGACATGCCCCAACCTGGAGGTGAGGACTGGGAATGATGCTGAGGGGAGCACAGCCCAGGACGCTACAGTTTATAGCAGCACAGACAGAAATGGAGATAGTGTGGCCTGGAGAGCTCACTGAAGAACAGACTGCAATCTCTCTGCTCTGGGGCAGAAGTTTGGAATCGGTCTCTTCTGCTGTCACTCTCAGAAGAGACATGGAAAGCCACCAGGGAAAGCCGCCAGAGAACAAAAGCCACAAAATACTGGTTTTCACTGAGCCCATCCCCCCCCTCACAGGGGGCAGGGCAACTCTACCCAAACAGGGTTGCCTGAGTAACAGTGCAGCAGGCCCCTCCCCCAGAAGATAGGCTGGGAGAACAAGAGGCAAGCAACCCTAAGGTCCCTAGAAAACAGGTGCATCTTGCTTGGGTTGTGGTCAATAATTTGGACTCTGTACATTCCCTCAACCACCCCTCAACAGAATGACCAGGAGGTGGAACCCCCCAAATAGGAAAGACTCAGAGACTGACTTCTGCCACAGATTTACAAATGGATACAGATATAACCAAGATCTCGGAAATGGAATTCCTGGTAGCAATTGTGAAGACAATAGCTAGAATGGAGAAATCGATTAATGGCAACATAGAGTCTCTAAGGGCAGAAATGAAAGCTGAACTGGCAGAACTTAAAAATGCTACCAATGAGATCCAATCTAATCTAGATAATCTAACAGCTAGGGTAAGTGAGGCAGAAGAATGAATTAGTGATCTAGAAGACCAGTTGATAGAAAAGAAGGGAAAAGAAGAGGCCAGGTAGAAACAACTCAAAATCCATGAAAATAGAATCAGAGAAATAAGTCACACATGAAACGTTCCAATGTCAGAATTATTGGGATCCCTGAGGGGCTGGAGAGAGAGAGAGGACTAGGAGATATATTTGAGCAAATCGTAGCTGAGATCTTCCCTAATCTGGGGAATGAAACAAACATTCGTGTCCTAGAGGCAGAGAGGACCCCTGCCAAGATCAAGGAAAACAGGCCAATGCCCCCGCATGTAATAGTAAAACTCGCAAATCTTAGAACCAAGGAAACCATCTTAAGGGCAGTTAGGGGGAAGAGATTCCTTATGTACAGAGGGAGGAACATCAGAATAACATCAGACCTATCCACAGAGACCTGGCAAGCCAGAAAGGGCTGGCAAGACATATTCAGGGTACTAAAAGAGAGGAACATACAGCCAAGAATGCTTTATCTGGCAAGAATGTCATTTAGAATGGATGGAGAGATGCAGAGCGTCCAAGACCAGCAGAAACTGAAAGAATATGTGACCATTAAGCCAGCCCTGCAAGAATTATTAAGGGGGGTTCTATAAAAGGAGAAAGACCCCAAGAGTGATATAGAACAGAAATTTACAGAGACAATCTATAGAAACAAAGTCTTCACAGGCAACATGATAACAATAAATTCATATCTTTCAGTAATCACTCTCAACGTGAATGGCCTGAATGCTCCCATAAAACGGCACAGGGTTGCAGATTGGATAAAAAGTCAGGACCCATCCATATGCTGTCTACAAGAGACTCATTTTGAACCTAAAGATGCATCCAGACTGAAAGTGAAGGGATGGAGATCCATCTTCCATGGCAACGGACCTCAAAAGAAGGCTGGGGTAGCAATTCTCATATCAGACATATTAGATTTTAAGCTAAAGACTGTAGTTAGAGACACAGAAGGACACTATATCATTCTTAAAGGGTCTATCCAACAAGAAGATCTAACAACTGTAAATATCTATGCCCCCAACATGGGAGCAGCCATCTATATAAGCCAACTGTTAACCAAAATAGTCATATTGATAACAATACATTAATTGTAGGAGACCTCAATACTCCACTCTCAGAAATAGACAGATCATCTAAGCAGAAAATCAACAAAGAAACAAGAGCTTTGAATGACACACTGAACCAGATGGACCTCATAGATATATACAGAACATTCCACCCTAAAACAACAGAATACTCATTCTTCTTGAGCGCACATGAAACTTTCTCCAGAATAGACCACATACTGGGTCACAAATCAGGTCTCAACTGATACCAAAAGACTGAGATTATTCCCTGCCTATTCTCAGACCATAATGCTTTAAAACTGGAACTCAATCACAAGAAAAAATTTGGAAGAAATTCAAACACTTGGAAGCTAAAGACCACTCTGCTCAATAATGTTTGGGTCGACCAAGAAATCAAAGAAGAATTTAAGCAATTCATGGAAAGCAATGAGAACGAAAACACATTGGTCCAAAACCTATGGGATACTGCAAAGGTGGTCCTAAGGGGCAATTACATAGATCAGATCAATGACACTAGAAGCTGGTTCTTTGAAAGAATTAATAGGATCGATAAACCACTGGCCAGACTTATCCAAAAGAAAAGAGACAGGACCCAAATTAATAAAATTATGAATGAAAGGGGAGAGATCACGACTAACACCAAGGAAATAGAAACAATTATTAGAAATTATCAACAACTATATGCCAATAAATTAAGCAACCTGGAAGAAATGGATGCCTTTCTGGAAACCTATAAACTGCCAAGACTGAAACAGGAAGAAATTGACAACCTGAATAGGCCAATAACCAGTAACAAGATTGAAGCAGTGATCAAAAACCTCCCAAAAAACAAGAGTCCAGGGCCTGATGGATTCCCTAAGGAATTCTACCAAACATTCAAAGAAGAAATAATACCTATTCTCCTGAAGCTCTTTCAAAAAATAGAAACAGAAAGAAAGCTTCCAGACTCATTCTATGAGGCCAGCATTACCTTAATCCCCAAACCAGGCAAAGACCCCATCAAAAAGGAATTTCAGACCAATATTCCTGATGAATATGGATTCCAAAATTCTCAACAAAATCCTAGCTAATAGGATCCAACAGTACATTAAAAGGACCATCCACTACAACCAAGTGGAATTTATCCCCAGGATGCAAGAGTGGTTCAATATTTGCAAATCAATCAATGTGATAGAACACATTAATAAGAGGAGAGAGAAGAACCATATGGTCCTCTCAATTGATGCAGAAAAAGCATTTGACAAAATACAACATCCTTTCCTGATTAAAACTCTTCAGAGTGTAGGAATAGAGGGAACATTCCTCAAGTTCATAAAATCCATCTATGAAAAACCCACAGTGAATATCATCCTCAATGGGGAAAAGCTGAGAGCCTTTCCTTTAAGATCAGGAACATGGCAAGGATGCCCACTCTCACCACTATTGTTCAACATAGTACTAGAAGTCCTGGCAACAGCAGTCAGACAACAAAAAGAAATAAAAGGTATTCAGATTGGCAGAGAAGAAGTCAAACTCTCTATTTGCAGATGACATGATACTTTATGTGGAAAATCCAAAAGACTCCACCCCCAAATTACTAGAACTCATACAGCAATTCACTAATGTGGCAGGATACAAAATCAATGCACAGAAATCAGTTGCTTTCTTATACACTAACAATGCAACTGTAGAAAGAGAAATTAGAGAAACAATTCCATTTACAATAGCACCAAAACCCATAAAATACCTCAGAATAAACCTAACCAAAGAGGTAAAGGATCTATACTCTAGGAACTACAGAACACTCGTGAAAGAAATTGAAGAAGACACAAAAAGATGGAAAAACATTCCATGCTCATGGATCGGAAGAATAAACATTGTTAAAATGTCTACGCTACCCAGAGCAATCTATACCTTCAACGCCATCCCGATCAAAGCTCCAATGACATTTTCAAAGTGCTGGAACAAACAATCCTAAAATTTGTATGGAATCAGAAAAGACCCCGAATCGCCAAGGAAATGTTGAAAAGAAAAACAAAACTGGGGGCATCACATTGCCGGATTTCAAGCTATATTACAAAGCTGTGATCACCAAGACAGCATGGTACTGGCACAAAAACAGACATATAGACCAATGGAACAGAATAGAGAGCCCAGATATGGACCCTCAACTCTATGGTCAAATAATCTTTGACAAAACAGGAAAAAATATGCAATGGAAAAATGACAGTCTCTTCATTAAATGGTGCTGCGAAAATTGGACAGCTATATACAGAAGAATGAAACTCAACCATTCCCTAACACCATAAACAAAGATAAACTCAAAATGGATGAAAGACCTCAATGTGAGACAGGAATCCATCAAAATCCTAGAGGAGAACATAGGCAGTAACCTCTTCAACATTGGCCACAGCAACTTCTTTCAAGATAGATCTCCAAAGGCTAGTGAAACAAAAGCAAAAATGAACTTTTGGGACTTCATCAAGATAAAAAGCTTCTGCACAGCAAAGGAAACCATCAACAAAACAAAGAGGCAACTCACAGAATGGGAGAAGATATTTGCAAATGACACTACAACAAAGGGCTGATTTCCAAGATCTATAAAGAACTTCTCAAACTCAACACCCAAAAAACAAATAATCAAGTCAAAAAATGGGCAGAAGACATAAACAGACACTTCTCCAAAGAAGACATACAAATGACTAACAGACACATGAAAAAGTGTTCATCATCATTAGCCATCAGGGAAATTCAAATCAAAACCACTTTGAGATACCACCTTACACCAGTTAGAATGGCAAAAATCGACAAGGCAAGAAACAACAAATGTTGGAGAGGCTGTGGAGAAAGGGGGACCCTCTTACACTGTTGGTGGGAATGCAAGTTGGTACAGCCACTTTGGAAAACAGTGTGGAGGTTCCTCAAAAAATTAAAAATAGAGCTACCCTTTGACCCAGAAATTGCACTCCTGGGTATTTACCCCAAAGACACAGATGTAGTGAAAAGAAGGGCCATATGCACCCCAATGTTCATAGTAGCAATGTCCGCAATAGCCAAACTGTGGAAAGAGCTGAGATGCCCTTCAGCAGATGAATAGATAAAGAAGATGTGGTCCATATATACAATGGAATATTAGTGAGCCATCAGAAAGGATGAATACCCAACTTTTACATTAACATGGATGGGCCTGGAGGAGATTATGCCAAGTGAAATAAGTCAAGCAGAGAAAGTCAATTATCATATGGTTTCACTTATTTGTGGAACATAAGGAATAGCATGGAGGTCATTGGGAGAGGGAAGGGAAAAATGAAGGGGGGGAAATTGGAGGGGGAGATGAACCACGAGAGACTATGGACTCTGAGAAACAGACTGAGGGTTTTGGAGGGGAGCAAGGTGGGGGGATGTGTTGGCCCGGTGGTGGGTATTAAGGAAGGCCCGTAGTGCATGGAGCACTGGGTAGTATATGAAAACAATGAATTGTGCATCACTACATCAAAAACTAATGATGTATTCTATGGTGACTAACATAACATAATAAAATAAAATTAAATAAAGAAAAATAAAAATAAAAAATTAAAAAGACAAGCTCTTAAAAAAAGTAACAGCAGATGAGATACAGGAGGAAAGTGGGGAGTTGGCTTTCAATAAAACCTATGCTTTTTAATTGGTAAGGACAGAGATGTAGAATATAGATACAGATATGGATGCAGGTAAGTTAGGAGATTTGGAGGCAAGATGAGGGAGTCCAATCTAAACAGTCAATGACAAAAATGTAATAGGTGCAGCTGTTTGCTGTGTGTGTGTGGGCGGGGGTGTAGATGTGTGTAGGTGCAAAGGTTGGAAGTTCAATGAGAGAGAAAAGATATTAGTAAATTTGTTATCTTGAGATTGGAAAAGAAAATGTAGGATGGTTAGGTTCATTAGACCCCAGATTCAATTTTGTAAAACTGACCTAAATATAGTCCTTATGAGGATAAAATAGGACCAAGTGAAATAGATGCTCTAAAATGATAACTTTACTACCCATATATTTTGTAGTGCCAGCCTTTTGATAAATTATTAGGAAAAAAAGATGAGAGAAAATTAACCAAGGAAAGAAGGTAGGGATAAACTCTAAATTATTTAAATCATTGAGGTATAATTGACATAGCATAAAATTTTCATGTTTAAAACATACTATTTGTTAAATTTGACACATATATATAACACCTATAAAACCATCACCACAAACAATCAAGATAGTGAATCTAAGTATCACCACCAAAAGATTCTATGTGTCCCCTTATAAGCCATTCCTACTGTCCCTTCCTGCCTCCCACCTCAAGGGAACCATGGATTCTATCAATAGAAATTAGTTTGTATTTACTAGAATTTATATAATCGTTATCATATAGTAGGCATTTTTTTTTTTTTTTTTTTGGTCTGGCTTCTTTCATTCAGTGTAATTATTTGAGATTTTTCTTACATTGTGTGTACTGATAGTGTTTTCTTTTATTACTGAGTAGTATTGCTGAGTAGTATACCATTGTTTATCCATTCACCTAAGATGATCTATTCACCTGAGATTGTGTTGTCTCCAGTTTTGGACTATTATAAATAAGGTTGTTATGAACATTTGCATATAAGACTTTGTATGGGAACATATGCTTTCATTTCTCTTGGATCAATAACCAGGAGTGAAATAATTGGGTCATTTGGTAGGTACAGTAGGTATGTTTAACTTTAAAAAACTGTTGAACTGTTTTCCAAAGGGTTTGTACCAATTTACATTCTCACCAGCAGTGTGAGAGTTCCCATTGTTTTTGTTTTTGTTTTTTTTTAAAGATTTTATTTATTTATTTGACAGAGAGAGACACAGCGAGAGAGGGAATACAAGCAGGGGGAGTGGGAGAGGGAGAAGCAGGCTTCCCGCTGAGCAGGGAGCCCGATGCGGGGCTCGATCCCAGGACCTGGAATCATGACCTGAGCCGAAGGCAGACGCTTAACGACTGTGCCCCAAGAGAGTTCCCATTGTTCTATATCCTTGGAATGCTCAGTATTTTTCATTTCAGACATTCTAATAAGTATGAAATGGTTTCCACTTGTGATTTTAATTTTCATACCCCTGATGACAATGACATTAAGCTTTCTTCATGTTTATTTGCCATCAATGTCTTCCTTGGTAGAGTTCAAATCTTTTCCATATTTTAAAAATCGGGGTTTTTTTTTTTTTATTGTTGAATTTGGAGAGTTCTTTACATATTCTGGATACAAATCCTTCATCATATGTGATCTGCAAATATTTCTCCCCCATCTGTGGCTTGTCTTGTCATTGTCTTCATGGTATCTTTTGAAGAGCAGGGATTCTTAATTTTGATGAAGCGCAATTTATCTTCTTTATTCCTTTTATAGTTCATACTTTAGCATGGAATCTAAAAAATATTTGCCTAACTCCAGGTCACAAAACTTTTCTCCTTTATTTTTTCTAGAAGTTTTAGAGTTTAGAATCCCCTCTAACATTTGTTGCATCAAGAAGTGCAAGTAATACAAATTATATAATAAGTAGTGGAAACTACAACAGTACGTTGAATCAGTCCAATGAGCCATGTCACAAAGGTACCTCAACTTCTATTCTCTACTGCAAAGTTTATCCAAACCTCTTCAGTTAAATCCAACACCTCCTGCTATGGGACTGGGTAGAATGATAACTTGGGCTTATATTCAAGAAAGCTATAAAAGTTTGAGCCCCAATTTTTCCCAAATTTCTGGAGCATAATTGGACAGGTGCATATGGTCCTCACTGTTCTTGGGGATAGGGAGAGGTTAGCCCCACCCCAGTCATCTTTTTCTTTAACACAAATATATTTGGAATATTGGGGGAATGAGGGATCACATGTTAGAGAGAGGGAGAGAACAGCTCCACACCAGGAAGGAAAGGACATTTACTTTCGGATTCCTATGGGGCAGCTCAACCAACTAAAGTTATAATGTTTTCATTCAAGCCAAAGCTCTATTTTAGGAAACAAAGGTCCTATTATAGATACCATTTATTTCAGCTCTGGGAACCTCTTAATTCTGCAGCCACAGCCACATGGCATTCAGTATGGGGCCAAGGATTTTGCTCCTTTTGTCTGAGTTGATTTGATTTGCACAGAGACAATTTTTTTTAAAGGAATCCCTTTTTATATGTGGTTTGTACTACTCCATTATCATGATAACATCTCTTAAGTTTTCACATGGTTTTAACGAAGTGTAAAAGAGTTTTCAAGATGGTGGAGATAAAGAGAAGAATTTATCTAGATTCTGTTGAGTCAGTTTCTCTCCTTCTGAGTTTTGTAAACCCAGTCTATGGCAGTGGCTCAAATACTATCCAGTGCCTCATGTGTGGTTTTCTATGGAACTTTGTGTGAATTAGGGAAATCTTTCCAAGCGGGCCAAAGCACCCTTAAGTAGCCAGCATGCGCTGGGGAAAACAACTCTCAGACTTTCACTGTCATCCGTAAATGGACCTAAAGTTGGCATGCAGACTGCAGGACCAGTTGAACCATGAAATGACGTGTTTGTTGCCATTCTTTAACAAACATTATGGACACCAACCCCTCATCTCCTAGCAGGACCAGCCAAACTGCTAACCTTTTGCCTGGTTGATCCATAGTGATCACTAATTTCCCTTCTTTCATTCCAAGTGTAGCAGCACATCTCTGCAACTCTTAATAAAAAGGCCAAACCTTTGGTCTACCCAGAATGAATCTAAATCCTAGTTGTTACAGTGTGCATACCTGAAGTTGACTGCCAAGTTAATGAGGAACTCACCTAGAGGAGAGAGTTAGGGCAACATTTGGGCAGCTGTTTTTTACTCTAATTCCTGGTACTCAGCTTTCAACCACATCCTCAATTGCCCCCTCATTGTCAGGCAATAACATGGAAGAGCATTTATTGCCCAATTAACCATGTAATTTGGTCAATATATTTGTTACTAATTCCCCGGTCTTCCCTTGAGTCCGGATAACTGGCCCATGAAACTGTCAACCTTCTTTTTCCAGAAAACTACATCTCTGTCAACATTCCAGCCTTCCCACAAAATTGTCAAGAACTGTAAAGGGTCTGAGATTTTACCCAATTTACAAGCTAACGTGTTAGCTGGCTATGTTTTCATAGATATTCTTTTTTTTTTTTAAGGTTTTATTTATTTGACAGAGAGAGACCCAGCGAGAGAGGGAACACACACAGGGGGATTGGGAGAAGGAGAAGCAGGCTTCCCACCGAGCAGGGAGCCCAATGCAGGCCTTGATCCCAGGACCCTGGGATCATGACCTGAGCTGAAGGCAGACGCTTAACGACTGAGCCACCAAGGTGACCCTTTCATAGATATTCTTTTTTTTTTTTTTTTTTAATTTATTTATTTGACAGAGAAAGCACAAGTAGGCAGAGTGGCAGGCAGAGGGAAAGGGAGAAGCAGGCTCTCTGCTGAGCAGGGAGCCCGATGCGGGGCTCGATCCTAGGACCCTGGGATCATGACCTGAGCCGAGGGCAGCCGCTTAACGACTGAGCCACCCAGGTGCCCCTTTCATAGATATTCTTAGAAGACAAGGGGTTCATGTGTCAAAGACCAAGGACAATTTGTTGTTCATAGTAATAGCAGTAGCCAGAGTATCAGTATGTCTGTGCCAGTACATGCACCTCCATTGCCACAAGGAGATGTGAAGAAGGAAGTGACAGCCGCACATGCAACGTGCTACGTCATAGTGGAGGAGCCCTGAGCTTTGGGAGTCCATCTCTTTTATCATGAGTATTAAACATGACTTTCCTTTCATCTGGATGGAGACAAAACTTTTCACTATAAGAACATTTTTGAAATAGTCCATAATAAAGGGCAGTTAATACCTAGTTTACAAGGTATGAAGAGATGTGAGAGATCCATTGAGAATTGGAGAATTGGAATTACATTCCAATGTAATGTGTTCTTTTACTCTGGCTGCTTTTATCATGGTTTTAAGCAATTTGATTGTGATATCCCTTGTAGTAAGTTTCTTCATAACTCTTGTGCTTAGATTTTATTGAGTTTATTGATCTTTGGGTTTATAGTTTTTATCCAAATTGTAACAATTTGGCTGTTTTTTTATTCAATTCTTTTTGCTATCTCCCTCTCTCCTCTCATTCGGAAACTCCAATTATATGTATTTGGCCATTTGAAGTTGTCTCAAAACTCAGTGATGCTTTGTTTATGCATCAATACTTTTTAGTTTTCCTTTTTTTTAATCTCTTTGCCTCTTTTTGGGTAGCTTTTATTACATCTTTAGCTTCACTAATTCTTTCTTCTGTAATGTCAAATCCAATGCTAATCCCAACTAGTGTATTTCTTATCCCCCACATTGAACTTTTCATCGCTACAAGTTTTATTAAATTTTTTTGTTTTATATGTTCCATGTCTTTGTAACATCATTATCAGTCTTTCCTCTGGCTTCTTGCCCACATAGTATACAGCTTTAATAACTTTTTAAATGTACTTGCTGCTAATTCTAACATCTATGTTAGTTTTGGATAGGTTTTTATTTTATTTTTTGCAGGTGAACTTTTTATTAAGAATTTAGTTTTAAGAACAGTTTAATGTTCACAGCAAAATTGAGAAGGCACAGAGATTTTCCATATGCACCCTGTTCTCACACAAGTAGAGCCTCCCATATTAGAACATCCCCTACCAAAGTGTTATAATCCATGAACCTACATTGATACATCATAATCACCCAAAGTCTATAATTTACATTATGGTTCATTCTTGGTGTTATACATTCTGTGGCTTTGCGCAAATCCATAATGGCATGTTCATCATTACGGAATTATACAGAGTATTTCACTACCATAAAAATCCTCTGTGCTCCTCCTATTCATCCCACCCCCAGCCCCCAACCCCTGTCAGCTGCTGATTTTTTTATTGTCTTCATAGTTTTGTCTTTTCCAGAATGTCATATAGTGGGATCATCAGTGTATAGCCTTCTCAGATTGGTTTTTTTCACTTAGTAATATGCGTGTAAAATTCCTCCATGTCTTTTCATGGCTTGATAACTCATTTCTTTTGAGCACTGTATATTTCATTGTCTGAATGCACCACAGTTTATCTATCATTTCACCTACTGAAGGACATCTTGGTTACTTTCAAGTTTCAGCAATTATGAATAAAGCTGCTGTAAACATCCATGTAAAGGTTTTCAAATGGATACAACTTTTCAACTCATTTTGGTAACTAGAAAGGAGGGTGATTATTTGATCATATGGTAAGGGTATATTTAGTTTTGTAAGAAACTACCAAACTACCTTCCAAAGTGGTTGTACCGTTTTGCATTCCCACCAGCAATAAATGAATGTTTCTGTTACTCCATAACCCCATCAGCATTTGGTGTTATCAAAGTTCTAGGTTTTGACCATTGTAATATGTAAGTCTTGGTATCTTTTGTTGTTTTGATTTGCATTTCCCTGATGACATATGATGTGCTGCATCTATTTATGTGTTTATTTGCCATCTGTATATCTTACTTTGTGAGGTGTCTGTTAGGGTTTTTGTCTCATTCTTTAATTAGGTTGTTTATTTTCTTACTGTTGAGTTTTAAGAGTTCTTTATATATTTTGGATTAACAGTCTTTTATCAGATGTGTTTCTTGCAAATATTTTCTTCCAGTGTGTGGCATCTTCTCATTCTCTTGACCTTGTCTTTCTCAGAGCAGTAGTTTTTAATTTTAATGAAGTCTAGGTTATCAATTATTTCTTTTATGGATTATGTTTTTGGTGTCTAAGAATTATAACTGTATTGGCCTTCACAGACTTCTAGCTTCATCACCTCATGTCAAGAAGACTGTTAGACTTTGCCTAGATTCTTTTTTTCTGTACTATGGCCTGGAACCTTTCTCCAGGGAGTTAGCTAGGGAACTAATTTGTTGTCTGTCTCTCAGAGATCATTGGCTTTCATTGCTTTATGTCCAATGTCTTGAAAATTATTGTTTCATATTCATATTGTTTCATATATTTTACTTGTTTTGTTGTTGTTTCCAGTGGAAGGGCAAATCTGGCCTCTTATTATCTAATATGATCATAAGTGAAGTCAGTTGCTTTGTTCTAGAATGTGAATAAGATGCTTCTCTTCATGTTAACTCACATTTGGGTTCTATTAGCATTAAATTACAATTTCTCATGTCTAGGAGCCAAATTTTTCTCTGAATCTAATTTGCTTAATCTATACATATATGAATACTGGCATCTTAGAGAAAGTAGAAGCTATTGAGAACACCTCTTCCACTCCACATGTTTGGAAAACTGAGACTGGAATAATTAAAGAAGTTAGCCTATCACTCCCTAATTGATGGTAGTATGAAACTAGAATTTAAATCTTACTACTATACGTGTCCTGTATATGATTACATAAATCCTATAAGAAATATTTTAGAAGTGGGTGTTTTTGGTTCTTCAAGCTCTATGGAAACTTGCCATTCTGTCAACTGCTTGAGACCTCAATGAATTGACTAATATATGTTTGCAGAACACAAAATAACAAATATGTTGAAGTTCAGATGTTATTACCTGCCAGTCAGTGCTATTGTGAGATTTAATTGTGGTTTGTAAAATGATTTGCCATTGACAGATGAAAATCAATGGAGAAAGTTAGCATTACAGTGATTACAAGGGAACTCCATAAATATAGCCATATGCTTAAAACATAAATTCCAATTTTAGCCATTTAAAAACATACAATTAATGTCTCAATGGTGTATTTTGCCAGCATATGGACTCTCTTTTAAGAATTTTAAATAATTGAGCATTAAATAATAATAAAAGGAAAATAGCAGTTTCATGGTGATCCTGTTGCCAGCAAGGTCTTAACTCAGGATTTTGCTCCCTACCAAAGCATGCCTTTCTTCCTCTTCTCAGCATTTGCCAGTAAAATGTTCTTATAAACATTTAAGTCCCATAGTCCATAATCCTAAATTACTCTCTCACAGATTCTACCATTCCTAGGGAAAGCTAACATTATTAACTTCTGCTGGCATCTGTTAAAGTGTTCTGGCTTTCCAGACCCTGTAAGATGTGCCATTCATTTGTAGATCATAAGTTTTTACAATGCCAAACTTAGCTGTCTTTGCATTTCTCTTTGACATTGGGGATACTTGTTGAGATAGTGGGAAAATATGTTAAAGAAAGAGAAATAATGAAGTCGTCTATTAAGCCAGGTGATAAATTGTGAGTCATCGAACCATTCTTTTATTTCAAGAACAATAGGCTTAGAATCACTATAAATTTATGGCAACTCAGCAAAATGTTATATGTAGTTGTCTTGAAACATCTGGGCTTCAAGCTCACATAAGATGGGGTCCTTTGCAGAAATAAAGGGTAAGAAGGTGGGAAAGTATTATTGGTTCTTTTAAAAGAAGAAGTGTATCTTGTTCATGATATGATGCTTACAATTAATCTTGTAACCCAGAGGTTTAAAAATTATGAAATTTTCAATCATATAACTTTATTAGCTACAAAACCATGTTTGTAAGATAACTAAAATTTTGCTTCTTGACTTTCGTTATTCATTTACTTTTCTGTGATCTTTGATAATATTCCCTCCCCAGAAAATAAATTTTAAAAAATACAAAGTTCTTACCCAGTATAGTAACTGGGTTCTTCATAGATTATTTCACTCATCACCCCAGGGCCATGTTCCCACCTCTTTGTCTTTACTTCTCTTTATGATTGTTTTTTTCATTTCTATTTGCACTTATTTCTCTCTTACAAACGGTGTAGAATGATATCTCACTCTCATAATTTTCTGGAAGATGAGAAAAGGGAAAAATAATTAGAAAGTGCATATCAATTAATTAAATAAAACATTGCTTTCCAATTTTTTTCAAGGAACATTTCTATTTATAGATTTATATTCACAAACATTTAGATTTACTTTACATTAATTTACTTTTTTTTTTTAGAGAGAGAGCACAAGTGGGAGGGGCAGAGGGACAGAGAGAGAGAGAGAGAGAGAATCTCAAGCAGACCATGCTGAGCATGGAGCCCCATGTGTGGCTCGATTTCATGACCCTGAGATCATGAGCTGAGCCAAAATCAAGAGTTGGAAACCTCATTGACTGTGCAATCCAGATGCCCCACTTTTCATATTTTAATTATAACAATGATATAGCAGTTTCTAAGCACTGAGTAAAATTTCCCTTCTACTCAAGCATTTTACTAGGTTATTTCTCAGTTCCTTCCAAGTCTGACTTTTATTTGTCTTAATTACGGTTGATACTTACCCAGACAGAGATTCATTTGACTCAGTAAAAGTTCCAGATGAACCAAAAATTAGGTTTGGTGAGGAGAAATCTGTACAATATTGATTCCAAATTTGAGATTGGTTATGGATATGTCCCACACCACTCCCAGCTCTCAACCTTTTCGAGGCTTGCTTTTAATAAAGAAAGATACCTTGTCCAAGATCATGCTGCCCTCTCACACAAGCAACCTGTACCCAATGACTGACTGAATTGGGGGTACAAATACCTAGCTCTCTAGTCTCATCTCAAAATGCCATTCCAGCTTTGGAGTTCCTTGTGAAGTGAACTCAAGTCATAGTCTGACTATGCTATAATCCACATTTACAATTTGCCAAATCCTCCTTTTCTGTCTTCATCCCAGAGGTGTTGATCCTTAAAACACTTACTAGTAAAAATTCCTGCAGGCTCTTCTCCATCTCAGTTTGTTTCCTGAGGGATCTGAAAAGGAAGAGGCTAGGATTAGATTTTAGAGCAGTCCTAGGAATAAGGACTTTTTCACTGGTGGTGAGTGAATTTATAATACAAGGTAGCCATGCAACTATAATGCATATGATGAGGACATCCAAAATTGATGAAGTTAAAAATCTTGGTTACCCCAAATCTACTAAATCTTCTAAGTCTGCGGAAGTGAATCACTCTTTCTGGTTAAAGTCAGTGCTTCCCCCTTTCTCAAAGACCCTTGGTTGCCCCCACAAGCCAAGTCTTGGCCTCCACTTTCCTTCCTGACCACTAGGCCAACAAGTAGATTAAATCACCACAGAACAAGTCCAGAGGTGTACGGAGCTTTTCATGGGAAGCAAGGAACAATACCATGAAAGAACTGTAGGGCCTAGAAAATATGTAATGGCAGAATTCAGGAGGAAACATATAGAACTGGATTCTGTGGATGTTGGATGTTGGTTCTGCATTCAGCAGAATATTTCATTGGTCCACTATATTGGTGGCATCATACTAATCACACCAGAGAAACAACAAATGTCAAGTACATTGGAGGCCTTGGAAAGACTCATGAACTTCAGAAGGTGAGATGGATATGGATAGATAGATGATAGATAGATAAAGAGGATAAATATAAATAGATATGTGTGTGTGTGTGTGTGTGTGTGTTTGTGTGTGTGTGTGTGTATACATTTTAAGTAGGCTCCACACCCAGCATGGAGCCCAGTGTGGAGCTTGAACTCACGACCCTGAGATCAATATCTGAGCTGAGATCAAGAGTCAGATGCTTAACTACTGAGCCACCCAGGCACCCCCAGAGGGTGACATATTAAGATACTACCACATTAATAAAATTTTCAGGGATCCAGTGGTTTGTGGCATTCCAGGAAATACCTTCCAAAATAAAGGACAATTAATGCATCTCACACCTTCTCCCATAAAGAAGAAACTGTCATGGTTGGTGGACCACACCTAAAAGACTGCTCTGGCTATTATAGAGTGACAGGAAATGCTGAAAGATTTGAGTAACACAGAGAATAGGAAAAAGCTCTGTAACATCTAGATTTCCAGATTTGAGTGTAAGTGGCACTAATGCTTGGGTCATTTAATATGACAGACACCATGGTCTTAGGTATATATGTGATAGGAAAAAAAGATGTTATGTAAGTTTTATGTAAAGATTAATGGGAAAATTACAACCCTAGGGTTCTGGAGCAAGGCTATGCCATCTGCAGGGGAGTCTTAAACATCTTTCAAATAACAGTTTTTGGTGTGATACTGTCCTGCTAGAGAGAAACTGTAAGATGCCAAATGATATGTAGCCAGACATGCCAATGGAAGCTGGATTCTGTCAACCAAACCACTGTTTGAGGGCTTACAGCAAAGGCAAAGATAAAAGCAGGGAGTCCAGTTAGGAAACTATTGTAACAATTCAGGGAGATAGAACTGGTGGTGTTAAGAAGTGCTCAGATTCTAGATATATCTTGATGACAAAGTTGACACCATATTTTGGTAAATTGGATGTGGAGTGTGATGGAAAACGGAACTAGGAAAGCCTAGAAGCTTTGGGGCCTGAGAAAAAGGAGATAAAATGGATTGACCATGTACTGAGAATCAAAAACTATGAGGGGAGATTTATGAAGGTCCAGGGCCAGGTGCAGGTGAACCTACCCAAAGCTCAGTTTTGGACATGTTAAATTTGAGATCATCTTAGTCATCCAAGTAGTGATGTCAAATAGGGAGTTGATATACAAGTTTACATTTCAGAAGAGAGGTCCAAGCCAGAAAAATACATTTGGGAATCATTAGCATATAGTTGATATTTAAAGCCATAAGTCTATATGAGATCATTAGAGGAGGATGTGTGGATAGAAAAGAGGGTCAATGACTGGATGCTGGAACACTCCTATTTAGAGGTCAGGGAAATGAGGGGGAGCCAGCAAGAGAGCCAAGATAGCATAGCCAGAGATGGGAGGAAGACAACCAAGCAAATGTTTTATTTTGGAAGCAAAGAAAGGACAGCATTTCAAGGAGAGAGTGATGAACACTATATCATATGCAGCTACTGATTAAGATGATCCTATTTCATTGTTGTTACTTCAAATCTGCTTCACTTTGACATTTTCTGCTTCCACTCTTTCTTATTAGGTCCCATTTTTCCTTCTTTCCATCAGTCCAAGTGTCTGCTGATTCCTCTTTCCTTACAATAGCTCTTCAAATATGGTAGTGAGTACTTGGCAATTCACATCCTATGAGGCAGAAAAGGCATCTTTCTAGTTTATAAACACAATCATAAGTCCTGACACAATTTGGACTCTGACCTTGTATGTTCTCTAAAGAATTCAGTTCTTTTTAGACATTACCTCATTAATCCCAAGATAAACTATAAGTACATAAACTATAAGACATTAAAATTTATTTGGAAATACACGTGAAGAATTAATTGCCTAAAATAGGCCATGTAGAATTTTTAAACTACATAAAATAAATTTATCTGTAGATAAGTCTTATTTTGCTCATAAGCTCTTATACATAAATATTCATGGAAATTACATAGATTGTATCATTGAAATATTAATCCAGATAACAAGAAAAAGAACCAAAATTTTGTGCCTGATTTAAAAAGACACAACATTATATCATTAGCATGATCATCATCCTGATCCTCCTCCTCATCTTCTTCTTCCTCCTCCTCCTCCTCCTCATCATATATGACAGGCCCTCATCAATGAGTGTCAGCATTGTGCTAAGCACTTAATGATTTTAATTATCATAGCCACTCTATAAAATAGGTACTAGAATTATTTATCTTAAGGTGAGGAGTTCTAGACTCAGAGAGTTTAAGAAAGTTGCCCAAAGGTCACACAGATAAAAGTGACAGGCATGAAATGTTTGCCTATAAAACCTAATAATAATGGTGATACTTAAATTTTGGTTTTAAAGAAAGAACTAAGGAGCACCTGGGTGGCTCAGTCCGTTAAGCATCTGCCTTTGGTTTAGGTCATGATCCTGGATTCCAGGGACTCAGCCCACATCAGGCTCCCTGCTCAGTGGGGAGTCTGCTTCTCCCTCTTCCTCTGCCCCTCCCCTGCTCATGCTCACTCTCTCTCTCTCACTCGCTCTCAAATAAATAAATGAATAAAATCTTAAAAAAAATAAAGAACTAAGATTATCGCCAATAGTATCATGGAAGCTGAAATGAGAAATCTAGTGGAGAGTATAAGCATAAGAAATAGGAAACAGAACCAAACAAAAAAAAAATTAAAAGTTGGTTCTTTGGAAAAACTAATAAAATTGATAGATGTCTAGCAAGGTAATAAAATAGACAAAATATATTTCTATCTTTATCTATCAATCCATCTATCCATCTATCTATCCTTCTAAGCTAATATAAACTTAAAAAGGAAAATTGGCCCACTGCAAGAAAAGAAAATTACAGAACAATCTCACTTGTTAAAAGATGCAAAAATTCTAACAAAATAAAAATAAAATTAGTAAAATAAGTGATTAAATATTCACAGTTGAATTAGTGCCTCTAAATCATGGTGCTGAAGTCAATTTACCCTGTGTCCATATTGCCCAAAACATTATTCTTGTCAACTTCTTGTTACTAAATACTATTTTGCTATGGTTTTGTTTGGTTTGTTATTTTTTGTTGTTGTTCAAAGCAATTCCTAACAGTATTTCTATAGGCAATGGCAAACCACAGAATGATGCTGAAGAAGGCAATGACTTGATTACACTTGAGCTTTACCAGTATTAATTTGCTGTTGGTATGTAGAATGTATTACATTGGAAGAGGACATACTGGAAACCAGCTAGGATGCTCTTGCAAGGCAAAAGGTCATGCATACATGGATGTCTGTACTGCATGTGATTAAGCTGAAATAAAGTAAATGCTGTAGATTTAACTATTTAGTTAAGGTTAAAGCTTTCCTCTATACTGCAGAGAATTCTAACAGACCTATGAAAATAAACTTAATGCCTCAAATTAGAGAAACTGATTAAGTAAATAGCATGAATCTTTTTGTATTTTAGAGCAATATAAATTGTGTGTAAAATTATTAGATATAATTACTGTCTATACTCATAGATACATAAGTACAA
Organism: Halichoerus grypus; assembly: GCF_964656455.1. Classification (NCBI taxonomy): domain Eukaryota; kingdom Metazoa; phylum Chordata; class Mammalia; order Carnivora; family Phocidae; genus Halichoerus; species Halichoerus grypus. Next base: position 56,103,994 of record NC_135712.1, read on the forward strand.
AATATTAGGTTCTTTTTCTGTATGGTGATAATGATGAGTTGTAAGATGTGTGGAAAGATACAGTAAAAAATCTTTACATTTATATAAATATAAAAAAGATAAAGAAAATACTAAACTTACTTGTAAAAATATAGTTTTTAATACAATTTAAAAGTAAGTACAAACCCTATATAAATAAAAACATACCCTTTTATTAACTAAAGTACATAAAAATGATTTTAATGAGCAGAGACAAAGTTTTTTTGATACAAATTTTCTTTAAGAGTGAGATGTTTGTGAGGCGCCTGGGTGCTTCAGTTGGTTTAGCATCGGACTCTTGATTTTGGCTCAGGTCATGATCTCAGGGGGCTCTGTGCTCAGCAGTCGGCTTATCCCTCTTCCTCTGCTCTCTCCTCCCCACCCTCCCTCTCCTGCTCTCTCTCTCAAACAAACAAATAAATAAATAAAATCTCTTTATTAAAAAAAATGAGATGTTTGTGTTGGTAGCAGCATAAACAAATGAGCTTTTATGTATAAAAACATATTTTATTTTAAAAAATAAATCTCATATTTATAGTTCAAAAGAGCTAAAATCAAATATTTCCTTTACTAAAACCATTATCTGTGTGTATTTTTCGATCTATATCCAAATTATGTATTTAATATTTTTAAAACATTAGATTCATTCATTTTGATGATTGCCATGGTCATTAATAATTTAGCTAACTGATAGGATTGAAGGTGACTAAAGTCTTGTGTGCTGCATGAACAGGCTGGTTCGAAACATGGGCTTTGGAGTCAGATATGCCTGTGGTCAAAGCCTTCTGGCCCCATTAATGAGCTGAATGGCTTTGAGTAGTGCTGTGCATTGAAATGTGTCCTCTAAAAAGGTATGTCGAAGTCCTAACCTCTGGCACCTCTGAATGTGACCTTATTCGCAGGTGTAATTAAGTTGAGGTCATTAGGGTGGTCCCTAATCCCGTATGCCTGGAGTCCTTATAAAACCAGACACAGACAGACATACCAAAAAATAGAATGCCGCAAGGCAAGGACAGGAGTGATGCTACTGCAAGCCACGAAACACCAAGGATTGCCAACAACACCAAAGGCTGAGAGAAAGGCATGGAATAGATTCTCCTCTAGAGCTTGCAGAAATAGCATGGGCCTGCTTGATTTCAAGGGACACCTTGATTTCAGACTTCTAGCTTCCAGAATTGTGAGAGTACCAGTAGCTGCCTTAAGTCATTCAGTACATGGTAATTTTGTCAAGCAGCCCTAGGACACTATATAATAATAGTATTCACATCATAATGTTGCAAGAATTCAATGAGTTATATTGTAAAGCACTTACTCCTATACCTGAAACATAAGGAAGGTCCATAAATATTTGCCATTTTATTATTAGATTTGATAATCCTTGTAATGTGCTTAACAGAGTACTTAAAACGTGGTAAGCATTTGTTAAATATTGTGTATTATTCTGAATAAATAGTAAGATATATAAAATACTTACAAGGTGCCTCAAACATAGCAGGACTTCAATAAATTTGTGCCATTATAATGAATTAATTTTGTAAATAAAGTAACTTATTTTTATTATTTAAGTTTTTGATGAAGCTGTAAATTAATCTTTAAGATGCTAAAATAATTGCTTCAAAGGAAATAGTTTATGCTTTGATAAACTCTAAGATCTGTATGAAGTCCGCATAAATGCAGAGAAACAGACAAGTACTCCTAAAAGAAGAGATATACAACTTGAAAAGAAATGAATTAAGAGTATGCCAAAAGACATTGAATCCATAATTTAAATAACTATTGTGATTATAAAAAGGATTGCCCCCTTTAGGGAAAATATACATTGAAATATTTATGGGGAAAGGGATCACCCTATCTATACCCGCACCTTACTTTGAACTAGCTCAGTAAAATATTCTCTATCTACTTACTATATTTAAATAGAGATGGATTAAAAAATGTAGCAAAAATATTAATAATGTGGGAAATCTAGAGAAGGTTATACAACAAAGAAGTATGTGTACTATTTTTGCAATTATTCTGTAAGTCTAAAATTATGCCAAAATTGAAAAAAAAGACTATATAAAAAAACACATAGAAATTTAGTATAAAATAGAGATGTTCTGATTAGTCATGTAGATCATTAAGTCATTTTTGATGAATGATTTAAATTATGATTCAAATGGAGTTTAGCTGGATATTTTGAGAATAAATGGGAAATAGGACAATAGATACTCACTTTACAAATAACTATAATCAAACACAATTAGTTCAGAAAGTGATGAGCATTTCTTCATATTTTTTCTTTTATTCCAAACAATAGAACACATATAAATACAAATGAAATAATAGTTTTTTAATTAATTGTTATGACCCTTATTTCATTTCACCCATACAAAATCACCTGACTTGTTACTTCTCACACTTCTATGGAGAGGTGAACGTGAAAATATTACTATATTATTTTAAGGAGCTACAACACTGAAGAACATCGATTTTTGTTTCTATAAATAGCGTTGCCTGATAGGTTATTTTATGAACCTGTTATAGGGAGAAATTTCTCCACTTGTCTTACAGATATAGTGTAGACCACCAGATGCTATTTTTGTTTAATAATTTTCTACCCTTAAAGAGTTTTTCATTTATATAGCAAGGTTCGAATTGGAAAACTGCCAAATTGACTCTAATTTAAGCTTTGATATTACAAATGAGTCTCTTAGTAAGTATCATAAATCATCTTGAGAAAATATCAATGCATCCAAAAGCCAGACCAAAACAATTTCAGATCCAAAAGATCACTATGCCATATCAAACAAAAAGTTTAATCAGTCAGTGGATCAAAGCAAGCTTCAGTTATCTTCAGAGAAACTCAACTACATTTTTTAAAATAAGTACATCAGACTTCATTCATCCGTAGGGTTAAGTTTTCCATCATTAGTGCACATATGCTCCCATTTATTAAGAAATATCTTTGTGACCGATAAATGTGCCCTTTATACTGTCACTCATGCAAAGACCTATCATAAACTGAAATAAAAACTTCCAATTTGTGCTACAAGGAAGTAGGGAGCCTCTGCAGTGACAGTGTATTTCCCTGGCGGTGAAAATATTCAGCAAGCTAGGATCTTTTTTTCCTAAGCAACAGCGAAACACCTCCATTCAAGTAAATTAATACTCTTATCTCAACTGATTTGTCTGGTAAGAAGCATAAGAAGAGGAATTGTAAATTAATTTTAAGTTATCAACTATATTATTATTTATTTCTGAATGTTTTACCATCCCAGGACTTAGTGGTTTAAAATAGCCCTTTATTTGTTCCCAATACTGGGAATTGGCAGCCTAGGCAGGGCTTAGCCGGCATGGCTCGTCTCTGCTCCTCTTGGTGTCAGCTGGACTCATTTGCGCTGTTGTGGTCAGTTGGCAGGTCAGCTGCTTTGGCCCTGGAGGGCCTCAGTGACATTATTGGCAACTGGCTGGGGTGTCGGCCACGGCATCTCAGTTTTCTCCAGATGGCATTGCCAGCAGTCCATCCCAGGCTTTCATAGATAGTATCTGATCGCTAAGAGGGGAGCAACAGGGGCTGGACATCCTCCTGAGTTCTGGGCTTGGAAGCCATACCTTGTTACCCTACCACTCTGCTGCTCAAAGCAAGTCACAATGCCAGGCCATATCAAAGAGAGGATGGCACAAATACGTGTTCAGGAAATTAAGCAGATTTCAGAGATGGGTCATGACTTTCTTCCTTCTCACTTCCATCCTGCAAGCCTACAAAAGTTCCAGGTTTGTCCATCTGCTAGGGTAGTAATATTATTTAGGGTATTAGTTCAGCTGATGCCACAGTGACTTACACCACGATAGAAAGTTTATTTCACTCTCATAGAAACATCTGAGATGGAGGGCAGTTCTGTTCCATGATCCAGTCCTGAGATGCAGAACGCTTCCCTCTCATGCTTCCACCAATCTCAGTTCTGCCTGATCTGAGCTGACTCCCCATAACTGAGTTCAGCCCTGGGGAAGGGGAAAGAAAGCCTTTGGCAAGTAGCTTCTTCTTAGGGACATGGCCTAGAAATTGCACACATCACTTGGTGTACATGTCATTTGCCAGAATTAAGTCATATTATCACATCTAATTCCAAGGGAGGATGGGAAATATAGTTCCTACCGGAGTAGTCAAGACCAACCTATAACTTGACAGAGGAGGTTCTATCACTGAAGAAAACAGTGAGGTAAATGGATTCTGGGGGACAGTTAGCCATCTCAGTCACATTATTCAAACTAAGTCGCAAATGTAGCAGTTAGTCACCTCCAAAGGACGGTTTGGCACTGCATATCAAAAGCCTTAAATATGTACTCCTCAACACAACAATTGTACCATTAGGAGTAGTACAAGAAAAAAAAAAAAACTATGGATATGCACAAAGATTTTGCTACAATTATCGTTGCAATATTAATTAATAATATGAGAGAAAAAAACCTCTACAACTCCAACAGGTGATGGATTAATATAGATTATTTAAGAGCAATCCTAAAATGTAGGTTTGCCCATTGGAACAGTTATATTATTAACAATATTGGATTGGATGATTCCACAGAGATCCAAATAACATGGGAAGAATTTTACAGTGCTTTATTAAATGAAAAAAAGTTGGGTGTAACATAAATATGGTTTTATTTTATATCATCTTATCATTAATATATATATAATCTAACATTCCTTTTTTTAAATTTTATTTAAGTTCCAGTTAGTTAACATGAAGTGTAATCTTAGTTTCAGGTGTACAATATAGTGATTCAACACTTCCATACATCACCTGGCGCTCATCACAAGTGCACTCCTTAATCCCCATCATCTATTTCCCCCATCCCCCCACCCAACTCCCCTCTGATAACCATAAGTTTGTTCTCTGTAGTTAAGAGTCTGTTTCTTGGTTTGCCTCTCTTTTTTTCCTTTATGATTGTTTGTTTTGTTTCTTAAATCCCGAATATAAGTGAATCATATGGTATTTGTCTTTCTCTGGCTGACTTATTTCGCTTAGCATAGTACTTTCTAGCTCCATCCAAATCATTGAAAATGGCAAGATTTCATTCTTTTTTTATGGCTGAGTAATATTCCATCGTATGTATATACCACATCTTCTTTATCCATTCATCAGTTCATGGGCATTTGGGCTCTTTCCATAATTTGGCTATTCTTTTTTAATTCTAAAATGAAAATATCAAAAGGAGATTAATGCAAAACACAGAATTCTAATACCCTATCAATCTCAGCAATCCTTTATCTTGGCTATACCTTGAATTCAGCACAGCAATTGTGACTAAAGGATAACCATACTCCATTTTCCTCTCAATCTTCTTTGGTAGGATTGTGCCACAATAGGAGAAGGAATATGTTTTGGCTGCTGTAATGTCCTTAACTGTAGCAGATTTCAAAATGCAATCTATCAACTTGGGAATCTAGAATCCACATAAATTGATTCAGGGCTGCTTACTCCTTTCTTGGGGTATCTTATCCTTTAACATAGGCCTCCATTAGATACCTTTAAAAAGACAGCAAAGAGTTGGCTTGAAATAAGGCAACAACACATCAACTCATCCCCTAGATTGGATTTAAATGGGAAAATATCACAGCACCAGGACTGCATAAAGCAGCAAGTTGAGAGAGTTGCCAGGGATGGATTTTTTAAAAATCTGCTTGCTAAAAAGATCTGGCCAGAATTTCAGTAGTGACTTTTCCGGCTGGGTTCTCTCAATGTACACAATGGCAGAACCCCACAATACCCTTCTGTATGACCATCAGATTTCATTAAAGGGCTGGAGGTATAATCTCCTAATAGATTTGTTTTTTTTTTACCAGTTGCTTAATTATGATAACTTCATCATGTTAACAAACTGGATTACATTTGTTTTCCTTGTACTCACCAGGGCCTAACTGGTAAATAACGTGTAAACATTTCCATTTCAACCACAGTGTTTCAAGGGGATATGATTTAACTGAAAATCAGCTGCAGACATCCACTTGCAGCCCGAAATTATTTTTATGTTGTTCAAGTCAAATAGTTCTGTAGCAGTTTAACCTTCCTTAAGGAAAGGAGAACAAATTTGGCCTTTGCACCCACCAAAAGGGTTATTTTTTTCTTTCTCAAATATTCTTGGAAGCTCCAATTAGTATTTTAAATTTTCTATGAATTTTTAATGATCAAGAGTCTATTTTGCATGGCACCCAGTAGCCAGCTAAGACCTTCAGACTAGATTTTCTCTATTCTTGCTGAGAGTGTAATAGTCAGGTCAGGCTCATACTTGAATGGCTCTCTCCCTTAGAATAAATTATAGTTGTACCTTTGTAGGAAAAACTTAACTAAAAGAAATCTTATTTTGCTTTTATGTGCCATGAGATAATTGGTCAAACATTCCGCTGCCAAGATAACTTAGTATTGTCTTGTACATATATTCAGATTAGCAGTATGAGGAAGACCCAAAATGTCAACAAAGATAGAAGAACCAACATCTGGAAACTCTCTCAGCTTCTGTAGAAATACTTTGAAATAGTGGGTGGGCAGACATATTGAGGGTAATAATGATTTTAAAAAGTAAGCAAAAGGATTTCTTAAGTTTTTATTAAATCTTGATAATAAAATATTTGTAGGATGAATTGTTGCAATTAGAGAGGGGTTCTTTTGAGAACTACAAAACTTGTAAGAAATAACATGCATTGACATTGTTTTTTGTTGAAATTAACAAAACAGTATGTTTACACAAGACATTTTCAAACGTCTTGGAGTTGTAGTTTATGTTCTTTTTTCTTTTCATATGTGTTGTTAAAATTCGCTTCTTTTAATCTACACTTTTGGTCTAAATTCTTTCTCTGTTTGGCAACTCAGTACATTTGCATGCTGGATAAATTTCTCCATGAACACATTGAGCTGCAATATGCAAGGTCATTTAAATTAAAGAATATAATTAAAAATATGTTGATTTGGGGTGCCTGGGTGATGCAGTTGGTTAAGTGTCCGACTCTTGGTTTCGGCTCAGGTCATGATTTCAGGGTATGAGATTGAGCCCCATGTCAGCTCAGCACTGAGCAGAAGCCTGCTGAAGTTTCTCTCTCTCTCTCCCTCTGCCCCCAGCCCCCTCCCTGGCACTCACTGTTTCTTTCTCTCTCACTGCCTCTCTCAAATAAATAAATAAATCTTTTAAAAAAATAATAAAATAAAAATGTGTTGATTTAAAAGAATATAAAAAGAAAAATTGTTTTGCCATCTCAATAGATGGAGAAAAGTCTTTTGATAAAACATAAATTCTTGATTTTTAAAAAATATAGCAAAGTCGGAAATAGAAGGGCATAGAGATTACCTATTAAAAATCTATATTGTGGAATAACAATGTGAATGTACTTAATGCCACTGAACTGTAGACTTGAAAATGGTTGAAATTATAAATTTTACATTATGTATATTTTAGCACAATAAAAATATAAAAAGTTTTAAAAAGAATAAGTGTGGGAGAATGCAAATAATTATGTCCTCTCAGTAGCATATCCTCAAATATTTCCTAAACTATTTTGAATAGTTGGACAAAAATTCAAGTATTAATACTATCCTGTTTAAGGACTATAATACTGCCATTAATGTGTTTTACTGACCACTTTTGTTTTATAGACATGGTACCAAGAACTTCATATTATCTCATTTAATTTTTATAATTCTGTGAGGTCAAAATTATCATTTGCATTTTATAGATGAAGTGCCCAAGATCCAGGAAGTTTACATTATTTGCCTAATGCCACACAGCTACAAGGTGGCAGATGCTATAATTCAAACCCAGGTCTGTCTGAGACTGAATTGGCGAGGAAAAGTTTGGGTATCTGGACCTAAATTACACATGTGTGAGGGCTGGCTCCACCACGTCACAGCTGAGATGGCCAATTTGCCCATCTGAAAAGTGGGATAATAAGATCTACCCAGTAGGTTGTTAAGAAGGATAAAGCACTTGGAATTGTGCCTGGTATATAGTAGGTGCTCATTAAATATTTGTGTGGGTTGCTGTTTGCCAGACAACAAACAAACAAAAAGCCAGAAAACAAAAACGATTAGGTCCATCTGACTCTGAAATTGATGTTTGCAGAACTTTTGCTCTAGTGCCTCTTATGGTTACAATCATTAAATCTCCCTAGACTGAAAACAAAAAGAAAAATTTTTAATAATTGAAAAGAAATTTGCCCCCCTGCCAAGAGAAGTATCTATAGCCTATTTCCTGGAACCAGTGTATAGTACCTTAATTGGAGAAAAGGTCTTTGCAGATATAATTAACTTAAGGATTTTGAGATAAAGAAATCATCCTGGATTAGCCAATGAGTGCTAAATCCAATGATTTATAAGAGATTATAAGGGTAAGAGTGTCCTTAGGAGAGGTACATAGGAGAGATTTGACAGAGAGAAGAGGAAGAGGCAATGAGATCAGGAGGCAGAGATCAGAACAGTGCTGCCACAAGCCAAGGATTGCCCAGAGCCACCAGGAGCTGGAAGAAGCAAGGAACAGAATCTTCCCTCAAACCTTTGAAGGAAGCATGGCCCTGGCACCCTTTGATTTTGGATTTATGGCTTCCAAAATGAGAGGATAATTTCTGTTGTTTTATGAAACAAACAACCAACAATAAGAAATATCAAATTTAATGGTGAAAATTTAGAGGCATAATCATTAAGGCAAGGAAAAGACAAGAATGTCTGCTGTCATTCTCTTCCTTATCAATTTTAGTACTGGAAGTCTTAACTAATCCAAGAAAGCCACAAAAATCAGGAAAGAAACACCAAACTGTCCTTGTTTGGAATCAATGAGGAAAGATGTCACAATAATCACAATTCATCATTCTTTTTAGTGAGTTGGGGATCAATGCTGTCATTTCTCAAACTTGTCTATAGCACCAGAATACCTAAGAATCCTTGGAGACAGCAAACTTTGTCTTGTTTTTTTACTTCTTTCTGTCTTCCACTCCCATTGCATGTTTCCCCTGTCAGTCACCTCACTCTGACTTCAGTTCCCCTGACTGGAGAGAATTGTAAAGTTCTATGATGATTGGAATTGGCATTCTTCTGTTAGATTATTATATTTGATGGACATAGGAATGGTTGATTTAATGTACTATGTCATTTTAGGAAATATATTGTAAGTAAATTAAATCAACACTTCACACTGCTGAAAGTAATTTATTTTTAAAATGGGGTATGTTTATAACCTTAGATATTAATGGCATATTTATATCCTCATTTCAATCAAATTATAACACAACATATTTTTTCAGTAGATGAGGTGACCACTAAACAAATCTAAGTCCACAACTTGGCAAAAACCAAAATAAGGAGTAGGAATTGAGCTTGGAGTAATAACTTAGAAACTGGATGTTTCCTTACTCTGTCCTTACTCGTTTCCTTAAACAGAGAGAAGGAATCAGTATATATTTATATGTACATGATACTTTTGGATACTTTGGATATGTCCATGTATGTCCAAGTATGGCCGTATTGTTCAGGAGTTTGATAATTGGTAGAAAAAAATGGCAATTTTGGTCTTGGACAATTCATTTCACTTATCTGGCCCTCAGTTTTCTCTCTTTATAAAAGGATTTGGCCAGATAAGATGATCTTTAAAATAGTTTCCATTTTTGAAGTTCCTTAAGTGTTTAGACACAAAGTGATGATATTCACCTAGTATTTTTTATAAATTTTTCATGATGCTAAACGTTTTACCTGCATTAATTCTTAAGTCAATATCACTTCTCTGAGGAAGAAGCTATAAGCTCCTTTTTATATATGAGGGAACAAAGGCTTAGAGAGATTAAATAACTAGATAAAGCCATACAGTTATAAAATTGTGAAGGCAAGATTTGAACCATTATCATCTCGAATTGGAAATCTGTAGTCTTTCTCACTATGTTATTCTACAAGGATTCAGCTGTAATTGTGTGGAATTAGTAAATGTATTCACCCAAATGTACTTACTCACTTACCCAGTTATTCTAAAGTGTCCCAACTATATCCCTGAAAGGCAGTAACCATAGTAATCTTGTCACTCTTCCCAGCACTGACCAAAACTCAGGTGATGGTGATACACACATCCCAGTCTGAAAATGCCCACTTCCCTTTACCACTACATGTAAATGTCACCATCATGATATGTATATGTCATCTAACGTACTACATAATCTATTTACTATACTTACTGTTTATTATCTGGAGTCCTATAAAATCTAAGTTTGACAGGGCAAAGATATTTGTCTATCTTGTTTACTGAATCCCTAAAACTCAGAACAATACCTGGGACATGATAGATTCCCAGTAGATGTTTATTGGATGAATGAATAAATAATCAGGGAGAGATGTTTATTTCAGAGTTTATATGCATATGAGACTAAATTATACAATTGAATTACAGTTGCATATGTGTTTACTGTATTACAATATGTAGATCTCCTTCCAATCATTTTCAATAAAACCTATCTTATTTACAAGTCTTAGGTTGAATTTAAAGATATAGAAATAGTTCTGGTATCTAGGTTATTGAATTTGATTATAGCAATCAAGACTCCGGGTAGATGGTGTAAGCAGTCTTCTTACATCAGAGTATTAATTAGGTATAAGGATTGTCTTTACTGTCTGCTTATTCCACATGTTACACCAAAATGAAAAGCTTCTGCACAGCAAAGGAAACAATCAATAACCAATTGAATGGGAGAAGATATTTGCAAATGACATATCCGACAAAGGGTTAGTATATAAAATACATAAAGAACCAATACAACTCTACACCCAAAAAACAAATGATCCAGTTAAAAATGGGCAGAAGACATGAACATACATTTCTCCAAAGAAGACATACAGATGGTCAACAGACACTTGAAAAGATGCTCAACATCACTCATCATTGAATAAATGCAAATCAAAACTACAATGAGATGTCACCTCATACCTATCAGAATGACTAAGACCAAAAACACAAGAAACAAGTATTGGTGAGGACTGGTGAGGATTGGTGGAGAAAAAGAAACCCTCGTGCCCTGTTGGAGGGAATGGAACCTGTGGAGCCACTGTGGAAAACAGTATGGAAATGCCTCAAAAAGTTAAAAATAGAACTATCTTATGATCCAGTAAACACTACTGGGTACTCACCCCAAAAATACAAAAACACTAATTCAAAGGGACATATGCACCCCAATGTTTATTGCAGCATTATCTACAATAGTCAAATTATGGAAGCAGCCATAGTGTCCAATGATAAATGGATAAAGAGGATATGGTATATATACACAATGGAATACTATTCAGCCATAAAAAGGAATGAAATCTTGCCACTTGCAACAACATGGATGGATCTAGAGAGTATAATGCTAAGTGAAATAAGTCAGAGAAAGATAAATACCATATGACTTCACTCATATGCGGAATTTAAGAAACAAAACAAATCAACAAAGGAAAAAGAAAAAAAGAAAGAGAGACAAACCAAGAAACAGACTCTTAACTGTAGAGAAAAAAACTGATGGATACCAGAGGGGAGGTGGGTGGGGAATGGGTTAAATAGGTGATGGGGATTAAAGAGTACACTTATCATAATGAGCACTGAGTAATGTATAGAACTGTTGAATCACTATATGGTACATCTGAAACTAATATAAGTATGTATGTTAACTGTACTGGAATTAAAATTAAAAACTTAATAAAAAATAAAGTTAGTGGCCTAGCACACTCAGAAATATCCCATTCAGAAAATTTAATCATGTAATAGGCATTCAATGTGTTTTTGTTGATTGATTCTAAATTGGAGTCAACTTATTTCAAATTATCTCTCTGCCTGGGGAGCTTTATGTGAGATTCAATAGCACAGATTTTTCAGTTTCCCTATTTAGTCACAGCATTGCCTGTGATTCCTATTATCTAATTAAGTACACTTGAGCCAGAACAAACGCACTCTTTGTTTTGAAGGCATAACCATGTTGCTTGCCGAGCTCAAGGAATAAAGCCTCTTAAAATTGCTGCCATTTTAGTTTGGAAGCTAATGACAACCAATAAAAAATAACCGATCAAGAATACGTTACCATCTTTGTGATCGGCCTGTACCTTCTTAGAGATCAAAATCTACAATTTTGTTGTAAACTTTACTTTCCCACCGTAACGTGGATTATTTCTGGCATTTGATTTTTCCCTTTATAAAAGTCTTGATATAGCCATGATAACCCAATTAATGTTGGTTTAATTGGATTGCATGGATTGAGTTGAATTTTCTGTATTAAGCATATCTCACTAACATAAATGAACATATAGAGATGGCTACATGCTTTGGGACCTAACAGACATATATAGAGCTGTGGTATTGTATAATGCCTATGGTGGAGAAGCCCTTGCCACGAAGAATATGAGTTACTCTATGGTTTCTCTATATTTCCTAAGCCTTTACCAAGTACATCTGGAAAATTGGCCATACTAGATAGCCAGAAAGCTTATAGCCAGGGAATGAAAGAAGTTTAATTGCAAGAAAATGATACAACTTCAACACCATTTCTCTTGAATATTTTCAACAGGGCTACCACCCTTAATTCTCTCAAAGGTAATAAAAAAGAAGGTAGGAAATTACCTGTACCTGGTCTAATAAGACTTCTGGTGCAACCTTATAAGATGGATTCTATGTCTTTATTTGCTCCAGGGTTAGATACAAAGGCTTGACTTCCTACTAGCTGACCGTTTGAGGGTCTTGTCATTGCTAATGACTTTGTTATTGAGCCCCTTGAAAAAAAAATGTTTCTAAGATATCCTACATACATTTTCTAACCCAGAAAGAAAATTCTTCATGGTTTCTTCTTAGCATCACCTCCAGTTTTTTTTTTTTCTCCTCCACTTCCTCCAAGGTCTTCTTGCCAATATTAAAAAACAAACAGAAATGCTGTCTGTGATGTTTACTCTTAAAGCATGGTTAGCATACCAAGTAAGGGCATAAATACAATGTGTAAATAGATCAACACATTGGACATAAAGAATCTCCAACTATCATTGTAAATTAGCAACAATAATAACAACAAAAACCACTTATTAAGCCTTCATTCTACGTTAGCTATTGTTGACAGTGAGTTGAAACATATGGAACTTTAAATGGAATTTGGAAGCTTAAAAATGTTATCCTCAAATTTGTGCTAATGTTTACTACAAGATGATACTATGAGTCAAAATTAATTTTTGATCCTGACCAATCAGCACGGTATAGTAGCAAGAGGTTCTGAGCCACCTGTATTTAATAAAGGCTGTGCCTTCTCATGCATGACTCTCAGAGTTTTGGCTCCCTTTCATGGAAAATGAAAATGCTAAACCTCCCTGGCAAGGCTATTATAAAAGTAAAAAAAGACCATAGATGATATGCAACACATCTACCTAATAGTACTAATTAAATTAAATTGAAAGGAAATAAAAATAATCATATATTGTTCAATTGAGTGAATATAGGCAAGTCATTCATGGAATTTACCACACTTCCTACTGGGATTTCATGTGAAGAGCCCACAAGCTCACCCTTCTAGAGAACACGCTCTTCTCATACTGTTTCTTCTTACTTACTCTTCCTCTTTTATCCTCAATGGTCACTAGGACCACCATTGTCCATGTTTTCTATTACTGGTCCTTCTAGTTACCACAACAGACAGTTTACAACTAAGTGACTGGGGTGCTCTCAGGACAACACAGAGAACATTAACTGTAGGCTTGTCACGTACCAGGCACCATTCTCAATGCTTATTTTTTATATAGCATAGACATATTTATAAGCATAGATAATTTTACAGCATACGTAAGTATCGATATATTTATAGGCAAAGGTGTTTTATGAATGACACTAAAAATTCTTGGGGTGCCTGGGTGGCTCAGTCGGTTAAGTGTCCAACTCTTGATTTTGGCCCAGGTCATGACCTCAGGGTCCTGGGATCAAGCCCCACATCTGGCTCTGCGCTGAGCTTGGACCCAGCTTGAGATTCTCTCTTCCTCTGCTCCTAGCCCCACTTGTGTCCTCTCTCTCTCAAAAATTTTTTTATTTTAATTAAAAATCCTTTAATGACCATGGGCTAGTGAAACATCTCAAAGTTGTATCTGAAGAAATGGGAGATGAATTAATGGGGAAAGATGGCATAGTTCACCCTGGCTAAAGAAAATGTAAGCTGGGCAACTTACAGATTTATTCGCTAGATCTCGTGTCTGCATGCAGAGATAGCTCCTATCCGTGAATGGTGCCTTGCCTGGAATGTGCCATAAAGAACTCAGTGAATATTCACGAATTAAAAAGATAAATGAAGACTGACCGTTAGATTCTGAAGGAAGGTTTATAGACTTGCACTACAACAGGAGTTGTATGTATACAGCAAGCAGCAATTAAAATTTTTCTGCAGGAATTCAAATGTTAGTGACACTAGAACCCACTCACACAGCTTGCTGTTTGCTTTAAAAACAGTTAAAAAAAATACTCTATACCATGAAAAGTAGAATTAGTTGGAAGAAGTAAGAAGAACGTGTAGACTGAGTAAGTGATTTAGCTACTGCATATACCGTATATACACACACACACAAGCGTGTTCATCAAATAGAAAACACATAGTATTACAGTCCTCATGCCCCTTTGCTTGGACTTAGCCTGGGACAGGAATTGCACATGGTGGGTGTTAAATGAAGTTCTCGGCGTTTGCGTATCTTTAGAAGGAAACAGGGAACAGCAAGGTGCAAAGATAAAATGTTTTTATTCAGGTTTTCCTGAGGGCTTATAGAAAGGTCACATTCATTTGGAAGTAGTACAAGTTTCTAGAGACAATAGCTCATGTAACCATTAGGAAAAACCATATACAAAAATACATTAAGGAAAGGAAAAAGCCCTGCCCATGGCAATCCTTTCAAAATCTAATGACAAATGTCAGAGTGCCTTTGGACTAGTAGAATGTGCCACGTTTCAGAGTGCTTGAAAAGAAGACTAGAATTGGAAAGTGAGTCCCAGAAGTAGGCTCTCCATATTTTACGTACTTAGTCTGAGGATTTTCACCTGTAACATACACATTGGCTTCCCCAATCACTGGGAAGTGCAGATTTTCTACTGAATAACTAAAGCACATTTTTCTATGCCCCAAATCAATGAAACCCTTTACAAAGAAAGGCATGAATACAGGGTACAATTGTGAGCCTGTGTTCACAAAGTGAGCCCAGGTGGTTTTGACTGTCGAGAATTAAAAAGGATGACCATTTCAGCCCTGTAAGCCATGATGTTCTCGGTGCTTGTGATTCATCTAAATCAAGGGGAAAAATGGAAAAGAGACTTTTTTCCAAAGAAGCATTGCTGCCATATCAGGAGCAACCCTACAGGTCAGGTATAAATTCCCTATTGTAGTTTTGGCTAAGGGATTGCCCATGCTGCCTCATTAACTTAATTACATTAAAAAAATCACATCAAGGAAGCATGAGGGGGATTTTCTGTACCTCTTAAACAGAGAGCAGCCTCCTCAGGAGCGTCCTTCTTTGGCCTTCCTCATCACTTGCCATAGAAGGGGACCCTTCTACCCTGCAGGATCCAAGATCCTGGAAGTTTAAAGATCATCTCCTAAATTGTGAAAATCTAAGATCCCCAGCAGAGAAATATGAGTCTTATGCCTATCCCTCAATCATGATTTTAAAAATCTAGAAGTAATTGTCCCCCAAAGGCTTAATTTTCAACAAGGTGATTCATAGTCCATGAGCAGAGAGATGCAAACACACGTACACATAGGAAGCAGTAGTTGGAGGGAAAGAAATCATTTTTTTCTAAATACTATATGGCATTTTTAAGTGTTTACTCCTTGCCAAAACAAGCTGATTTTTAAAAATTCAGCTTGCTGTTTGCTTTAAAAACAGTTTAAAAAAATACTCTATACCATGAAAAGTAGAATTACTTAGTTGGAAGAAGTAGGAAGAACGTGTAGACTGAGTAAGTGATTTAGCTACTGCATGTACCGTATACACACACACACACAAGCGTGTTCATCAAACAAGAAACACTTACAGTATTACAGTCCTCATTCCTATGACTGGTCACATCATCATAAGTTATATTTACAGCAGCATCCTTTCACTTACGCATCCTGTATTGCTTGTGCCGTTAGGAAGCATCTCAGCCAGTTGTGGTTTTATGCCGGTGGGGTGACCCAAACCTTCGTCCTGAAGAGTCTGGGTCATCAGCAGTTCTGCCTGGATTGTGTTATAGCTACGAGAGATAATGGTTTCTTTCAGGGCATACAGAGAAACTTTCAGATCATTTATGTGGAGCCTGAAATGGGAATATGAAACTCTAAGCTCATCTTTTTTTTTTTTTTTTTTTTAAGCTCATCTTTTTCTTTATCCAGTGCAGTTGGGAGCAACTAACCAATCTCATGACACTTCCTAGTTTGATTAAAATGGTCTAGAGTGTCAAATATAGATGATCACCCAAAACTTTGCCCATATAGGGATTTAATTAGAAGTATCCAGTGGTAATATTTTTATATTTCTATTGTCACATATGGCATGGATTACCAGTGTCCATTCTACCACTGTAAATAGAGTTATTAATGCCTTTAAATCTAAATCTAATTAGATTAAAGAACCAATCCCAGAAAAACTCATCCTTAAGATTCTGTTCCTCAGGGACTCATCCTTAAGATTCTGTTCCTCAGGGACCACTCTTAATATCAAAATCTTTATCAGTCAGATTCTACAGAGAAGAAACAGATCCAGGAGGAGACAGATAGATGATAGATAGATATAGATAGATAAATAGACAGATGATAGATAGATAGATAATAGATATAGATAGATGATAGATAGATGATAGATAGATAGATGATAGATAGATAGACAGATCATACTCCTCCCCTGCCTTATCACAGAGAAAAGAGAACAATAAAGTAGTATAAAGACAAGAGCTCCAAGAGTTTGAAACTTTCCCACAGGTAAACAAGTAAATTCTTTCAGAGAAGATCCAGCTAAATATTGGTAATTGAGTGAGAATTCTACAGTATCAATAATCCTCAAGTACCAAAAGCAAACAAAAAGAAGATAATCAAATATTTTGCTTGTTTGTTTTGTCAATGTCTTATGTTTCTTCTGTATACCAAGGAGTGTTTGAGGAACGGCCATGAGTAGTCAAGATACCTGAACATATCTCTATAGAAAAACTGGTGGAAGAAAGTAAAAGTTTTCCTGAGGATAAAAAATCTATAAGAAATTAAGTGGCAATGATAACACTTGCTTTTACTAGTAATTAGCATTTTTGAGTTTTTATGATATTCTTGGCACTGTGCTAAGGACCATGTATCAAGATATTTTATTTCATCCAAAGGCCGCTTCAAGTGCTAGGCTTTTAAAGGGCACTCACTTTACTGAATTCAAAGGCTGAGTTTATTCCTCCATAAAAGTACTACATTGTATTAGTTTAATGAGAGCATGCATTTAAACTATGTCTTGCTAGCTACATTTTTAAAATACTATAACCTACATTGAAAAACACACAGTATATATAGGTATTTGGATAGGGTAATATTTTTAAGCAATTTAAACCACTTAAACTTTAACAACCCTTCTTTAACCAACTTATCTAGTTCTACCCAGTCCTTCTAACTTGTATAATTTTTTTCATCGTGTCTATCTCCAAGCCTGGCTTTGCAGGCTTGCAGTCACACAGGGACCTATGATTACAACATCTTCCTCCTTGGGGCACCTGGGTGGCTCAGTCCGTTAAGCATCTGCCTTCAGCTCAGGTCATGATCTCAGGGTCCTGGGATTGAGCCCCATGTTGGGCTCTCTGCTCAGTGAAGAGTCTGCTTTTCCCTCTCCCTCTCAAATAAATAAATTTTTTTAAAAAGTCCTCTCACTTGGTTTATGCTCAACTGTTGCTATCTTGAAATTCTTATTAATATTTGAACAAGGGCCTTGCATTTTTATTTTTCACTGGGTACCACAAATTATGTATCTAGTCCTGTCTCCATCTGTAACTGGCCTGTTTACTCTATGTTTATATTTTGTCTTCCCTACTAGAATGTAATCTCTATGAGAATAGGGATTTTGCCTATCTTGTATAGCAAAGTAAATAGGTGCTGAAAAAAAAAAAAAGTTTCTTGAATTTTCTACCTGAATAAAGCCATTTCTTTGAAAATAAGCAACCCAAACCACTGAATCAATATTCATCTAATGTTACCCATATTTAAGAGGAGTACCAAGGAACACATAAACATTCTCCATCAGGCTGACCTTGCATTTCCAAACTTATTAAGTAATGGTAAATGTCACAGTGTGTCTTGAGAGGAGAGTGCCAAATTTTCTTATTTAACATCAGTATTTGAATTACAATTTCTTGGGGACCAAGTCCCATTTGGAATTTCATGAGCAAGTGGCTGTTATTCTGTTGACCTTTTCCCATCCTCTTTCAGATCCATCTTGTCACTTTAATCCCTATTTTAGCAGATAAGAACAGGAAGGAGAAAAAAATTGAGAAGTTAAGCAACATAAAATAAATCATATCTGTTATTAATATTAAATTGTGGCTCTGATACTCTACCACAACCTCCAGCACCATTCTGCATTGTTTATTAAATGTGTGTTTAGGCCCTTCATCATTGAAAAAAAAAGCTTTATACATATTAATAGTTTTAGAAGTTAAAATAATTCTTTGTAATATAATTTTCACTGGAAGATATTCTTTTATGATGTGTCTAGGTGTAGATCTCTGAGTTTATCCTACTGTGAGTTCATGATCTTCTTGGATGTGTGGTTTAATGTTTTTATTATTTATTTAAATATTCTTTCTGTCCCTTTCTCTCACTCCTCTTCTGAGATTCCCATGAATATGAGGGCCCACTAATCTCTGAGGCTGTCATTTTCCTTCACCCCTTTTTCTTTACATTCCTCCCAATGGATAATCTCAATTGACCTATTTTCTAGTTCACTGATTCTTTGCCTGCTGAAATCTACTGTTAAGCTTCTCTAGTGAATTCTTCATTTTAGTCACTGTACTTTTCAACTTCAGAATTTCTCTTTGATTCTTTTCTATAACTTACATATTTTTTATTGATATTCTTTATTTAATGGGAAGTCATTCCCCTATTTTTATTTCGTTCTTAAGACATGGTGTCCTTTGGTTCTTTGAACATATTTGAGAGAACTGATTTAAAGTCTTTGTCTAGGAAGTCCAATATCCAGGCTTCACCAAGGACAGTTTCTTCTGATTGTTTTATTCCTTGTGTATGGCCCATGCTTCATGCTTTCTAGTTTACTTGTACATATCATAATTTTTGTTATTGTTGAAAAGTAAACATTTCAAATAATATAATGTGGTAAATGTGGAAATCAGACTTTCCCCTCTCCCCATAGTTTGTTCTTTATTTAGCCACTTTTCTGAACTAATTCTGTGAAGTCTGTTTTTTTTTTTTAATATATAGCCACTGAAGTCTCTGCTCAGTTACTGTATTAGTCAGCTGATGATTTGACAGAGATTTTCTGGGACCAGTAAGTCTCCATGTCTTTGCTAAGGAGGTCTGTGCATGTGTTGGAGGACACCCTTGACACTCAGCCAGGAAGATTTTGTTTCCTACATACACAGAGCCTGAAGGTCAGCCAGAGATGAGAGGCTAGGGCCTTCTTAGATCTTTCCTGAGCTTGTTCAGAGCCCTAAGCATGTGGCTCTCTAGATTCCCAAGAATATGTCAGAGCTTTTCAAAGTCCGCCAGGGACATCTTTTTCCCCACCTTTTCCTTTTTAGTTAGCCTATTCTTTGCTCCAACCATTCCCTGTCACCTCAGGTGGACATAATGTTAAAAAAAAAGATCACTGGGTTTTGTTTTGTTTTGTTTTTCCATAAGTACCCCCAAGGAAATAGTTGTTCACACTGGGTAAGCTCTAATTCTGGTCAAATAAAGAGTCTTGTTGGTAGGGTCTTCCAGGAAGCCACCAGACAGTTCAAATAATGACGGTTTTCTGGGAATGGGTCTTTGAAGGAGGTCCAACCCCATTTCCCCCTCAACTAGCTATCAGCAGCTGGTTTTCACTGTGATTTCAGGTTGTTGGCTTTCAAGGCTACTTGGGGATTTGGGGAGAAGTAAGTGGGAGTAGGGCAAGTTAAAATGCCACAAAGTTCACTTTTCTTGAATAAACACTCCTCCAGATGGCTATAAGTCTTTAATTTACAGAGTTCTAAAAAAGTTGTTCCCTACAGTTTTTGTCACTGTTCTCTTGGTTTTATGGTGAAAAGGCTTTTCTGAGGTTCTGATTGCAATTTTTGCTGACATCATTGTACTACTCAAGAGATTTTGTCAACTCGCTCAGCTGAGATTTCTGAATTACACTTTTTTTTTTTAAGGTGACTGATATTGTGTTTTTACCTGGCTAATATTCAGAAACTAAATATAAAATTTCCTTCGAATTGTAGTATGAGTGACTTAGGTAAATATAATTCATGTTTTCTTGGGTAAGGATTAAAAAAAGAATCCAGTAAATACAAAACATTATTTCTCTGGATCCAGTCATTCTTTAAAATTGCAGTCCTCTTCAAACGTGCTAACCAGCTTTTTGATATTCCATGAGATGACCTACATGAATTCCTATAGTCATTCTGGAGATTGAGAAAGCAATAATAATGCTCAGAGAAGCTGCCATTCCATTGTTTCTCAACTGAGGCAGAGACTGAGACTGATTGCTAATGAGTCTACCATACCCTATTCTCAAAGAGCAGACATAAGAGGGATATGCCCTTGACTCCCAAGGCAAAATTAGAACTGTAACATAGTTTAGTAGTCTTCAACATATGGGCAGTGCATAATCCTGTGAGGTTAATATTCTAGGATGCCCCCCTGTCCACACACATGCATAGCTGCCCCTCCCCCCACCACTACTAATGACATCAGGCACCAGAGTGCTACATTTGTTACAATTGATAAACTTACTTCAGTACATTCTTATCAGCCAAAGTCCTTTGTTTGCATTAGGTTCACTCCTGTTGTATACTATATGGGTTTGACATATGGATAATGACAAATATTCACTAAATGTAGTATCACACAGAATAGTTTCATTGCCTTAAAAATCTTCTGTTCTCTGCTTATTAATCCCTCTGGTATTAAGTATTTTTTTTCCCCAGTTTATGGCTTGTCTTTTCATTCTCTTAACAATCTCTTTCCCAGAGCAGAAGAAGTTTAGAGGAGGGGGACGGAGGACAGAATATTCCTGTTGCTATTATTTGGAACAAACTCTCAGTGATCAAGAATAAGAAAAATAAAAGTTTTATTTTATCTTCACTTGTTTATCTCCTGATGGTCTCCTACATAACCACTGGATATTACTAATCATTTTACTCTCTCTATAGTTTTGCCTTATACAGATTGTCAAGTAGTTGGAGTTGTATAGTATGGAGCCTTTTCAGATTGGCTTCTTTCACTTAGTAATACACCTTTAAGATATCTCTATGTCTTTTCATGGCTTGATTTCTTTTTAGCATTGAATAATATTCCTTTTGCTGAATGTTCTGTAGTTTATTTATCCACTCACCTATCTTGGTTGCTTCCAAGCTTGGCAATTATGAATAAAACTGTGGTAAATACCCATATGTAAGTTTTGTGTGGACATAATTTTCAGTTCATATGGATAAATACCAAGGAGCATGATTGTTGGATCATATGGTAAGATTATATTTAGTTTTAAAAGAAACTGCCAAGCTATCTTCCAAAGTGGCTGTACCATTTTGCATTCCCACCAGCAATGAATGAGAGTTCCTGTTGTTCCACATCCTTGACAGCATTTTGTGTTGTTATTGTTCTTGATTTGGGGCATTATAATAAATGTGTAGTGGTATCTCGTTTTAATTTTCAGTTCCCCAGTTGACATATTTTCATATGCTTACCTACCATCTGTTTATCTTCTTTGGTAAAGTGTCTCTTCAGGTATCTTGCCCATTTTAAGTCAGGTTGTTTATTTTCTTATTTTGACTTTTAAGAGGTGATTTTTTTTGTTTTTTGTATTTTAGCTAAGTCATTTTTCAGATGTGTCTTTTGCAAGTATTTTTTTTCCCCAGTTTATGGCTTGTCTTTTCATTCTCTTAACAATCTCTTTCCCAGAGCAGAAGAAGTTTAGAGGAGGGGGACGGAGGACAGAATATTCCTGTTGCTATTATTTGGAACAAACTCTCAGTGATCAAGAATAAGAAAAATAAAAGTTTTATTTTATCTTCACTTGTTTATCTCCTGATGGTCTCATTATATATAGATCCTTGTTCCTAACCTATATCATTTTCCTTCTCTCTGAAGAACTTCTTTGAACGTTTCTTGCAAGGCACATCTACTGGCAACAAATTCTCACAATTTGTTTGACTGGGAAGGCCTTTATTTCTTCTTCACTTTGGAAGGAAAATTTCATGGGGTACCCAATTCTCGGTTGGTGATTTTTTTCTCTCAACACTTAAAAGATTTCACTCCACTCTCTTCGTGCTTTCTGAGAAGTTGGCAGTAGTTCTTTGCTCCTCTATAGGTAAGGTTTTTTTTTTTTTTTTTTTCTCTTGCCTCTCTCATGATTTTTTTCTTTATCTTTGAGTTTTTTGAAGTTTGAATATGACATGCCTATATTTAGTTTTTATTGGTATTTATCCAGCTTCATGTTCTCTGATCTTCCTGAATCTGGGGTCTGGTGACTGACAGTAATTTTGGGAAATTCACAAACACTACCACTTCAAATATTGCTTCTGTTCCTATCTCTCTTCTTTTCCTCTAGTTTTTTCTTTATACATATTTTAGACCTTTTGTAGTTGTCCCATAGTTCTTGTATATTCTGGTCTGTTTGTTTTTGTCTCTTTTTCTTTTTTGCTTTTCCATCTTGGAAGTTTTTAGTTGTCATCCTCAAGCTCAGAGATTCTTTCCTCAGCTGTTTTCAGTTTACTAATGTGCCCATCAGAGGCATTCCTCATTTCTGTTACAGTATTTTTGATCTCTAGCATTTCTTTTTGATGCTTTCTTAGAATTTCCATATCTCTGCTTATACATTATCCATCTAATTCTTTCATATTGTCTATGTTTTTCATTAAAAACCTTAGCATATTAATTATAGTTGTTTTTTTTTTAATTTCTGGTATGATCATTCCAGTATTTCTACCATATATGACTCTACTTCTGATGCTTGTTCAGTCTCTTCAAACTGTGTTTTTTTGCTTTTTAGTTTGCCTTGTAATTCTTTGTTGACAGGCAGATGTGATGTACTAGATAAGAGGAATGGGTAAATGGGCCTTTGATAATGTAATGGTGAGGTATGTGGGGAGGGAAATTGTTCTGTAGCCTTATGATTAGATCTCAGTCTTTTGGTGAGCCTGTGTTTCTGGATTGTGAGCTTGACTGGTGTTTCTCAGTTCCTTCCCCTACTTAGGTGAGATAGAATAGCCAGAGTGGTCTAGAGTTGTGTATTTCCTTTCCCCCATGTGAAAGGGTAAAGCCAGCTGGAGTTAGGTATTTTCCTTTCCCAGGTAGGTTAGGCTCTAAGAAAACCCTAGCATGTTAACCTCAGATAAAATAGTTTCTCTTGAGGCCAATCCTTTTTAATCCTTTTAAAGAACAGAACACTCTGGAATATTTCAGAATGGTTTATTTTTCCTTCCCCCGATAAAAATACTAGGGGATTTTCTTTGTTATTCACTTTAAGGGCTTAGCAGAACTCCTGGAAGTAAAATTCACAAAAGTGTGCCCCCCATAACTGGGTACCCTTGAAATTTTTAACTCACATTTCCTTACACTGAACCTCCAGCAGTTTAACTACAGTTAAGGTTTTCCTATCCTAGCACTGGTTCCTTTGGATGTTTCTGCTCCTGGATTTCTGCTCTGGTAAATTGTGATTCTCTGTGTACACCTGTCTGTCCTTCCAATTTGGGGGACAGCAGTTAGCCCTGCTTATTTCTCTGATGAATCTAAGAATAGTTGTTGGTTTTTCAGTTTATTCAGTTTTTTACTTGTTGTTAGGATAAAATGGCAACTTCTAATGTCTGACATGCCAAACTGGAAACTGGAAGTCCCCCCACCCCCAGATAGTTTTAATAGAACAGATTTTCAGCTTCTAAATTTCCTCTTGTGTTTTCACCTTGCATACATAGACAATGAAGTATTTCCTTTTCTATCCCACATTCCCTTTCATAATCACTCTCTTTCAGTTGTATAAAGGAAAAATATGCCTCTCCATCATTCTATATTTTTCTATGACTACTTGAGGGTGTAAAAGTCTCTGAATGCCACATGAATAAATAATTAAAATTATTGATGGCAAACATCTTTTAATCAAGGCACTATAGTGCTTTATGTCTTTTACAGTCTTATACATAGTTATGTTTATGGTGGGAGTGTGTTATTAAAAACTGTGTATTATGGTCCATATTGGGATATTATAAATTAAGACAAAGTGTAGAGTGGGAAACCTGAGTAATTTTGATTCTATAACCTTGGATTATAAGTAAAGAATTAAGAGAACAAGAACATGCAAAGACAAAATATCAAAAGCAGTGCAATACCAATTTTCTCCCTACTCTGCATTTGTTCCACTCAGGAAATAAGGAAGAGCTTGGTGAATACTCTTAATACGTCCTTGTCTCAACTATGTCTGAAGCTCCAAAATATACTTAAAGTGCATATTTACATAGAACCATGTTATTAAAAAATTACTGGCAAAGATATATTTAAATTTGTCATTATTTCAATTTTTGGAAAATGCTTGCATATATCATGTTAAACAACATACCTTCAAGTAAAGGAGTATAATGCTCCTAAATCGTCATTTGACAACTTTTGATAACATTTTTAGTTTACTTTCCAGAAATCTAGTGACTGGGTAATAAATCATTTTGCATGCTAGGTTATTTGCAATTCTTTGTCGTCTAAAAAACTGCAGGAAGATCTAATTGATGTATAGGTAGGAGATCACTAAAAATTATCACTAGAACTTATTTTTGATGCTAGATCACAATGTGAATCTAACCTATAACAACATATAACATGAAAGGAGTTTTAAGAATTAAAGGACACTATTTTTGGGTGCCTGGGTGGCTTAGTTGGTTGAGCTTCTGAATCTTGGTTTTGGCACAGGTCATGATTTCAGGGTCCTGGGATCCATCCCTGAGGCAAGCTCCATGCTCCATGAAGAGTCTGCTCATCCCTCTCTCTCCCCCTCTGCTCCTCCCCCTGCTCATGCTCTCTTTCTCCCAACTAAATAAGTAAATAAATAAATAAAATCTTAAAAAAAAAAATAAAATAGCTGGGCGCCTCAGTGGCTCAGTCAGTTAAGCAACCGACTCTTGCTTTCAGCTCAGATCATGATCTCAAGGTCATGAGATCAAGTCCTGAGTAGGGTTCCAACTTAGCACAGAGTCTGCTTGGTACTCCCTCTACCTCTTCCACTGCCCCTACCCCCTGCTTGTGCACTCTCTCTCTCTCTCTCTCAAATAAATACATCTTCTAAGAAAAAAGAATTAAGGGACACTAATTTTGTAAAAACACCTTAAAATTCCCATGTACTTATTTACATGAACAAGTTTTCATATATGTATATGCAAATATTAAAATAAACTTGATATAGTAGCAATAATTAGTTATCGGATATTAATTAGTTATTAATAATTAGCTATTGGTCCATACATAAGTGAACTAATCATTAAGAAATGTATTCCTAATGAGATTTTACTGGATATATTTGTTATTAATTAAGATCTGGGTCATATTCTGCTATTTTGATAAATTCTGCACTATTAATAATTGTAACATAGCTCAATCAAAAAAAAATAACCCAGAAACATTTAATTACCAGAACTTTTAAATATTAAGTAATTGGCATATAAAATTCTCCTGCAGAGTAATATTTTTGGATGATCAAAAACGTTATTTAGAGATAACATTCTGTTTGGACATAGAATGGAAATATGAGTTCAAGAAGAGAAAGGACACTGACATTTCTGGCTGATTAAGAAAAACTAGTTAGTGTATTTTTAAACAAATAAAGGTGATGTGAACTTGCTAAGTATTTAGATGACTGGATCAATTTAGAAGAGCAATATAAAAGTTTTATTTTAAAAACTTCAATAATTACAACATGTTGAAGATTATTGCATTTGAAACTACATAAATTTAAGATGAAAATCTTTAGAAATCAGGTTATAAATGCACAAGAAGTTACATAATTTTAAAAAATTCTTTGAAAGTATAGAAACAAAGTTTTGGGGAAAGAAAAAAGTCTTTTGAAAGTATAGGAGCAAAGTCTCTGTAATAAATTACAAAGAATTATTACCTTGAATTCTCTGTCTAAAGTAAATTTACTGAAGCTACACTAAACTTTTTTCTCCCCCTATTTGTCTATTTTTTCTAATTTCATTCAGAGTCAGTAGTGGTTGGTCAATAATAATCATCAGCTTTCTTCATTCTTGTTATCAGCTCACTGACTATGCAAGATGATCTGATTAGCATAATTTGTAATTTAGACTGACCTCTGGAGAGTTTTGAATAGCAATGTGCCAGATGTCATGGACTTGCCTAAGGAAAGTTGAGGCAGATGCATCTCATTATTTAGCCCCCTTAGGGTGCTAGAGAGTACTAAAAAAGTTGTTCTATATATTGGGCACATCTGTTGATGACAATTTTTAGAAGTAAAATACATTTTATTGGTAAGTTTCTGTAATTTTGTATAAATAGCCGTATTAGCAGTATCGTTGTTGTTATTAACAACCAGTATTAGTTCTCAGCTAAACTCTTTAATATCTAACTTCTAATACTCACAAAAACCCATGAATTAGCTAATATATTTTAACATCAGTCCAATTTACAATAAGGAAAAAGTCTCAGAGGTATTGAGTAGTGTGCACAATTTTATACCTCTAGGAAAGGGTAGAGCCAGGATTCGAATGCTGGAAGTTAAGCCCTGCTACTTTGCCTACTGGGGAAGTCATATGTAATGTTAGACCTTGAGCAACACATCTTAGATCACTTCTGGTGTCGACTTGGAGCAAAAGTTCTGTCTAGCCAGCATTAAAATGTATATTTTCTTGCTGTAATAAAATGGTGCCTTGAAAGAGACCAAACAGAAACTAGAGCTGTCAGCACATTTATGATAGAAAATAAACACAACCTAAGCAACGTTTTCTTACCCTTGCCATGATAAAAGAAAATTTTGAGTACTGTGCAAAGGAAAAATGCTAACAAAACATGCTCTGGGTGGAAACTACCTGGTTAGAAAACTTGATTTACGGCACATACAAAATAAATGCTGAAGCAGGTCTTGCTATTTGACATCAGAAACTAATGCTGAAAAATATCTCCCAAATTTCATGTATTTCTTTAGTGAAAGCTATAGACTCAGATTCCTAGATAAAGAGCTCACTTTAGTAATGTTGGTAGTCTTTTAACAGGAAAACTGATTAGGAAGCCACTGTGTTGGCTTGATATAGAATCATATCCATATATCCTCCTTTAAGAGCTGGGAGGCTAGACACTGTTGAGAATATGATAGCTCATAATTAAGGATAGCAAGCTTTCACATGGAATAGTAGAATGGAGAGGTGAAAGGAATCTTGGAGAGTCTCATTTTCAAATGGCTTTATTTACATAGTGGAAAACTATGGCTTACTGAGTCCAAATGTTATACATAAATTCACACATATCTTATGTGTAAGTTACTTTCACACTTACATCTAACATATAAGTTATATTCTCTGTAAAATATTATTTCCACTAAAACATTTCTAATTGTGGAAGAGCAGAGTGCTTTTTTTCTTCTGGAAATTATGACCAGTCAATGAGTTCCTAATTTCAAGTTGAATGTCTACCATTTTGTGATTCCTTTTGCATCATGGGAACACAGTAAACCAGACCATATCTCCACTTAACTCTCTGATTTTGAAATTTTGTGATTAGACCAAAGGGTGCTACATACACACACATCAGTTTTAACAGCCTTTGACCTCCCTGATGAAGCAGGCAGCACAGTGAAATAGTAGAGATTGTAAAGAAATCACTAAGGGGACCAGGCAGGTAATGACTATAAGTAAAACAGCCTGGGTAGGGAAGGTGAGGAGTATGGACAACTGGAGACCCCATGCCTCATGTAAAGGGGGCAGTACCTAAGCTCCAGCCAGTTTTTACAATATAGAAATATAGCCCCAGTACTGCAGCTCTTTTCACGTTTCATAAAAAGCCAAAATCCAAATTTCACCATGAAATCTCCCAATATATAAATATTGGAAACTAAGTTTTTAATTTTGTTTAACATCTGTAAGCCAAGCAAAATGCATAACTCAGATGTAACAGATGTATCTGTTAGAAGGGATGTAGGTCACAGGCCACCAGTATGTAAATCGAGAGATGTAGCCATGCCAGTTCTCAAGCCAAGAATCCTTTTTCCATCAGTGAGATTGAAGGCTAGGACCATGTAATGTACATGGCTGACTGGA
The DNA here is from genome assembly GCF_964656455.1 of Halichoerus grypus. Lineage (NCBI taxonomy): Eukaryota > Metazoa > Chordata > Mammalia > Carnivora > Phocidae > Halichoerus > Halichoerus grypus. The sequence continues at coordinate 56,132,449 of NC_135712.1, forward strand.
GCCTGCTTGTAACCCTGCTGTGTTTGGTTACCCTAAAAATACCTTAAGATTTTTGCTTAGTTCTCTATATAATCTGTTGGGACTAGGACAGTATCTTGAACTCCAGATGTCTTGGCAGACATTTTCCAAGCGTCTTCTACTGAGAAGATTGACCATATTTATACATAGCCTAAGGCACTCATTAAAAACATGCTCCAAGTTAAACTCATCACCCAGAACAAAGAGTCATCTATTTTTCTCTTGCTACTTCTGCTCACTGAAAATTCATGCTCCCTTTCAGCACCCTCTAGATTAGGCTCCTTTGAAATTGGCATTTACTTGACTCAAGGCCCCATGTGTAAACCGTATGTTAGGCAGAATACTTTGAATTACTGATTGCATGTATTGGGAGCAGCCCTGGCCTAGATCCCCAGCAGCCCTCTTTTGTACCCTCAACCTCACAACAGTCCCTGGCTTACCTCCTAATTCCACTGAATGTAGAAATTTTAGAAATTGGTGAACAAATTTAGGCACTGTGTCAAGGTCTCTCACACACCATGAAAGTGGGAATTTACATCTTTTGATCACATTTTATACACTTGGTATTTTATTCATAACTTTGTTTAATCCTTATAGTAGTCTTGTGAGGTATGTTTAGTAGCCCCGTTTTACAGAAAAGGAACTCATGGCCCAGTGAGAATACATAAAAAGCTTAGCAAACCTCAAAACCAGGAATGGAATCCTAAAGTTGAGAATTTTAACATATTAATTTTTCTGACTAAAGACATTATTTTCAACATAGAACTTTTAAAAAATCCAGAAAGCAAACAAAATAAGAAAAAGTTTTCTACAAGTTTACTAACCAGAAATGATCATTTTATTTAATTATTGCATAACCTTCAGTTTTAAAATATTTTTCATTTTATAACATTGGGATATTACTGTATTTTTTTGTTTAAGCAATACCTTAGTAGTGTTTTCTCATTAGTCTTCTAAATGCCATTTTTATATTTTCATGAAACTACATTTTATACATTTAGCATAATTTATTTATTCACTCCCCTATTGTTAGTCATTTAAGTAGCAGGTTTTATTCTCTTATAAACAGTGCTGCAGTGAATACAACTGATGTTAAATCTATGAACCAATCATCCATGATGTAATGAGTGGGTCAAAGCAAAGGCACATTCTCCAGGAAGTTTGGACCTATTTAATTTCTTACCAGCAGTGTATGAAAGTCCCTTTACTCAACTCTTCATATTGTTAATGGTGTATTTAACACAAGCAAGTCTTGCACCTTATTATGTCAGTTTGTTCCTAGCAAGGTTAAGTATTTTCTCCAATGTCATAAGAGCATCAAAGAATTGCAGAGCTTTTAAGTGTTTGTACACTTCATTTGGATTGTCTGGGTTTAAATCTGGGCTCCATCACTACTGTGTGATTTTGGAAAAGTAACTTAACTTCTCTGTGACTTAATTTTTCCCTCTGTAAGATAAATAAAAGGATGATAATAGCATCTAACTCATTAGTTTGTTTTTAGGATTCTTCTTCTGGAATATATATTTCATATTGTGGGGTACTTTTCTAGTGGAGGATTTGTTTTTCTCTTACTGATATTTTAAGGGCTTTTCTAAATTTTATGGATATTTAGCACTTATTTTATACATCTTGAAAATATTTTCTTTCCCCAGCTGTCATTGGCTTTCAACATTGTTTATGGTTTTTTACTGCCGTGTATTGGTTCCTTTTATGATGACTGATCTATCAATAAGTTGCTTTATTGATAATATATACCTTTCCTTGTAGGCTTTAATAGGCTTTCCATTGCCCAGAACAGATGGATATTTATCCTTTATTAGTAGTTTAGCAAATTTATTTTACACATTTAAATATTTGGTTCATTTGGAATTTACTATTTGTGTATAGTGTGATTTATTCATCCACTTATTCAGGCATAAGTACTGCATTCTTGAGCAGTAAACTTGATGGGGCTTACAGTCTAATGGGGAACACAAACAAATGAACAAATAATTAAATACAGTGTGATAAGTTCTATGACAAAAAAATGCAGGGTGAGATAAAAAGCCAGTGGAAGGGCATCAAACACCAGCTTTGAAAGCTACAGAGTGTCTTTTCATAGAAATTAGTATCTAAGATGAAACCTAAAGGGTAAAGAGAATAGAAGACTCTTAGTAGGAAAAAGAGTATGTAGAAAGACTCATGGTCATAAAGAGCATATTGCACTAAAAGTTTGATATGACTGGAGCTTAGAGAAAAGGAGGGGTGAGGAGTAGAAACAGGTGAGTTTGGAAATACTGGCAGGCACCAGATTGTAGAGGACCTTGTAAACCAAAGGATTGTGGACCCTCTCCTAAAAGCAGCAGGATTGACTCATGTTTTAAATAGCATTAATATGATGTGATTTGAATTTTTTAAAAATATCATTCCAGCTTCAATGTGGAGAAAGTCTTGTAGAGAGGAAAGAGGGGTGGATGCATGGATCAATCGGGCACTATTGCTGTTATCCAGGCAAAATGAAGCTCAGCTGTAGCTTAATGACTGAGAGGATGAATTTCACAGCATGTAACCAGGCAAGAGCAACATAAGTTTATAGAAGGTTAAGGAAATGAAAATACTGAGTGTGGAAATAACAAATTCAGTGTGTGTGTGTGTGTGTGTATGTGTGTGTGTGTGACAGAGAGACAAAAGGAGAGAGAGAAAGAGACAGAGATAGAGAGAGAACAGTAATATGGTAGGAGATAAGATAAATATGGTTTAGTTTTCATGTGTATTTTAACAAGGGGCCAACATGACAGAGTTTAAATACTGATAGGGCAGAGCCAAGGATAAGACTTGAACATACAAGATAGATAGGGCATGGTTAGTAGTGCAAAGCTTATGATGAAGCAAAAAAATGGTGGGGCCAGTGTAGCTGTGGAAGGATTGGCCATAGCAAAGGCCACATCATTTACTATAATAGAACAAAGAGGACTGCAATGGATGGATCGATGAAGATGAGGGTGGACTTGTAAATCTGAAGGCAGGAACTTTACATTTGATGGTATCTGATTCCTCTGAGAAAGAAAACTTGAGCTCTTCTCAGTTTATTTGGATCACTAGCTGCTAAGGAGGACGAAAAGGGAAAGACAGCTAAATGTGAAAACAGAAAAGAGTTGTGAAGATGAGTTAAGGCTCTGTTTCATTTTGAAGACAATGAATTTATAGTGAATTCCTATAGAATATAGGAATTATGTTTACTTTTCCCAAAAGCAACCAGTTGCCCTACCAGCATTTTATTGCATAATCTATCCTTCCGACAGCATGCTTTAGAGCATCTAAAAATATTTAAGTCATCCTTCTTACTAAACAAAAAGAGAAGTGTTAAGAAATAGGTTTGGGGTCTTAGCATAGGTGTTCAGTCAACATTTGTTGAATGACAATAAATAAGAACATAAATGAATTAGTGATAGATCATTTGCAAACCAGGAAAAAATAATCTCCTAAGGTCATATTTTCTCAAATATGTTCTGAAGCATTATGAAAAAATGTAGGATATATGTGAAATGATAGCTTTCTGAACTATCAGTTGTACATGATTTCTGTCATAGGTCATGGCCAGACCAGGTATCTACAGACCCCACAGACCCTCTTTTCATGGGCTTGGTGAATAACTGTCTGTCATGTACCCGAGTAGCAACGTGTGAGGCACATGTGTGATGTTTCATCATTTTTATATAACCTGTGGATTTTATAGTGAGTTGACTCAGGTATCACAGTGAAAAATAATACCTGAAATCTTAATGTTGGATTCAAATGACATAACTTGGAAAAGGTAGTTTCTGCAACTGTAGTGATTTTAGGGAATGCAGTAAGGTATATAAAGTCTTAGGAAGTTCTCAGTTTAAAAAGTCTTTAAAAAGTCCCCATTGTAGTCTGTTCAGGCTGCTATAACAAAATACCACAGACTTGGTAGCCTACAAACAACAGAAATTTATTTCTCACAGTTCTGGAGACTGGAAGTCCAAGATCAGGGTGCCAGCATGGTTGGGTGAGGGCGCTCCTGTAGGTTGCAGACTGCCAACCTCTCCCTGTATCCTCACTTGGTGGAAGGGGTGAGGGAGCTCTCTTGGACCCTTTTTTATAAGAGCACTAATCTTAAGTCACCTTTCAAAGGCCTCACCTCCTAATACCATCACACTGGGCATTAGGATTTAAACATATGGATTTCGAGGGAACACGAACATTCAGACTCTTAGCAGTTACCGCAGCAATAAACTATACTATCATCAGTTTGAAAAGCATTCTTAATAGAGCAAAATACAGGCTCATGTGTTGCTTAATAAATAGATTTGGAATTTTTAGTGGTGTGAAACCACTTTTGAAGAAAATCAACTAGAAATATATAACATAGAATAACCGCAGATATTTTGGCAATCTAGAGAAATGGAGATTTTTATATATAGGATTCTACACTATCCTTTGTGTCACTGTAAAATGATGTATAACTTTTATAGACATTTTGCCATCTCAATCTCTAACATTGCAAAGGTTCTTCTGAGTGCTTTTAGTGAGGTCTTCTCTACTTCTTTAGTCTCACTAGTTCAATATTTCAATATTACGAATAATAGTAGATACCAACCCAGAGCATTCATAAAAATTATATTGGACAAACATTTGACAACCAAGCCTTAAAACTGCTGAAATTAAATAAAACATTGAAGTGATATATAATTTTGTGATTATATACTTGAACCCCAAAGCCATGCATTTTGGGGTTCAAATCTTAGTTCCTCTCTGTACTAGCTGTTTGACTTTAGTTACTTAACCTGTGTAAACTTCAGGGTCATCATTAGATGTGTTAGAAAAAGAGGATGATAGTATTAAGTCCTCATAATTTTGTTGCAAAAATTAAATAAAATAGTACATGTAAAACAATTAGCATTTTATATAAATACTAGTTAAAAATACCTTTAGGAATTATCTCATTAGATTTGCTAGGTTTAGGGGCACCTGGGTGGCTCAGTTGGTTAAGTGTCTGCCTTCGACTCAGATCATGATCCTGAGGACCTGGGATCAAGCCCGACATGGGGGTCCCTGCTCAGTGGGGGATCTTCTTCTCTCCCCACTGCTCATGCTCTCTCTCTCGCTATCTCTTTCTCTCAAATAAATAAATAAAAGCTTAAAAAAATATATTTTCTAGGTTAACTCTTTAGAGTATATCATTTGGGGGTCCCTGGGTGGCTCAGTCAGTTAAGGATCCAACTCTTGATTTCAGCTCAGGCCTGTTCTCAGGGCTGTGAAATTGAGCCCCATGTTGGCCTCCCTGCTCAGCAGGGAGTCTGCTTGAGATTCTCTCTCCCTCTCCTTCTGCCCCTCCCTACTGTTCTCTCTCTAAAAAAATAAAAAAATAAATATTTTTTTTAAAAAAGAGTATATCGTTTATCTTGTCAAAAAATTAATAAAAACTTGTTGACTTGACTGATCTAAAACCTAATGCACTAAAAGATTTCCTATGTTTAAAAAAAAGGTAGATTTAACCATGCATATCATTTTTAAATTCCTCCATTTAACCTAGCAAATAAACACACTATATAAATACCAAATCACTTTGTGTTGAATTCCTTAAATTATAATAGACTGTGGCTGGGGGTCAAGAAAGGGCTCTTGGGTGAAAGGCAGAAGTGAGGCTATTTTATTTGGGCAATGTCTGTTTTATAAACTAATTTTAAAAATTATACTTGATGTTACTGACTCATTCACAGCCAAGAAAATTCATTATATTGCACATAGAAATATGGGGATATGTAAAGGAAAAATTTTTTTCATGACAAGTTAATGAGAATTGTTTTTATTATGGCACTGATGCTATTTCTCTGTAAACACAAATGTAAATATATAACATAAATACATTTGTACAGTATCAAAGTTTTATTGGCAGAAGTTTCTTTTGTCTGTATTACCCACAAATGACAAAGCTTTGGCAAATAAAGCAGATCATGTCAAAAAAATGCCAATTGAATATTTGCATTTCTCTCTCATAAACTTTTAAAGGTTAGAGAAATGCTCTCAAACATCTTCTTACTTCAAAATACAAATGATTAATTTGCACTTACTTATACCTCTTCCTGAAATATAATGTCTTTTTTTCTAAACCTTTTTCATTTATTCATTATATATTCTTATAAGTCAGAGAATAGGAAAAAAGTGAAATTCATATAAGTACCCACACTCAAGAGCCACACACAAGAAATTATTAAAGGAGTGAAATAAAACACACTGAAAGGAATAAGATAGTATAAAGAGAAACCATGACCCATGGCGTTAATGTAATTGAGCCATGAGACCTCAAGGAAGTAGCTTAAACCATCCTCAATTTTGTCAGTTAAAAATTGAGAGTATTGGACCACATAATTTCTATAGTTCCTTTGAGCTTATTTCTGCTGAAATCAGTTAGGGTCTATTTCTCTTGGTTGCAACCGAGAATCCTGAATGATTCAACCTCTCATCTACTTGCTTTCTCCACTTGTTCAAAACTCTGATTTTATTAACTTTCTTGTATATATGTTCTTTGTTCTGGGCTGTCTCAGAATCACTGAGTAAGAGGTGGGATGTGACTAAAATATAGTATATCATAATGACTCTGGCAAACCTTCCTTATTTTGCTGAAGACATTTTATCTCCTAGAAGCTTCTCTTGCTTCAAATACTTATATTTGTTCAATTGAATTTCTACATGGCATTATATTTTCTGTTCCCTAGTCATCATAATCGAAAGTATCCCCCTACACAATCACTGCACATCATTACTCCCCACAGTTGTTTCAGACTGTCTAAGAATGTTAGATTTTCACTTACAGAGCTCATACCCAAATGGTACTAAAATGCCTAAATGTATCCTGCTCTATATCACTTCGTTCAGTTTCACAATTCTGAATTACATCCTCTTACAGAACTTGGGTTAATACATCTTTGGAACCAATCTTGTATATGCAACTTATTTCACGCCATCTCCCAGATTGTGCTTTAGGAACACATTCATACACACAATATTTATGGGGCCAGGCTTATGTGGTCTGAAAAGCCATATAATAAATTTTAAAATCAAGCAATAGGAAGGCATTTTAGATTTTGTTTTTATTAGACAATGAGAGGACATAATGAAAGTTCAATATTAAGTGGATTTATCTAGCCTTTATTTATTCAACAAATTTGTTGGGAGACTTCTATATACCATACATCCTTAGAGGCACTAACAATATGCCATTGAGTAAAATAGACATAATTTCTGTTTTCACAAAGCCTATATATTTATCAATACAAATAAATATGTACAAATAAATGTGTACAAATAAATATGTAATTGTTGATTGGAAAAGTGCTAAAGAGAGATACAGAATGGTATTAGAGCAAATGTGCTTGTGGTGTGGGAAGGCTGTCTTGATGAAGTGACATTTAAGCTAAGAATTCAGGGATGAATGAAAATACATTTTAAAAAGGAGGATGTAGGAAGGTGTCCCAGACAAATGAAGAAGCGTAGGCAACAGTTCTGATATAGGAAAGAACACAGAATTTTTGAAGACTAAATGAAGTCCAAGGCAGATGGAGTGCCTCTAGAGAGTGAGTAGGGGTATGGTATGAGCAGAAAATAGTCAAGGGCTATATTATATAATGCAAAGCTTTGTAAAGCCATGTTAAGGATATCGGTCTTCATTTCAGAACAATAGAGAGCTAATGAAAGATTTTGCACAAGGGATGACCTGACACATTTTTTTTTTAGATTTATTTGAGAGAGAGAGAGAGAGCGTGCAGGGGGGAGGGGCAGAAGGAGAGGGAGAGAGAGAATCCTAAGCAGGCTCCATGCTCAGTGCAGAGCCTGACACAGGGCTCAATCCCATGACCCTGAGATCATGACTTGAGCCAAAATCAAGAGTCAGACAACCAACTGAGCCACCCAGGTGCTCCACGTTTCTTTATAAAAGAGAAAAATGTTCTGTGGAAAGAGGTAAGGCATGAGGAAAGAGTGGACTTAGGGAAACCAGTTTAGAAGCCATATCAGTAATCCCAGCAAGGAATGATGGTGGCTTAGACTACAGAGGCTGTAGAGAGTAGGAGAGAATTGGAGCCATTTAGGAGATATTTAAGACTGGATCCAGAAAGAAAGTGGGTGATTGAAAGCAAATGTGAGATTCAGGATTTCAACTTGAGCAATTAGATGGTGGTGATATTAGTTGTTATAAGAAACTCTAGAGGAGGCCCAGATTAGGAGTGCGAGATAATCCACATTAGGACATGATAATTTTGAGGTATATTTAAATTAAACAGCAGTATTGAATACCAACTGTTTGCATGATTATGGGCATAATAGGAGAGAACAGAACTAGAGAAATAAAATTGAGAGTCAATGTAGCAACTATAATTAGAGTTGTGCGCATGGAAAACATTACTAGGTAGAGTGTGTGGAGTCTGAAGAGAAGGGTCAAGGGTAGTTATTTGAAAGATAGAAAATTTAAAGTCCATAGAGTTGGTTGAGTCAGCAAAGGAAGCTGATAAGCCGTTGAGAGGAAAGTAGGTAGAAAACTATGGGTTTATCAAATTCACAGGAAGAGAATATTTCCCACAAAAGGGAGTCACTAATAATATTCAAAGTTACTGAGATTCCAAATAAGAAAAAGGTATATAGGGTAGATTGAGATGGCAGAGGTTGTGGGAAGGGCAAGTAGGTGGCTGTAATTGCAATTCAAGAGACTAGCTAGGAGGCTAAAATCAGGCGCATGTGAGTTACTTTCAGTTAGGTCTGAGGATCTATGAGTGGAATTAAGAGGTGGTGAGACCAAAAAAAGTTTGGAAATTTGGAGAATATGGCTAAGTGAAAGATATCATATATATGGGGTAAAGGAGGAAAAAGATTAAAGAAGCATCTGAGGCTTCTATCTGGCATCCTGGAAAATTTAAGGAGCAAAAGAGATGAGGGTGTTTGGGAGAAGAGTACATTTGAGAGAATGTGATGAGTTCCATTCTGCTGTCAATACCTGTGTCCTTCTCTGCAGTCATGGAAAATTATATTTTCCTTTAAGCTAATCCATTTTTTAAGTTGGCATTGGAAAAACTGGAATTATAACAAATTTTATGACATGAGTGAAACATGGAAAGTCTTAGGACACTTGGTCTCCACTTTTGCGTTAGGCATTGGTCGACTTATCTACTACATAGATAGTAATGGCTTACAATATAAATATGATGTCTCCACATATATTTTCATTTGAATTAAAACTGTAAGTTTTTTGATGATATGAATTGTCCAGAGAGCGATAGCTGAGTCTTATTCCATAAATATTTTTAAGTTGCAAAATGATTTTCTAGATAAAGGAATTGACGATGAATATAGAGGACTTCTGATTCTCTTACAAAATATTTCCTGTAAACTATGTTTTAGTTGAATTGGCTTCATCCTTGCATGCTTGCTAATAAGACATCTCTTTGGCTGAGAATGGTTTTCGGCCCATCCAAGTAAATCGCACCTGCTGTGCTGCTGCAGACACGGATGGAGCCTTGTCATCCTGTTCTCTTCAGCCGATTTGACATGCAAGTGGTGAGCTCAGCATGCAGAGTGGTGAAGCCAGCAGAGGGAGACTTAAAGAAAGGGTTTATGACTATGCTCAGGCAGCAAAAACAGTTTTACTTCCTGAGGATCCACATGACATGCCAAATTAAATGTTTTTAATCCCCTTGGTTATTAACATTTTGGTGAATTTCTAACACCCCAAGTATCTTATGACATGGTAGATGTCAAAAGAACTATGCATTTATATTGGTCAACATTTTACAAACAGTATATATAGCACAGATTGTTTGGCCTAAAAGATGCGACAAATTACTGTGCTAGGTTAGTGGGTCATCAAATTGGGAAAACATCAATATTTGTTTCTAGCATGTTTCCAAAAATTGGCATTACAACGTCACCTCTAGAACTGTTCCCTCTCACACAGGGTGTGTTTCACATAAATTTAGCGCTGGCCTCAAAGCCATGCTGGCAAACCCATGAGATTCTACTTCTCGGCAGAATTGCCTCAGAGGAAATGAATCACTTTGGAGGTATGAAAAACATTTGCACTTCTTATCCAAGGAAGGAAACAAAGCTAGGATGCTTAAGAAATAGTCAAGAGGAAAAGAGCTGTATCTTTTATAATGTTTCTAAAGCCAGATTCTATTACTTTTGGACAGCAAATTCTTTCCTTTTGGACTTGAACAGATGCATGGAACCAATATGAGAGTACATTAGAGAAGCGTTTGTTATAGAAATTGTTATAGAACTAATCCTGATTTCAGATTATATGGGCCCAGTTGAGGAATCTGCCAAGCAAACTGGTACCCATCTTGTGTTGCAAGGCCAGAGCTGGGGTCAATTTTCTTTCTGGATATAGTCATGATTGGAATAACTGAAGAGATGAGTCTGAGCCAGATTCTTTATGAGTGCCAAATATTGATCTATAGGTCCAAAATAAGAATAAAATCAGTTAGCAAGCTAAAGTTTAGGAATCAGTTAAAATTGGAACAGTTAATCTATTAAAATTAGAATAATTAGGGGCGCCTGGGTGGTTAAGTGTCTGACTCTTGATTTTGGCTCAGCTCGTGATTTCGGGGTCATGAGATGAAGCCCTATGTTGGGCTCCACGCTTAGTGTGGAGTCTGCTTAAGGTCCTCTCCCTCTCCCTCTGCCCCTCCCCCCTCACTCATGTGAGCGCATACTCTCTCTAAAAAAAGAATTTTGAATAATTAAAATTGAAGTACAGTTGAAAATAAGCCAACTAGAGTATACCTAGCTTAAGTATCTGAGGTTTTTCTTTAGTTATTCAACTCATTCAAAATCATTATTGAACACATATTATATGCCAGGCACTATTCTCAGCACCTGGGATATTTTAGCAAAAATCAAACAAACAAACAAAAACAGATAACAATGTCTGGTTTCTTAGAACCTAATTTTTAGATTGAGGGAGAAGATAGGAGAAGGAGAAGATAATGCCCTGTAAACATAATAAATAAGTTGTATAACTGTAAGAAAGTGATAAGTGCTATGGAAAAATTTAAAGTGGAACAGGGTAATGTGTTAATGTGAGGAGGGGGACAGTTTGCAATGTTAAGATGATTAGAGCAAACTTCACTGAGAAAATGACGTTTAAACAAAGATTTGGAGAAGGTAAGTGGATTAGCATGTGAATATCTAAGGACATAATGTCCCAGGCAGAAGGGCAGCCAGTGTATGCCCTGTGGCAGAAGAATTCCTTAACCATAGGAGGCTTGATGTGCTTTTGTGTTGAACTGGCTTCAAGGTTAAAGAATATGTGAGCATTATCAAAGCTTACTGACTCCTTTAATTTCTGAGTGGCTGCCTAAAGTGCTTATCTTCAGTCATCTGTGTTGTATCCATTAGCCCCCTAGAGCTTCTGCAGTATCTGTCCCTTTGTATGGCTCAGATGCTATTATTCCCAGTAGACAACTGGGAATCTGCTTTAATCTAATTGAAGGCCCACTGAAAACTTATCAAACACCGATTCTGAGAGTAGAGCAGATACAGATGGCCCTACTCAATTTAGTATGTGTGGTGGACAGAATAATGTCCCCCAAACATGATCACAGCCTAATCTCTAGACCCTCTGAATATGTTACCTTACATGGGAAAAAGGATTGTGCAGATGTGATGACTTTGAGATAGGGAAGATTATCCTGGATTATCTGGGTGGCTCAATATGATCACAAGGGTCCTAATAAGAAGGTAGTAGAAGAGTCAGAATCAGAAAAAGAGAGATTTGAAATGCATGTTGCTGGCTTTAAGATGGAGGAAGGAGCCAAGAAGCAAGGAATGCAGGCAGCCTCTAGAAGCTGAAAAGAAGCAAGGAAATGGATTCTCCCTTATAGCCTCCAGAAAGAACTTTAATATTAAAACTTCTTATCTCCACAACAGTAAGAGACTAAACTAGTACTGTTTTAAGCCACTAAGTTTGTGATAATTTGTTACAGTAGCAATAGGAAACTAATATGGTATGTTAGCAATCTGAATCCAGTTGCCCTGGGGAGTACCAATTCTAGGATATGTGCTGATCCCAAAGATCAAGGAGGATTCTGAGCTCTACAAATTTGGGTGAAGCTAGAAACCAAAGTTTTCTCAGTGCCTCCTGTGCTTTCTGAAGAGCTGTGTTATAGTTCATAGAGACTGTTGCCCAAATTTATCAGAAACTCTCAGTACTTTATACCAAGTACTACAAGGAGCCAGGGAAGACCCAGCCCAGCCCAGACCCTCAATGTAACTCAAAAAATTTGATTGCATGTAGATTGGCCTAGGCTTATGAGGACATGGAAGAATTGTTCACATTATTGCTTTTTTCCTCTATATACTGCATTGTTCTCCCATTACCTTGACAAGGCTAATGCTTTCAATATGCACTGGCAGGTTTGAACAGACTCTTCTATTTCTAAGACTTATAGCTTTGGAATGTGGGTTATATTTTGAGAACATTTGTATTTTGGTTTATACATTCACTGTAGGATGCATCATAGTCTATTGAAAAAATAATGAACACAACGAAGTAGATTCTAGTCTTAGCCCTTTGAAGATTGCATAGCCTTGAACAAGATACTTTGCCTTGCCGTACCACACTCTAGTCTCTCAAAAGTGTAATAATCCATAAGGTTATCAAGAGAATAAATGTTCTGAGATACATGGAAAAAGTGTTCAGAGGTAGAATTTCATAAATATTTAAAATAGAAAACGTTGGAACTGGAAAGCACCTTAGAGATAAAGTGGTCCAAGACTCATTCTATGAGAAAGGAAACTTTTGGACAGAGAAATACAGTGATTTACACAATGCCAGTAGCTGGTGAGGGATGGGCACAATGTCACATAGCCAATGGAGTTCAGTCCTCTTATTGCCATCCTCTTATTGCCATTGCTACATTCATTTTAACATCCCCATTTTTTCAAAAGAATCCAAAGTCCGAAAAAAATAAGCATATTCTTCAAGTTTTTCTTACAACTTTCTTTTCTAATATCCCATCAACTCTCACCGATAAATTGCCACTTCACTAAGATTAAAAGTGGGGCTATTAGCCTCTGGGTTATAGTATTCCTGGACAAATAAGTAGAAACAGGAAGGCGTTGAATAAGCAATTTTTTTACATGTATAAAAACTATGGTTTCCCTCAATTTCTATTCCCCGCAAATCTGTTGAAATCCCAACTCTCAATATGATGGTATTAGGAGGTGAGGCTTTTAGGAATTAATTGGGGTATGAGGGTGGAGCCCTTGTGAATGAGATTACTGTCCTTATAAAAGAGAACCCAGAGTGCTCTCTCCTTCTTTCTGTCATGTTAGAATACAATGAGATGTAGCTCATCTAGAACTAGGAAGAAGACCCTCATCAAACACTGAATCTGTCTGTACCTTGATCCTGGACTTCTAGGATCTCAACCTGTGAGAAATGAACATTTGTTATTTAAACCACCCAATCTATGGTATTCTGTTAGAGCAGCCTGAACTGACTTAGACAGGTGTCTATATCAATGAAATGTTCCTTCAGGACATTTCTACTAATTGAGCAAACTTAATTTATTCCTGAAGGTAGATATCTATGTAAGAATAGATTGTTTAGGTACTTCACCTTATACTGAGGTACACATAACTTTAAGTAAAGGCAACACCAAATATTTTTCTATGGCTTTTACTAGGTTAAGCATTTTAATTAAATAATTTAAAAATAGGTGGGAATCATACAAAATTGCTAAATGTGATTGTTTTTGACCTATAATAAAAACCTCATTTTATATTTTTCAAACTGATCACTGGATTCTCAATTTTAATATCCCTTTACTTTTAATATCCTTTCATAGACAAGGCTTTTAACTTTAAGAATTCAGTTTAGATTTTTAAATGAGGAATAAAATGCACACTTACCTCTTTACATATCACCTTTAACACTTCCTTGATTCTATTCTAATTCAACCTATGCTTTGCTTCAAACCAATAGCATTAATAAAATAAAAGTCACAAAGATTGTAGATGGAAAGCTTGCTATGAAAACCACATATCCTGACTCCTATTCCATGACTCTCCAAAACACACTGAGCAATGTGGCCATAGTGGATTTCACGAGCGAGGTCTCCAGTAATGGACACTGTCTTGGTAATCTATAAAGTGAGAAAGAAATATAGGGAAACAGTGTATCTCTAACTAAATACTTTAGTAAATGATTACCTTTTTGTTTTAGTTTTCAATTGTAGTTTCTAAATACAGAAGGAAAAAAAGAATTAGACAAGTTTAGCAAAATATACTGAATCCTCCTTCCCCCAGGGAAGGTAGAAATTTGAGAATCACTGTGCAGTGGGTCAAATTGAGGCATTTTTAGTTAGTGTGGGAATCCTTTGTTACCACGCATGGAGAGAAGTGGATGCACAGTTAGCATAATTAAGACTGGGGTAGACTTTTTCAAGGAATAGAGTAAAAGTCACACTGGAGGAATATGTATTCTCCATGTAGTCTTGACTAGATATTTTCAGGAACAAATGATGATGTACATTTACCTTTAAATATGTTAGGAATCTAGTAATCACACTGTGGGTTAAAACATATTCATGAAACCCAAAGTTAATGAAGTGAATTACAACCAAAATTTTTTTAATGAGCTAGAGAAATGGAAACAAAGTATACCATATATAAATAAAAAGTAACATTTTGTGAAATTTTGTTATGGTTTTATGTAAAGAAAGGAAAGAATTTTGTACTTTTTATTCTAGACTACAGTCCTTTTTCTAAACTCAGGAACTCCTGTGGATTTGAGGATTCATCAATTTTCCTTATTACATTAACTCATGAAATTTGCTGGAAGATAATGGTATTAGATCTAAGATAACTAAGAACCTGTCCAAGAACTATGTATCAGACCAAGCACCTGTAGATTGTTGTCAAGACTGATTATTGAAAACTGGTATTGTTGACATAGAATTGTTTCAGAAAATGGTCACTAGTCATGTACCCCTCAGGAGTTCATATAATTAATCACTGCACCTAAGGGGCTACATCACTAGCTAGGATAAAAGTTTAAGGAACTTCAGAGCTGATGCCTTCCCTAAGCTTTTCTGTACACACTCAGCCTCATCTCTTTTGATCTTGCATGCTCCATGAACAGAATAATTATGACAATAGAAGTTGGACGTAGGGGTCATAAGACCTCCAGTTTGCTGTTTCTGTGTATACTATATTTGGTCCTGTCCAGTATCTTTTCTTAAAGTTAAGTAGAATTAATCCTGGGTGAAACTATCCTTCAAGAGTTTGTTGATCTGAACTCAAGACAACCACTGCCAGTAGGGTAGAGTGTAGAATTGCTGGTGATGAAAGAATTAGATTTGAAGAACCAATTGTTTCTATTCATACATCCTCACCGTGAGACGGGAAATGACCCACCCATCACCTATATCAGTATCCTAAGAAGTCTAAGTGATAGTACAAGACCTTGTTAACATTAGCTGACATCCATGGTAGTAAAAGTTGCAAGAACATGATGATGGATCATGGACTCTTTTAGCCTTCGCAGAAGTGATGTGTCCACAAAATAGAAAAAAAACCACAAACTTTAAAAGGGACTTTAGGAGAAAAATGGTGAGAAAAGGGGGGATAGAATGAGTTTGAGCAAAGTGCTCACATGCTTGTTAGCCTCCTTAATATACATACACACACATGCACGTTCACAAGGACACACACACAGAGGCTGTACACATCTATTCCAACTCTGAACTATCAAGTTGTCACTGGAGAAGTCAGACAGTGTGGAAATTCCAGTTCATAGGTGTTTGGCAAGGTATGATATTATGCAGAACCAGATAGAACAGAACAACATGGGCACAGAGATCAATGTTCATTCTTAGGCCATAAGAAAACTGTCCACTTGCCTGGATACACTTCCAGGGGATAGGTAGAAACTTTCCTTGGGCTTAGACAGGGATAAGCTCACTTACTTAGTTGCACAAATGAGTTCTTGTGATGTGAGTCAAAAATGTTTATATCCAATAGCAGTTGTAGAACTCAGAAGAGTGAATGTTTCACATTCTTGAAAAAAAATTTGCTTCAATTTTTTTATCTTTTACACAAAATAGCAATTTTGAAATAATACCCATTTCTTTTTGTTAGTAGGAGGTATCTTAGCACTATTCCAGTAAGCCACTGTGTTTTCAAGGTTAAGAGGTAACTGTGTCAATTGTATTTAGTCTACATATTTCCTACTAAATGTTGGAAAGCACGTAGAAGTAACACAGTTAAATCAATTCCTCGTTGACATTTTTGACACAGATGAATTGGCTCTTTTTACTAATGAAAAACATTTTCAGTGTAAATAAAATAATCTTGATGTTTATGAAGCATCTACAGGGTGTGCAGGAAAAGTGTTAATGGCTTTCCAGAATCTTTCCAAAAACTTCAGGGTGGATCAAACGCTTTAGAGTTTTGTTTTATTTTTTCTTGTTTTTAATTTTTCATTTGAAAATAAGAGACTTTAAGAACCTTATAGTTTAGCTGTAGAAATAAAATAAAAGACCAAAAAAATATAAAAGGTCCTTAAAGGCAGTACATGACTGAGTGTCAGCTAAATGCTCCTGGTGGCTGGGACACAGGCTGCCCTGCTCTGCTTGAGTCTTCTCTGGCATACTGCAGGTGACTCTGTTCAGGGGAATGTGGGAGATTCTCTTTACCTTTACTGCCAGCAAAGTGCATACCCTGCACTTTCCTTGCTCTAAAGAGATTGTTAGAGCCCAATGTTCTGACATTTAAAACTTAATAAATGTAGACATAGAGTATGATTTTTGCATAATTTAAATCTCCATCTCATTAAAAATAAAATTTTAAATAGAGAGGGGAAAGGAAAGATACACTCAACCACCTACAAGATAATAATGAGAGAAATAAAGTGAACTATTGGCTACTTTTTCTCAGAAATTACTTTTCTGATATAAAATCATCTTTATGAAAAGGATATACAGCACACTTAAATCATCTTTTACTTTCAACATTATGAGTTATTTGGATTTGAGGGGTTAATAAATAATACCCCACATTAGGAACCAAGGCAAGATGGGCATAGGAGTCAAGCAGGTAGAGATAAACCATCAGTTTATTACTAACAGAGTTGTTGAGTTGTGTGTCTTTAGCCTTGTTAGCCAAATGGGCCTGCAAGGAGTTTACTCTTTAATTAGACTTTCATTTTCAGACACATTCATTGTCAGGTTAGAACATTCCCCTTCCCTACTGCCTTATCCCACAAAAACTGTTTGATCCTGCAAACTTACTGTATGGTCTTGAGCAGGAGAGTTGCATATGGTTGTTTTTTTTTTTTTTAAGTCAATATGATCTTTTCCCCAAACTCACCCATCAGAATTATCTTTCCTTTATTTTATTTTATTTTTTTTATTTTTTTAAAGATTTTTTATTTATTTATTTGACAGAGAGAGACACAGCAAGAGAGGGAACACAAGCAGGGGGAGTGGGAGAGGGAGAAGCAGGCTTCCCACTGAGCAGGGAGCCCGATGTGGGGCTCGATCCCAGGACCCTGGGATCATGACCAGAGCCGAAGGCAGACGCTCAACCATCTGAGCCACCCAGGCGCCCCTTCCTTTATTTTAGACGAAGGAGGGAGAAGGCCACAAGCAAGGACTGGTTAACATCAACTGGTCAAGTCACTTTGTCTCCTTGGTTTTTCAGTGCCTTTGCCATTGTGGATGCTTTTTGGTGGGTATTATATGTATACAAAGATTTTCAGGGCGCCTGGGTGGCTCAGTGGGTTAAGCGACTGCCTTCAGCTCAGGTCATGATCCCAGAGTCCTGGGATCGAGTCCCACATCGGGCTCCCAGCTCAGCGGGGAGCCTGCTTCTCCCTCTGACCCTCTCCCCTCTCGTGCTGTTTCTCTCTCTCTCTCTCAAATAAATAAATAAATAAAATCTTTAAAAAAAAAAAAAAAAAGATTTTCATACTTTATGTCTACTCCCATTTTACCCACCGACTTTCCTCTATCCCACACTTCCTTATCTTCAATATTCAGGTTCTTTTCTTCCAGGCCCCTGAATAGCTAACTAGGGCATCTACTCCTGTGCAGGAATACATGCTTTTCTCACCTCTAGTCACCTTCTTTCCAAAGGGGTGGACCAGGTGAACCCTTTGCAGCTTTTCTCGCTGGGAAAATTTGCCCTGTTGTATTCTTTTTCAAGGCCATTTCTGAATATTACTGTAATGCAGCCACCACCCATTTTTGGCTTGTACTCATATAATGATCCAATGCATTCTTAAGCCAAGCTGGGACTTTTTCCTTCTCCTTCAGCTGGTTAATTGGGACTCTCTTTCCAGGTAGCTATAAGGGAGAGGTAAGGTGTGTTATGGTGATAGGTGGTGTGAGGGTCTGTGTTACCGTTTGTGCAACTTATTTGTACCCTCTAGTCCTATGTGAGTGTAACAGCAAATACACAATTTCCATCTTGTCATGAACTGCTGTTGCATCTGTCTGTCTTTATGACATAGCAAGACCAGCCCAAAATGGGCATTCCAGATAATCCCTTAGTATCTCATGGTCACATGTTCCATCTCTACTAGGGCCTAGTCAAAGAGCAGAACCTGTTCTCAAAAGTGAAATAATTCTGTTACAACACTCATGTCCTTGTTTCTGACCTCCAGGGGGCTGGGTTGGGATTCTTACATTGGAGATGGCTATAAACTCCACACTACATGTTTTCCTACCACTGGTACCTGCAACAATATTGATTTACCAGATCATGAGACCCAAGTGACAGGGCTGCTTACACTACAGCCAGGATCTGCTTCAGACTGCTCCCTACTCAAAGCAGGCAGCCTTTTGTGTCTCCTAGTATATGGGTCTGATCACAATGTTTAGGTGTATAATGTATGCCTTTAAAGCCAAAGTGGCCAGCTAGGCTTCATTCTTTAGAGCCATGTATGTGAATTCAGAAATTTAAAGTTTACTTTGAAGGGGCTGTCTCAGGACACTCCTGACCACTGCATTCTTACAAACTTTACTGTGGATTTATCTACCACCCTATGGAGCACAAGTGTCAAACCACTGCCTCTACTTTACTAGCCACCTCTTGCTCATCCTGCCCCATCTACATGGTATCTTTCATGTATTGTATGGATGTGATTTTCTGTGGGATGTCCAGATAGTCCAGATCTTTTTGGACAATATTATGATGGAAGGGGGGGAGCATGAACATGGCCCTGACAATAAACCGTTAATTAATATTATCTTTTCCCTGTGAATAGAAACTGTTTCTCATCCTCTTTTCTGATTAGAATAGAAAAGAAACATTCGCCAAATCAGTGACAGCAAAGCATGTTCAAGACCCTATTAATCTGTTCCAGTAATTATACTACATCCAACACAGCAGAATTGATTGAACTTGTGAAGGTCCATGGTCATTCTCCAGGATTCATTCATTTTCTGCGGGGCTCTGAGTGGCAAAGGAAATTAAAATATGATATGATTTAAAAAAAAACCTCCCTTTTATCCTTTAGGTCTTTAATGGTGGCACTAATCCATACCAACCCCATTTGGTTGTGATATTGCTTTTTTACTAGCTTTTACTCACAGGCCAATAACCCAACTTCCAATGGGAGTTACTTTAACTACCAAACATGTCAATCCTGATTATACATTTGGGACCTGGAAATGACCATGGAATGTGTTCAACACCCAGTGGACCACTAAGAGATTGACTTCCTCTAAAATTCCATTTATTATCTAGCTTCTGTATACCTCACTCTATCAGGGAGGGAATGATGATATTTTGGATCTTCGAATATCAGTGTCAGCCCATCTCTGTGGGCATTAGTCCTTGCTATGTCTCGGTATTTCACTTTCCTCAGTGTATAACCTGAGTCAAATTCTTCAGGCCCATTGGTTTAGCACTGCTGGAATTCTTAGAGTATCTATTTGCCATTGTGTTACGGGGTGCTTCCTCATAGGGACTCAGCCACCAATTCAGTCAGTAGTTTCCAGATATGAATATTGGTTTAGGACCTGGACCTGAACAAGGAAATCACAACTTTTTTTTAAAGATTTATTTATTTATTGGGGGGGGGGGCAGAGGGAGAGGGAGAAGGAGGAAGGAGACTCCCTGTGGAGCCCAACGCAGGGCTGGATCTCACAACCCTGAGATCATGACCTGAACCGAAATCAAGAGTTGGACACTTAACCAACTGAGCCACACAGGCACCCTGGATCACAACTTTTTATTAGGATAATTTCCCTCATCCTCCTGCTTCTCCATCCTTGCCTTCTTATACTTGTAGATGTTAAATAGGACCCTAAGTGACTTGCTAATGGCATGCACCTGGGGATACCATGTTCTATTAACCATCTTCACAACTGCTGGCAGGTCAATCTCCCTTGGCTCTCCCTCTGACTTTTCTACTTCCTATGATAATGTGGTCCCCAGTGTGTGTCAATTAAGCTCAGTCATCTGGCTTTTATTACTTTGGGGCCAGGTCCCTGTGGCACTTACCAGCCCAACTCTGTAGCCACCTATCCTACTGTCAGCCCTAGCCTGAAGAGGAGAGCATAAAAGAACAGCTTTGTGATGTTGGCACCCTCTCATGAACACATTCTTCATGGCTTTGGTAAATGGTGTGTTTCTGGTGGTCCTTTCAGGAAACAATCTGTGGTGGGTTTTCTGGGCTCACAGAATACATTCAAACCAGCATAAACACTTTTCTCAATCCTCCTTCCTCTTCTGTATGCCAGAGAAACCCAAGCTTCCCATGGTTTCTCCAGGCTTTTAAGAGCCAACCTAGTAGCCTATCGTCCAATCCTCTATGGTTCCTGCTAGGTTATTATATCCTATGTCCCAAAAACCTGACCCCCAAATCAATGAATCCTTACTTGTATAATACAGTCTTGTGTTTAAGGCCCCTGATCAAGGGCTCCCAATATCAAATCCTAGGGATATCACTATGGTTCCTATAGGTACATGCCAACTAATTCTTGCAGCTTCTTTTCTCCTTTATTAGTCCCTGTATGTTCCCAATTATGCTGGGATTTAATACTAGGTATTGGCTTGACTTTGCGATTAGGTAGCTAGCTGGCTAGTTAGCTAGATAAAACAGTTCCTATAGCAGAAACCTGTTGCCTCGAGAGAAAGAGGTTGCTCTTATGTCTTCTCACATTCTAGGTCATACTGACAAGTAGTGGGGGGCACCTGTACCAGTTTTGAGAGTTCATAGGGGGCATGCAGAACCCAAAACACAGTGCATACACCCAGATGACCATACCTGCTTTGGCATAACACTCCTGCCTTAGCTAAGCATTTATTAAGTTCTGTGACCCCAATTATCAGCTTTCACATTTCTCTTCAGCTGTGTCTCCCTCTTCAACTATAGGAAATAAGGGCCTTTTTGTCATCCAAAGAAGTCCTTACCTCTCAGACTTAGGCTTTGATTCTTATTAATGGTTCTCAGTTTCTCATTATCCCTTGGCCTAGCATCAGTACAACTTAGTAATAAGAAGCCAATTTCACTGTCTTTTTTTTCTTTTCACTGCCTTTTTAGACATTGCTTTCCCCAAGGGTACCAGAATATACCACAATAAGATATGCCTCTTTGGCATATGGACTATTTTACCAAAGGCCACTGAGAATTGGCAGATACAGGAAAACCCTTAAAAACAGGGATATGTTTTCCTTTTATAAAGGAAATTTACATTTATAAAGAAAATTTCCATTTGTAAAGGCATCTCTCTCTATAGTATCAGGAAGAGGAGGACCCATATAACTTTTATCAGTGGAGAAGACACTGAATAAACACAACAAACCTTATTAAATAACTCTGGATTTGGAGGAGTTAAGATGGCCAGGTAGTAGGGGGACTTTATGCTTGCCTCATCTCTTGAACCCAGCTAGGTAATTATCAAATCATTCTAAACACTCAGGAAATCAATCTGAGGACTGAGAGAACAAACTGCACAACTAGAGGGAGAAAAGAGGCCACATCAGGGGAGGTAGGAGGTCTGAAGACATGATGTGGGGAAGAAAAGAATCATAGGTGCTGTGAAGGGGAGGGAGCCTTGATCACAGAGAGAAGAGAGAGAAAGAGATAAAGCAGCACACAGGAGATTGCACAAGAAAAACACTTCCCCAATACCATTGACAGGGAAAATGAGAAGGGCTGATTATCACAAGTTTTTACAAGCAGTGGAGCTGAAATGTCTGAAATTTCAGAAGTCCATGCCATTGCCAGGGTTGAGCCTGGTGGGCATTGTTGGGCTCCTGTTGAGAAGGAGGGCAGAGGCCTAGGAACAGACAGCATGGTCTGAGGATCCCCTGGGTTACACTGGGAGAGGCAGTTCCCCTTCTTGGAGTACATTTGGGAGAGATGGCACTACCTCTCTGGAAACAAAACAGTCCATGGGCACCATTGAGCTGCCCCTGCTCATATGTGAAGAGAGATATATGCTGAGAACAGCTAATCTGGATGCTGGCTTTTTGCTATGCTTTACCATAAAATCCAAGCCCCTGCTGGTCATGTGACTGCTTTTCTGGAACAAACTGTACAAGCCACAGTGCAGCAAGACCCTCCCCCAGAGGATAAGTGCAGCTCTGTGTTATACCAGGTCCCTGAAATTTGGAGTTTTGAACCCAGCTGGCACACCTGAGATAAAACACAGGAGCTCTGCACTGCCTCTGAGAAGGTGTGGACACAGGGTGAAGGCAGGGATCTGATGGAAGCCTGGGACACAAAAGGGGAGATTGTTTGCCCTTCTGTGAGGGCTTCCTGAACAGCAGAGGGCACGAACTCCCTTCTATGGGGAAGAGATTGGGCCAATGCCATTTTTCACTCCTCCCATCAGCATGGATGGACTTCAGCAAGCAGCCCAGAACACACAATGGAGGCTTGAGCCTCTTACACCAAGCCCCAGCCCTCTAGGCTCTACAGGTGCCTTTTTTAATAGGGCAAGTATGACTGAGAGCCAAAGCAGCAGCAGGCCCTTCCCCCAGAAGACTAGCACAACCTCCCCCCCCACCACCACCACCCACACACCAGGTCTACTGATCATAGAGTGCTGCAAAGTTTTAGCTCTGGTGGAAATAGGACCAGACACAGGCTTTCCTAACACAGCGAAGACAGAGATCTAGACAAAATGCCAAGATGGAAGAATTCATACCAAAAGAAAGAACAAGAAGAGATCATGACCAGGGAGCTAATCAAAATAGATATAAGTAATACGCCTGAACCAGAATTTAAAACAACAATCATAAGGATACTAGATGGGCTTGAGAAAAGCATAGAAGAAACCAAAGAGACCCTTACCACGGAGATAAAAGACCTAAAAACTAGTCAGGCCAAAATAAAAAATGCAATAACTGAGATGCAAAACTGGCTGGATATAATGATGACAAGGATGGAAGAACAAATAAGCAATATAGAAGATAAAATTATGGAAAATAATGAAGCTGAAAAAAAGGGAAAGAAAAATACTGGATCACAAAAGTGCACCTTGGGAACTCAGCAACTCCATAAAGCGTAATAACATTTATATCATAGGAGTCCCAGAAGAAGAAAGGGGGAAAAAGGGCAGAAGGTTTATTTGAGCAAATTATAACTGCAAACTTCCCTGATTTGGGGGAAGAAACAGGCATCCAAATCCAGGAGGCACAGAGAATTCCCATCAAAATCAACAAAAGCCAGCCAACACCAGGAGTATTGCAGTAAAATCTGCAAAATAAGAGATGAGGAAAGAAAGCAAGGGAAAAGTAATCCCTAACCCACAAGGGAAGACAAATCAGCAGCAGATCTCTCCATAGAAACCTGGCAAGCCAGAATAAGGGGCATGATATATTCAACATGCCAAATGGGAAAAATATGCAGCCAAGAATACTTTATCCAACAAAGCTGTTATTCAGAATAGGAGAGATAAAGAGTTTCCCAGGCAAACAAAAACTAAAGGAGTTTGTGACCACAAAACTAGCCCTGCAAGAAATATTAAAGGGGACTCTTTGAATGGGAAAGACCAAAAGCAACAAAGACTAGAAAGGAACAGAAAAGGAAAATCTCAAGAAACAAGGACTTTACAGGTAATATAATGGCACTAAATTCATATTAATGAAGAATCACTCTGAATGTAAATGCACTAAATGCTCCAATCAAAAGACATAGAGGGGGCATCTGGGCGGCTCAGTAAGTTAAGTGTCTGCCTTTGGTTCAGGTCATGATTCCAGGGTCCTGGGATTGAGCCCTGCTTTAGTCTCCCTGCTCAGTGGGGAGTCTGCTTCTCCCTCTCCCTCTGCCCCTTCCCCTATTTGTGCTCTCTCTCTCTCTCTCACTTGCACTCTCTCTCAAATAAATAAATAAAATATGAAGAAAAAAGACAGAGTATCAGAATGGATTAAAAAAAAAAAAACCACAAGACCTATCTATAAGCTGCCCATAAGAGACTCATTTTAGACCCAAAGACACCTCCAGATTGAAAGTGAGGGGATGGAGAACCATCTCTCATACTAATGGATGTCAAAAGAAAGCCAGAATAGCCATACTTACATCAGACAAACTAGATTTTAAACCAAAGACTGTAACAAGAGATGAAGAAGGGTGCTATATCATAAGAAAGGGGTCTATCCAACAAGAAGACCTAACAATTGCAAATATTTATGCCCCCAACTTGGGAGCAACCAAATATATAAAACAATTAATAATAAACATAAAATAACTCATTGATAATAATACAATAATAGTAGGGGACTTTAACACCCACTTAGAACAATGAACAGGTCATCTAAGCAGAAGATCAACAAGGAAACAACAGCTTTGAATGACACATTGGACCAGATGAATTTAACAGATATATTCAGAACATTTCATCTAAAATCAGCAGAATACACATTCTTTTTGAGTGGACATGGAACATTCTCCAGAATAGATCACATAAGGGATCACAAATCAGGCCTTAACCAGTACAAAAAGATTGAGATCATACCATGCATATTTTTAGACCACAATGCTATAAAACTTGAAGTCCACTACAAGAAAAAATTTGGAAAGTACATGAGTACATGGAGGTTAAAGAACATTTTCCTAAAAAATGAATGTGTTAACCAGGAAATTAAAGAAAAAATAAAAAAACACATGGAAGCAAATGAAGATGAAAACACAGCAATCCAGATCCTTTGGGATGTAGCAAAGGCGGTCATAAGATGGAAGTATATAGCAATACAGGCCTATCTCAAGAAGCAAGGAAAGTCCCAAATGTACAACCTAATTTAAACCTAAAGGAACTAGAAAAGGAAAATAAAAAAGCAAATAAAGCCTAAAGCCAGCAGAAGGGAAATAGTAAAGATTAGAGCAGAAATAAATGATATAGAAACAACAACAAACCAGTAGAACAAATCAATGAAATTAAGAGCTGGTTTTTTGAAATAATTAATAAAATTGATAAACCCCTAGCCAGACTTATCAAAAAGAAAAGAGAAAGACCCAAATAAAATCATGAATGAAGAGGAGAGATCACAAGCAACACCACAGAAATACAATTATAAGAGAATGTTACAAAAAATTATATGCCAACAAATTGGGCAATTTGGAAGAAATTGATAAATTACTAGAAACAAAGAAACTACCAAAACTGAAACTGGAAAAAATAGAAAATTTGAACAGACCCATAACCAGCAAAGAAATTGAATCAGTAATCAAAAATCTCCCAATAAAACAAAACTCTTGGGCCAGATGGCTTCCCAGGGGAATTCTACTAGACATTTAAAGAAGAGTTAATACCTATTCTTCTCAAACTGTTCCAAAAAATAGAAACAGAAGGAAAACTTCCAAAGTCATTGTATGAAGCCAGCATTACCTTGATCCCAAACCAGACAAAGACCCCACTAAAAAGGGGAATTACAGGCCAATCTCCCTGATGAACATGGATGCAAAAATTTTCAAGAAGATACTAGCAAATCAAATCCAACAGTATATTAAAAGAATTATTCAGCATGATCAAGTGGGATTTATTTCTGGGCTGTAGGGGTGGTTCAATATTCACAAATCAATCAATGTGATACACCACATTAATAAAAGAAAGAATAAGAACCGTATGATCCTCTCAATGGATGCAGAAAAAGCATTTGACAAAATACACCATCCTTTCTTGGTAAAAACCCTCAACAAAGTAGGGATAGAGGGAACATACCTAAACATCATAAAGGCCATATACAAAAGACCCACAACTAGTATCATCCTCAATGGGGAAAAACTGAGAGCTTTTCCTCTACAGTTGGGAAGAAGACAGGGATGTCCAATCTCACCACTGTTATTTAACATAGTACTGGAAGTCCTAGCCTCAGCAATGAGATTAAAAAAAGACATAAAAGACATCCAAATTGGCAAAGAAGTAGTCAAACTTTTACTTTTTGCAGACAACATGATACTCTATGTAGAAAACCCAAAAGACTTCACCAAAAAATTGCTAGAACTGACAACAAATTCAGCAAAGTCACAGGATACAAAATCAATGTACAGAAATCTGTTGCATTTCTATACACCCATAATGAAGCAATAGAAAGAGAAATCAAGGAATAGATCCCATTTACAATTGCACTAAAAACCATAAGATACCGGGAATAAACCTAAACAAAGAGGTAAAAGATCTGTACTCTGAAAACCATAGAACACTTATGAAAGAAATTGTAGATGACACAAAGAAATGGAAAAACATTCCATGTTCATGGATTGGAAGAACAAATACTGTTAAAATGTCTATACTGCCCAAAGCAATCTATACATTCAATGCAATCCCAATCAAAATACCACCAGCATTTTTCACAGCTACAACAAACAATCCTAAAATTTGTATGATACCACAAAAGACCCTGAATAGCCAAAGCAATCTTGAAAAAGAAATCAAAGCTGGAGGCATCACGATTCCAGACTTCAAGTTATATGACAAAGCTTTAGTCATCAAGACAGTATGGTACTGACATAAAAACATACAGATCAATGGAACAGAGTAGAAAACCCAGAAATGGACCCACAACTATTATGGTCAAATAATCTTTCACAAAGTAAGAAAGAATATCCAATGGAAAAAAGACAGTGTCTTCAACAAATGGTGTTGGGAAAACTGGACAGCCACATGCAGAAGAATGAAACCCGACCACTTTCTTATGCCATAAACACAAATAAATTCAAAATGGATGATAACATGTTATTTAAGGATAAACTGTATTTTGAATTAATTAAGCTAATAATCCACAAGTACCAATCATCTGATTGTTTTTTAAAGTTTTATACTCTGTACATCTTTCTATTTTGATTGTCTTTTGTCTCCTCTCTGCCAAGACATGGTTTCTACAAAAACTCCATTTTAGAATAATTTCTTTACACAAATTCTCACATGCACTAGGCATTTTCTGGGAAGCCACAGGTAATGCTTCTTTCTAGAAAGACACTCACATCCTAGCCTCTCTTACTTGGTATCATAGTGATCTGTTTGGCTTTGTAATACTAATTCTTACTTTCTCCCTTTTCGTCATATACCATTCTAACTAGAAATTATTAGCCTAAATGGTCTAAATAGCCCTACAATTAATACTGATTCAAATTAGCTGTCTACACAGTACCAATTTGACCCTCTTTATTCAGTTGAACCCTTTGAGGGATTTTTTTTCCCAGATGAGTTGAGGATATTTAGCAGCTTGTAACTTTTATATTGCTAGATTTAGACACATTTTAAATTCTTCTACACAAAAGTGAGTTTGACTCCATAAGTTTTGACTGACCATTACTTTTTATCCAGAGATTTGAAAAGGAGAACAGTCCAGGAAAATTGGCCAAAAGGTAGAGGTAATGCTGCTTCATTTAAGATTTTCAGGTCCCCTTTTTTACTTCATACAATTTGGTCCATTTTCTCATATCCTTTTTATTATGAGGTTAGAACCAAGCACCTAAACTATTGAACAGTCTTCTTGCTAGCTGACAAGCTCAGTGCAAGTACTTCTTGACTTTCTATTACATGTTAGATATTATGGAAAAAATGAAAAAATTCATAAAGTATAGTCCCTATCCTAATGAAGTTGACAATGAATGGGTAGTTTTAAACAAGTAACTACGTCACGAAGCAGAAAATCTATTAATTTGAACAAATTATATTGATTATAAAACAAAGTAACATACAAGGTATAGTAGGAACTTCAGAAAGGAGGGTAGGATGTAGTTATTTGGACTGAGATTTAATGAATGAAAAAGAGTCACCAGAAAAAAAAAAGAAAGAAAGAAAGAAAAGAGAAGAAGAAAAGATTTTGAGAAGGGCATTCAGGGAAGAATGATCAGGAAGCATGCAGTCCTTGAGAAATAAACATGTTATATTTGAGGAATAAAATTAAGTCTTAAGTTGTCAAAGTATGAGTTCAGGGGATTGTAGCATGAGGTAAGGTCAGAAAACAGAGGCAGACCACAATATGTCTTGTCTAGTTTTGGTGTAAAGTCTTTTCTAGGTTCAGTGGAAAGCCTGCAAATGGTTTTAAGCAAGGGAGTTACATTTTATGCTTTGTGCTCATTACATTCTATAATTCTATGATACAATTTCTTATATATATACAATGTATTATATACTATAACTGGATGTTATGTATTATATCTTATGTATACATATATAAGTGATTACTTATAAATTAAATAAGCATACTATTCTTTATTTGTGGCTACAGAGATAGAATCTAATATTATGAATATTTTTCTCTTTTGGATTTCCCCCAATATGATTGTTTTGTGGTTCTATTTATTTATCCCTTACTTTGGTAGGACCTTGAATATATGGTTCCATCTCATGAGGTTTTGACATCAAAAGTTAGTGAAGAGACATATTCTGATATGATCCACAGATGTACTAGAGACGGGTGCTGCTCACCAAATTCTCCAGGTGCTCTCCAACAGTTTCTAGTGCTTCTTGCAGTAATGTGGAGGCCAGTGGGTTATGCATAAGAATTATGAGTATTACTCCTGGGCTGAGGCAGTTAAGAGCCAATTAAGACCTTTGGCTTGGAGGTCATGTGTTGAGACGGTTGTCTCATGGCCGGGTGAATCCTATTTTCTAAGTCAAAATGCTCCCAGCAACCTGCAACACATTTTGTAAGGAGAAGTAAACTTTTGTGCTACATCCTTGAGATCTCTGAAGACTTTTTTTATTGTGATTGCTTAGTGTTAATTACGTTGACTAATAAATAGGCAACCTATTCCTCCAGTGAGCAGAAGAAAATAGCCTAAGAAGGTCTCATACCCTTAGAAACGCAAGTTCTTCTCAATCCTCTTACTACTCTAGAACTCACCATGCGTGAGGACCTAGTAATCCTTTACATTTGCTTAACAGCTTAAAATTTACATATGGCAACCAATGAAAGACAAAATCACAAGCAGCAACATAAAATACATGCACTTATTTGGGGGCTTAGGGACTGCAACTCAGGAGAAATTGAAACTGTGCTCTGGAGAGACAAAGGAGGTTAGAGTTTTTAAAGAGGAAGGAGGGAATTTACATAAATTGATTTGAATGAAATGTGATTGGTGCTAGTATAGCTACAGTTACACTAATATATATGTGATTGGTTGCTAGGGCTAGTCTTAGGTGGAAAGTCCATTCATGTCCATTTTAACATATAGCAGATGCCTTGGCTTTTAACTGAGTTCAGCAAAAATTCCAAGAATTTGAGACAGAAGATGTGCATAAACCCCACTTCCTCAAAGTCCTCCTGGCTCCATTTTAAATAACTCTCTTAGCAAGGCTGATTTTATTTTATTCTCTTCATTATCACAAAGAGCAGCCATGCATATGCATACATACATTCATTCATACAAGATCTATTGTGATCTTCATTCGAAAGCCAGGGTGAGAATCATATTCCCTTTTAATCAATAAGGAAACTGATTAATGAGCTTAAATACCCTGTTCAATACACCTAGCTACCAAGAGAGAACTCTTTATTCCACTATAACCCTAAGTATGTGTGTATGCATGTAAAATATGTATGTATGTAACACACATATACATAGATGTTTAAATTTAAGTGGTCCTGAGCACAGCAGATAGTTAAATCCTGATTTCTTTTTCTCCTGATTTCTAAATCTGTCACCTAGAGTATCAAAGAATAATGTTAGCAATTTATTGTCTCCAACCCACAAAATGGCTAAAGGTTAGGAAAGCTGAGGTGTTACCAAAAAAACAGGGGTCTGGGAGTCATGTCTTGTCTGTAAACATGCCAGTTGTATGTCCTTGACCCAGTCAATTACTGTCTGTAGGTCTCAGTTTCCTTGTTGATGAAATAAAGGTGCTGGAATAAATAATCTGTAATAACTTCTTTGGTTTTAAATGTTATACTTTTATATTGAAACCACTAGATGATAATCTCAGCAATAGAAGAATTTTACTCCACACTTCAAGAGCAGTCAAAGATGATTATTATACTTACTATGGTTTTAAAGAAGCATTGTTATAATTTAAGGAGTTGAATCAGAAGACTCAAGATATGTTTTAAATGGATTTGGAGATTATTTTAAGTCATAGTGTCTTTCAGTAAAACCACTTGAAAAAATTCACTGTTTGAGCTTTAATTTTAAAGGTTATTTTCAAGGGCCATAAGGTGAAGTGCAGTACAAATACCTAGATTTTCATTATTCCTTCATTATCAACTTCCTTCCTCATTCTGGGCAAGTAAATTGGTTCTTATATTCCTCCGTGAAAAATGAAAAAAACCCAAAAAACTGACTAGAATAATACGTGGCTACTGCAAGAAATCATTAGAAGTTCTTAGGGGGGAGAAATGAAAAGCACCCATTTACATTCTCTTGCTCATGGCGATTTGAATAATAATGATTACGCGGTGAGTTTCACTGAGAATCTACTAAGTGCTCAGCACTTTCTTTCACGTGGAGGATTTGGAAGAATTAATCTTCCTAGCCTATTCTACACTCTAGTTGTGGCATAATGGTTAAATGAAGGATTCATTTCCAAAAGTCAGTGACTTTTCATCAGCATTATCCCTAGAAGAAATGATGGAATAGGTAAAATTCATCTTCCTCCTTCTTGAGTTTCTTTCCCATGACTCTTGGCTCTTCTTGTTTCTGTTATGGATGCCTCACCAGTGCTGTTGGCTCCCAAGTCTCCGATCACAGGGAGCCAAGCTTTCTTTGACTCTGCTCTCGCCTGTGCTCCCCTCAGAACGGTCTTTTTTGGTGAAAGACGGACAAACGTGCTTCTTCAAATATGTAAATAATTGATATCACTTAATGATTTATTAAGGGAATATAGTAGATCGAACCATAAGAAAAGACATAAGTTAAATCTGTATCTCTAAGCAGGTGAAATGTCAGGTTTTAAATCCTGTTGGGAGGGAACAGTCCTGATACTTATTGAACACACTGTGTGAGCCTGATGCTGTGAAAGTGGTTTTCTCGTTTATTATCTTCTTTTATCTGTACAGTAACCTCATGGTTAGATATTATGCTTTTTTCATATAGAGATGAAGAATTGTGTTTGGGAAAGATTAAGCAATTTACTGAAGGTTACAAAGTCAGTAAAGTAGCAGAACTGGGATTCAGATCTAGGTCTGTCTGACTGCAAAATCCGCATTTTTCTTCTCAATCACATCACGTCTTCATGATTCTGAAATTATGTTTTGAAAAGAGCTGTAAGCCCCCGGGGCCAGCCCTGCTTAAAGCTTTATGGAAGCAGACTTTTAACTTTTGTTAATTGCCCAGTAATGCTAAGTTTTAAAACATCTCTCACAGTTCGAACCACTTTTCTCCAATATGGGTCTCATGTAACATACAAAATGCTCTGAAAAAAAGAAGAAAAAAGAAAGAAAAACGGAGTTTGTAACACCTACAAACAGGGGTAGTTGGTTACTTCAAACTCCATTTAAACTCCAGATATTTTTTTCTTGGTCATTCAATGTAACTTTTAGAAAAATATAAACCCCAGTGAAAATAATACAGATCTTTCTTTCTTTCTTTCTTCCTTCCTTTCTTTCTTTCTTTCTTTCTTTCTTTCTTTCTTTCTTTCTTTCTTTCTTTCTTTCTTCTTTCTTTCTTTCTTTCTTTCTTTCTTTCTTTCTTTCTTTCTTTCTTTCTTTCTTTCTTTCTTTCTTTCTTTCTTTCTTTCTTTTTTCTTCCTCTCTCCCTCTCTCTCTTTCTTTCTGAAAGGCTCTCTTCTAAAGGATGAAATGAAAGCTTTGTTATTTTTTTTTAACTTTAAGGACAATCTAGGCTATTTAATTTTGCATTAACTTTACAGCTTCTGCAGCACAAGCTATACTACATAGAGTTTGGAACTGGGTAGGCCAACCACCTGGATTTACTATACTTCCATCTTTTATTGCTTTAGAATATCCTTTTCTCAAGCTTGAAATATTGGAAGTCTGAAGGAGGAACAGAAAATTTAGCGGTGAGTTTAGGAGCATATATTCAAATATAGAGAACTTCCCAGTTCTTTTTGCCAAGACAGTACTAATCAAACACCACAACAACAGAAAAGACACACAGCAATCTCACTTAGGAATATAGAAGCAACAATCTTAAATAAAATGTTAGCAAGGAGAATCCACCATGACATTAAAACTAATACTATATCGTGACCAAAGGGAGCCTCTTTTCTCCAATATGAAGTTAGTTTAAAATGTAAAAATCTATTCATAACTTTTCACATCAACTAGTGTTAGTGTGTTAATGTTAAATAGTTAAAGTCATCTCAGTAGGGGCTAAGACATTTAGAAAACAATTATAAATACATTTGGAAATTTTTTTAACTTAGTAACAACAGATACAAAAACATTGTTAATTCTCCACAATGTCGTTTAAATTTTTCACCTCAAAATGATCCTAAAGATTACCTAGAAGTCTGAATTTTTAATCACAGTTAATAAAAAATTGAAAACAAAATCATTGCAGAATAATGTATTCTTCTAGATTAAGACATAAATATATAGTACATAAAATATCATGTTCTTGTTAAAGAAACAAGCATTTTCATGTAATAGAGACTGCCAAAATAGAATATTTATAAGAATTTAGTTCTTTGAATTAGTGGTTATTCAGTATGTTATTTTGTGACAAAGATTGGGGCAAAAAGGCCAAATGTTGGACTCTTGTAAATCTCGGGGTGGGATTAACTAACTAAATATAAAAACAAATCCACATAGGGGTGCCTGAGTGGCTCAGTCAGTTAAGCGTCTGCCTTCAGCCCCTCCCCCCGGTTCATGCATGTTCTCTCTCTCTGTCTCAAATAAATAAAATCTTAAAAGAATAAACAAATCCACATAGCTCCTAGGGGAAATTTAGTTTGTAGTAGGAAATGATTTTTAAAGAATCTATTAAAAGCTATG
The DNA here is from genome assembly GCF_964656455.1 of Halichoerus grypus. Taxonomy (NCBI): domain Eukaryota; kingdom Metazoa; phylum Chordata; class Mammalia; order Carnivora; family Phocidae; genus Halichoerus; species Halichoerus grypus. The sequence goes on from NC_135712.1 coordinate 56,165,821, forward strand.
AATTGTCAAACAATTACTAAATTAAAATATATTAAGAGTGAAAATGTCTATGGAGCAATTTGACTCCAAATGATGCCCATGATATATTTTAAGTGAAAAAGTAATTTAACAGAGCAGTGTATATTATAATAGTATTCCACTCACATGGGTGGGTATGTCTCAATGTGGGTAAATCTCAGTGTGGCTACTTATGTCTATAGAAAAAGGACTAGAAGTCTATTCAGCAAAATGCTAGTAGTTATTATCTTGGGGCAGTGGAATCATGGGTAGTTTTTATTTCCTTTCTGTATTGTCTAATACAGGATTATATATTATGTTTACATATTTTTACAAAGCTATTTCAATTCTTTTTTTTTAAGATTTTATTTATTTGAGAGAGAGAGAGAGCATGAGCTGAGAGATGGACAGAGGGAGAGGGAGAAGCAGACTCCCAGCCAAGCAGGGAGCCTGACGTGGGGCTCGATCCCAAGACCCTGGGATCATGACCTGAGCTGAAGGCAGACATTTAACTGGCTAAGCCACCCAGGTGCCCCACACAGTTATTTCAATTCTTGAGAAGGATTACCTTTTGGTTACTTGAGATAATATGTCTATAATTTGCAATTTTGATTCACTTATGGATGAAAAGAAGAGTACAATGTATTTTTTTGAACATGTCAGAAAAGAAAGTTAAATATTGACCTATAATACCTAGAAGACTGGGTAAACTAATCAAAGTTTCTGTAGTTAGATCTGTAGCCTCAGACTCCAAAATCTAAAATCTGAATCTTTTCTCTCGACTTAAGGAGAAATTTTTCAGTCTATTCTTGCTTATAAAATAATTCCCAGCTTCAACATGTGCATGTCCTACACAGGCAGTTAACAACTGCAAGTGTGTCTGTTCCAGAAGTCCATTCCAAAGTGCAGAAATGCCTTCAAACATTGGGTAAACTGAAGATTGTTATAGTCAGAAAGAACAAAATAAACAATGTTTAATGGCAAGCCACAGCTCAAATTAGTATTATTTTATATAATACATAATATAAAATCTTACATCTTATGTTATATGAATGTAAAATTATTTTATATTAATGCAAAAATATTTATAAGGCCCTCCTCTGTGAAACCATGCCTTATTACCACCTCCACCCACCACCCAATTTAGATTATTCTATGCATCCAAGTTTTTTCCATTATATTTAGTTTAACCCTTACTCTTGTTCCCAGTCACATCATACCCTACATGTCTCTATTAAATTTTAAGCTGCTTGTAATTACATAGTATACATCTTTGTCATGCTGATAGTTTCTAGTATATAACATACTATACAATGTAGGTGTTCAATGGATATTTATTAAATTGAATTGAGTAACAAAAATATTAACTTTACATAGTGTCTATCTATATCTACATCTATCTATCTATCATCTATTATCTATCTATCTATCTATCTATCTATTATAACCAATATTGGGCTAAGGCCACTTCCAGGGAAAACTAAAATATATATAAAAAAAATTTAGCATATGTAGTCCTATCATGAGGGTTAATTTATCAATGACCTTTCAATTTAATATATTTATTATTTATTTTAAATAATGACAATTTAAAACAGTGACACCCACAAAGCCAGTATCATTATTTAAAATGTTTAGTATGACCAGAACCCTGCTAAGAAATGTAAGATTATGAATTCACACAGAGTTTTGTAGATTTTCCAATTTAATTCATTCATCAAATACTAATTAAACATCTAAAATATTCCAGGTACAACATTAAGCCCCGGGGACTCAAAGATTAATACAACATGATCCTAACCTTAAGAAGTTTACAGCTTTTGGGGCAAGACAAAACATTCATCAAATCACTGAACAATGTGTGGAGATTAAGTTAGAGATCAATGCAATGCCATGGCATCCTTACGAGGAATGTGAATCTAGCCTGGAGGCCTTCCTGGAGTGGAGTGGTGTAGACATGTAAAAGTGGGCGTACATGTTTTGCAAACTATAAATACTATGCAAATATAGGCAAGTATTATTGACATACGTTCGTACTGAAGAGCTCCGCCTATAGGATAAGACAGTTAAATAGTCCGAAGTGAGGAATGATTACTCATTTTTGCTAAGACTCATACTGCTCTTTCCTTGAGTGGAACTATGGAAATACTACCTAGTGACTAGTGTTAAGGGAATGTCCAGAAAAAACAAAAACAGAAAAAATTACTGGTGCATTTAGCACAAGATTTAACTCTAAATCATGCGGCCCAGTGCTACATATTGTAGATATTAAATAATGTATTTTCAGTGACAGTCACAAACTTGGTCATTGCTTCCAAATAGTATTAAGACCTGAATTCCATGCACATCACAGCAAAGTTCAGTTGATACAACCTTAAAGCTATGTGTACCTAATTTAATGCATGCACTTTCAAATTATAAAAAAAAAAAATTACAAATTAAAATCAACAACATCCATATGTTGTAATTGTTGGCCCTGTTCTGTTTAAAGTAAATAGTTGATACTGGTTTTAACTGTAGAAAAATAGAGCCTCAGGTCCAGTTCCACGCTTAAGCAATATCTGTACTTTGACTTCCACAATACTAATGTTGAGAATGGCTATTCATAAAAGTTCTTACAATATGGTGTGAATGACTTCAACCAGGATTCATCTTTGGTCAGAAATCTGCCAGTGTGCTGCAGAATACTGGTTTAAATATGATGTCAGTTGGTAAATCTTGAAACCTAACTTGTTCACATGAAGGTAAGGTTAGCATGGCTGCATTATTGAAATATACATTAAAAATACATTTATGCCAATTACTGATGTGATTAGGAACATAAAAATTCTTAGTTTTCTATAACAGTTCCACTAACTATCAAGTATAGACTATGTTTTCTTCTAACAGAGCTTTAACTTCTTAGTTTACCATGTTGGTATCATCCTTGTATGATCGCACAATCTTTTTAGCACATTTTCTCCCTTAAAACTACCTAGAAATATTTGATTTTTACAGTGTACTCTGAGCTCATGCACCCTTCTTTTGGTGCTAATAGGATAATTAAAAGAAATCAATCCCAAGGGCACCCGGGTGGCTCAGTCGGTAGAGTGGGTGACTCTTGATCTTGGGGTTGTGAGTTTGAACCCCACATTGAGAGTAGAGATTACTTACAAAAAAAAGGAAAAAAAATTAAAAATCAAGCCTCAATATATGCATAGAAATTGTGGGGCAGTGCTTAGATATACAGTGTTTAAGAAATATATACTGCTATTAATATTTTAAATTGAACAGCAAAATGAGAACTCAAACATGAAATTTATCATAGGCAACTCATCAACGTTTGATAATGTTCAACAGAAAGGCATATACTTCCATTTGGGAATAAATGAAAATAAAGGAAAAGTTTAAAAACTGTTTTGTTTTGTTTTGTTTTGTTTTTTCAACTTCTGGAAATACCATTCAAGCCAATTTTGATGGGGGTGTCCTAAGTACAAACAGATGCCACTATCCCAAGCCACGTGTATTAGTTTCCATACAAACTTTCTCTAGACTGTAAAAGAGAAAGTGGAAGGACACGAAAAATATGAAACACTGTGAATCAGCAACTTCATTCTTCATTATGAATCCTTTTCATGTAGTGAATATAGTCCAAACAAACTGCTATGGACTGGAAAACTCCATATGTTTCAGACCAGCATAGAGGAAGATGTTCACATCAATCATAGAATCAATAGTTCGAAAATATAATTGATGTGAATTTAAAGCACTAGTTCTGGCTCACTTTTAGGCTAGAGATAAGCTAGGTTTTAGCCACACCAGCAAAACACCACTCTGCAACAATAGCATCGCTGGACAAAAATAAAAGAAAGGTGTTAATGAGGTGATCAGCAGAATTACAGGCTGTTGGCCATTCGCAGTTTATAGGCAGATGTAATGTGTACTGATACGGTGTCATTACCTGAGTGAGTATAGTGACAGAGCAAGCACCAAAATTCTTTTCCTGAGTCACCTTGCCTCATTGTGGTAATATGATATATTTGATAATCTAAGCCATTAACTATCGGTATTAAATGATTTTATTAGATCTCTATCGTGAGTCCAAGTTCCTCTTAAAATTCACTTCGGAAATTTTCTCTTTAGACATGCAAAATTTTTTTCCACACTTATTCTCTATAAGTGCCCTTTGGCTTTGTTTTTGAAATTATTTTAAATTTATAATAAAATGTTTAGACATACAAATAGGAAAAAAAGAATAATATGATAAATATCTATGTACCTACCATATGGCTTAAGAATAAGTTATTGACAGCTTTGAAATCCGTAGCACATCACTCCCTGAGTATATTCTCCGTCATTCTTACCAGAGGAAATCATGATCTTGTTTCTTATCATCCTTATGAATCCCTTTATAATTGTATTACATATACTTCTGTGTTAGCATTCTCCAGAGAAACAGAACCAATAGGAAAAATAGTATATATATATTTTTATGTGTGTGTATATGTATACATATATATGTGTATATATGTGTGTGTTTGTGCTCCAGAACCATATATTGAATAGTCTATTCTTTTCCTATTACATTTTTTCCATGTTTTTATCATGTTTATATTTAAATAATTCCATACCTGCGCTTTCTGTTTTGTTCCATTGGCTGACGTTTTTATTCTTGAACCAATACTAGACTACCTTAATAAAGCTTTTACATAGGTATTGCTATCTATAAGGTGTTTCCACACAATGATGTTAGCTACTCTGTTCTCTTTATACTCAGTGTAAATTATAGAAACAGCATCTTAAGTTCCATAAAAAAACAAACAAATAAACATAAAACTCTGTTGAGGCTTTGAAGAACTTTATAGATTAATTTGTGGAGAATTCATATTTTTACCATGTCAGCTCTTCTTTTTTCATGAATATTTATTTATTTAGGTCTCCTCCATTTATTTAGGTCTTGTTTAATGTCTCTCAATACAGTTTTATCATTTTTATCATGAGAATCTTGCATATATTTTGTTAGATTTTGTATGTTTGTGATTTTGTTGCTATTGAAAATATATTTTGGAATTAAAAGTTTTAAACTGAACTGCTTTCTCAAGCTAAAAATATAAAACTTTTAAAAGAAAACATAAAAATGCCTTATGCTGTTTCATTTAGCAAAAAGGGTTAGATGCTGTGATGGTCAACTTCACCCAGATATTTAGTCAAACGTTATTCTAGATGTCCCTGTGATGATGTTTTTGGATGAGATTAATAATTAAATTGGTGGACTTTGAGTAAAGCAGATGGCCCTCCATAATGTGAGTGGGCCTCATCCAAACAGTTGAAGGTCTTAAAAGAACAAAAAACTGACCTCCTCCAACCAAGGGGGGATTTCGGCCAGCTGACAGCCTTTGGACTTGAACTGCTCTTTCTTTGGTCTCTAGCCTGACAGCCCACCTGCAGATTTTGGATTTGCCAGTCTCCATAACTGCATGATCCAATTCCTTAAAATAAGTCTCTCTTTCTGTCTATATATACATATCATATTCTGTTTCTCTGGAGAACCCTGACTAATACTATGCTAGACCAAAAGCATGATCCATAAAAGAGAAAAACATAAATTAGATTGTACCAAAATTAAAAACTTTTGCCCTGCAAAAAACACTGCCAGGAGAATGAGAAGACAAATCATAGAATGGGAGAATGTATTTATAAATTATTTATCTGATAAGGGTTTTATCTGGAACATGTAAATAGTTCTCAGAATTCAACAATAAAATAACAACAGAATTCAAAAAAAAATGGGCAAAATATGTGAATAGGCATTTCATCAAAGAACATAAATGGATGGAAACTTAGCATATGAAAAGATGCACAACATTGCTATTAATTAGGGAAGTTTAAAATAGTACTGCAATGAATTACCACTGCATACCTGGTAGAATGTTGCAGGGGGAAAAGCTTGACATTGCCAAGTGCTGTCAAAGATCTAGAACTTTAACTCTTGTACATTGCTGGTCAAAATTCAAAATGTTGCAACCACTTTAGAAAACAGTATGGAAGTTTCTTTTACAGTTAACTGTGTACTTATATCACCTAGCCATTTGACTCCCAGGTAATTGCCCAAAAGAAATGAAAACTTAAGTTCACATGAAAACCTGTATGTGAATGTTGATAGCAGCTTTGTTTGAAATTGCCAAAAACTGGAAATAACCCAAACATCCTTCAACCAGTCAGTAGAAAAATAAATTGTGTGGTAAAGCCATATAAAGTAATAGAAAGGAATCAACTATTGATGCATGCGACAACATGAATGAATCCCAACTGCTTTTTGGTAAGTAAATGTGGTCAGAACTAAAAGTCTAATTCTGTATGATTCTATTTGTCAAACATTCAGAAATTTCAAAACCACTGTGACAGAGAGCAGAACAGTGGTTTAGAGGTTGATTGAGGTGAGGGATTGCTTACAAAGGGCCAGCAAGGGAAATTTTAGTATGAAGGAATGGTCCTGTATCACGATTGCATTGGTAAACATGTAACTGTCAAAATTCATAAAATTGTACGCCACAAAGAAGAATCTACTGTAGGCCAATGAAAAAACTAAAGCATAAAAAGTTTGTCTGCAGTATTTTTATTCAACTTTCCTATCCTAGCCTTTGTGTTAAGTTAAAATCTTTTACTTCTGGTACCTAAATGAGGAGCCTTATGATAGTTGATATATTATAGATACATTCCCAAGGAAAGAAGTTGGGATAAGAAAAACTAATTAAAAATGGCGATACCCCCTTCATGTCAAGTACAATATTATGCATTTTATATCCACTATTTGCATATTCTTGACAAAATCCCTGTCAGATATATAATTTACAAATACATTCTCCCATTCTGTGATTTGTCTTCTCATTCTCCTTTTGTGGAGCAACAGTTTTTGATCTTGGTGGGGTCTAGTGTATCTCTCACATCAACTCTACAAAGTAAGTTGTTATCGTACAGATATTTATCATGTATAGAGATCAGAAAACTGAGGCCATTAGCAGCAGCCCCTGGGGGCAGAGCTCAGAAACACATGCAAGTCACAGGCAGAACCTTTCCAGAACCTTTCCTGAGACTAAATCTCGCAAAAGTTAAAGGGTACGCTGGGTAGTCTAGAATGAAGGAAGCAGCAACTCACAGGGCCAAGGAAGCTGGAAAGGGAGGCCAAAGAATAGTCCCACCAGGCATTCTTGCACCAAAGAAATAATAGTTGGGACAACCTTAGCAATAGCCTTCCTAATTCATCTCCCACTAAGCAGGACACTGTTGCTGAGCAAAATAATCCAAAAGTCAAGTATGGAAGCAGGCAGGGAGCATTGGTTGACTGGGGAGAGAAATCTGCTTGGATAGAGAAGAGGCAAATCTAGACAGTTTACTATGATTGTTCAGAAATTTGTACTTGTGATTTTGAATTAAGAATTTGGTGTGATTGTCTTCATTTAGACTTGGAGGTTCTCACTTTGTTTTGTCTTCTCTTTTTGGCCATATGAACTAGAGAGGATTATCTACCTGACCCAGATGCAAATTTAAAAACAACAAAAGAGCATCCATTAACTTGGTTTGATTTCCTCGAACCAGTGCTAGTCTTCATCCTTGCTTTATGTTAACTGAATCCTTTACCTTTCCCTCTAAAGCCAACAGGTGTAAGCAAGACAGCCTATTGGGATATTAATGTGTGTATGGTTTTTCCTTAATTTCCTCTCCTCCCATTTAAGCAGGTAGGCAAACCTACATATTCATTGCCTTAGATAATTTCGCAGGAGAGAAATCAGATAACAGCCTAATTGTCTTTGTTCAGTAAATGCCACACATAGTGAAGAGACTATGGATAGAGAGTGAAAAAAAGGAGAGAATGCCTAGAAATCATGAATAAACAAAGGTCAGTTGACCCTGCCCCTCTGCTCTGTGGAGAAAGCAAAGCCCTGTGGAGAAGGCAAAACCTCAGAGGGGACAGAAGCACAATGCACGTGGTGGGAAGGCTGGACCCTGGACAGAGCCACCAACACTCTCCCAGCCTTCGGAGAGATGCCCGTGTCCTCATGATTAGCTCAGAGGTTCTAGGTAACGGGGATAGCAGCAGTCATTATTATAATGCATGTAGAGACTGAAAGCCCTGCCCATATTTCAGAAGTTATGTAATCTCCCCAGTTTCTGGGGCTGTCTTGTTGAAAGGATGGATCCCAACACTGATTAAAATAGAATTTTCTTTCAGAGGGTAGAAGAGTAAACTAGGAAGAGGTCTGGAAGCAGTTTTATGTTGACTTAAAGAGATCTTAAAATGTTTTCGTTTCTTGTTCTCCAGAGATTGCAGATTAATTCATTCATGGTATTGTTTGATAAAAATACTTTACATATTAAATCAACAGGGCTAAATTGACAAAAGAATTTCAAGGATCCCACAGAGAACTACTATTCTTACTTAGGTTGAATTGTTATTTTCAAACACATTGGAATATAATGGTCTTTAATATATTTATAGACTTAGAGAATTTTAGGGGGGGAAGGACCGTTTAAGCCAATCTTTTTTTTTTTTCAGATTAAAAAGAATCTGAAATCCAAAGTCATAAAATGACCTTTAAGATCACACCGGTTGAGAGATGGAGTTGGGACCAGAGCTCAGGTCTCCTGGCACACAACCCCAAGGCTACCTGCCCTCCCCCATTATGTTCATAAAGCACCCAAGCCAGTCTGGTTCTGCTTCCAAAAATGATAAATTGAGAGGAGGAAACCTCTGCCTTCATTTAGGGCAAATTTGTCTGGTGACTACTGCTGCATTCTGAAAATCATGTTCTTTCAATAGCTTGTCTACAGAATGGTATTATTCTTCACAGCAAACCCCTAAGGGCTTCAGATCTATGGTTGTGACTTGTCATCTAGCCCCACTCTCATCAATCCCTGTGTGGGGTCTGAGGTGAGAAATTCTGGTATGAAAAAGAGAGAATGAGTTGTTTTCCCTGAGAGCCCTGGGAGGAGCCCAAGTTAGTCTTATTTCTGGGCCCATGCAGCCGAGCGGACAGCACGATGCTGAGAGAAAGGGCTTCTCCCCACCCCACCCGTGCCTCTGGCCAGTGTAAACTGGGGAGGCCGGTGGTGTGCATCTGGCCTTTGAGACATTCCGTGCCTCAGCAGTGGTGGGAATGGCGTGGGGCCGTGGGAGATGGAGACGGGCCTCCCCCAGGGAGACGGCAGTGCTTGAGGCAGCAGTGAGGCCCCCCAGGAGGGAAAGCAGCAGGGGAGGTTTCCTCATCCTTGCTGTGGGGAGCAGGAAGTCACAGGTACTACGTGGGAGCAGAGGGTGTTCAGCGAGCCCATGTGGACCCTCAGAGGTAACAGGGTGGGAAGCCGAGTGTGCAATTTGCACAAAGCTGAAAGCCCAGCAATTTCTCTGATGGAGGGCTAGACCTGTGGAAACAGAACAAAAACTCTCTCCAGTTTTGACCCATGGGCTGCTGTGGCTTAGAGACGGTTACAATAAAATAAAATTAAGACCAGGCTTGAAAATCCTCCAAGCAGACAAAACCATTTAAGCCACTTAAGCAAAACTAAATCTAGCATATTTCATGAATATAAGTGAAACTTCACTTAGGTTATTTCTTATAAATGCCTCTGATAATCATAGAAGAAACTCAAGTCATCCTCTTAAACTGGTATAAGATAATTACTTTTACCCAATCCCTTGCTGCCTCAAAGCCCTGGCTGTAAGGACCACTCGTGGTGAAGGTTGAACAGCTTCCTCATTTTCACTCTCTCTAAGCCGCCCTGTTATGGCAGGCGTCTGAGCGTCTTACCGGTTTGGGATTTGAAGACTCCTAGTTCGCACAGTGATTTTTTTTTTTTTTTTGTGCACAGTAAGATGCTTACTGAATACTGTTTTACTGATCGGGTTTTAATAGTCTCTGGATCTGTGACAAGACAAAGGGTGTATCCTAGAGCAATCATTTCATATCTGCCATGTTTCTTTAACCTGCATTATTCTCTCCCTCCTCCTCTTTCATCCTCCTCCCCACCTGTCTACACTTCCTTTTTCCAAAGTTTAGTCTGAACTTTTCGTCAACTCTGACAACTCTTTTGAAATGCATGCTCCCCCATCTGATCCTCAATGACATTTCTGATCTCTACCACCGCCAGTTCTAATTTATCCTATGGTATGTTGTTTTACTGGTCATCATTTCATGGGTATCTGATTCCCGCCTCTAGGTTGTAACCTTTGGTTTTCATTTCTGAGTAACTACCAAACACTCAGTAGAGCACTTTAAACCTTGTAAAGTTTTTAAAAAAATGTTTATTGATGGGTTTATTGACATTAAATTTAAGGGTCAGTTAAACATTCCACATCTAATTTTTAAAAAGAACAAAGTAATAACACAACTCTACAAAGTAGCTCTTTCTCCTCTGGTGGGTTACAGAAATAGAGAAATTCATAGTCCTATGCAAGGGCAATTAAAAGATTTTCTCCTGTATGATTTTTTTTTTTTTAAGATTTTAAAAATTTGAGGTGGAGGGGTAGGGGAAGAGGGAGAGGAGAAGAGAGAGGTCTTAAGCAGACTCCTTGCTAAGTGTAGGGCCCCATGAGGGGCTCAAGGCAAGGCTGGATCTCAAGATCATGACCTGAGCTGAAACTAAGAGTGAAACTGACTTAGCCATCCAGGCACCCCTCTGCTGTATTATTTTTAACATTGTTTCTTTGAATTAACTCCTTTGGAAACACCGTTAGTTTCAGTTCTCCAAGCTATTCTAGGTAGAAAGTGTGAAAGGCAGAATTGTAACTGGGTATTTTTAAGAATTTGTTAAACATTGTATGGTCTTTACTTTCAATTTTATGCCATTTCTTCTGTGAGTTGGACCCTGGTTTGGCTTAGTTTGAATTACCTTAGTCTGGTTTAGTTAGGGTAGATTTTTTTGTTTGGTTCAATTTTGCTATTGGACCTTAGTTATTAAAATCTATTAGTAAAAAAGTAAATTGTTACCCAGAATATCTAATATACTTATGAACCTTGTATACATACTAGGATTTTACATCAGTGGTAAATCCAAGAAAGGCAAAATTCCTTGTTAGCTATTAGCTATGATTTTAAAATTAAGTCTTAGAAATAAATGCATCCTCTTTTATTTTCAAATTAGATTTTATAGAATATTTTAGAGCTAAAGTAGTGAAATTCAGGAGCATCATCTTGAATTAGGTGTTGTCCTTTTGGCTCTAAAAAGGAATACTTTTGTCTTCTTTTTGAGCAATTACCATATACCAGGCACTGTATTTACCATTTCTAAGTATTATCTAATTTAATTCTTACAGCAAACTTAATATAAGGACCATTATTTTAAGAAGTTAAGTAACTTGACCAAAGTTCCATAGTTACTAAAAGTAATGGAGCTAACTATGCCTTCATCTTGGGTTGATCTGACCAGAAGGTTGCAGGCTTAGGTATGAAGTTGGCCGGTACCTTATTCTTAATCCACCAAACGTGTCTATTAAAATGAGCACGTGCAACAGAAATTCAGTGCATTTAAAATCTTCATTACCCGTGCCTGCTCTCTCTCCATTCTCTTCCTTTTCCTCTCACTTTCTTTTCTTTAAAGTTTTTGTGAAAAACGGGGCCATTAATCAGTATATTTATATTCTCAATGATACATTTGCATTATGTTTCTAATTTAATGTATTTCCATTTAAGTCAGTGCATCTTAGTAAAATCAAGCAAACAATATATTTTCAAGGAATTTTTTACGTACAATATTGATGTAATTTAACAGATTAAAGAAGATTTAAGAGAATAAAATTAGCTATCATATCTGTAAATTCAAATTTATTTTTAGTTCAACAACCATCCTTGAACACCTTCAACATTTGGCAAAGGAACTCAGCAACATGATTATTGTATCTTGAGTTGAATTACCTGTAAGCAAATCAAAACTGAAGAAAATTAAATTCATGTGCTGTATAGACTTCAATGCAAATCTTGCAATAATTGTGTTTAAGTTTGAATTCTTGCTTAACAGTTGCATCCCTATGAGAATTACTGGGAGAATTTTGAGGGGAAAAAAAGTATATATTCAATTTCTAAATGAAAGGAAGTTATTTTAAAAGTTTTAGAATATAGTTGCATGTCAAAACCCAGCATTGTTTACAGTTAATAAATGAAAGCCAATTGATTTAAACACGTAGTCTCAAAGTTGACTCCTTATACTATATCCCTTAGATTTGAGCCCAAGACTTGATGCTCAACAAGGAACAGAATTGCAGGTGGGCTGAGGGTGGAGGATGGAGAGGTTTTAAGGACTGCAGAGTATGGTTTCTGATAGCTGTCTGGAAATAACCTAAAGAATTCCATACCATCCCCAAATTCTTTCCTCTTGCTGACTTGAATGAAAAAAAAATAGTAATTTAGTAATAGAATTATGATTTGATTCACAATAAAAAAGAATTCAGCTGAAACTGTATGAGCTCGTACATCATAATACAAGCTATCAAGTTAGAAGGACTAGAGAACCCAGACTAGCCTTGAGTTCTCACTGGAGGTATGCAGTCCCTCTTTTAGCCCTGTGGTTTTTGAAAATGTGGTCCATAGACTAGGTTTTTGAAAATGTAGTCCATAGACTTGAAAATGTGGTCCATAGACTACTAAGAATAGATTCCTGGGACTACCGGGCTACTGAGTCAAAATACCCACAGGGGAGCCCAGGAATGTCTATTTTAGCAAGTACCACAAGTGATTTTTAGAACTGTAGCATAACAGTAAAGTACAAAAATCTGCAGTGCTGCATCTGGATGAATATTTACATACGAATATACCCATGTAACTGCCATTCAGAATCAAGATATAGCAAAGTTTCCATTACCCTAAAAAGATATTTCATGCTGCTTTTCAGGTAATAACACACCCAGAGGAAAAATACCACGATTTGCCTTATCTTAAACTATATACAAGTGGAATAAATGGTATTTTTCTTTTTTGTAACTGATTGGCTTCTTTCAACATTGTATATTTTAGATGCATCCATGTTATTGAGTGTATGAATAGATATTCTGTTTTAATTGTCTTATAGTTGAGTGATGGCTGTTTGCATACTTCTCCAGGTGATTCTTATTAACTAAAGTTGACTCTTGAACAATGCAGGTTTGAATTGCTCAGGTCCATCTCTACGTGGAATGTTTTTCAATAAATAGAGTACAGTACTATGAATGTATTTTCTCTCCCTTATGATTTTCTGAATAATATTTTCTTTTCTCTAGCTTACTTTATTGAAAGAATAGAATATATAACACATAGAACATACAAAATATGTATTAATTGGCTGTTTATGTTATCAGTAAAGCTTCCAGTCAACAGTAGGCGGTTAGTAGTAAAGTTTTGGGGGAGTCAAAAGTTATATGTGGATTTCTGACTGTGCGTGGGTTTGGTACCCCTAACCCCTGCATTGTTCAAGGAAGGATCAACTATATAACATTTGAAAATCTTTCACTTAGATCTTTGACGAAATATTCTTGTGGTTGATGAAGGCAGCTGCACTATAATAAGAACTTTCAAAAATGCTGTCTCCTAACCATTTTACCATGGGGGTTCAAATCTGAATCGCTTCTTTGGTTAACACATATTTACAGAGGTTGGATTTACGTTTAAGTAAGTGTTATCTGAGAGAATTTTAAATGCACAAACCATTTAACATGCTTTATCGTATCACCATATCGGATTAGGGTAGGTTGACAGGAACACTAATAAATAGGAAAAACCAGTGAAGAAAAGGTTATCCTTTTTTATTATGGAAAAGAGGGATGAAGAAGTAGGGAATGAAGTGGATTATAGGGCTGTGGAGCCCCTTTCTCAAATACATTGCATCTCCTTCCAGTCCCACTCATTTCTTCCCTTGCCAGAGAGAGCCTGCTACTTGCCACCATTTCCTATTGAACTCAACCTGAGTAGGGCTGCACACCTCACTCTCTTCCCATGTGGGGAAAATACCAGCATTGAATAGACAGGACCGTGTCCTACGCTCTCTGTTCCCCCAGTCCAGGCACCAAGACCTAGACTGACAAGAAAACCCTCAGTGCAGTGGTTATGGGTACCTCATCCAACACTGCATTAGGCATTATCTTTGTCAGACAGGAAATATAGAAAGTTCCAGTGATGCTCTGTGAATGTAGATGTTTCTCAGACTTTACCTTTCACTCAACGTGGTGCTGGATCTAGGCTAAGGAAACTCAGGGAATAGGACATTCATGAATTACAATCAAAACTGCATTCACATTTATTTGTTGAATCGTAGTCATATTTCTTATGTAATATAACTGAAAACTTAGTGAATAAGCCTTCCATTTGACATTAGAATTGGGTTCTTGTTAGTTCTCTGAACATCCCACAAGGGTACGACAGAACTAATAGTCAGTGAGGAAGCTTGGATTTAAAGTAGCTGTCTAAAATTTTTTTACAGTGTGTGAAATTATTATGTAATTTACGTGTGTATACATGCATATGTGTAAATCACACACACAAGTACACACGGAGATAACTCCTGAACAAGTTCTCTGGAACATACTAACCTAGGACTCCTTGTTATATTTCAACTTAATGCCTCAGGGCTGGAGGCCATGTCAACACTAAATTCTGATAATTCTGTATTGTCAAAATCTGGTCAAAAGCTGAACATCTAGCATATCCTTCAATCACTTACAAAATACTTAATATTCACAAGAAGACATGTTTACTTCAGTGATATCTCTAGCATATTACATACTTTGCATGGAACAATTGACAAAACTTTTCCCCCTCATTTCTTAATTCCACCACAGCCCTCTGTCGGGTATTTCTTTGCTTTTTTAAACCATCTATCATTATTGACATAATGACTTCCGAGAGTTGAAAATTTTTAGGGATTTAATATTTTCCAAATAGTGCATGCTCAAGGATGAAGCAAGTTTTTGAGAGTTTTACTATGCCGGTTGGAACAGAGTTTTTATTTACTTTAGAGAAACTGGGCAGCTGAGGCAAGAAGAAATAATGGATTCATTTGAGTGAATGAAGAGGCGCTGGTCATAAGACCAGCATTAGACCTGTTAGACCGTTACCTGCATTTCCTCACAAGTTTGTGCCAGAAAGCGAATAGTTAATTCCAGAAGGCTCTTGCACACTCTTATGGACTTGAGAGTTCAGTATCACTGAAGTAAGGAAATCACATGTCAAAACTGAAAGTTTGTCTTTGGAAAGGAATACACTTTTCAAGGCTAATTTCTAGAGCGCTTTTGTCTTTTATCATGGGAATACACACCATTGGTATTTTTATTATAAGGATGGTGAAAATTGTCTTCTTTCAGCAATTTAACATCCACTTATTTGTCTCAAACACTCTCAAAGACACCTGGATGCTTGTCTCCCTCACTTACATACGTACAGGTCATACTAGCACAGTTCACTCTCTGTTCTCAACATCCAGTTCTAAGTCAGCTCATATCCCTTTGCCAGAACCTTAGATGGCTTTTTTTTTTTTTTCTCACTCAGAAAAACATACAAAATCTAAAAAATGCAAAAAACCAAAAAATCCAAATTCCTTACATAGGTCTGGAAGATTGTGGATGATCTGTTACCTCCCTAACTTTATCTCCTACCCTTCTCTTACGTGCTCCTTTATCTTGGCCTAGCCATGTTGGCTTTCTTATTGTTCCTTTACACAAGAAACACACACCCAGCTAAAGTCTTTGTACCCACTAAGCCTTCGGCCTGAGATGCTCTTTCCAGAGCTATTCCATTGGCTTGTTCCTTCACTTGCTTTTGCTTATCTACTTGAATGACGTTTGATGAGGTAGGGCCCTTTTTGACTGTGCTGTATAAAAAAGCAACTTTTTTCCACCTTGTCACTCTCTAGCCCCCAGACAGATGATCTACTTGCTTTTCAAAAATTGGTTGCCTATTTCTCCCAACTAGAAGTTGAGCTCCACGAGGTCTCACCTCCTTTGCTCCGACTGTTTTTCCTAGAATGGAAGAGCATGTAGTTGATGCTCAAAATGTATTTTCAATAAATGAAAGAATAGGGAGTGATAATAGAGTAAAACTTAAATTGTGAAACAGCTGAGTTTGGGCTTGACTTTGTTCATCTTTTATTAGCAAAGACATTATTGTAAAGACACTACAGCTGGACTAACAGGTGCCAACCCAAATGTTGGAAGCTCACAGATAAAAAGGCTTTGGGGTGGTGTGTGTGTGTGTGTCAAAGAGGAGGAGTATATTTATGTTTCATTTCAGTAGAACTGATGTCTCTGCAGCACGCCCTGAAAGGTCACGCAGACATAAATCATGAACCTCACTCAGTGCAACAGGTGTGACCTGAGACCCTTAGCCTCCATTTGGAGCTTCAATAGTCAAGTAAATCACCACATGCCAATAAAAAGTACAGATTCAAAACTGCTTTTCAGATTCTGTTACTTTTCAGTTATACATTTTAATCCATTTCCTCCTTTCTTTCTTGACTTCCCAATTCATTTTCACTTCACCCCCATCATCTTTTCTACTTTCCCGGAAAGTGTCAATTTTCCCAGTTATAGAAAATCCTCACTACCGTATCTGCTTTTACCTGCATGTCATTTGGTGAGGCAAGAGCCCTTAGCTTTCCTCTCATTTTCTCAAACAAGCTCTGTCCAACACCAACGTGGTCGTTCTGCTCTCAAGTAGAGGCAAGTGGTCTATCAGAGGCTTCAAATCAGTGTCAGCAAGGAGCAAGCTTTTCTGTTGGTACAAGTTTAAGTTTACAAGACTTGGTCACATACCACACACATTTTTCACCAATACGATGTACATGCTATCCAGAGCCCATTTAGTTTATGACAACTTTGGCTGCATGGTGATCAAATTAGGGCAAAACTAAGTTAGATATATTGAGAATTGCCACTAATTTGGCTGAGAAATTTAATACACTCACCAAAACCAACTGTTAAAACAAATCTTTGGTGGCATGTTAAATGCATATTTCAGCATGAAGGGAGAAAAACAGTTTAATGCTGTGCTCTGCATCTCACCTAGAAATTCCCTCTAGCAGTGTATGCCCTAAACCTGGCAGTGAGAATGATGGAGGAGTCCTGGGAGAAGGGAGTTGGAAACATCTTACTGACTGACAGTACCAACGGGAATAACACTCAGCTCATCTAGTTTTTCTAATGACCATTAAGGTGCGTGATGAAAAGTGGGCAGAAAGTCATGACTGATATATTTTTAAAAACTACAATTACAATTTTGTAAGAACCCAAATAGATCTGGGAACATAGAAACAGTTACTATATTTGGGTAGGGAGATAGTAGGTAATTGTTCCAATTTTGAATTTTCTTGTTGTTATGTTATTAGGAAGATGCATTAATCATCATTTAAAAATTGGGAACAAGATTGATAGAGTATTGTGGATTCGTTGGTACTAAATCTAGGGATTGTAAGTCAATTCTTAGCGGATGCCTAACGATACTCATAAATAGCTTTCTCTATGCATCCAGCAAATAGCCATACATCAAAGTATGGAAGAATTAGAATTACAAGTGGTTATAACCCCCACCTTGCAAATCGAATACTCAAAGACAATTTCACCATAACAAGGAAGTCCAAACAGGAAGGGAAGTAATATTTGCTTAGCACCTAACACATGGCAGGTATTTCTCCGCTTAATTTATTCACCCCCACAACAGTCCTGGGGGGTTGTATTACCCCATTTTAGAAAGAAGCAAATGGAGTTTTAGAATGATTAAGTAATATCCATCCCAAAACACAGAGCCAGAGAGTCGATTCAAATGCAGGCTTACCTGTGCTTGAGATGGGAGCATGTGAAAATGAATATTCACTTGACCCTGAGGATTTGATGAGTTTTGTATTGACAAAGTGTTTTTGTGTCCACATTTAAATAATCCAGAGCCTCTAGGCGGCTGGGTTCTGGGGAGGCTAATATTATTACACTCTAATTTTGATGAATCCTCAGAAAGCAATAAATATGGTATTGATAATTATATACGTGTGTTTAATAGAAAGTACCATAAAGCACCTCCACTTCATTTACCTGCCAGATGTAAGTCAAAGTTGGCTTAATTAGTGACATTCTCCATTCCTTGTACACTATCTTCCTCCTGGGAGCCTTAGTACGGTGAACACGATGGCCAAGAGGCCAGGGTGCCTGTGCTAATGTACTTCTACTAAGTTAAATGCATACCAGTCATCTGCATTTGTTTCCAGACCTATTTATGCCAGCTTCATGTGTTGCTAAAAATAAATAACTAAATGATATAAACCGCTGAAATTACAGCAGGGACAAATGCTGGGTTAATGAAAATTAATTCAAAAAACTTAATAAAGGTAAATCTTTAAATGATTGCTGTGGAACTAGGTGTGATCCAGACAACTGAAAAGATGGAAGGTAGGGATGGGGGAAGAATTCACATTTAAAATGATTCTGTAATCGGACTGTTACACAACTGTCTTTAAGGTCTTGCTCCACTTGAAAGAACACAAAGCTAGAAAATATAGAGGGAGCATGATACTTGTAATTTATATAAAAAGACAATTGAAATTTCGATTGAAGAATCAATTTATCCTATGGCAAAAATCAGAAAGTGAATAAACACGTATTTAGTTTTAAAAAATTGTATTTGTCTATATCACTTATCGTGATTTTCTGCTTTAAATAAAAGTTCTGAATAATAAGATTAATCATCTTCATAGAAATTAACCAACTCATTTTGATTGTCTCACCGTATTTGTTTTCTATTAGCAATTTAAAACAACACATTTATTATTTCAGTTTCTATAAGCCAGAAGTCTGGGTGTGGTATGGCTGGATTCTCTACTCAGTGTCTCAAGGAGCTGAAATCAAGGTGTCGGTCATGTGGGGCTGCCATCTGGGGCTCGGAATCCCTTCCAAGCTCACTGGTTGTTGGCAGAATCCGTTTCCTTGCAGTTCTAGGATAGAGGTCCCCATTTTCCTGCTGACGGTTTCCTGGGGACCACTCCCAACTCCTAGAGATTGCCCACAGTTCCTTGCCACGTGGCCTCCATAAGCAGTTCACAACAGGGATGTTTGTTTTTCCCCTGATCAGTGAGAGTGTGTCTCTAACTTTTCTGTGACCAGCTGGAGAAAATGGTCAGCTTTTAAAGGGTCTTTGTAATTAAGTTGGGCCTGCCTGGATCATCTCCCTTCCTTGAAATCAACTGTGCTACATTCCATAGCCTAATCACCACAGTGAAATGAATTATAGTCACAGTCCCTCGAGTTAGACAGGACATGTGCGCTAGGGGGCTCAGAATCTTAGGGGGCATCTTAGATTTCTGTCTACCACAACCACATAAAAGTCTGATGTGTGACCACAAGGGGCTCCAGTGTCCCCCAGCCTACGTTACATAAGCAAAGCTCGACTGGAACCAAATGGCGATCTGTAACCTCTAGCTTTTGCTTTCATTCCTTCTTTACCCTCCGTCCCTTCCAAAGCAATCTAAATGTTTACAAGATAATAAGAGGCTCATGATAATTTTAGCAACGAGTGGTTTCTGTATCTAGAGAAACAAAAGTTCTGACTTTATTAACAAAACCACTTTGGGAGAAATTCTCGGACAGCCTCTTATTCTCTGACACCCACATCTTTTCTCTTTAGAATAAGTCTGACTTAAAAAAAGAAAATGCATTTATTTGGAATGTTAGTTTGAGTTGGTGAGAAATTGTGATTCTTAAAATAATCATTTGTTCTAAGAAGAAAATATTTCACAATAATACATTACAATAATAACAAATGAAAACAAAAGCAGTTAACAGTCTGATACAGTATCTGAAAACTGGAGAGTGGGCTGTGACCAACTGGCAATCGATGTAGTGTGAGGTCCAAGTTAATGAGACTCTGCTGATGGCCCCACACTAAGGAACCTCAGAAAAGAAGGCATCTTGGTGGCTGTGACATTGTGATCTTTAGATGCAGACACTATGGTGCTTTCCATCTGCATTAACCTCTGCTTTCTACTTTGAAAGGCCTCCCCTTCTTGAGCTAAGCGTAGTACCAGGTAGGAAGTGTGCCTTTTGCCATTATGCACATTCTTTGTGTTCTCTTTTGTCTTGGAATAAAAAAGGAAGCATGACTGATGTGAGTGGGAAAAGAATAGCAAAGCTGATTTCCATTCAATAAATGTATATTCCATAGACCTTCTCTATGCCCAATGAAGCAAATCTTCCATTTTTGAAGGTAAACAACTGCAGAAAATGGTGTAGAGGAAATTTAAGCCTCAAATGAAAGTTTTAACTGGATGTTTTTAAAGCTCTTCCCTACTCTACCATTATATGCACCTATAAATAGAAAATATGTCATAAAATGTTTAGACAGTTTTAGGGGTCAAAGTGGGTATGAGTGACTTACTAGTTGTGACTCATCATATTCTCATTCTGTCTACTAAACAGAAAAAAAATTTAAAAAAATAAAACGTTCAAAAAAATAAAACATTCAGTGGACCCTTTTTCAACCTACCCGTACCTTATTCCCTGCATAAACAGACATGAACATAAACATGTGATTATTTATCATGCATAAATTATCTTCCCAAGCACATGTTTTTTTTTTTTTTAGTTTTTTTTTTTTTATTTTCTTTCTTTTTTTTATTTTATTTTATTTTATTTTTTTTTAATTTTTTTATTGTTATGTTAATCCCCATACATTACATCATTAGTTTTAGATATACTGTTCCATGATTCATTGTTTGTGCATAACACCCAGTGCTCCATGCAGAACGTGCCCTCCTCAATACCCATCACCAGGCTAACCCATCCTCCCAACCCCCTCCCCTCTAGAACCCTCAGTTTGTTTTTCAGAGTCCATCGTCTCTCATGGTTCTTCTCCCCCTCCGATTTCCCCCCCTTCATTCTTCCCCTCCTGCTACATTCTTCTTCTTCTTTTTTTCTTTCTTAACATATATTGCATTATTTGTTTCAGAGGTACAGATCTGAGATTCAACAGTCTTGCACAATTCACAGCGCTTACCAGAACACATACCCTCCCCAGTGTCCATCACCCAGTCACCCCATCCCTCCCACCCCACCCCCCACTCCAGCAACCCTCAGTTTGTTTCCTGAGATTAAGAATTCCTCATATCAGTGAGGTCATATGATACATGTCTTTCTCTGTTTGACTTATTTCGCTCAGCATAATACCCTCCAGTTCCATCCACGTCGTTGCAAATGGCAAGATCTTATTCCTTTTGATGGCTGCATAATATTCCATTGTATATATATACCACATCTTCTTTATCCATTCATCTGTTGATGGACATCTTGGCTCTTTCCACAGTTTGGCTATTGTGGACATTCCCAAGCACATGTTTTTAAAATGCTTCAACAGAACTGTCTGAAATGCTGTTAGCCGAGCTGCCCTGCAAATAGTTCAGATTTAAATAATGTTTCCCAAACTTAAACTTCATTGTAAGAATACCATGGAGTCTCAATACATAAAATCGAAAACAAAATTTCCCCACTTTCAGTATCCAACCTCTTATTGTCATTCCGTGCCTGCTATTTTAATATAGAACTGAAATTTGAATTTCTAAAGTAACTACCAACCTACTATGTAGGAATAAACTTAGACTAGAAATTTTGCACCAACTTTCATAATTTAATTGGGGAACATTTTACAGTGAAATTATCTGGACACTCTAGAAATACCTAAAATCTCTCAGCCACCAGAGACCAATTGCACCTTAACAAAACTTTGAGTCATGAATAGAACAAACTAAGGAGAGATAGCTGAATTTCTCTGAATCAGACTACAGAAAAGCAGGCTATTTCTCTCACCTCTTTTTACCATACCCATTTCTACTAAATCTATAGCAGCATTTCATGCTGTATACTTCTGTCTGTTACCAGGTTTTTGACAAAAAAAAATTAAAAAAGGTTTATAGTCACAGATCCTCATGCCCCTGTGGGAGTGTAAAATGATACTACCAATTTGGATAACAAATTTGCAGTTTTGTAGAAAGTTAGATGTGCATTTATCCTATGACCCATCAAATCCACTCCTAAGGATTCATCCTGAAGAAAGAAAACCATATGTCCACAGAAAGCTTGTACAAGAATGCTCATAACATGAGGTGCCTGGGTGGCTCAGTCATTAAGCGTCTGCCTTCGGCTCGGGTCATGATCCCAAGGTCCTGGGATCGAGCCCCACATTGGGCTCCCTGCTCCATGGGAAGCCTGCTTCTCCCTCTCCCACTCCCCCTGCTTGTGTTCCCTCTCTCGCTGTGTCTCTCTCTGTCAAATAAATAAATAAAATCTTTACCCCCCCCCAAAAAAAGAATGCTCATAACAGATTTATAATGGCCAAAAAGTGGAAATAATCTTTGTTCACATCAAGAGGAGAATTAATAAACAAACTGAAATATACAATGAAATACTATTGAGAAATAGAAAGGATTGAATTACTGAAATATAAAAAATGACTGAATCTCAAAAACACTATGCTGATCAAAAGAAGCTAGACAGAGACTGTATATGTATGATTCCATTAATATGAAAAAGGTAAAAATAATAGAATGGCAGAACACAGATTCATGGATTCATCAGGACTTGCAAAGATTGGGAAGGAATATGAAGAAAATTGCTGCAGTGATGAAATGTTTTCTATCTTAATAAGGAAATGTGGATTACATAAAGGTTTGTATTTGTCAAAGCCAGACAAACTAACCTGAGATTAATGCACTACACTGTGTAAAAATAATGCTTCCATAGGAAACAATTTTTTTAGATATTATAAAAATTTATGTTCATCAGAATGTTTGAAAAACAGGGTGAAACAAAATAGGATTTCTTTAATAGTACTAATGTGCACCGTTAATCTCCAAGAACTATAGTAAGTGAACTTTTTGCCATAGAACAGTTTAAGGACCATCTTTAGAGACTAAGCCTCCTCAGAACACAACACAAATGTAGGATTTTTATTATAATACATTCAAAAAATACAAAGAAAAATTGTGTGTTTGTGTGTGTGTTGTATGTTAGCAGCATAATAATAGGAGAGAGAACAAATTAAGAAGACATCTATGTCCATGGCATAATGACATATGTATCTTTGGTACCACCTGTTAATAAAGTCAGGAAAAAATGGAAATTGTTACTGAGCCTGCAGAGAAGATTAGAGGAGACAGCTGAAGAGAATAGCAAAGGGAGATACCCAGGATAGTAAAAGAACAGGGTATTGAGACTGATTCAGAGAGGCAAGGCAGTTGTATGGGAAGGGTCAGGAGTTTTATTTTCAGCTCTGTTGCAGACTTAATCAGGGGCCCCTGGGCAATTCACATATGCAATTTATGACACCCTGGTTGGCTTAGTATATCTGCCCTGAGAGTTTGTAATTGTCTGTGGCTGTCACTGAAGTACAGTAAGCAAGGTGATTCCCCCTGTGCCCCATGCCTTGGGAGACACCAAAGCTACGATAAAAAATCTGCCAGTGGAGAAAATGAAATAATCAAGGAATTAAAATATTCAAGATCAAGCATTTTGTAAATACTGTTTATGGATTGTAATCCTCACTCTAAGAGTGCCCAGATGTTTCAGAGCTTTCAGAGAACTTCAAAATACACTCCCAGGGCCGGAGGTGGGGAGTGGGGTGACTCAGGTGGAAGTCTGATACCCAGAGAATACTTAAGTGAATCTACATAATCATGATCACCAAAACTAGTGGGTAGGAGAACTTTGAATCTTTCACACCAACCCTTTGTGCCACATATTTACATTTTACGAATAATCTTCCCTTTCAAGACAATGTTTATTGGTTATTATAAACAGAAAGTATGCATATAAACAAACCCAATACTGATGTGTCTTTTGTTCGCCTATGTGGAACGTAATTCACTTTTTCAATGATGTCTCTACAATAAAGTGTGGATTTGTCTGGGGGCTCGTGAGTCTTGGTACTCATGTTTCCCATGCCATGCCCAAGTGCTTCCAGAATAGTACATATATGTACTCAACACACACCAAATATATTGTGGATAAAAGAATGGCATGAAGGAAGAATAAATGTATGGACGGGTAACACAATTCAATATTGCCTGTCAACTGAATGGACTAATATTATATAATAAGTGTGAATTCCAGAATTTCTGGTTCAGGCCAGGATGAGATAGCCTACTTTGTGCTATCCTGAACCTAGTACAATAAGCAAACATAAAAAGATTCCAAAAGGTAAAGTAAGAAAGTAAACTGGATAGGGGTCACAGGACTTTTAGAACAATGTGGTCATGAAGATGATGAGTTCCTAGGGTTTTCTTTTTGCCTTTCATATATCCTGGATGGGACACTGGAGAAACCTATAACCCAGAACAGCCAACAGACACAGACAAGAAAGCAAGCCCCAAGAAAAGCCTGCATCCTCTAACCAAAGGACGGAGAGTTACCTAGAAGTACAGAAAACCTTTTTAACAAAATACACCCTAACCCAGCCAAATACCAAGGAGAAATTGCCCCTGCCCTGCAGAATCAGTTGGGACTTTTGGGGAGCTGAAATTCTGGCCTCATATCCAACATCGGCAAGGTTGGGCAAGTCAACTTCTTACTTCCCCCTCACCCGATTAGTGCCAGTGGTACCAAAAGCAAAACCAAAGTTCTACCCACACACGGCAGAAACAGGTGGACTGAGAGGTGCAGGGTGATGTTAGCTGTCATTCTGCTTCCTTCACCATGGTACTATCACTGGGGTATAGAATGGTGAACTGAGCTTTCATCCCTACCAGACCTTCACTTTACACATAAACAGTAAACAGAGTGGCTTCTTGACAAAAGATAAAAAGATTAAATAAGATCCAGGATCTCACAAAACAAAACCCAAATCCCCAAGGTTAGAATAAAACATCTCTCATCATACTAAGAACCAGGAAAATCTCAACTTTCATGAGGCAAGTCAATTAACAGACACCAACACCAACATGTTGAAATATCTGATGAAGGTTTTAAGGCAGCCACCATAAAACCAGTTTGTTAAGCAGTTTCAAAAGTGCTTGTAACAATTGAATAAAAAAAAAAAAAATAGAAAGCTTCAACAAAGAAATAGAAGATAAGAAGAAGAATGAAATGAAAATTTTAGAAACAAAAAATAAATGAATCAAAATAAAGAGTTCAGTGATGGACCCAACAGCAGAATCAAAGGGACAGAGAAAAGAATCCATAAACTCAAAGGTAGAATGATAGGAACTACTCAGTGTAAACAATTGAGGGATAATAGACTGAAAAAAAATAAAGAGCAGAGCTCTGCTCTATTACCCCTCAATTATTAAAATATTGATGGCAATATATATCATTGGCCATTGTGAAAATGAAAATTGAACCTATGAAGAGATACATCACTCCATATATATTAGAACAATTAAAATTTTAAAAGAATGGCAATACCTCAAGTTGGTGAGGATATAAGGAAACTGCATCTCACATATATTCCTGGTGGGAATGTAAAATGATACCACCACTTTGGAAAATCATTTGGCACATTTTTAAAGATGAAACAATCATAGGCCCACAAATTGCACTCCTAGGAATATATCCCAAAGAAGTTAAAAATTATGTACACACAAACATTTTACATGGAGTGGTGGACTCCAAAGGCCGCAACCCTCAAAACTGAACAATTAGAGGAATAATCCTTTTTTCCAGGCTGGTGATCAGGAGTCTATTCTCTACAAAACTTCACTCTGAAAGGCTCTGGAATGAGGAACACTAGGTATAGTGAACAGCTGAGGTGAAGTATTGGAAGAAAACAGAAGATTTAAGTGAAAGGTGATATATATTGAACTGTGTGACTCTCAGACTTTTTCTTCCCATTAGAAGGACAAGCTTTTAACACACATCATCCTACTACCCTACTACCTGACCATTCCCCATCAGTGGTGAGGATTAGAAGATTCTTCTCTGGATAAACTAATTAATTCATCTGAGAGAAAAAGTTCCTAAGGCCCTTGGATACTGACATAAGAAAAAAAATGTGTCTTTCTCTTCCTCTGTATGCTGGTGATGCCTAGTGCTATTAAATACAGCTGTGACCATAACTGAAGATACCAAAATTGTAAGAGGGCAGATAGCCAAAATCTGTATCCATGACGATGTCATTGACCCATTGGATTAACCAGACATGGAGTCAAACTACTACAGGACTTCTTGTTACATAAGATTTTATATAGTCTTTTAAATTCTGTATCTCCTAGGGTACTCTGGGTAGCAACAAACAGGAAACTGAACTCAAACGTAAATAACAAATAATAAAGGGTAGTTGCACAAACAAAGGCAAACATCAGCCAACAACAAAGAAGAGAAATTGATTTGGATAGTTCAGTAAGAAACATGAAATACCAGGAAAGAAAAGTTGAGATCCAGGTAACAAGAGATTCAACACGGGTGTTTAGCAAAGGGAATTCCAGAATGAAAAAAAAAAGGTAACAGCTGAGTGGGAGCAGGCCTAAGGAGCAAGAATCTCCCTGACAAGAAAGAAAGAAAAGACTGGGGACAGTCAATCATAAGCAATACTGATGGGCAGGCATTAAATAGGGATATTGAAGTATTTGGGAAAATATTAATCACAGTTGCATCACCAGCCAGGCCAATGAAGAAGGTAGTCATTAATTTTAGAAAAATTAACTCATGTAAAAAAAAAAATGTGTGGTGTGGTCTGTTAGTTATTATGAATGTTATTGCATAGTCAAAATAATGTAAAAACTGACAATCAGCTTAACCATATATTCTAATATTACTGTGCTAGGGGCCAAGGGAGGACAAGTAGGATGGGGAAACAGTATAGCAGAGAGCCAATGACTCACATTGGTGAGAATTCAATCGAACATGTCTAATATTAGCAAATCATACTGAACAGCTATGTAGAGAAACACCAAGGGAGCTTGAATAATTGAAGTTTCCTTGAATCACCTGCCTTGCTTCTGCCTCAGTGCCTTTGCATTTGTTGTCCAGAAACCTCTGCCTCTAGATAGCCCCCTGACTAAGTCTCTGACTTTCCTAAAGCAACAGAGGTCGCTCCCCAATGAAGCCTTCCCTGTACAATCTATCTAATAGTTCACCCACCTCCATATATTTCATATTTTCTTCTCTGCTTTGTTTTTTACTTAGTGCTTCCCACCATCCAATGGAAAATATAGTTCATACTTATGACTCATGAATTTGTTGGTTTGTTGTCTTCTCCCCCACCAGGACGTACACTCCATATTAGAAAGGACATGTTTCCTCACTGCCAATGCATAGCACTTAGAAGAGTGCTGAATCATGGTAGGCCTTCATTAGCTATTTGCTGAGTAAATAAATAAATCTATGTTGATTATTAATGTCTGAGGAGCAAGATGAGAGCTGTGAAGAGGTAACACAAAAGGCTGCTGGGTTGTTTCTTTTTTTTTTTTTCCATTACTAGTCTTGCACTATAACCTTTTTTTTTTTTTAAGTGAGCATGTACTCACTCTCATTGAAAAGTACATTTTTTATGAAAAGATAAGCTAGGTCAAATGTAAGGAAGAGAAATTTCTAAACTAATATTGAGTGTGAAAAATAGTTGAATAGTTCCTTGGAGCTTTCTGGAGGTATGACAATTTAACCTACCCTGATATCTGATTTGGAGGCATAAGTACTAAATAATGAGGAAGCTGGGAAGATTAGCTATGGGAATGCTATTTGAGATAAGATTGAATGCTTCGTGGAAGAGTTACTGGCCACAGTATTTTAAAGATAGGAGCGAAACAGATAAACAGGTGGAGAAAATGATAAGGTTATCTTTTACTTTTATAATAATTAAGCCTAAGAAAATTGTTTTATTATTTTTCTTATAACAAAAAGGAATATACTTCATTGTATAACATTTAGAAAATCAGAATTGGCAAAAAGAAGACAAATTGTGGAAGGAGCTGAGATGTCCTTCAACAGATGAATGCATAAAGAAGATGTGGTTCATATATACAATGGAATATTACTCAGCCATCAGAAAAGATGAATACTCACCATTTGCATTGACATGGATGGCACTGGAGGGGATTATACTAAGTGAAGTAAGTCAATCAGAAAAAGACAATTATCATCTCACTCACATGTGCAATATAAGAAATAGCACAGAGGATCATAGGGGAAGGGAGGGAAAACTGAATGGGAAGAAATCAGAGAGGGAGGCAAACCACGAGAGACTCTTGACTCTGGGAAACAAACTGAGGTTGCTGAAGGGGAGGTGCATGGGGAAAAGGGGTAACTGGGTGATTGGCATTAAGGAAGTCACCTAATGTGATGAGCACTGGGTGTTATATGCAACTGATGAATCATTGAACACTACATCTGAAACTAATGATGTACTATATGTGGGCTAATTGAATTTAAATAAAGTTAAGGCTTAAAAAAAAAAAAAGAAATTTAACATCACCTGTAATCCTCCTGCTCAGGAACACTTTTAATATACCTGTGAACACTCTTCCAATTCTATCCCTATGCTGTGTGAATGTGTGTGTTTATGTGTTTATGTGTGCTTAAGTATGTGTGCTTGTATATGTGTGTAAATCCCCTCCTATTTTCAAACTGATATTTGTGATACAAACACTTTCAAAGAGCAAGGTTAGGACACCTTTCTTTCTCCTAGCAAACCAGCCAGCATTTGTACTCTGATGATTTCCTAGTCACTAATGACTAAGGGTAGATTGGAGCTGTTGACCGTGAGGTTAAAGTTTCCATATCGCCTGTTACTAATCTCCTGAGACAGTTTGTCCCCAGACAGTGTTTCTGTGGGGCATGTTTTTGTCTACGTTCCTTCTCACAATAACCCTCTAAGAATCTATCAGTCTGAGAATGGTGAAAGCTAATCCTTGGAAAACCATACCATGCTTTTTGAAGTACACTTTGAACTTTGATCTTGTAGAAATTTCATGGTTGGTATAAAGTGCCCTACAAGAAATTTTTCCTCTGCTGTTGATAAGGAAGAACTGTTCAGATAAGAACATTTTTTTCAGATAACTGTGTGGGTTCCAAACACATAGGACCTCACTAAGCAATAGCTCTTCAAAACAAATCCTTTTTTTCCCCCAAATATTGTTCTCCATTTTTATAAATGATCAAGTAGCGTTTTCTCCCTTTTTT
The DNA here is from genome assembly GCF_964656455.1 of Halichoerus grypus. Classification (NCBI taxonomy): domain Eukaryota; kingdom Metazoa; phylum Chordata; class Mammalia; order Carnivora; family Phocidae; genus Halichoerus; species Halichoerus grypus. The sequence goes on from NC_135712.1 coordinate 56,194,895, forward strand.
TCCCTTCATTTGTTCCCATAGATCCTGAGTCAAAGAGTCACTCACTTCCAAGCCCAAGCATAAATAGAGGAAATAAAAACACAGTATTTAGTTTAAATATATAATTTTTCTGTATTCATCCATGAATATGCAATGGACACCAAAGCCAGGAAAAAGGCAAATTCTCTATGACATATAACTGAGATTGAAATACCGAAGTGGATTCCCACTGGCCATAGAATAGCATTAAACTATTGCTGCATATAATAAGATCTTTATGTTACAAATGTCTTGTTAGTCTAACAAAAAGAAAACTCCTTTACCACTGCAGGAAATGATGAACCTGCTTTGCTGCCATTTCAGCACAATCCTTAGTATATAGTAATACACAAACCTTTGAGTACCAATTGACTTCTTTACTTGCAATTGAATTTTTTAAATTGCTACTTTAGAAAACCTGACCCTCTAATTCCTTAAGATATCTACAGCTAAAATCCAGTTAAGTGTCAAACTGATTGCTTGCATGCTCATAAATGCTCAATGCCACCATTTTTATTGTCCAAATTATTGGCATTTGCCTGTTGCAATGACATGTTTTCTTTGTGCATTTCTAATTGGATGACAAATGTATACTTTGGAATTGAACTGGAAATCTATTCTTAATAAAAGGAGGTAAAACCACCCTTCTGTCTTTCTGAGATAGTATTTCTTAACATAGCTTAGATCTCGATCTCTCTCTCTCTCTCTCTCTATATATATATGTTAAGTTCCAATTTTTAAATGGTGAAAGAAAATAGTTCTGTCTCCCTCATCTCTTAAAAAGCATGTCAAAAAAAAAAAAAAAACCAAATAAAAAACCAGAAATAAAAGTCCTATCTTAAGAGAAATGAAAGGTACTTATAACTTAAACTATAACATGTGAGAAACTATGTAGTGAAGGTAAAATAGGTATGAAAAGATGATTAGAGGGGCGCCTGGGTGGCTCAGTGGGTTAAGCGTCTGCCTTCAGCTGGGGTCAGGATCCTGGGGTCCTGGGATCGAGTCCCACATCAGGTTCCCTGCTCAGTGGGGAGCCTGCGTCTCCCTCACCATCTGCCCCTCCTCCTGCTCGTGCTTGCACGCTCTCTCTCTCACACTGTCTCCCTCTCTGAAATAAATAAATAAAATCTTAAAAAAAAAAAAAAAGAAAAGATGATTAGAGCAAATGATTTCAAGATCTCAAGCCGTCAGTGCATAGCTGGCCACAGGAGAAGCTACACCTTGAGGAAAAAACCCAGAATCCACATCAGGAACAATGAAAACATTGCACGGGAACTGGCAATAGATTTTTCCCTGGGCTTTGAAGTGGCACCCAGAGCAACAAGGGAGGCAAGTGTGAAAGCTCGCTCTTGCACAGGGCAGAGATTTGCACATGCTGTTTGGGAAGAGATTCTGAATCATGTAGCTGCAAAACACGCTAGCTGAAGAAAAGAGAGAAACAGTTCATGAAGCTCAAACAGCTCTCTGTCATCAGGAACTTCCGAGTGAATGGGGGAGAATTCGTGCTCTCTGGGAACCCTGCATGGCTCACTTTTCAATAACTATTCTGCAATAAAATTGTTTTGTTAAAGTTCATCACATTCAGAGATGAGGAATTAAAAAAAAAAAAAGGAACTGGAAACCATTGGAAAATACGATAAGGGAAAGAACAGGAAAAATAAACCAGACAGAAAAATATTGCCACAGTATAGCATGCTTCCATGAATTTAAATAACTTAACAAATCAAGAAAAGTCACAGCAGAGATACGATAACCCAGATGAAATAGGAGGACATGGAATATGCGCAAACAAGCTTCCATAGAAGAAGTAGAAAAGAAAGGAAAATCCTAATATAAATAAGGCAACATTTATGTAGATATGGATGAAAACAAATAATTAAGAGGAGTAAGCAAAATAAAGATGTAAAGGGTTATAAAGAAAGTCTGAGATCTGGAAGACAGTCAAAAGGAGACACTACATGAATATAACTATCCCAAAGAAGAAAATCAAACTTCCAAGAGAAAAAAAAACATACTTAAAGTATAAATTTGGAAATCTTCTAGAAACAAAAAAGAGTTGAATTTGCAAATTGAAAGAGCATACCATGCCTCAGAAAAGAATATTTTATGTAGAATGATGAGCACCAACATGTATCCTAGTAAAATTGCTGGACTTCGAAAATATATAAAAAATAAAGAATTTTCTGAGCATCCATGCAAAAAAAAAAAAAAAAACCACACACACACACAAACAAAACAAAAAACCTGAGTCACCCAGAGGAAAAATTCAGATTGTCCTCAAACACACTGTCGGCAATATTATTCTACAGTGGAGCAATATCCAAAAGTCTTGAGGGGAAAGAAACATCGAGATATAATAAGAATATTCCACCCAGCAGATGGTTGGGCTCTTGGGCCAATAGGGCTCTTGGACCAAGCACAACGTCTGGAAAATAGTAAATGGATGGATAAATGAAAGACCTTAGTGTTGGCATGTGGGTTTGATTCTCTACTGGACATCTGTGAGAGGGTGGCTGGCAAACTTAGAGGTATGACAGTAGAGCCCAGGAGGAAAGAGGTCACATTTGTGAATCATGATAAATTAGATAAAAGCATAAGACAGGAAGGAGATACAACACTCAAGGGAAAAAGAACAACTTTTAAGAATAATATTTTTTCAGAACTAAACTCCATTTAATAAAGTAGCACAAACTACAGTAAGATGATACTTACTATTTGCCAGGCATGGTCATAAGCCCTCTACATGAATCAACTCATTTAACTCCCGTGAGAACTTTGTAAGTAGCCATTATTATTGTTGTTATTACTACTACTACATCCATTTTACAGAGAAAGAATCTGAGGCACACATTTTTAAAGACCTTGCCCAGTCACGTAGCTATTTGAACAGTCTGACTCCACATGTGCGATTGCTTCTGTTAGAGAAGGGGCCGTTGGGAGATTGCAGCGAGGGGAGAGAGCCTGTCAAGGCGATCCCATTGAGCACAGTGCCAGGCCCTGTAGAGAGGTGGAGGGGGTGTTTGGCAATTAGGAGGGCTTCTGTGACAGTTGAGAAAACTATCTTGGCGAGTGTTGAAGGTAGGAGCCAGACTAGGGTGAAACGAGCAAGTGTAGACAAGAAAAAGAAAACAGTGCGTGTAGATAAATATTTAGAAAACTTATGTAAGGAAGAGAAGGCATGGGTAATCTCCTAGAACTTTCTGGATGTTTGTGTCTTTTCTCTGTAAGGGAAGTCTAAACTTGAGACCATTACTTTTGCCTAATTTGAGAACCACATCTCAATAGTATACATATACGAGGCATTTAAATTTTATCTCCCTGTCTTAAATATTGTTATGTTGACTCGTAGGCCACACAGTATACAGGGGAGGCTGCAAAAATGGGGAACTGGAGCATAAGCAATGAGAATTGTACACAATATCAATAGCTATCTGGTTTTACCTGAAATCTGTCTTGCTATGAGGTAAACCCATTTATAGGACTTCTCTGCATCCTCATTTAAAGCTTCAGGGATATTGTTCTTGTTGGTGTATAGTTCATGATATTGTTTACTTAGAATAGTGATCTCAGTAACCAACTAGCTAAGAAAACAACTTTTGACAAATATCATACAATCCAAGAAATAAGCCGCAGAACAATTAGCGGTGTGTTTTTACCTAATAAGGAGTATTGAACTCTGCCACCTTCTCTTTGGTTACCTAGTGATATTGCCCAGTAACGGTCTGTCTCTCCAGGCTGAGTCAAAGAAAGCAGGTATTCGTAAGCAGCAGATTTTAAAATTGCAAATTTACACAGCAGAGTAGGCCCCCCGAGGCCCAAGGTCGCGTATAAATAGTGATGACACACATGTTTGAGTATACCTCTCCAATAGTACAAAGGGAGCGTCTCTTTTTAAATCACAAAAATAGTTGGCCAGCTGTTGCAGCATTTCCCCGACTAGTTTCAAGATAATTTCTCTTTCCTTTGATGGAGACAGCCAGCTACCTTTCCCCAGCCTCTTTTAAGCCTCACAGCATCTGGGAGTTAAGGAAGGAGAGATTTTGTGTTTGTGTTGTCACAAAACAGTCTGTCACTACTCAGAAGCAGCAGAAAATATGTATATAAAGCATTATGTATAAAAGGAGGCTGTCCTACAGTTGGCAGGAGGAAGATGTGTGAACAGACACAAACAAGACTGTGTTACTCATGCTAGTGCTGTAAGCCGTGTGGCTCCTTGTAGAATTGAGCTATAGGCACGGATCCATGCCACATTAACTGGTAGCAGAGATTCTAGACTGAAACAAAACCCATACTGAGATGAGGCTCTTAGGAGTATGGCTTTCACCCATGCAGTCCATTTTAAACACAGTTGAGCCTTGAATAATGCAGGGGTGAGGGTCACCGACTCCCCTGCACAGTTGAGAAATCTGCATATAACTTTTGACTCCCCCAAAACTTAACTACTAATCGCCTACTATTTTCCGGAAGTCTTACCAATAACATAAACAGCTGGTTAACACATATTTTGTATGTTCTATGTATTATAGACTCTGTTCTTACAACAAAGTAAGCTAGAGAAAAGAAAATGTTTATTAAGAAAATCATAAGGAAGAGAAAATACATTTACAGTACTGTTCTGTATTGAAAAAATTTGCATGCAATTGAGTTTTCTACAATGCAATATATGTTAAGAAAAAAAAAAAGAAGATAGCAGGAGGGGAAGAATGAAGGGGGGGAAATCGGAGGGGGCGACGAACCATGAGAGATGATGGACTCTGAAAAACAAACTGAGGGTTCTGGAGGGGGAGGATGGTTTAGCCTGGTGATGGGTATTAAAGAGGGCACGTTCTGCATGGAGCACTGGGTGTTATGCACAAACAATGAATCATGGAACACTACATCTAAAACTAATGATGTAATGTATGGGGATTAACATAACAATAAAAAAATTTTTAAAAAGAGCTAAAATAGCTAACTAGAATTTCTGGAAAGTAAGAATCCAATCTTAAGCATTCTTTTTTTTTTTTTTAAATCTCCAATGTATCACATTCTGGCACATAATATGTATTCAATAAACAGAGCTAAACATCTCTCAACTCCCTCTGCTACTATATATGCACTTAGTGTTGTCTTTTAATTACACCAAAAGTAATGTCTCTTTTGTGCTCATGACTGACCTAATCTTCAGAGAAGCCCCAAACGTGTTAAAGACCTACATTTATCAGCTGCTTCCCATTAGGACCGTTATGCTTTGTAAATATAAAATCCACCTCCTTTTTCCAGCTACCTACAGGTTACCACTCTTACTCACCTTACAGTCATTCTGTCCACTTGCCTCCCATTTCCTCCCCAAATGTACAGAAACTCAAGCGTCTGTTTGACCATCTCATCCTTAAGGCACCCACAGAAACGTTAGTTTCTGCAAAGCTCTCTCCCCTGTCCTCCAAGCTGCAAGAGAGGGTCAGATCATGGGCTAGGACAGCTAAGGGGCACCACTGGGACCAGTCCTGAAGAGTAGAGGATAATCAACACCTGCTGTTTTGAGATCATGGTCCTTCTCTTACTCTTACAAGGATTCATTAGGGTCGCTGCCTGTGCTACTTGGGTAGATGGATTTCAACATAAAGAAATAGAGTTTAATGTAGGCCTAATAGTACCAGCATCTGCCTGCCAACTATAAATACCAAAAAAATCACCACAATCTTCGCAGACTGACAGCAACGTTAGCCTAGAAGAAAATCAAGGATTTTCTCTCTCTCTCTCTCTCTCTCCTTTCCTTTGTAGGGGTTGATTTACACTTTTGTACATCATACTACAATTTTTTTCATATGTGTTACTTTATTTGAACTCGGTATCACACAGAATGATATTATTGAATTGTTTTATAGAAAAAAAATCAGAATTTTACCTGGCAGAACTTACACATATAAAAAATTATGGGGATTTTAAACTTGACATTCCAGAAAAGTTATGTGGCTCTCTAAGCCTCATTTTTCTGTTCTATAAAAGAGGTATGGCAATAGTACTGGCCGCAGAAGGTTATTTGAAGATTAAAGAAGTGAATACATGAATGTTGATTCAAGTATTGTCTGGCACATGGAAATGTTAACTATACTTGTTTTGTAGCCGTGGTACTGTTATTAATGTTATTATTTTCAAAGGAATCCTAGAGAATTACTATTGCTTTGACTTACAAACACAGACTTTTATGTTGGTGTCTATATAGAGTTTTTATAGTGGATTTTTATTTTAAACCCAAGTTGAAGCGAGAATAAATAGGGTATTTCTTTGTGCTTTTGCTACTATCTGAAGGGGGCTATTTTTAAAACACCATTTTTTTTTTTTTATAGGCAGGTAGATAAAATCTAAAAATCCCAGCTGTCTCTGTCACCAGACTAGGCTAGTTATTATTGAGTTGCAGACTTTTAACATTTTCTTCATCGCATTCTCAGGCATGACTCATTCTATTTTAAGATTTATCATAGTCATTTAAATGTTGTGATTACTTAGGACCAGGTGTATCCTAGTGGTAGGAAGTATGCTCAATTTTATATCCTTTCTCTTCATAATTTAACACATAATGACTGGTGAAAGAATGTGGTGCAGATTACATGTCAAAAGATGGTACTATACCACAAGAGAACATTCAAATTTAAATTTTATATGTTTAATTCCAAAGGATTGCATCTCCACTAGTGGATTAAATCTGGGGCAAAAGATAGCATTTTTAGGCTTTGTTATGACACCGTGTTCTACAAAAGTTGATATCCTGTCCTCAGCAGGAAAAAGGCAGTCACAAGTCCCTCATCCCAGCTGACCCTCACTCTGCCCACTAAGCTCTTCACAGAGGAAGACAGAGCTGATTTAAGCCAACCTGTGAAGTGGGAAAAAGATGTCTTCCATGCTCTTTAGGTGCTTTTTGGACAAACTCTCCATCTGCCTTTATACATTTGCAACTGTGACTGTTCGGTCCTCAGCTCTAGGCCAAGGATCACAGACACCCACAGTTGTGTCAAGTCCTCACGGACAGCTCCTGCTGAGCACTTGCACAGATGTCCTCCCCGTGGAATCCACTGGGCCTTTCTGGCCTGGGCACTGCTCCCACAGGCTCCCAGGCCTGTCCCGCTCTGTGGCCATGTCCATTTATTCCCCACCACCTCTGGTGGTAATGGACACTGTCTTTCAAGGTGCCAAGCTGTGGGGCTTGTCTGAGCCTTCCAGCCTCCTTGCACATGTTTATGGTCAGCTTTCCTTTATGCACCACCCACATCTGGTAGACAGGCACTGCTCAGGCAGCCTTTGTCCAGACAAACTCTGGAGGCGCAGACTTCCCGGTCCTTTAAATCCTCCAGACTGCCAACAGAGTAATTACAGTTTCTTATCCTTTAGACTTACCAGATGTGAGTCAGACACTAGTTCACCAAGCTTCAGGAGACACATATAATATTTGATGTGGGGGACAGGTGTCCCCTATCCCTCCTCCCTAGGTAGGACACTTGGGGATGGAGACAATTCAAAGCATACTGACTGTGGTCTTGGAAAATCCTCTCCTAACAGCCACCCTGACATTTAGGAATCCATAAGCTGTTGATGAGGAATTGATTCACACACTGGGACTGGCTACCTCTTGGGCCTTGCATGATGGCCTCTCACCTAATTTTGGAATTTTTAGAGGTCTCCAACAAAACTGAGAAAAAGATAGTTCCATTTCAAAATAATATTATCAATGTGTGAAATAGTACAGAAACACCAGTAAGAGGAGATTTCACTTTTTCTGGATGAAACTCAAAACATCTCTGGCCAAATTGAAGATCTCACAATAATAGAGACTCTGCTAACCTTCAGGAACTGATGCTTTTTAAATGAAGAGGAGAAGGTAGTGACTAATACAATATGAAATAAATAACTGTAAGCTTTCCATACATCCGTTGGGAGCATTATCTAAAAGGAGACCTTAAAGGGAGCTTTGCTCAGATTTCTCCACATTTTCATGCTTATAATAAGGCAAGTACAAGATCCCATTTATTAGCAAGAGAGGGCTCAAGTCCATACTTCTTTGGTTTTTGATTACCATTTCCATACAATGAAGCTTTTCCTAAGATATAGATGCAAAAAAAACATACAAAATTCTTATAACTTGAACAAAACCGTACCTACATGGAAGCTGCAGTCTGTTCTTCTGAGCAGTGTTCTCTTCCTTTAGCCGCATGGATCCTCCCCACCGTAGAAGTGACATTGGTTGGTCTCCATTCATGTGAGTGTTTCCCACTACAGCTTATGAGCTACGTTTAAACTCTTTTCATGAAGCTTCTTTTTTTCTTTCCTTCTTTCCTTCCTTCCTCCCCTCCTTCCCTCCCTCCCTCTCTCCTTCTTTCCGTCCTTCCTCTTTTTTTTAAGAATTGAAATCTCTCTCCTCTCATCATTCCGTGAATTCTCATCCCTTCTGTTCACCTCTTTGCAGTTTTTAGGTGGTTAACTGAATTAAGCCCTACACATAATCCTAGGGATCCAAACTTCCTCCTCTCCTTGTCTTTCTTCTCGGGTATAACCAACTGCAGTTTGGGGTTTTATACATGCACTTTTATACATGCAAAACTGGAGCACTGACACCTAGTAAAGACTCACCAAGAAATTGTCACAGCTATGACACACTAGGCCCTGCTATTTGCTTAAAAAAGAGAGAGGAAAAATGGATTTCTCCTTGTTTCTAGTAACATTCAACCAGTCTACTTTTTTCCATTTTCTGACAAACTTTATACCACATCATCTTATGCATCATATTAGAAAAATAATTTTATACTGGGCACCATCTGCAGAAAGCATAAAAATGTTCAGGCTATCCTTGAGCTGGTGAATAATCTATGGTGAAGTTGTCCAATAAAATCAACCTTCAATAGTTCAGCCAGTCATTAATTCTAGAATGACTGTGGCCCAAAATTGAATTTTACTTATGTCTCATCAAGTGTTACTTATATTCACAAAACCCAGTACTTTTTGTGATTTCACAAGTAAGAAAAGTAATAACTATTTAATTTTAATAATAGTAATGAGATTACAAGGTTAAGAATAGGATTTTTATGTACTAAAACTAAATAATCATGCTGAAGGCAAAATAGGAATAAAAAATACAAATAGAATTACTACTGAAAGGAGCAATTTAAATCATGACCTTGATCCACAGCAATTACAAGTAAGTAGGAAAAAATTAATGAATATATAGCCTACTTTTAAAGATTTTTTATTTATTTATTTGACAGAGAGAGAGACAGCGAGAGAGAGAACACAAGCAGGGGGAGTGGGAGAGGGAGAAGCAGGCTTCCCGCTGAGCAGGGAGCCTGATGCTGTGGGGCTTGATCCCAGGACCCAGGATCATGACCTGAGCCGAAGGCAGATGCTTAACCGACTGAGCCACCCAGACGCCCCTAGCCTACTTTTAAATGAATTAGAAATATAATCATTATCAAAAAGTACTTGTTAGGCTTTCTCGGATGAAAGTTAATACAAACTTTTGCAGGGCTTTGAAAAAATGAATCCGTACTCAAGATTACCAAAGACTCATAAATCATATTTGAGGATGTTCAAGGCTTTAGTATTTTAATAGAAAAAAGCTAGAAACAATGCTTATGTCCAATATTGGTTTAAATAATTTACATTGTACACTTAAGAAAGAATATTATGCACATTTCACAAGTCATGTTTTCAAAGAATATTTAATAATATTGAAAAATGCTCTGAAATGAAGAACTAATACACATTTTTTTAGAAGAATGATCAAATATATGGATAGCTCAATTCGGAGACAGATGCAAGGGAACAAGCAAACACACCAAGTGGGTAAGAGTGGTCATTTTTGGTGATGGATGTATGATAACTTTTATTTACATTCTTCAGTGAGTATGTATTACCTTTATGATCAGAAAAGAAGGGAGATTCATTTTAAAAGCAGTCACAATGATGTAGATAAAGGTGGGGAAAACAGAATCAATTGGATCATAAATGGAAGGGATGGAAGGGAGAGGGAGGGAAAGTGAAGGGGGAGAAAGAGGAGACATGGGAGACAGGAAGAGAAGGGGACAGGTGGGAGGAAGCAAACCCTGGATATGCTCAGTAGATGCTCCAGAACTTCCATCTAGGAAAGGCTTAGGAACAGCAATCTGCCTCAAAAAGGTGACCTGAATTCCCTGTTAGATACAACTATGACAATAGTATATTTGAACTTCCTGTCACTCCTAGGTTTCTCAGTAGACTTCTGAATATTATCAAAAACAAGGAAAGCGTACTGCCATTTTCATATGCTATTACCTTTCCTTAAACAGGTTATCTTTAATGACTTAAGTATTAACAGAGATAATTCTTCGCAAGTCAACAAGGATTATTAGTGAGAAGAAATTTTCATCCTTTCCTAAGAAAAGTCCATTTGTTGGATTTATACCATGTGACAGTTATAACGAGGTGAGCTGCAACCACCATGCAAGGAAGGGATTATTGTCCCCATTTTATAGCTAATTAAACTGAGATTCAGAGAATTTAACTTGTTTTCTCAGGATCATACAGTTTGGAATTCCTGAGCCATAATATAACCCTAGTTTCTTTGACTAGTCCTCTTCACCATTATAACTTTCCTTAAGAAGCTCACTTACTGATGATTCTCTCTCCTGGTCTATAGGCATCCTCCACGTGTGCTCTTACTGAGTCCTTATAAACAATTAAAGGTTTGGCTTAATCAAGGGCATTTCTGTTTTCTGTGTTATTATCTCCACCCCATCACCAAAACAACTATCTCTGTTTACTGTGAAAAGTTATCTAGCAGCCAGAATAATTGCAGTGGATCCCATGATGTACCACCCGTACAGATCTGAAACTCTTGTTCTCTAGCTGCTCAGAGTGTTGATGGCTAGGCATTCTCAGGTGAGTAAATCTTCAGGACTTACCCAAAGTCATGCTTCACTTCAAGCAGCAGTGCACATCCAGTGACTGGTTAATAACCAGAATATAAACCTTTCACCAATCTCAGACAACTTTTAAGGGTCATCCTAACAAGAGGGCTTCTGGTAGGATTGGCTCAAGCCTTTTGCATAAATCCATTGCAGTTAAATCTCTCCCTCTGCTGCATCCTGCTCTCTTTACTCCCTTCCTTCCTAGGTGTTGACCCTGGGAGAACTTCCCAGTAAATGTCCTGCATACAAATGTTCATCTCAGAGGCTGCCTCCTGGGGAACTCAGTCTGAAACAGTTGGTGTTGGCATGGTCTGAGAAAGCAGCCCTAAAGTGGGATTTTGAAGCTGGATCATCTGATGGTTGGCTGGCAAGGAGAAACTCTCACCGGTGGCCAGTGTACAGAGACAGCTCCTTTGCACGTGGTGGTAGTACCATTGTTAAAACTGTCACCGGTTGTGAATTGAAATAGTGAACGGAGGAAGGAAATGCACTACTAGATGCAATGTATAGGGTAATTAAGAAATACAGGAGAATCAAATTGGATTATAAGGACTATGGAGTTTGATGGCCATTGTTGGGGGCAATTGATGATTTTTAAAAAGACAATGAAAGGCTGATGGTGATTAACCACCAATTAAGGATTAAATATGAAAAATAGATGGCCTCAAGGGCAGCCTATAAAGAGACTCTTCATCTGTTTCAGCTAGAGAGCTTTCTGGGCCTTCAATATACTTGCCACTTCTTGCTTATTCACTTCAATTAACATTATGTCATGGATGTAGTAAATAAGTGTGATGTTCTATGGGATGTCCTCATAGTCCTATTAAGCCTCAGGCTACAGCTGTCTCAGTTACTTCAGACTCCATGTGCTAAGAGACCAAGAGGCAAGAATGAGGAATCAACATTTTTGCAGATTTAATTGACCCTAATCATAAGGAGGAGTTGGGGATGCTGTAATACAAGTAGGATATGAATAATATGTTTGGTACCAAGTGATCTTGCACAAATTAACTAACCTCTATGACTTCATTTCCTCATCTGTAAAATGGAGAGAGTAATTGTGGTGAGGATTTTCTACTTTATGATTAAGCAATTCTTCCTATACCATATATGTCTAAAACCTGCATCTGATAGTTTATAGTACTGATAGCCTAAATATTAAGCAAATACTATTTCCTAGAGCAGTAGATCTCAGTGGTATGTATAAGAATCCTAAAAAAATGTTACTAAGTTAACAACATCTCTTCCCCTGGGCTCACCCCATTTTATGTGATAACCATTCCCACATTGGGGCAGGTGAGAATGTTGGATGTGGATGACTGGACAACCCCCCCCCCCCCGCCCCCGGGGAATTCTAACAACTCCTCATGGCCAACACCCACTCCTCATGGATTAAAAACTCTGGGCCAGATCCTTTTCTTCCATTATGTATTTAATTCTGTTCCCAGAAGAGTTATTCAAATTTGTTAAGGCTACTACCACCTTATAGCTTGTCTTCCATATTTCTTGAGATTTTTCTCTCTACATTAGAGGCAGTATGATCTTCCTGTTACCTATGTTTCAAATCTGGCTGTTTCTCAAGAACTTGACTCCAAACTTTCTTTTTTATTATCCCTAGAAGGTCTTTTCCTGACAAACAAAAAATTACTTGCTCTTTTTTCTATCCCTCAATAGAACTTTATTCTAAAAGGCATTGAAATATATAGATAGTTGACCACTGGTTTGTCATTTTCATGTATTTCCTGAAGACAGAGCTGTGCCTTATTCAGTTATGTGTCCCTTGCTTTTATGCTAATGCCTGGAACATAGCAAAAGCTTGCTATATATTTTTCCCTTTTCCTTTGTGAAGACAACATAATAGAGTGTGGTAATTCTTGTCCTTTTCTGTGTATAAGAATCACCGGGGGAATTTGTTGCATAAGTAAATTCCCAGCCTCTTCCAGAAGAGAATTTTATTCAATGGATCAGGGAAGGAGTTAAGTCATCTGCCTTTTCAACAGCAATCCCAGGTGATTCTAATAATAATGTCCATTAGAATAGCTGAAGAAACAACAGTCCAGGGTCTACTCCATAGCTTTACAGGCCTGGAAACTTGATTTTGCCAGTAAACCCAAAGATGATCAGGATCAGAGCAACAGATTCACAATAAACTTGACCATAATGACAATATATTACCTTAAAATGAAAAATAGAACTACAGAGAGACTAATCAGCCAGTTAGTTAATTTTCTCCCATAAGGAAATAACATGAACTATTATAAAATTATAGCCAGAAAATTGCTTTGTGAACCAGGCCAGTTACATGGGTGATGTTCAGTGGTAATGACTTATTTGAACTTGCTTCAGAAATAAAAAAAGTGATATCATACAATATAGTTGTAATTATTTTTATTAGTTTCCTTCTAGCAAAGAAGTGTAAAGTGTAAAGTCCTTTAGGCATAGAAGTTCTAATTTTGCTACAGAATTTGATAGTTTGTTTCTGTTGAGTTGCAATACCTGGGAAGGGTAGGGTGCATTTTCACTTGGAATATGAAGGCATTTTATATGCATATGTATACACTTAATAAAAACCATGCCATGCTTTTAGAAAAGATGAAGCAGGATGCCTCTCATTGCAGGGGGAAATTCAGAAATACAGAAAAGAGGCTGCCTGTCTGGCACCATCATCATCAGGAGCTAAATGGACAATTCTAAACAAATATTCACTAGCAACAGATCAAAAGAATAGCGAGTTTCTATGAAAAAAATAAGAAGCTTCCAGAAGAACTACCAAAAGTGGCACAATATACCCAGAAAAAAAAGTTAAGAAAAAGAACTGATTTGATTAAGAAGAAAAACTGAGTAGAAAACGAGCAGGAGGCCCAAAGAAGGCAGCTTCATTCCCCAGGGGTTCACACAAGCAAGCTTAGAAAACACCTTTTTGTCCTCCCCCTCCTTCCCCCTCAAACCAGTTTAAATAAATGTATGGAGCCAAAGATGCTAACATTTCAATTTCTACTTATTATATTTAAACGGGTTTTCATGAGTAAAATATGTTAAATAGTCAAACATTTGTGATATCTCCTTGACATTGCAGGTTAATTTTCAGAAGACGGGTAAACAGCAATTCTGTGCTGTAGAATCACTAGAACAAAATCACTACAAAGAAAATGGTACGTGCAGTAGCTTCTTGTAACATGTCTCTAGAACACTGGAGACTAAAACATTAGGAGATTTGGAGATGGAAAAAAGAAAACATGAAATGGAGAAAAGATTTCATTTGCACAAGAGCTACTAATGCACATAAACGAGAATCTAAAATGTCATCCTGGTGGAATTTAACATTCAGGGTACAGTATTCACTTTAAAAGTATTCAACAACTGGAGGATCTGCTGCTTAAAGAATTAAGGGATTTATATATAATTCTTTCTGCTTCTCTGTCACTAATTTACTGAAAGACCTTGGTAACAAGTCACTTAATTGCTCCAAGCCTCAGTTTCTTCTTCATTTTCAAAACATAAATCAATCCTACAAATCTGGGGCCTGCGTTAAAATAGTGAATGGTTGATTAAAGATGTTGCAGAATCTTTGCTATTCCTCCCATGGAGAGATAGAGCCAAATTCCCTTCCAGTTGAATGTTAGCTGGTCATAGGAATTGCTTGGGTAAGGAAACCTAAGCTAGCCATGTGGTCACATAAGGAAAGAGCCAGCCAATTCTAACACCCATCCCAGGCCATGGGCCAGATCTGTGCATGAAGAAAACTTCAGGTGACCCCAGCCCAGCTACCATTTGACTGCAATCACATGAGAGATCTCAAGCACGAACTACCTCCCTGACCCAGTCATTCAAAAAATGTGAGAAATAATAATGTATTCTTGTTTTAAGCCACTACGTTTTAGAGTGGTTTATTGTGTAGCAATAGATAACTGGAAGTGTGTAAAAGCTTTGCAACATTCTGGTTTCCTAAAACACGTTTCTCAACTAGGTTTGGTAGAACTCTAGGGTACTATGAGATGCTGCTAGGGGTTCTACAATAGACAGTGATTTTTTTTGGAAAAGGCATGTTTTTTTGAGCTTTGAAACTGTGCAGTGCTTGTACTCACAGTAATGGATAGTGACCAGGCAGTTCTGTTATGAATTTCATTATTGACCCCATATGGAAGCAAACAGTAAAATTATGTTTATTTGATAAATTCCATTCTCCATTTTTGGCATGAGAAGCTGCTGCCAATTAGTGTTTTCTGTATTGGAAGAAGGGGATGATGTTAGGTTAATGACAATAACCTCTCCTTCCCAAATTACCTTCCTCAATTTCCTATTATACATCACCAACTGACTTAGGGGCATGAACAAGTTCTATTAGTGTAATGGAATTTGGAGGGAAATTTTCACTATAAAAAAGAAATTATGATGTACTCAGCTGCACTTACCTCTTTTCTGTTGCTGACCATGTTGTAACATAGAGATTGTATAAATTAGAAATTAATTGTAATGTGATGATTTTTAATTTTTTTTTTTGCAATTTTCCCTTGTAGTTATTTTTTATGCCCTTTGATTTTATATTTCATTAATATTTTCCAATTTACGAACATGTCTGAAGATCCAGTGTGCTATTTTTGAAGAGGAGGTTTAAAGAGGAGAAGGAGAATTTTAGACCTACCCTAACAGAATTCTGATAAGGCTCATGATGAAGAAATGGAAAAAAATTCTGATTACAAACTGTATAATAAGTCAATTTAGTGATGACATGTCACATGATATTAAAAAGGTTTTGTGTAATAAACTAGAAACTGATAGCTTCTCTAAGTAGGTTGGGATGTCAACAGATTTTATCACTAAATGTTATATTTCAGCATTTGTGAAATTTGAAAATGATAGTGAAATTCATATTTTTTTTGTATTGCAAAAAGCTGTCCCCCAAAAGCAAAAGCCAAAATATTTTTTCCTTCATTTTTGGAGAACTGTCTTGGTGTCTGTACTGGTGGCACTCCTTTAGAGGTTTTTGTCTTGCTTAGGAAAAAAGAATATCATGGATGTGTTCATAACATACTACTTTCTTCACACCAGAAAGGTGCTAGTAGTGAATATTCTTGAAGATGAAATGACAAATATCCTGGATGATGGTCAAAAAATGGTTAGTTTTAGTAAAAAAAAAACTATTTCACTTAAGAATATTTCAGAAAACTGCGTAAAGACATCTAAACAAGGTGTTTAAAGGATAATTGCAGGAGTGCCGTCAAGAAATTAGCCAACCAGATTTGGTGGCAGGGCTTTGAAAATGAAGCAGGGCTGCACAATATTAGTCTATGAACTTGGCAGACATTTTCATCTCATGAACCCTTTGTACATATCTCTTTTAGGTCCCAGAGAATATATTTTGACTTCAAATGTCACCACTCTTGGATATATCATGTTGCAAAAGAAATCGTAAAATGTTTCCTTTGCCGCTTGGGCCTGAGAGTAAGGAAAGAGATTAACAAGTCCCAAGTCCTACTGCAAACTCTTGAAAGCACAGCAGAACCCTACTGAGCAGTCTTGACAGATGACTGGATGAAGGAAACTTTCTCTGAATATTCTTCTCAGACGAAGAAAGTGAATTTGAGAGACAAGGATGAACTTTGTGAGCTGTATCTGATCATACACTGGGGAGGAAATTGATCTCCTCTAGACAAGATCTGGATTTCTGGGGGAAAAAAGTATCCTATCGTTAAAGAAAGCAATGATCCTTTTGCTGTACTTTTCAACTTCTTACATGTTTGTGTAAGCTTTTCTGGTTGATCAAGCATCATAAGCAAAGGTAGAAATTGTGTCTTTTTAGCTAAAAATGGTATCTGTGTGCCCTCATATCAGTTTTCAATCATAAGTTGAATATTTGTGCAGCAAAAACATGAAGCAAAACAAAAACATGTTTTTCATTAAAAGGTAAAATTTTATATTTTTAAATTTATTTTCAAATCTTATAGTTTTATGATATGTAGATACATAAATAAAATCAAGCAACCAACTCATGTATGTAACTGATATTTCTAGGTCTATATCTGAGTCTTATGTCACTTGTTAGAAAATGTATCAAAATTTGTATCAAGTTTGTGTCATATGCTATATATTTACTCATAGTGCTTGGATTACGGATTTATGGTTTGATTATTCTATATTGTCAATAGATTTTCATATTGAAAATATCATTAATTGTCAGTTTGCAGCTTGCACTTAAATCTACCAAGAGGACAGTTAGAAGAAATAAATATGATTTTGGCTTGAGCCAGTTGTTTAACAGAAATTTATTATGTATACCTTACATGTGTTTAAACATTACAAAATAGGAAGAAAAAGGTTAAGAAAGTTTAAGAAAAAGTGATTTGAGAGAAACCCAAAGCCACATCAAATGTAAGCAAAATGCAAATATGCTTATGTCTTGTAAAGAAAGGAACTAGATGGGGCGCCTGGGTGGCTCAGTCCTTAAACATCTGCCTTCAGCTCAGGTCACGATCCCAGGGTGCTGGGATCGAGCCCTGCATCGGGCTCTCCGCTCTGCGGGAAGCCTGCTTCTCCCTCTCCCACTCCCCGTGCTTGTGTTCCTGCTCTCGCTATCTCTCTGTCGAATAAAATCTTTAAAAGAAAGGAACTAGAGATCAGAGGACACGTCCTTGACATTTTAGGAACCAAGGAGAAGGAGAGGAGTGAATCAGCCCAGAGGTGAGAAGATCCAAACGGCGCGGGGTGGGGGGGCGGAGGGGGGGGGGAGCGGATGTAGAGAAATGTACATGCTGCTGACTACTTCAGAGAAACGCGTTCAGAGAAAACATGAAAAAATAGGTGTGGGACAATGGGAGAGAGTGACACAGAAGAAAGGAGAAGCTTTGAAGAGATGTTAGCTGAGGCTGATGAGCCAGAAAGGCAGGGGATACAGAAGCCACCGGCGAAGTGGATCATCCCGAACTACGGGGTAGACAGGATGTAAAGGAGATTCCCCAGCAAGCAATTGTAAGGAAGTGTTAGAGAGCCTCTTGGACTACCTGAAGGATATTCTTATTTGAAGGAAAAAGTTCAGAAATGTTAGCTCTTCCATCTTCAAAGAGCTAAGAAGCTCTTACTGAGGCCATGGACGAGGCAGAGACGTGAACGGTAAACAAGGAAGTGGAACTAGAGACGGTATTCAAATCCGTATTAATGCCTAAAGTAAGGAGGTTTTTTCCCACCTCCCTGCCTAACGTAAGGAGTTTAAAGGAAGCGACAGAGCACAGGTCCTGAGTAGGAGCGTTGTTCTCACTGTCGGTAGTAACGCCAACTGAAGGACTGGGCATGCGCAGGGCCATCGGGCTCCTGGAGGTGGAGAGAACCAGAGGAACGGGGGAATGGAGCCGCCCGAGTCCCACGCCGTGGACGTGGGAGAATAAACTTATTTCTACTTCCTTTAGTGGCAGTATTCAGAGTTGCTCACTCAGCGAACGGGAGGAGACTCTGCTTGGCCCTGTTTTGCCACACCTTTGCTATATGTATGTGTGGACGGCTGACGATGCTCTTTTTCTTGCTCTGTGGGCACAAAAGCCAGCACAGTACCTTGACTATAGTAGATTTCGGATACATAATGAAACGAATGAATGGGGAACAATCCTACCCAATTGATATTTGTTTCTGCTCCTGAATTTTGTTTGGGAGCAAAAAATATTGTAATCTAAAGTTTGGTTTAAGATGGATTTGACATTATATTCTAGCCACTCAAATGTATTCTATACCTATTTTTAAGGTAATAATCATACACTCATAAGAATATAAAAATTAAATCCCCTTAATTCCTATGTGAAAAAAAGTCTCGATAGTAAAATATCCAACAATAATACATTAAATGGATTGATGCCTTATGATGAGAACTGGCTGTTCTTGGCTCTTCCTTTTTCCGTACATACTTCCATTTCTCTACTACAACATGGTCACCAGAGTTTGAGCATTACAGCTTTCCAAAATAGCAAAATACCTTATTGATATTTTATAAGTGCTCTAACTAGCTCTATTTTCTTGATTACTTCTAAGTTTATAATTTTAGAACTCTGGTATTTCCTATATTAACTTATATCTGATGACAAAATGCTAGTGTTTTAAAATCTTTTTTTTTTTTTTTTAGTGTTTTAAAATCTTAAAAACATTCCTAAACCTGACAATATAAGCCACAGTGGACTAGAGAGTGTCTTTTCTAATTTTGTGTTCTGTCACTTCATTCTGTGTCACTTAGTTCCTCAGTCATCACTCAGATTTGTGTAATATATACTTTCTAAGTTACCTGGCAATCACCTTCTGTGATGGGCCATGCCAGATCCTTTAATCTTCCCCAAAGCTTGCCTTTCCTCAGTCATAATTAAATGATAATTTGAAAACCCTACATGATCCCAGAGGTGGATAATAAAATGAATTGTTTTTTGGTTGTTTTTTTTTTTTTTTTTGCCTCTGATATCTGAACTTCTTGCTGGACTACTTATAAATTAATCTAACATAAGAAGGAAAAAAGTATCTTTTTTGTAGATAAATTTATAAAATATAGTAATCCAGAACAAAAGTTTTTGATTATAATCACAGCTTTTCTACTAGTTTCTGAAGTTAAAATTTCATGGAGAAAACTTTATCTTTTTTGATAAGAGACATATAACCTCTATGTATATGGATGACTCAGATTTTGCTTCTTGTAATTGTGACCCAGTAGTTCTGGGTTCTTTTTCTGAAGAATATTGGAGCAAGACTTAATGTTTCTGGGAGTCCAGGCACATGCAAATTGTCTAAATCTTCATTACTCTGTTGAGCAGTCTATGGCCAAAGGTCAAACAATACTATAAGGACAGTGTCATCACCCTTTGATGATGGTGTAAGTTTAGTAAGTATTGGTAAGTCCCTTGGGTTCTGAGGATTCTGACAGTATGACATGGAAAAGGTTAGACAGTGGAAATTATGGGCTTCAGTAGGATCTGGGCTGTTTGGATTTTCATAAGACTGTGGACTGTGGCTCATGGCTGAGCTCTCCCAATGCCTCCCAGACATTCCTTTAGGGTGACTCATCCAGTTTTGAGTATCACTGACTATACGCCTCACTGCTTCTTTTCACTTCTATACAGAAAGCCTATGGATCATTGGGGAAAAGTGAGAAATGAGCTTCAAAGGAGGCTTTAACAAGTGAAAGGCATAGAGTTTGCACCATGGAGGAAGAAAAGCGATGGGGGAAGTAATTAAAGTGTGCAGAGACTTATTGAATTTAGCAAGCTAAATAAAGCTATGGGCTGGGCTGTGTCATGGTTAGCATTATGCAGGAACACCACTATTTTCTTTCATTCTTCTCTGGAAGTGAACTTGAATCATAATCTTCCAGTTACTTTGCAAAAGGTGGTGCTTGTGAGAAATTACATGTCATTGAGATATGGGACATTGTCATTGGGATATGTGATTTGAATGGAAGTGAGGAACCCTCAGAGGGTTTTCTATCTGGATTATGACCTCGTCATTCTGACAGGGGAGTCTTAGAGGTTGTGTAATTGGAGATGAAATATATTCCTCTTCTTGTTGGTCTGTTTACTGGCAAAGCAGTGCACCCTGAGCTTTGGTCAGAGTGTTCTTTACTCTATGTATATCTGGTCATATCTTTCAATGTTTCCACTCCAGTCACTGGATAGAGTCCAGAGCCCTTAGTATGGCCCCACATGCCCTTCACAACATGGCTTCTGGTTCCTCTATTCAGCCTCATTTCTCGCCCCTAATGTAGACCCCAGGCTTTGTCATTCAGAATACCTGTAGTTCCTGCAAGATTCTCATAGGCACATACTGGAAGGTGCATTCTCTCCCCTTCGGACGCCTGGTCCCTTTCCTTCAACACACAGCACAGGTTTTACCTCCTTTGTGAAGACAACATTTCTCACATCTTATAAAATTCTTCCTGTTGCCACAACTCCTATAGCTTTTTCCAGCACTGATCACGTTTACCCAGCCCTTCCTCTTGAGCAAGACCATAAGCTCCTGGCAGACAGGGACTGTGTCCTATTTATCTCTCCATCCCTTACAGCATAGCAGGGCCTGAAATAAGACAGGAGGTCCATTTATTTTTACATTTGAAATGTTTAATGATTCTTCATTTTGCCTGTAAGGGAAATGTTGTGGGTAGCCTTTAATATGGCTTCCAATAAACTTACCTTCTGCATTTATGCTCTTATATATTTCCCTCCCCTTGGACTGAATTTATTGACTCACTGCTAGTAAAGATAATGCAGCCGATGTAGGTTAGGCTTCAAAATGACTGTGACTCCCACCTTGGTCATTCTCTCTCTCTCTCTGAGCAAAGCCACACAATTTTGTGATTTTTGTGTATTTCTAGGGGTTTAGTCCCTCATTATTACATCTGGCTCTGAGTTGTTGCTTTTCTTCACTTCCTTATTTCAATTTCTTCTTTATTCCAACATTAACCTCTTCTCTATCTTCATTCTAACTCAGGTGTGGGACACAACAATTTTTTCTAGATTTCACCAAATCCACTCATCCAATGCAATTTTGTGTGTAGAAGACTGTAAAAGTTTGGGTCAGGGAAGAAGTTTATAGTCCACTAATATACATAATTAAAATTGAATGTTGGGCCTTTCTTTTCTTAAGTCCTTAAGGGATGCCCACCCAAGGATCTGTTCAGCAGCATTTTTTTTTTATCAAGTATAGCTCAAGACATGTTTTCTGATTCTTTCTCTATTTTTCAAACTCTTTTCCCAGTAAGCCTGTCTTTATCTCTGAGGATTTATTTATGTGCTTTTCTAAACAGAAGTACATCTACTCTGGATCTTAAACTTAAGTAGCCCAGAAAAATGGGCAGAAACTAGACATTCCCTTCTGTCTTTTATCTCCTGTAACAGTCTGAAATAAAAAGGATGACGATATTTTTCCCCACTGGTATGCCTGTGTCATCTCTCAGAAGCAAAAAGCTATAATAGTTAGCTTTCTTTTTAAATATAAATGCTTTCCCCTGAAATGTATATAAAAATTTTAGCACATAAAAAGCATTTAATTATTTTTTGTTTTCTTTCTTTAATACCTATTGGTCAAATTATTTCATCTCCCTTGGCTTTGCCACCCATCCTGGCAATAGTCAACATTTTTTGAGCGCCCATTATGTACCAGAAAAAAAAAATGATAAAATGATATATCAGGTAGCCTCTTACCTCAAGCTATTTATTTCTGACTATAATACATATTGACTGGCCTTTCTATATACAGATATATAGATGACTGGGTGTGTATATGTGTGTGTGTGTTTATGTGTGCCTCTGTGTCTGTATGTTTTCTGGAATACCCTCTCACACTAGTTTTGCTTCTGCATGCTCACACTCTTTCCATCTTCAAGACTCAAGTCTATGGTTATTTCCCTCATAAAAAAAAGTCTTTGATTCTCCATTTTGAAGTTTTGTTCCTGAACTTCCATAGCACTTTCTCCTTGTTTTAGGGACTCCCCGTTTCAGCCATTGATTCCAAATCTATAAGTGTCTTTATCTCCTTTTGACTATTGGCAATTTAATGGAAGTCTCCCCATTTGGCTCTTTTTTGTGTGTTTGTCCCTCACAGTCTCTGCTGAAATGCTACCCCTTATAGATATGCAGTAGACATTGACATTTTATCATCGGCTTCCCCATTTGGAATCTAAGACTCTTCTTTGACTTCTTGAAGCAAATTTTGTGTGTATTTTTTCATAGTATATTTACAATTCTACTTATTCCCTCTTACATGAATAAAATAACATCTTTAGTCCCTCCCGGTCCTATCTTGATAAACTTGAAACAGTATTTTCTGGAAACTTATACTAGATTCTGTGGTCAAAATTTTCTCCTTTGCTCTATTAAAAACTTAAACTGCCTCTTTGAAATAAATCACTGCTTTCTTCTCAGTCTTTCCATTAAGAAAAAGAAATTCCTTACCTAAGCTTCCTAGCCATCAGTCTCAGCTACAGAATTAAATACTATTATTTATTCTTATTAATATAGTTATACAGCTCACAGTAAAACATCTGTTTTGCTAATTACTTTTTAGATTAGTTTTTATTTCTTTTATGTTTTGCTGTCTGAGTAGAGGGGGGAAAAGAAGGAAGAAGAAAATCTGAGGCTTTAAAATTATAATAGAGAGATAAAATACTATAACCATTACTTTAAAAAAATAACAGAAAGATTAACAGTATACACTGGATAATTATGATTTTCATATGTTTAGTTAATGTTAAATAATTACAGAATCATCAAGATCATATTTTAGGATTTGGGTATATAAATATGTATATGGCAAAGGCTCAAAAATATGTATCTATTAATTGATGGCATTTCTAAAGAAGTTATCTAAATTGATAAAAATGACATCATATAAATCTGATAAATACAAGGAAATATGCAACATGTCAGAAAATATTTCACAGTGAATAACTCCAAATTCTCTGGGTACTTTGGAATACCATGGAAATACTATGCCCTAACTAAAGAACAGCTTTGGGGGTGGGAGGTAGTGACAAAACTAGAAAATAGCCTGAAATTACCTTCATGGGAGTGGTTTATATCAATTAGTTCATGTGGTTCTATATTAGACCCCCCCCCCCCAAAAAAAAAAGTTCTGGACTCTCACACAGTCAATTAGAATCCCCAGGAACTTCTTAGATCATTGTTTTTTTTCCCAGGGAAACATTTCTATATTTTCCTGATACTGGAAGTAGAACATCATATATCCTAGGTGGTACAGGACCCTATCTATTTTTTTGTTAAGATTTTATTTATGTAGGGGCGCCTGGGTGGCTCAGATGGTTAAGTGTCTGCCTTCGGCTCAGGTCATGATCCCAGGGTCCTGGGATCGAGTCCCGCATCAGGCTCCCTGCTCCTTGGGAGCCTGCTTCTCCCTCTGCCTCTCTCTCTCTCTGTCTCTCATGAATAAATAAATAAAATCTTTAAAAAAAAAAAAAATTTTATTTATGTATTTGACAGACAGAGACAAAGCGAGAGAAGGAACACAAGCAGGGGGAGTGGGAGAGGGAGAAGCAGGCTTCCCGCGTAGCAGGGAGCCTGATGCAGGGCTCGATCTCAGGACTCTGGGATCATGAGCTGAGCTGAAGGCTTAACGACTGAGCCACCCAGGTGCACAGGACCCTATCTATTTTTAAAGACCTTTATATAGCTAGATCATGTATCAAAATATATATCCCAAAATATAATTCTGAAAAAAAGGGAACCCTAGAATTTTCAGAATCAGAATTTCAGAATTCTGGTGTTCTAGTTTTAGGTTTCCTCTTAGAGGCAACTCTCCCTTCTCTGAACACTGTATTAATTCTACTAACAATGTGGATTGGTTGGATAAATAGAACAAAGGGCTTTAAAATTATAATAGAGAGGCATTGTTAGTCTTAGCAGCAATTGGAAAGACCAGAGCCTCAGGGCCAATCCATGAACTCAGTTATCAGATTCTGTCTCTCAAACACGAAGAGAGATACAGAGACCCTAGGACAACAGTTTGGGTACTTGAACTGAAACTGCATATAGGGTCAGATTTGCTTCTTCATTTTTGACCACATGTACAATGATGAGAAGGAGAAAAAGCTGGTCTCTTCTCTGGTGTGTTGAAGAACACAACAGATATACCAAGAAAAGCTCTGGTCCTGAAGGCCTCCAAGTTTTCAAAGGTCATCTCCAGTGGGGCCTGGCTGAGATTTGCTTCTTATTTTTCCATATAGCCTTCTATTTAAGCTAGGCTAAATGAGGTCTTTATTACCAAAGCACTTTGACTAAAACACCAATATTTGAGCTGTAAGATGCTATTACTGGGGAAGACACTACAATTGAATCAGGTTTTTGGGTCATCCCTATTGAAATACACTTTAAAGGGAGATATTCCATGGAAGACAGATTTTTTTTTCCTCAACGATATTACTTCTCTTCCTTATCTACCACAACAAATATTTTAAGCAGAACTTTCCCTAAACATCATTCCCTCTAAAAAATTGAAAAGATTATTCAAATTACTATTATAACCAATCAGAGAGTGCAGGGAAACAGCCTGATTACCTTCTTTCACGCTAACTTTCAGCAAACTAACTGTATGGTTATGGGCAAGTCACTTTCTCAGAGCCATAGTGGTAACCAGGGGCCAGTTCCTTCATCTAAACATAGAGGTTAAATTAGATGCCATCGAAGATTTGTGCACACATGAAAAACCTGTAGTTCTAAATTGATAGGAAGTGGTGCCCAAGAAAAATTATAAATAGGCACAATTAGGTTTTTCCAAGTTTTCAATTAACTTGCTCAGCTGTGAGCATTGTAAGATTGCAATGTAATTGTGATTAATGTTGTCATCATTATGATAATTTTTATCATAACAAATCAGGAGGAGATATCCCCCAGCCGCAAAGGCAACGGTACAGTACAGATTGCTGCTAAGACTAACAATGCCTTTCATGTCAGTAGAGTTTACAGCATAAGAAAGTACTTTACATGCATCATCTCATGTGATCTCACACCTACTCTATGAAACGTGCTTTGATGACATATGTTCACAGAAATTTGAAGGTAGAACCATGGAAGCTCAGAGAAAGAGGATTTCCAACGTGGGGGGAAATTGGTATGATTTCTAATACAGATAAAACTGGGATTTCCAACATTTTAAGTGGGTATGTAGGTCAAAGACTACTTCAGAATCTGAAAAAAGCCATAAACCTTTGCCCCCCAAATGTACATGGCTACAACCATTGACACTTAAAATGTATAAATTGAACCCCTATAAGCTCACAGATCCCTTGTGATTTACCCCATGATTCTAAATCTAGAGTGTTGGACATTTTGGGGCGTCATCAAAAGGAATAGAAAAAAATCTCCTCTGACGTCTATAAATGTAGGTAAAAGGAGGGAAGATATTTAGTATTTGTTGAGTCCAATACTTTATATTCTTATCCCATTTAATTCTAATAATAGCTCTGTATAATAAGAATAATCTTCAATTTATACTTAAGTTTCAGAGAGGTCTAGTAATTGTCACATAATTAGAAAGCAATAGGGGAATTTAAAGTTAAATGTCTCTGGTTTGCACTAAGGATGACTTTAAGCTTTAAAAGAATTTAAAATAATTTAAAATCGGGGCACCTGGGCGGCTCAGTTGGTTAAGCATCTGCCTTCAGCTCAAGTCATGATCCCAGGGTCCTGGGATTGAGCCCCAAGTCTTCGGGCTCCCTGCTCAGCAGGAAGCCTACTTCTCCCTCTCCCACTCCCGTGCTTGTGTTCCCTCTCTCGCGGTTTTTCTCTCTGTCAAAAAATAAATAAAATCTTAAAAAAAAAAAGGGTTTTTTTTTTTTTTTTTAAGATTTCATTTATTTATTTGACAGGGAGAGAGAGAGCACAAGCAGGGGGAACAGAGGGCAGAGGGAGAAGCAGACTCCCCGCTGAGCAAGGAGCCTGATGCGGGACTTGATCCCAGGACCCTGGGATCATGACTTCAGCTGAAGGCAGACGCTTAACCAACTGAGCCACCCAGGTGCCCCTCTTTAAAAAAAAGTTTTAAAAAAGTAAGAGTAAGTGCCTCTGGTCTGTAGAAAGGATGTATTCTTTCTGCTACACCATACAAACTAACATGGTTTTTTTTGTTTGTTTTATTTATTTACTTGACAGAGAGAGACACAGTGAGAGAGGGAACGCAAGAAGGGGGAGTGGGAGAGGGAGAAGCAGGCTTCCCGCAGAGCAGGGAGCCCGATGCGGGGCTCGATCCCAGGACCCTGGGATCATGACCTGAGCCGAAGGCAGATGCTTAATGACTGAGCCACCCAGGCACCCCCAAGCTAACACGTTAACATACTATTCAGGAAAAGAAAATGACCACTTTTGTTTAACTGTTCTTGTAATAGTTGAGCTTAAGAATTCCGATGCCCATCTTTTAGAATTTAGATGAATTAGTTATTTTAGAATTTAGATGGCATAACTACACCCTTGAAGTTCTTAACAAGAGATGAGGAGAGATGGTATAGTATATGAAAGCTGATGATGTTATGTTACATGTGAGAAATAGTTCATACTGTAAGGATATATTTGAGGTAGAGAAGACAAGAGACATGGCAAAAGTTGGGTAAGCACATCTCAGGCCAGTCAGAAAAGATGCTTTCTCTGTGACATCAGAACAAGGAAGAGATATAAGCATTCCCCCCAGAGTAAAACGTAGTACCGCCATGGAGGAAAAGATAGGGTCATAGCTGTCACCTGTCTTTAGATATGTCAGCACTGCTTCAGGCCTTGAGCTCTCCCCAGCACACTTGGAAAGATCACCTCCTAATTATCCTTGGAGGTACATCCTTAACATGATCATACCTTACCAAGGGTATGATCCTTGGGCCACACTTACCATGCCTATATTGGGTCGGTCCTGTAATTCCTACCCTACCTCCTTTAATGAACTTCCCATTGTCCTTAACACCTTTCAAGGTCATCATTTTCATGAGTGAAAATGACGCTGTTTAGCTCTCTGTCCCTTGTTTGCCTTCAGCCCATCTGATTGCCAAAGGATGGAACCAGCACCCTATAGTAGCTTCTAACAGAAGACTCCACCAGAGCAATTCCCCTGGGAGCTTCTCCTGGGAATTGGATGCTGTCATCACTGGCAAAGAGAGGTTCATTTCTCCAGGGACTAAGCTCCTAGAATTCTCAGTTCTCTGTTTCTTTTTGTTTGTATGTAATATGCTTTCTTCACAATCTCCACAACAATGCCACATGATTCTCCAACTTGGCCAAGTGTCAGAATCATCTGTTGATTTCAGAACTCTACTCTATGCCTAGAGCTTCTAATTTGGTAAATCTGGGAGGGGCCCAGAAATCTACCTACTCATGCATCCATCTCTCTATCCATGCATCCATCCACCTTTTTTTGTTACCTCCCCAGATTACACTGGTAATCAATTTGGAGTGTCTCTGTACTATAGAACACACAGGAGCAGGTGCAGAGTTGAGTTTTTTTTTTAACTTGGAATATCACCCAGAAACAAATAGTCCAAAAAAAAAAAAAAAAAAATCAGAGTCTGGAATATGTTATAATACATTTTAGGAGGCATGATAACTTTTATTAGGGCAGCTCAGAATGAAGACTGCATGCGTATTTGGTAAGATGTAAGTACCCGGCCATGTGTTTTTCATCAACTTTGGTGCAAGTTGCATCTGCCAAAAAGTTACTGCTGCTTTCCCTTCTAGTGAACAGACCCACCTCCATGCTTGAGACTTCTTTCCCCAGCCTCAGGCTGAATCTTGTCTCTTGGTATCACAACATCCAGAGAGATCAAGGCACCTTTCCCCTCAAAACTCTGATTTATCATCTGAGCTTCATGTCCAAAACACTTCCTCAAAGTCACTTGAACATCTACTCAACCAGCTCTCTGCTTTAATCTCAATCCCAATGAGCCCATCTCAGGCTTACCTCTATTCTGAATTATCTTTTTCTGTAATAACCTTAATATTTACGTCCATTTATAGCTCCTGTTTACCCGGGAGGTACTACTGTAATAGGTTCTCTTTCCAGCCATACTGCCTCAGAATTGTGACTTCCTCCAGCTTCTCAGAGTTACTCCATACATTTGTTTTTACCGCATAAGCCCTGTTAAGCAGGGATCCCCTAACTTGATCTGGAAGAAGGAATTGTTTCTGTAAGTCTATAGAGTGCAAAGAAATCACTGGGCTTCTTAATTTAAAAGCAGCTGTATGGCAAGCATCCCTACAGGGCTTTCAAAACTCCAAATGAAAGCTCAAGAATGAGGATTCTAGAACTTGACATTTTAAGTTCTTGAAGATGCAGGAGATAAGGCAAAGAAACAATGGCAGTAAAAAAATGAAATTGAGGAAGTAAAAATGTGAGGTCACTTACAAGATAAAAACTAAAAAGCAAAAAGAACAAATAATAGCAGAATGCTAAAGATCCAGGCAGTGATTCCATATCTCAGTTAATTCAGTTTAGTTTTCCCAGCAAATTTTTATAAGGTTTTGCCCATCTGGCTTCATGCAGATTACCACATGGAGCTTCTGCTGTTTTCCTTTGTGAGACCTCAAAGCTGCTATTTCCTGATCTCACTAACACATTTTCTTTACATATCCCTGCAATTCCCAGTGATTTCAACTTCAATTGAGTGTAGGCAATAATTGACTCCTGGTTAATTCTGAGCTTCATTCACAGGAAAAAGATCGATATTGTGTACTGTAGTTTCTGAGAACCACTCTGACTGTGCACAGAGGGAGCCAGATCTTGTATATTCAAGACAGAAATCATGGGGTCTGGTGAACACAGTGATGCAAGAGTCACAAAAGAGACGGAAGTAAGTGCAATTCTTTAGAGTTGGAGGCCAAATCCACAGAACAGCATTTTTTGACCCCCTCCAAAAATCTGTAATAGAATTTTATACGTTTTTGTTTATTAAATAATTATAATTCATGCACAAGAGGGTACCTTTTTACAGTGATTCAGGACAGGGAGTAGACTATTTTCTCAGATTTTGTATGAAAAATAAATAACATTTTATACTGAAACATTAAAATAAACAACATTCTATAACATTCTAAATAATTGTATATTAGTCAGTGTGTTTCCAAATACATTCCATTGTGTTATCTTCATGGCAGGAGGGACATAGATTTGATCCACTGTATTTTAAAGTGGAGAATACAATATTTAGAATAATGAAAGGTCTTGCCACAGATCATTCAGCAGGGCCTCGTTGAGGACAGAATCAGAAATTAGACCTCATCATTCTGAGTCCTTGGATCATGTCATTATCTACTATAATCCCTAATTAATGTATAGCAGTATTGAAGATGTATTCTTAGATAAAAGCATCCCAGGACAAAATATACTGGCATACAAGCAGTATGTATATAAAATATATATAAAATATGATCTATGATATATGAAAATTTATTAAATTTGAGAGACAATAGAGTCATGTTTAAGAACACAAACAGTAGCTCACAATCTGTGATTCTGTGCTATGCTTCCATTTCTTTGTCTATGAAATGGATGTAACAATAGTATTTACCTAACAGAGTTACTGCGTGGATCAAGAGTTAATACACATAAAACACAGAACAGCTTGTGCAATGGCATTTTGCTTATAAATGCCATTTGCATAAATGGTATTTGCATAATTATAAAATATAACAATATGTTAATTAAAATTTAACTTTAAATTTTTAAACATGAACTATTTCAAGCACAGACAATAATATAATGGATATCTATATGTCAAAAACTCAGATTTATCAAATGTTAACATTTTGCTATATTTTTTTCCAGATCACTCTTTGTAAAAAATAGGAAAATAAAACATTACAGATACAGCTTTGACCCTGCTCCCCATTCCTTCTCACTCCCATCTCAGAGGTAACTACTATTCTGGGGTTGATGAATATCAATTTCAATTATATATCTTTTTAATATGTATACTATCATTTATAGATTTTTAATTTACATACACATCATCACACTGTAAAATATCCTTTTATCATTCAACCTGGGACTTTTTTAGATAAACATATATTTTGCTGTGTGAATCTCTGATTCATTCATTTTATTTTCTATGCAATATTCTACTTTATCAATTAAAACTATCCACTTATTAATTTCCCCATTAAGGGATGATTAGGTAGGTTGTTTTATTTTTTTCTACTACAAAAATACTGCACATTTGGGAGAATTTTTCTAGAGTGGATATCTGCTACTGTAGATATCAAGGTGAAGCCATGGACATCTTCAGCTCTACTGAGTTCTGACAAATTGCCTTCCAAAGTTTTGGTAGCAATTCACTCTCCTACCAGCCAGGCTATTTCCCCACACCCTTACCGTATTATCAGACTCTACATTTTACCAATTAAAAGTGTGTGAAGTGGTATCCAATTACTTTTCGTTTGCACTGCCCAGATAACTAGAGGGATCAAGCATCTTCTAAATGTTTCCTTTTTTTTACATTTTATATCTTTTTGTTTCTTGAGGAAGTACGGGTGCGGGTAAAGACACAAGAGAGCAACTAGGAAGCTACTAGAATAAGTGGTCGCTACACAGTGATAGCCTGGAGACTCACAGTAATTGAATTGACCCCAACAACAGCATTTATGAACAGAAAAATAACCTGTAATCACTTCCATTGACTCTGCCGTGTTTGTATGACAGCATCCAGCGTCACAATTCTCATGTGTTTCTGCCCTTCTTAAAACAACTGGCAACTACAGAGAAAAACAAAATCGTAAAATAAGAATAATTGGAAATAATGTGATATATTCCTCTCAAAATGGAGGTGAATGAATAAACTCCCAGATGTCTAGATGATATAAAATGACTCTTTGAATATTTAAGTGAGTTATGACTATCTGAAAAATCCAATCAATGAACAAGTGAAAAACAAAGAAAGGCCAGCATGGCCAAAGTCTCTCAGCTATTTCTAAGACTAACATGACTATGAAATAGCTTCTCATTTTTAATTAAGTTTCTATCAATCATATGGAATTTTACTGTGAGGCATCTCTCTAGAACAAATCATCCACTGTATCTCATGGAAAGGTGGAAATGAAAAATCTTCAGTTCTCCATCCACTGGAAATACATTTGCTATTAATCGCCATAGACGTGGCTACCTCGGGTGGGATGTTTCAAACAAGCACAATTACTACAACAGCTCTGCATTTTATGACGTTTCGTATTTTTCCCTGATTTATATGCTTTTAGGTTACCCATTAACATGCTTTGTTACATTCCATATAAAATGAAATGAGATCAATGCACATCTTAAACTCATTATGCTGATATTACAAATGCAAATTGCCTGCTACCTACAGAGTAGTTAAATACCATCCTGCAGTTTCCTGTTACTTATGAACAATTTAGAAATAACATCTGCAATTTTAAATATGTTTTCTTTGTCTACTCAACCTTGCAATGCTCCCAAATATACACCCTATCTTGGAGAAAGACTTGCAAAGTCAAACAGACTATGATCCTTTCACTTGCTAGATTATTGGGTTAAAATAAAATGCGCATTGTCACTTGTTTTCAAGGAAATTCTGAATTGCTTTATAGTACATCTGACATTTCCATATATCTTGCTGTCCACAGACGGGGCCACACTTTCAAGGAGGCGGCTTTCAGTCTTTAGAGCTTCTCATGATAATGTAATAAGCGCTGGATGTCCCTGGGCACCCCAAAGCAATGCGCGGTGAAGCTTGTCCCATAAGCAGCATCACAGAATGGCACTAATCAGGAAATGGATACCCAGGTTGGGCTCAGTGCAAAACAGCATTTTCTAAGACAAGGTAGGCTTCAAAAGGACTAACTCTCATTTGAAAATGTCATAGGAGAAGTCTGCACAATTAGTAGGAGGAACATATTCTATTCTTAGTTATCAGAAAAAAAAAGTTTGACTTTGCCTTTGTTGGGCCTCACCATTCCCAAAGACTAGACTCGGGTTTCAGTTATGATGGCTCTTCTCTGCAAGCTTGGGACTTCCATTTGGTTTCTCAGTGAATGAGAATTTATGACTTTTTTTTTAACTCCACTTCCTTATTGTCACCACTTGTTTATTTATACACGTTTCCTCCTGGATCTCATTTTTTTGCCTGTTTGTGAACTTTTCAGAGTAGCAATTAGCTAATCCGATAAGCTTATCCATTCCTCTGCTCCAGTGGATGGAGAGAGTAAAGAAGTAAAGACAGTCACTGATGACATACATTATAAAGGTTTCTTTGTGTATTTCTTTCCAGTTATCCAAAGAGGTGACTTTAACTGAAAATTTCAAACCAGAAGAAAAGGACAGTTGGAGAAGTGGGTTGGAAGTCATATATTCGGAAGGTCATATTTTTGGCTAGATTGAGCCTCAAACACAGTTTACGAAATAGCTCTTTAATTTAACTGCGGTCAGTGGAAAGATGCTCCCAAGTATAATGATAACGCAAATTGCATTATCCATTTGTTTCATCATAATGAAATTGTGTATTTAAATTTACAGCATGAAATATTAATAAGGACATTGTGTTAGTTTGTTAGGGACGACATAACTAAATACCGCAGACTAGGTGGCTTAAACATTAGAAACAAATTTTCTCACAATTCTGAAGGCTGCAAGTTCTAGATCAAGGTGTCAGCAGGTTTGATTCCTCCTGAGGCCTCTCTCTTTGGCTGCTGTGTATAGCCCTGATATCTCTTTGGTTGTCCAAATATCCTCTTCTTATAAGGACAAGAATCATATTGGATAAGGGCTCAGCCTGACAGCCTCATTTTAACTTAATTGCCTCTTTAAAGGCCCTATCTCCAAACACAGTCATATTTTCAGGTACTGGGGATTAGGCTTCAATATATGAATTTGAGGGGACACAATTCCACCCATAAGAGACCTAAGAATCATTATCCTCCGTTTTGAATGCTTAAAGCTCGAAATACTTCAGGAAACATTTTGACAAAATGGAGTGTGTGCACGGAATCATGAGACAGTTTTGAATTCTGGTTATTCTTCCCAACAGAGTACACTTAGGCCAGTTAGTAACGACAAATTCCTAGTGTAATAGTGTCACCTCCTGTCTCAGAAACCCGACTCTCCTTGGTCACCAGTTAGACTCCCCAAGCCCAGACGTGGTTGCTGGGCTTTTTTCACCACATAAGCTATTGCTAATAGTAAGATTTGGCAATAAAAAGAGCTTTATTTGCTCTATCCAATCCATAACTTAAACTTCGGAGCATAAAATTTAAGAACAATGTCATAGATGTATTTTATTTAATATATTGGTGTTGTTCCCTTTATACGGAGACACTATTCTGTTACTACAACCTATGATCGCAGGTGCTCAGTGTTTTTCAAAGATGGTATTACTGGCATGTTGTGTAGAACAATTCTTCATCATGCTGGACTGTCCTCTGCATTGTCTGCAATGTCCCCAGTATTGTGACAACCCAAATGCCCCTTTACATTTCCAAACGTCTCTTGACGTAGGTTGTGCTACCAACTTTAAAGCAAAGACAGTGACTGAAGCAGCCACATCATTTCAGTGGCATAACATCACCTCAAATCCTTCAATATTTTTCAAAGATAGTGCTTCTTAACCTGCTGTGCTAGATCAGAGTCTTGTAGGTGTGCTTGTTAAATTTTATCTCGTTGACCTGGCAATATTTATTACAATTTGAAGGAATTTACCCTTTGGCCTTGCATTTTTATTTCCAGAAATTTAAAGATATATACAGGCAAGTACACAGAGATAAGGATACATGGAAGTTTATCAAACATTCTTTATAATGACAATAGATGTCAAGCCACCGAATGTTAGCAAGAAAAGATTGTTATTAAATGTGGTATATCTACTTATTGGAATACTATGTAGCCACCATCATGCTCAATGAGATAGAAATTTATTATTATGGAAAGATAACAATAATTAAGAAAATAATATAATAGAAATAGTATTATAATATGATCTCAAACAAAGTGTTTGTATGTACATAAATCCACATAAAAATTATAAGTATATATATATATCAAGTTTTACAAGTGATTGTTTCAGGGTACTGGGATAAATTAATATATATTTTAACTCTCTGTGTATGGCACCTGGCATGTAGCTTTTTTTGTGGTTCTAATATTTTTACAATGAATATATTACTTTTATAATCAGGAAAAATTTTTGCCAAAATTTATCTTGTCACATCCATAATTCTATTCTAAGAATTTACGGATCCTGTTTCAATCATTTAATATATTTTATATCATTTCTAGACCTGAAAAAGAAAGTTTGCAAATTTTTAACCAAATTTTGGGTAAAAGACTCAACTACACAGGACTAAAGACAGAGCTTTAATTTGAGTCACTAGAAACATCATTTATTAGTCCATACACTTTTGGGTAAGTTAATCAGTCATATGGTCCACAAGCAATTCCATAGAGATTTAGTGTTAAATGACTTGCTGAAATCCTAAAATGTATGTCAGCTACATTGTCCTCATCCACTTAGAGTAGTAGTTAGGAAATGTTATAAATAAATAAATAAATAAACAAACAAACACACATTTAATTAATAACTTGATTTGATTTGTTCTCTGTGAAACCATGCTGATACCTAATAATCCTTCAATGACCTGTTCTAGAATCTTTCCTGAACCCCTAAAATGCTCTTTTTTCCTTCAGACCTTGGCCTATCCTATCTTTTCCTTCTGGAAAGCTCTCTCTGCCCCTCCCCCATTTCGTCCTGCCTCCCCCCACCACACACACACAGACCCTCACATCTTAATCTCTTAGTGGACCTTCTGCTAAGAGATTAAAATCATCCCCTTCAGGCTCTTTTGAAATCCTTTTTGTGTTATTTGTATTAATTGCCTATTTACATTGTACATAATCTCCACTAAACTATAAACTCTTTCAAGTTATGGACAGTTTCTGTTCATCTCTCTATCCCCAACACCGAATACCATGTCTGGCACATTAGGGTTCAATAAATGACCGAATCAAAGAATTTGTCCATGTATTACCCACTGGTGGTCATCAGTCACTAGCAGTCTTGAGTTTATGAAATCTTTTACTTCCCCTTGGTCCACAGTGCAGTGACATTACCTGTTTACAACCTTCTAGAATATTTTCCATCCTCTGAGGAACGCTTCCAATTCCAAGCCAAGCCAGTAGTCTTAAATTTATGTAAACGGCCCAAAGGCTCTCCAATTTTTTGGGGGGTGGGGGAGACTTCAGTTTCCTTTCACTAATATTACTTCATATTTTTTTATTCTGTATAAAATCTAATTTGGAATTCATATTTAATCAATCAAAATCATGAACGTCATTGTTATAATTTATACTCTTACAAAATGAATCCTTGATTTAAAATTTTTTAAAGTGAAGTAATTTTTCCAGAATTAATAAATATGAAGTCTTTGCATATTAGCATCTTGAAAAACAAAAGAAATTTGGCAAGGAAATCTATCAACTAATTCCTGATAAATATTGACCAGAAATAATTAAACGATAATAGTAATCAGAATCACTAAAGTAACCAAGTCTGGTTTATCTTCTCACATTTAAATGCTCTCAACTGTAAAATTCATTATGGACTGTGAAATTACAGTCGTTTCCTAGCAGAAGTGATCATTTGTGCTTGTGACCAATTTCTAATTTAAATACGATTTTAAAGATCTGCCTCTGATTCATGGTATATGGAGAAAAACAGACACACAAAACTGGAATTTTTTAATATGCTTTTTTTCTGTCTCGCAAACACTAGGTTTTTCTCAAACAAGTTATTTAACATGTCAACATTGTCTAGTAAGTATCAACCATTTTATTGCCCAGAGGTCATAAAGGGGCTTGTTTGACATTAGCTCCATTTGCCCTCATGATTCCAAAGACTTTTTCAAAGGAGATAATCAGCATAGAGAGATGTTAGAAAGGAGCATGCAATGCAGAGGTGAATATGAGGTCACACTAATGACTTTCTGAAAAAAATAGTAAAAGCAAAAGGAAAAAAAAGATGACAAAAATTTTTTAAATGTTCTTTTAATACAGACTAAAAAAAAAAAAATTCCCTTCCAAAGCCATGCTGCTTAACACTGCCTCATTGGGAAGATCAAATACCTAAATCCCGGTCCATAAATCATAGTACATACATCCTTATCATTTAAATATATAGTCCAGTTAGTTCTGAAACACAAATATGTAAAATTCCCTCAGAACAGGCCTAAAGAGTAAATACTTTCTTTTGCTGACCGTGAAAAGAGCCCTGAGGGGTTTCTGTGAGCTGTAGAACTATACATCTTACTTTTATTTCCACACCAGGCAAGCCAGTAGAGTCCATAACAAAGAAAACATTCTCAAAGCAACCAGACAAATATGAGTTTAATAGGATCACAATGCTATCATTTGTTCAGTCCTTTGAGGGATTTTGCATAAAATAATAACCAGTTGGGGTTATGGGTTACTATAATTTCCTATTTTAAACTTTTCTCTATTCTCCTAACTTCTCACAATTTTGATGTATTATGTTTGCAAATGTAAAAACAACAACAATATTTTGCTGTGAGTGTTGAGGATGGGATGACACAGCTAGGCTGGGGGATAAAACGTCTGGATTAAGTTACAAAATATTGTTCAAAAATTGAGTCACAAGGAGATTGGAGAAAGAGAAATGTCATTGGTCAGGAAAAAAAGTGGCTTTTTTTTTTTTCTAAATGTGGGTTTTATTTTTTTATTTTATTTTAAAGATTTTATTTATTTATTTGACAGAGACAGACACAGCGAGAGAAGGGAACACAAGCTGGGGAGTGGGAGAGGGAGAAGCAGGCTTCCCGCGGAGCAGGGAGCCCGACACCGACACCGGGCTCAATCCCAGGACCCTGGGATCAGGACCTGAGCTGAAGGCAGACGCTTAACGACTGAGCCACCCAGGCGCCCCTAAATGTGGCTTTTGAAAAGCAAATTACTGGTTGGGATAATTAACTACTTCTAAGTGTGGCAAAGGTAAAGTGTGGGCTTCTTCATGAATAATTCTGGGATCATTTTTATCTAACATCTTATAAATGATCTGAAACAGAAGTGCAGAGTAAAATCTCACAGTTTGGAGCACACAGGTCTTTTTTTTTTTTAAGGAAACTACACCCAACAGGGGGCTCAAACCCATGACCCCAACTTCAAGAGTCACATGCTCTACCGACTGAGCCAGCCAGGTGCCCCAAGGAGCACACAAGTCTTACAGAGCGTGAAGTGACAAGTGAATGAAGATAAGCAGTGGTAGGTTCTTCAGAATCTATGCAAGCGGACAGAGAGCCCCTTGAAGGTGAGACTGTAACTTCATGCATCTCTGTATCTACAGCCCCAGTCATAAGGTATGGGCCATATATTTTTGTGTAAAAAGAAGAAGAAAAGTTTGTAAGGTGGACAACTAAAAAGTTAAGAAGTCAAATAGAACAAATCTAACAGGCATGTAAACTATAAAATCAGCTGCTACTCACGACCCCGCAAAGGGATGTGGGAACGGGTGGAAGAAGTTGGCTCAATAAGCCCCTGGCAAGAGAATCAATTCAGCTCAATTCGGCAAACATTATGGAACACATAAAAAAAGCCAGGCACACGTAGACCTGAAGTAAAAGGAGGCAAAGAGGCCTGGATTAAATCATTCTACTCCTGATTTGAGCATAACTTAATTCGTTACAACTTATTTTAGTTAGCCGTTGGCTCTCATGTATAATCTGATAACTCCCTGTACTTGTAGTAAAGCAACTGTACCGAAGACCATGACCTAGATATG
The DNA here is from genome assembly GCF_964656455.1 of Halichoerus grypus. Taxonomy (NCBI): domain Eukaryota; kingdom Metazoa; phylum Chordata; class Mammalia; order Carnivora; family Phocidae; genus Halichoerus; species Halichoerus grypus. The sequence continues at coordinate 56,233,064 of NC_135712.1, forward strand.
CGTTGCTGCAGAGACATTAGAACAAGAGATAACGTTGAAAGAATACAATTTCCAAAAAAGAAGTCCTGGGGGATTTGGGTGGTGCCAACAGAAGGGACAGCAGGAACAGACAGCTACTGTGTCTCTGTCAGAAAGTGTTTGGCTGGTATTTATTAAGTCTCTATCTCATGCCCAGCACTGAAGATATGGAGGTAGAAGTAATAAAGGATTACCGAAAATTCATCTAGTTAAAAATGCATGCGAAGTTTACGTACAAACACATTTAATCCAATCCAAATGAGTCACCTGTGATGTGGGTGGAAAGGGTAAAGGGAAAGAGAGGTCCCAAGCAGGAGAGGAGGGGCTGGGACATATTCAGGGCTGCTTCTAATGCAGAGGGTTTTTTTTTTTTTTTACAATTCCCTTTGGAAACTGCCTTCTGAGGTGGTAGGCATTGTATTGAGTATTTTCAATTATGGCATGCTCCCTTCATTTGAGGACATATATTTATTATTTAAACTTTTCATGGAAAATTTCAAACATATACAAAAGACAAGAGAATCACACAATAAATCACCATGTACCCATCTGTCAGCCACAGCAGTTATAAATCCATAGGTCATCTTGCTTGGTTTGCCCTTCACCTGTTTCTTCAACTTCAGATTACTTTGAACCCAATCCCATGCATCATATCATTTCACTTTTAATTTTTGCAGTTCTTTTGAATCACTAAAACATAAAGATTCTTTATAAAAATGTAACCACAATACCATGTTAATGGCTTAAATACTATAATAATTTCTTAATTAACTATTAACTATTTAACTATTTAATCAGTGGTCAAATGCCTCTGTTGTCTCATTTTTTTTTTTTTTAATATAGCTTTCTTATTCAAATCAGGAATCCAAAAGATCTATGCTTTGGAAATAGTTGATGTGTTTCCTAAGATTTTAAAAAGTTCTTTGATTTATAGGCTATATCACCATCACCTTTTATTTTTCCTTGCAAATTATTTTTTGAGGAGTTCAGATTTGTGAGATTTTCAGGCTGGATTTTGGGGCTTGCATTCCCATGGCAACATTTAACACATTTTTCTATCCCCTTGATTTCCTGTCCGGTGAAAGAGGCTTCAGCAGATACTGGTTCAACTTTTAGAAAGGACAGTATTTGAAGATATATTTATTTTTAATAAACACTCAAATGTCTTTCAGAGTCTAGTGTGATGAGAAAGATGGGGTGCTGAATGATATAATTTTAAGGGTGTATCTTAGAAGAAATGTGACTCAAGAGTAAAAAAATTTGTTTACTCAGAAACAGACCCATAAATACAAAGAACAAACTGGTGATTGAAGAAGGGAGAAGATGGGGAGATGGGCAAAATGGGTGAAGGGGAGTGACAGGTATAGGCTACCAGTCATGGAATGAATAAATCATGGGGCTGAAAGGCACAATATCAGGAATCTAGTCAATGACACTACGATAGTGTTGTATGGAGATTGATGGTAGCTATACTTGTGGTATAACCCAGAGAGTTGTCAAATCACTATGTTGTACACCTGAAACTACTGTAACATTGTGTCAATTATACTTCAATTAAAAAAAGATTTCTTTACTCGTTTTACTCAAAAATATTCTCTCCAAGCAATTCTGAGAATAGTTGCAAAGACTTTTTTTCTAAGCAATAGCCGTATCATTGAAATAAATATAAAATGGTCCCAAGATAATGTTATCTTTTTGTGAGGTATGAAGTTCCCTGTATGTTTGAAAAATAGTTCTTGTTGCTATTGCTTTAATATATTTTATTACCCTGACTCTCAAGAACTTAAAACCTAGTTTGCAACACATTGTAGATACAATAGAACAATCAAAGAACACAAACTATATGCATGAGAAATTATTATAAAATGTATTTGGAGAAGAGGATTTTCACCTCCCCCCCCCCAAAAAAAAGTATTTTCTATATCTGGGAAATATAAAATACTATAAAGAGCTTGATAATGAAGCCAAATTGGGAAACATATAGTCAGGGGCAGGAAGTGATATTTAAGGATAGAGTCATTTGATGACTTTTGATAGAAACAGAATGATAGGGGAAAAACTGTTGGAATAATTTGATTTCCCAAAATTCAAATGTTTAAACAAGTTACACCTGTGCTTGATTTTAGATTTCTATAGGACAGACTTCAGACAGGTGCAATCCTGTTCTGTTCTGTTGAATGTAGCAAAATTATTAGCAAATAAGATTGCATAGGCTGTGGATACACAAATTGGTTGTGATTTTAATAACTTAGGAAAATAGGTTAGGAAGTAATTGGTTAGGAAACATCATTGTATGTTCACAGAATAATAGAGTCATTTCCATTTATAGAATCAGAGTGTGTGAAAATGTGTTTATAGGAAGTTATCGGTGGATTAAGCTGATCAAAAAAAAATCAACAGAACTTCTCATCTAAAGACCTTTTCTATTGAGATTTCTATTTCGGAATTTTCACATAATACATTCTGAGAATAACAAAATATGCCTTAACGAGACATGTTGATCAATGGAATCCCAAATGTATCATATGGTAAAATATCAGGTGATTCTACAGTAAGACTCAGCTTGATGAGATGAGATGTATCAATGAATACAACTTAACTTGAAAATTGCCTAAAAGAGTTTTGTGTGGATAAAATACAAACCATGTTTGTGTTACCCCATTTCCCTCTCTCATCATGGATACTATGAAACGCCCCTGGATTTTGTCCACACGACATCACCTTATATTGTGGAGCAATAAGAGTTCTGAGTATCAACCCACAGTAATCATGACATAAGAAGAAAGCATATGCATCTGTTTATGTGTGTATGTTTGTATAATTATTTGAGATGTAACTGTGACTATTAAATCTTATGCCCACTGAGAATTTACCTAAACTTTTCTTTCTGACATGTCATGTGGCAAAAAGAGAGCAGGTGTTTAATTTACCCTCCTGACATTTGCTCAAACATATTTTCCAATGATCATGGCAATGCATTTTAGCTAATGCATCTTGACCTACCAACAGCTTTTAATACAGTTAATTTGACACTCTTATTTATTGAAATTCTTCTATCCTGACTCCCAGGATGCCACTTCTCACCTCCCTTTACATTCTCTTTTTCCTGACTTCTCCTCATCCCTCTGACTTCAAAATATCAAAGTGCCCCAGGGATTGAACAACCCTCAGATTTTTTCTTTATCTCCAGTCATGCCATTGGTTACCAATCTAGTAACTTTATTTTTTTTAATGATTTTTTTTTTTTTTTAATGTTGAGAGAGAGAGTGCATGAGAGCAGGGGTAGGGAGGAGGGGCAGAGAGAATCTTAAGCAGACTCCAAGCCTAGCAAAAGCTTGAGCTGAGGCTTATCATGGGGGTTCTTCATCATGGGGGCTCATTGCAGGGGGGCTCATCCAGGGACTCAAAAGGAAGGGACCTCGTCACAGAGGCTCCACCCAGTGCTCAATCTCAGGACCCTGAGATCATGACCTGAGCTGAAATCAAAAGTCAGAGGCTTAAGCAACTGAGCCACCCAAGTGCTCCATCAATCCAGCAACTTTCAATACCATTTGTATGCAAAGACTCTCAAGTTCAGACATCCAACCCAGATGCTCCTCATAGTGCCTCTTTGGCTCCTTTAGTTGGTGCAACTGCATTCCTGGTTTCCAGCCACCACCTGTCCCCCCTGCATTGTTCTCCATCTATTAAGTGTGGCACCATCTTTCCAATTGCTCAAAGGACCACTAGAGTCAGCCTTGGCTCTTCTTTTCCTCCCAAACCCTAAATCCAATCTCTCAGCAAATCCTTTTGGTTCTAGTTTCAAAGTATGTCTAGAACTATTTCTCTCCACTTCCTAGGCCCTAGTTTGGAACCATCCATGTCCAAACCATGGTCGTCTCTCACCTGGATTAATTCAGGAGCCTTCTAACTGGTATCCCTGGTTCACATTTTGGCTACCTCTCCTCTCACCCCATCCCAGTCTGTCCCCAGTTCAGGGGCCAGAGAGACCCTTTTAAGCCTATATCCTGGCATGAAACTTGTCTGCTCACTTTTTTTTTTTACCATGTTATGTTAATCACCATATATTACATCATTAGTTTTTGATGTAGTGTTTCATGATTCATTGTTTGTGTGTAACACCCAGTGCTCCATGCAGTATGTGCCCTCTTTAATATCCATCACCAGGCTAACCCATCCCCCACCCCCCTCCCCTCTAGAACCCTCAGTTTGTTTCTCAGAGTCCGTAGTCTCTCATGGTTTGTCTCCCCCTCTGATTTTCCCCCCTTCATTCTTCCCTTCCTGCTATCTTCTTCTTCTTCTTTTTTTAACATATAATGTATTATTTGTTTCAGAAGTACAGGTCTGTGATTCAACAGTCTTACACAATTCACAGCACTCACCATAGCACATAACCTCCCCAATGTCTATCACCCAGCCACCCCATCCCTCCCAGCCCCCACCACTCCAGCAACCCTCAGTTTGTTTCCTGAGATTAAGAATTCCTCATATCAGTGAGGTCATATGATACATGTCTTTCTCTGATTGACTTATTTCACTCAGCATAATACCCTCCAGTTCCATCCACATCGTTGCAAATGGCAAGATTTCAATCCTTTTGATGGCTGCATAATATTCCATTGTATATATATACCACATCTTCTTTATCCATTCATCTGTCAATGGACATCTTGGCTCTTTCCACAGTTTGGCTATTGTGGACATTGCTGCTATAAACATCGGGGTGCATGTACCCCTTCGGATCCCTACATTTGTATCCTTGGGGTAAATACCCAGTAGTGCAATTGCTGGGTTGTACGGTAGCCCTATTTTCAACTTTTTGAGGAACCTCCATACTGTTTTCCAGAGTGGCTGCACCAGCTTGCATTCCCACCAACAGTGTAGGAGGGTTCCCCTTTCTCTGCATCCCTGCCAACATCTGTCGTTTCCTGACTTGTTAATTTTAGCCATTCTGACTGGTGTGAGGTGGTATCTCATTGAGGTTTTGATTTGGTTTTCCCCGATGCCGAGTGATATTGAGGACTTTTTCATGAGTTTGTTGGCCATTTGGATGTCTTCTTTGGATCTTACCCAGAGTAACATCATTCTGGAGGAGTGAGGAAAGAGATGAGCAGTGAGAAAATGGATTTGGGAGCAGATGATGGGGGCTTCGAAGGCCTTGGTGAGAGCTTGGGATTTTACTGTGGGGGAGAGGGGAAGCTTCGCGGTGTTTGAGTGGACGATACATTGTATTTCAGATAATGCTAGCAGCTCTAAGAAAATATAAAGTAGGGAAGTGGGGAGGAGGGAGTGCTGGGGAGAGACCAGTCATAACATGATGCTGGCTGTATTAAGAACGTCTGAAAACTCATGACGGAGCAAGCTGTGTGGTGTCTGGGGGATTGTTCCAGACAGAAAAAATAAGTATAAAGGCCCTGATTTATGAACATGGCTTACTTAGTCAAAGGAATTTTAAGGACAATGTTTCTTCAAACCAACCAGAAATCCAATCTTTTACCCCCGTAGAATGTAGGTTTCATTAGGTTACAGATTTTTAAAAAAAAATGTTCCCACTTCTGTATCCTTAGGTTCTAGAAAAATACCTCACATGATACACATGTAATAACAAATTGTTGAATAAATGAGCAGATGGCTCTAAAGTAAGGTGTAATTACATATACTAACCCAAACTTGAAAATTATATTCAGCGGTCTGATTCCATAATTAATGAAATCCCAGTCCATAGCCCAGAATGCCCAGGCTTTCCCATGGCACTAGCTAAAGAGAACAGAGAATTGTCTGAGGACACATAACAAAATCCTTTCCTGCCCACCCCCATCCTCCCAGCCTGGATAAAGTGCCCTTTCTGTGCTATGACTCTACTCTCTATTACACTTAATCTTAGCACTCATTATACTGAATGTACTTGTGCCTATTCCTGCTACTGAGATTTTAGGGTTTAATAAATAAATTCTTCTTTGCCCAAGAAAGAAAGATAGACACAGGAATCAAACAGGTGAAGATTTTAAAATGTCAGTTTTATTACTGACTTTTAAAAAAAGAAAAAAACACTGGAATGAAGGATATGGCTAATGTATTGGAGCAAATGGTCATGATATAATTCACCACTAAGTTAGATATATGGCACTCACTCTACTAGTTGTCACAGCTGGACAGTTATTGGCTCCTGCCTATGTGGAAAATGTCCCTTTTACCACATAACAGAGAGAAGATCTGTGTTCTTGCTTTTTCTAAGCAGAAAGATTATAATCTGGTGGTTCCAGAAGGGTAAATCCATGCATGCCCAGTACCCAATCCTAAGCCCTCCATCAGATAAACCACTTACCTCCTCTGGGGAAGATTGGTAAAAGGGTAGAATATATTCAAGGTTGATCATTTTTCTTCTACTTGAAAATATGAAAACTAGAAGAAAATTGGCCCATCTAACCTCCGATACCCACTGAACTATAAATCATAGATGCTTGTCTGTCCTGTTCTCCATTTCATCCTCGGTGCTTAAGACAGAGCCTGGTATATAGAAAGTGGAAAAAAATAATTAGATAAACTAAATTGTTGAAAGATCATGTTCAAGAATTTGATATTATAGCCCTCCAAAAAATAAAATAAAATAAATAAATCAACCAAAATCATCCAGAGGAGGCAGGGAGATAGGATATATACTTAAACTTCTTGCTTGGTTTCCGTTGGGCTCAGGAAAAATTGCCAGAACTTACTTTTATGTCTAGTTCAAAATTGATCACTAGTATAGAATTTCTTATCCATGCAGAATAACCACACACTGAAGACAATATCAGGACATATTCTCCTGTTTTGGACAAGTAGGAGCCAAAAACCGGCCAGAGGGTGTGGAATGGGCCATCAGGGTGATCCAATACAGCATAGACAAAAGAGATGTAGCATCCAACTGCGGAGCCATTCTAAAGAAACCAGGCAGAGGCACAAATCCAATTTTAAGACAACAATTTAAAAGCTAGGAATACTAGAACACAGCACAAGAGAGGAGGCAGGAAGAATAGGAGATGATGTCTGAAGAGAATCCCACTCAGATAATCCAGGAATGTATTGTTTGTGCCCTCATCCCTCCAGATCCTTACAATTGTAATTAGCAAAGATTTAAATCCATAGTCACTTGCTTCTCCACAAGGAGGAAAAGATCCAAGAAAAAGACTTTTCTTCAACAGGTCTTTCTCTTCTTTCTTCAAGAAAAAGATCCACAAAGAAGGACGTGTTGTTTCAATTGAATGATTACTGACACACTGGGAATCATTTTACATGTTTATGTGTGACCTCCTTTCTACCATATGGGGTCTTATTTATGACAGCATGGGAGGGGTTGAGCTCTTAGCTTTTTTTCAGTTTTATTTTTAGTCTCCAGCATTCTGCAACTAAGCATGTTAAGGAGTAATTAAGTAATAATCTCCTGGCATTCTTATCATTGCTATCCTCTGTGTAAAGTAGATTCTGCTTTCCTGTCTCAGCGATTTTGAGTTTTTCTTTCCTTTTTTCATAATCTTGACTATGATGCACTTCGGTGTGGCTTTCCTTGTATTTATTCTGCTTGGGGTCTCTGAGCTTCGTGGGTAAGTGGGTCGATATTTTCTGTCAAAGATGGAAAAACTTTAGCTCAATATTCCTTTAAGCTATGTTTCACCCCATTGTATCACTCCTCTTCTGAAACTCAAATTACAGAAATGTTTCAACTCTTAAAACTGTCTCACAAATCACTGAGGTTCTGTTTACTTTTTTCAGTCTTTCCCCCCATCTGTGTTTTAGTTTTAATGAATGCTACTTCCTGTTTTCAAGTTTATTGATTCTTTTATCTGCTGTGTTCAATCTGCTTCTAATATCATTCAGTATACTTTAAAAGTTTCCAACGGTACATTTTTAGATCTTTGATTTCAGTTGATTTTTTTTAACGTTTTAAAAATATCTCCTGGACTGTCCCCTCAATTCACTCATTCTACAAGTCTTAGTTTAACATACTTCTGACAGCTGTTTCAAATTCCTTGGTTGATCATTTCACCATCTGGGTTATCTCTCAGTCTGTTTCCATTGACATTTTTCTGATTTTTGCATTTTTTTTTTATTTGGTGCTTAGTAGTGTATCTAAAATAACAAAAAGGTCTGGGCTATGACACACAGACTTCTAAGGTGGTCCCCAATTATGTCTAATTTCTGGCATCCTTGCCCTTGTATAATGATCTCCTGTTGAGTGTGGGCTTGACTTTGTGACTTGCTTCTAACCAACAGAATTTCTGAAGGTAATGGGGTAGCACTTCCAGGAGAGGAGTGTGACTTCCATCTAGATAACTGAATTTATCTATTGACTTCTTGTCTTGCACACTTTAATGAAGCAAGCTGTCATTTAGAAAAGGCTGTTTGAAAAAGGTGCATGCACGTGACAATGAACTGAAGATTATTTTGGTGTTTGGCAATATTCTAGACTCACATTCAGTATTCAGCACACAGGTTCATCAACAGTTTGGGTGGTTTCTCCTTCTCTGAGCAGACAGTCCTTCTCCCATTTTCCCTGGTCGCCCTCCTCCAACATGAAAAACTGCATGCAAATATAAAACTATCAATGTTGCTTACCTATTTAGGAAAGGCTTGTCCCTGTTGGAGTTTTGCTACTTTAGATTTATTTGTGCACGGAATTCTTCAGTGAGATTTTTAAATGTAATTTTTTTTTGGCTTCTCTTTTGATTTTCATTGTGTCTGCAAGAATGAAGGTCTTTCATGTCCTTCTCCATTATATCCAAAAGCAAAACACTCTTGTATTCATTTCTGAAATTATAAATTTATTAAAGTAAGTTGATTCTCTTTTATCTATATTAGCTATCTATCTATACAATCACTAATTGAAGTAGATATTCAGAACGCTACGTTAAAATCTTAAAATTAACATATTCTGTTTGCTGGAATATGTGTTAGGTATAATGATCTATTCTAGCTCAGACTTTGTACTATTTTAGCCTAAATAAGGATTGAATGAAATTTATTTTTTCATTCTTTTAAAAAGCTCTAGAGAATCCAGCAGAGGCTTGTGACTGGGCTTTAAACATGGAAAATGGTCATAAAATATCTTTTGTCTGATTAATTAATCTCACCTTCTATTTGTATAACAGGAATGAATCAAACATAAAATAAACTGAACTACTATAATTTAGTTTCAGAGTTTTTAAGTACATTACATTCTCAAATCAAATTGATAAAATCCATTTCTAAAATTTCTCTGTGGAATCATGAAATTATTGTGAAATCAACTTAAGATTATGTTTTAAAGGATTTTCTCAGTTTCAGATATATATATTTATAAACAAGGAATAAGTTTTACATTTATTTATTGAGAGGCAAAGAAGTTGATTACCATTTTAGATGAAATATATATTTTCTTTCTTTAGTATAATATCTTAATACCCTTTGATCTGATGTAATTATGGTGAACTTTCTTCTAGAAAGTAGTTTCATTGTAATTTTTTTTCTTCAAAGAACATGGTAAAAAGGTAGGGAAAGGTCATAATTATGTAACTTAAATTGGAAACTTTTATTTTTAAATTAAATAATTATATTCTAACAGTGGTCAGCGTTCACAATAAAAACATTTCTGATAAAATATCACAATATGACATTGCTTTTTTCCCTGTATTTGAAATCATAAAAAGTACAGAAAATGAATAGCTATTTTGAAGGTTCTAAACAAGAGAGGAGTACCCTCCTACAAATTATCAGATAATTTTACTTATTTTTCAATTGCAAATTAGAACCGAAGTCCTTATTAAGAAGCAGCAAAACAAACCAAAAAAAGATACTCAGACTTGTCAATTTATAATAAAAAAAAAACAGTGATAGAGTTTATAATACATGTTTGCAAAACTTACATCAAAAAATCTATTCAAAAGATCAGTTAAATGGTATCATAAAACATGGAAGAAATTTGAGAAAGAGCAAAGAACTCTTTGAGAACAGATATTTCAGTTTCTTATGAATTCTGGAAGATTTACTAATAAAATTATTGGGGTCCATTTTATTATGATGTACGTTTGAACTAAGCTAACAATAACAGGGAAACATTCACAGCATTTCAAAGGTCTTTGGCTGTTAAGTGATTGATTTATTTCTTTTTCATTATAATTTTTCACCAAGTGAAATAATTTATTAGGATTTTGTATGTATCAGAAAGCTCATAAGTAGAGAATACAAATATTGTTATCTTCTTATATGCATCATTCCCATAATGAAACTCAAAATGAATGCACCACACTTTTCACTTAGTTATGTAAGTATTACGGAAAGGGAAAATCGCTATGCTGGTCTAAAGTTGATACTCTGAGTTGAGCTCAGTTCAGAGTTGGCCCATTTGGCAACTTCACAAAATGGTCTGTAAGGCTTTAAACTAGGCAAGAATGGTTCATTATTTCTGGACCTCAGGTTGATAGCAAACTTTCCAGTCTTAGCCTTTTAACCTTCTCCATATTTTAAAGGATATAATCACACTTCAATTTTTCTATACTCAAAAAGCACTCTAAATTCACATACCAAGATTCAATACCTGGATAATTTTAGCCTTCCACCTGCTATTATTTGTGGGTCAAAGAGCCTTTTACTCTCATTGTCTTCTTCTTTTTTTTAATTCTAAAACTTCCCCTTCCACTTCCAAATAAAGACTATCCCCAGATTGACTTTGCAAAGGCTTCCGACTTTTTTTTTTTTTGAAGATTTTATTTATTTGACAGAGAGAGACACAGCGAGAGAGGGAACACAAGCAGGGGGAGTGGGAGAGGGAGAAGCAGGCTTCCTGCTGAGCAGGGAGTCCGATGCGGGGCTCGATCCCAGGACCCTGGGACCATGACCTGAGCCAAAGGCAGACACTTAACAACTGAGCCACCCAGGTGCCCTGGCTTCCAACTTTTTAAAAGATGAATAAACATTACCTTTGATCACAAAACATCTGGATCACAAAACATCTGGGCAGTTTTAGATCAATGATTTAACTTCTAATACATCCAAAACATCTGCCTTCCTTAAAAAGTTAACCAGTGAAAAGAAAATGAGAAGCCAGAATACACATTGGCATGTCACAATAATAAAAGCAATAAAATGTTTTCAAATGTCTCAGCATGCATCCCTCCTGTATTTAAAATGAAGGCCTATAACACAGAGAGCAGAAAACCTAAATTTTGGGGCGCCTGAGTGGCTCAGTTGGTTAAGCGGCTGCCTTCGGCTCAGGTCATGATCCCAGAGTCCTGGAATCAAGCCCCGCGTGCTGGGATGGAGCCCTGTGTCGGGCTCCCTGCTCAGCGGGAGAGTCTGCTTCTCTCACTCCCTCTGCCTGCCCTGCCTACTTGTGCTCTCTCTCTCTCTCTGTCAAATAAATAAATAAAATCTTAAAAAAAAAAAAAAAAGAAAACCTAATTTTGCCACCGCGTATTAATAACCTTGAGGTAGAAAGCTACAATTCTTCTTAATGGCCCCAAATTCTGATTTCATGTGTCCCACACATCAACAATAACATAATATGCATTGATGAACTCAGAGGGCAATTTTCTTTCTAAATCAGTGGTGCCCTCGGATGAATTGTCTCTCCGTTTTTGGTTCACATGGGCTACCTTTATCTTGTCCCATCGGCTTCCAATTGTAAAGACTCTCAAACGCCTAAAAAAATTATATGCTTCATTTTCTATCAATATAGTTTTAAAAAGATGAAATCATATTCAATAAAAAGGACAGCCACTAAGGGATCCAAAATTTACAAATCGGTCATCTAAGAGGATTTTGTACTGATAAGACTTATGCATAAGTTTAATGCCTCAATTAGCAAGTTTGAAGTTTCCCCTGTTTGTCTTTTCTCTAGCTGGTAGATCTTTTCTCTATTACATACATTTAAGTCAGTGTGGTTTAATTTCAGCTAAAGCCAACAGAAATATATTGAACATCCACTGCATGCCACAGCTGCAGATAAGCCTCGTACTGTTGTTGTTTCAAAATTGCTTAATATTTAGCAAGACACAAAATATGTATAAGGGAGATGTCAAGACTGACTTAAAAACTGTGGCAATTCATCAGCAAGAGAGAGCCTCTTCTCTGTACAGGTTGACAAGCTAAGACCCTAATGGATTAATTCCCTGCCGAAAACCACCATAAAACTTGGACATGATGCAAAAAGCAGCTCAGTACCTCTGAAGGTACTAGAGAGCAAACAGAAACAGATTCCCTCAGAAGTGCATAATAACTTGAGGAAGAAAGAAACTGTAGCGGCAAGTATGTCTACAAGGCTTTTCACCTTGAACTAAATTCAGTCCACACTGCTTACACAGTGGCAACCAACACACATACATTAAGACCCATGGTCTTCCTAACCTGAGGAACCAAAATACTGAAGCCAGAAAACCGTAAATGCTGAAGGGGGTTGATGGAGGATCCCAAAAGGGGAGATGATGTGAATTTTTAGTATTCTAAAACTCCTCTTTTTGATATCTACCTATCACTTGACTTCTCAACATTCCATTTTTATGAACACCTTATGGATGAAAGTAGGGGAGGAACTGTATTTAAAGCTGGTTTGCTATATCACACTTTACAACTGGGGGCTGACGTCTCATATTCCAAGCAGTAATTTTCTTAAACATCAGGCTTCTGATATCAAAATTTAAGACTACCCTCGGAAAGATATAATTTTGTGAAGCATTGGGATATAAAGTTTAAGATAAACATGTTAGACGGGATGACTAAGAGTTTTACAATGCTACATAAACAGTCACTGACCAGTTCTGATCCCGTTTTCCCGATTTCTCCAGAATCCTGACAAAACACAATCGGAGACAAAAAGGAATCATTTCTCAGCTGGTTCCCTAGTGATGTCTTGTCTGTCATGAATTACTTTATTAAAATTACACCATTCATTGTTATGAGGATTAAGATGACTTGAAATTAAAATTAACCTCCAAGAATCTGCTATTACTTATATTTATAGGCACTGGAAGTCCTAGGAGCTGGTAAACCCACACAATAATGCAGGATTTAAATCAACAAACATATCTCTGAAGTTACGACTCAGATTTAAAGCTCCGTGGCTGACAGAAAATGTAATAGAATTGGTTTTTCGTAATCCATTACAGGCGAGGAGCAAGGGCTCAGAGCCTACTCTCTGCCCAAACACACCTGGTTCTGTAGCTCGCAAGAGCTATACATCCTCATTTGTACAGGAGGAGAAATGTACAAGACATGCCAGAACTAGAAGGTAATTTTCCAAACCATGATGGGAGTTTTGTGAGTCAAATATCTGTGTTTTAAGATTAAAATTTGGCATCTAGGAACTTCCTAGGATGTGAATGATCTCCCTCAGCTGAGGGAACGTACAGGTATAGATGGGAGCAGACGCTATTGCAAAAGGGCTAAGTGAACACATAGCAGGTATTCAGTAAATTTTTTATTATTGATCTACTCGTTGCACAAAAAGCATTCAAAGGAAAATGGGAAAGATACAATTTCACATCTTGAAACAAACTCACTTTACCATAATATTTGCAAATAACTATAAGTTGTGTATATAATATGGGAACCTTAGCTGCACATTAGAAACTTTATAAAATAATCCTTTTATTAATTCTTTGTATAACTCTTCTGTGGCTTTTTTAAAATTTGCATTTATATTTGCACATGAGGACATTCCCTGTCACTACAGATTGTAGAACATTTTAGATAGAGACAGGTAAGGGGTTTAGTTTTAGAAGGAAAAAAAAAACCCACATTACTTCAAATACCAATCAATTATATTTTGAAATAATTTGTTTTAAAGGTAAGCTAGTCTCCCCTTGTGCCCTCTGTAAATGTTAGCAAAATAAATTAATTTTTTAAAATGAGAAACCCTCTCCTCCACTTCTTGACATCATTGCTACCCCAACTATACTGAAGAATATAATTTTCAGCGTATTTTGAAGTGCCTATTTATGTGAATTGATGCACTTAATCCTTCCATGTATAGTATTGAGCTCTGTGCTCGGTACCATATCAGGGTGTAAGAAATATGACATCAATTATAAACCATTTTTAACTATGAATTAGAAGATATGCCCAAGTGATTTTTAGGCAGCACTTCGTTAACCAATTATGAGAAAGCAATATGCTGATAATAAGTTGGAATTTATTTTGTACTAGTTTAAAATTCTTACAGGCCTGGCACCTACCAGGCTGAAGTGCTAAATGTATCTGACACCTCCTGTCCTTCTCAGAGTCAGGTCTTCTCGGCCCACCTTCAAGTCCAGTTTTCCAGGGCATCGCCTTTGACAAAGTGTAACCTGATAACCTCCTCTCAGCTCTACCTGAATTTCTCACACCCGTTCTTGGGCTTCTCTGACTCAGCAGCAAGCACTCACACAAATGCAAGGGACTTCATACCCCAAGGAGCAGGTTGTGAAGCAGTGTGCACCTCTTGTGTCCCTTGGGTGAGCATTTGGTGAGACAGCTCCTCAGAAGCTCCAAGCCTGACCCGCCCCTGCTGCCTTCATGGGGCCTGCTTGTCCCGTACCCTGCATTGGCTGGTCCTTCTTTCCTATTTCCCCTCATCCCGCTTCCCCTCTCCTGGTTCCTAGGGTGACTTCTCCACATAAACTACTTCCCTGCAAACCATTGTCTCAGTCTCTGCTTTCCTAGGGGAACGAGGCTAGGACAGTGTGGTTTCACTAAAGTCACAAAATCCAGTGAGGCTCAGAGCTGCAAATCCATACACTGCTGCAAAAGTTCACCTCTCCTCCCAAAGTTTTCATCAATGTAGTCTTCTATTCACAACTGACCCAATAAAAACCTAAACTTCCTGCCTCATGTTAAAGGTACCTGATAATCTGCACCTTCACCCCAGCCCCCCTCCACTCCCAATATCCAAGCTTATTTCTACCTTTTTGTTCAGCTAGAACTTTCTTCTAAATATATTCCCACCACTGGTCAAGCATATCCTGCCTTGACCTAGTCTCTAAACTCCCATGGCTTTCATAGCCTATATACCAAGTTTAAAACAATGGCATTGGCTCAAAATCTTATTATTTGGGGACTTTTTTTTTTACTCTCTCCAATTACATTTTAGCAACTTGAGGGAAGACACTAGTTATATTCTGCTTTTACATTTCACAGCACTGAGCAAAATGTCCTTAATAAATGTGTACTGTTGATTGATTCACCTTCCAGCATACTTGACAGGATACTAAAAGCTATTCCAATATCAAGTGGCCAAGAAAGATAGCCTAGGTTTTCCCCAAGGTAAGACTCATCACTCTGCTTTTGGGAAAGATCAAGAATATGACCAAGTCTGATAGAAATTAGCATGCACACACGCATGCACGCAGGCAAAAATAACTACGAAGCTTCTGCTTCAGGTTAAAACGTCCTTATTTTTTCACAAGAAGTTTTTAATCTGTGTCAGTAACTCAAATTGTTAGGGGGATATAACTTTTTAACTTTCTTGGGGAGTTCAGAGTACAAAGAAAACGGTATCTGTAAGGAATCACCACCCGTGGGTCACGCCCAGCCTCTAGTTACAGTGCCATTGCTGAGCCCCCCTTGGGCAGGAGCTAGAACTTAGTAGTATATCATGTAGTTTGGGGAATGACAGTTTCTAAAGTGCTGGAAGTTTCTGACAGGCTCAGACAACAAGGTCAGGATGGGTTTGCTTGCCGTAGCCTTATAGTCATTGCCTTAGGCCAAGCCCTTACTACTCATTTCCTGGATTAGTATGTAAAACCACTTGGGGACTGTCCCTTGGATAAAATCCAGTCTCCTTATTATGACCTCCAAGGTCCTTCCGTGTTTGTTCTCTGTATACTTCCCCAATCCGATCCTTCACATGCCTCCACCCCTTCAGAACCTAAATTGCAATCATTCAGAATTCATTGCAGTTTTCTCTTCTCTGCCTTTATACATTCTATTTCCCTATTCTGAAATGCACCACCTTTCTTCACTTGATTAACTCATTTTTGGTGTTCAATGCTCAACTAAGTCACTATTTCCTCTAGGGAGAGATCGCTGATGATTCTATCTTAGTTTAACAATTTATCAATATGTGTCCATTATAATTTTGCATATCACACTGAATTGGATTTGGCTGTTTTTATGTAGCTAAGTTTCCTGAAAGTTTGGACTAGTTCATATTTATATTGGTTTCCTCAACATATAAAAAGCCCTCAATAACTTTTTAAAGAATAAATAAATTGACATTAAAAGATACTGAAATAAGAGCTAGTATGTCATTACTGTTAAAAAGAAAATTATAAAGCAAAGTTCTTAATTATAAAGAGAAATTTGGAAAAAAAAAAAAAAAAACCGGACTAAAATGAAGTGAAAAAAATACAGAACAACAATGTGGGACCGAGGTGGCCACATGAATCCACAACTGGTGATCCCCCAATTGGGCTGACCAGGATGTCCCATGGAGGGACAAAAGAGATTAAGATAAAAAGCTCCATACCTGTGGCTTGCTGTATGATTTACCCAACTGAAATTCCTTACACTGGGAAGCACCTCTTACATACTAATTGACCCAGTGATGACTGAACTTGGGTATTTGAACTGCATTGACAGGTACACGTTATGGATCCGGCATTTACTTGCTGTATATGCTTAACTTTTCTGAATCTGTTTCCTCACCTTTAATGTAGGGTGACCTGCATATGTGGGTTGTAGTGAGGGTTAAGAATGATGTATACAAAGAATGTAATGCAGATCCTAACAGAGTATTTATTGAACAAATGGCACCTGTGTTAGTCAGGGTTCTCCAGAGAAGCAGAACCAATAGGATATATACACACACACATATACTATACATAAGCGTATATATACATATATGTATATACATACATATACAAATACACTAAACACACACACACACACACACACACACACACACACACTACCAGCTGAAGACTCTGAGAAACTAGTGGTGTAGTCTGAAGGTCTGAGAACCATGAGCACCAAGGACAGGAGAAGATCAATTTCCCAGCTCAAGCAGTGGGTCAGAGAGACAAGTCAATGTTTCTTTCCCTTTTTGTTCTCTTCAGGCCCTCAGTGGTTTGCATCATGCCCACCCACACTGAGGAGGCCCGCTCCACAACTTCAATTCTAATGTCTTTTAGAAACACCGTCTTGGACACACCCAAAAATAACCTTTAAGCAGCTCTCTGGGCATCCCCCAGCCCTGTCAAGTTGATACATAAAATTAACCAGAACTATTAGCAGCAGTCGTAGTGGTGGTTATTGTTTTCACTTTAGTAGTAATAATAATAATCTTATCTAAAGAGAAAGTCCTAGATTCGTTGGGTGTCTGTAGCAGAACCAGCTGGAGGTAAAGGGGAGCAAGAACTCTTCTACTGAGGAGTCCACTCTGCATTTTCATCATTGGATCTGGGTCATTTTCTCCTTTCCCAAATGGTCTGGGCTAGCTCAAGGTTACCAAACTGTTGTATTACAGATGAAGGCAGAGAGACTCTGGCTACCCTGAGTTCTCCATTACCATATGAATAAGGAGATGCTTGAGTAATCCTCCTTCATGATGAGCATTCCAGTAATTGAGCATCTTCTCACCCCTCTATTTTGAGACCACTCTAAGACCACCAGAAAAAGAAAGAGAAAGAGAAGTCACAGTAGACTGGAGTTAGAACTACTTGTTCATTTTTCTTCTACCATGTTTTACATTCTCTCTCAGCCAGCCTTCTTGCTGGCAGCCCCGGACACCTCTAAATCCCTGAGGCTGGGCAAGTGTATTTTCTAAATTGCCTGAAGAGCAAATTATTTTTAACAGCACTTCCCATCTTTCCTTCCAAGGAGAGCATATGACTTAGAAACCACCCTCCCTCCTGCTGACTGCCATCCCTCCCTCCTCTCAGGATAAATTGGCCACTTTAGTGTTGATCACCACTCCATTTATGTCGGGACTGCCAAATTAAAGGAACACACTTGATGTTTGTGGGGGTCCAATTAGCTATTACTAACAAACACGAGATTCTTTTTGAGTTTGATGTGCTCTAAGAGTTTATACAAAGCTTTGCCAGGATCCTTCTTGTAACTCTCCTTTAATCCAAGTTTGAAGCAAAATATAATAATGAGACATGAGGCTACTGAACAACATTCACTGTCTGATGGCAAAGCTCATTAAAAGCCACAGGGCTCTTATGATGAACCAGTACTTTCTTTGACACCAAGACAATATGGGCATGACCTTCTCAAAGAACCAGTTGGAAATATACCTTATCAAAAAGCAGGATCAGATTATGCATCTGCCCACAGAGTATACACAAAATTCATTAGCATTGTGGGAGAGCCAAGAAACACCAAACCAACTGCCTACACTAGCATCCATTTAACGATTAAAAAGAAAACACTGCATTTCGGTGGTAATCCATCCTTACAGCTTTTCCAGCTACCTAATCCTAAACTAACAGCTATCAAATTCCAAAAATATAAAAGAAATAAATTTCATCTTTAAATTTATGTGGGAGATCTTTTCCATTTTACTATGTTACCTTAGTAAACAGTAGAAATATTTAAAAATAAATATAAAAAGGATATCTTCCCAATGATGCATTTGAATGTAGTATGCATATTCACATAGAGAGGGTACTTTATGGGATTACACTCACTGCTGTACAAATTAAAGCCCAAAATAGGACAACATATTATCAAAGACCTATACTTATTACTCTATATAATTCATAATATAGCAGCTTTCAGGAAAATTACATGTTTCTATAAAAAGCCAACCCACAGTCTTTGCCTGAGATTATTCCTTTGACGCTGCATGTTCTTAAACTGAGGAATTTGGACCTTTAGAATACTACACCTGTAAAATCAGATACTGTTCTTGACGCTAGTGCCCGACCAGGATCTTGAATAATCTTCTGATCCCCAATTCCATTTATAGCCATAATGTATATAGCAGCACATTTTTTCCTTCATTAAGTATAATCATGATTATAATAACACTGACAAAAGTATATACTTTTTTCTCACAAGGACATTGAGACATTTATAGATGCATGTATTATCCCATGGTCTTGGTAAAATAGGTTGAAGCAAATTATTTATACTTTTCCCCTAGAGAAATGGAGGTAAAAGGATTTTCCTAAGGTTGGCCTTAGTATGACTACATCATGGGTTTTTATTTATCCACAGGTTAAATACTTATCATTTAGCTATCTGTTCCTCTCTCTCTATAATGTTAACATCCAATCAGAAATAGTTTTTCATACGCATAATACCTATACTTCTAATTTCTATGGTTCTTACCCATGGTTCCAAAACACCCTCAAATTACAATGAGCTTTTCTGACTTAATATCTACTAGTGTTTTTCCTAACCACTTCATAGCGCCCACTACTTTCATTTATCACGTTTTTTCAAGCCATAGCCGTTAAGTTTGAGAGCCTCTCTGAGAGGTCTCTGATACGAAGAGCGACTAAAAAAGGATGCTTAGAAAACCAGGGAAGTCTCCTTCCAAATACTAAGTATGGAAATACACACAGTCACACGTTGGTGAAGGTAGCACACTGCTGCTATCCCAGCAAGGGAGAGTCTTTGGATTACATTGTGAGGAAAGCATTTTTAATTATATGACTAGCTAACACATGGCAGCTGGAAGCGCTCGCTGTGGTTTACAGATAAAAAGTTTACTGTGCCTTTACCTAATTTTTTCTCCCCATCCTCTGACAACCTTTTTAATGGAATGTTGAGAATAGCAGGCTTCAGAAGTGAGTGAGCACATAGCAGGCTTAACTTTTCCCAATGACCTTTCAGTGCAAAGCAAAAGGTCGACGGTTAGTGTTACTCACAGCAAGGCTGACAAAACCTAAATGACAAAGCCTTACTGTTGGAGGTCACTCCTTAATTGACTTTCCTGACATTAATGTTTGTGATAACCCAGGCAACTAGTTTTAAAGTTGCAGTTTCTCTTCAAAGCCCTTCTTATTATAGGTATTTGTCAAAGACTCAGGTCACTGCTTACTCAGTTACATGGATAGTCTATAGAAATAAACCTCCGAATGTTGCTCATTCTTTCATATTTTGGTACACTTAAACTAAATGGGAGTTTCAAGCTACATCACTAGAACTTTAGGTCCTTGACCTCCCTCAATGTATCAGTTGTGTTAATGCCTGGGTGTGTTCGCAGGGCCTTCTTGGTTCCTGGGCTTTTTCAGGAGGGGTGCCATGGTGCTGTGGAATATGGACTGGGCACTCAGCTGACCCGTGCCCCCCCTAACACTCACCATCTTAAAAACTGGCTTTCTTTGAGAAGCTGCTTTTAAACTCCAGGGCTGCCTAAAACTTTATATGGGAGTCCAATAGACAAGTGTCCTGTCACTCACACTGTTGGGGTCTCAAGTCATCTAATTTATACATTTGGGATTTGTCTCAATGATCTGTAATTGCAGCTGCACTGGGATTGGAGTTCCAACATGTTGGTCCTCTGTCACCTTCAGATGAATTATAACAACTCGAACATTCAGTAGCCGCTGGATGTTCATATTAGATTGAACACTTTGCTCTCCACCACTCTTTCCAATTTGGCACACATTTTTAAAGTACCTTGGCCAATCCAGGGCATGCTCATCAGGCTTTCCCAATCAGGGCATCTTTCTTTCTTATGCCCCACAGAAGAAAGAACTATCCCATAAGTTCGAGTTCAAAGAATCATACAACCTTAGGCTAGGTAACACAGTCACATACTTCAACTATGTTACTCACTGACGCTTCAGATCAACTGTGCCCCTGCCAAGGGGTCTGCTAGACCTGGACTGCCCAATAAGGAGTCACTAGCCACATGTAGATGTTTACATTTAAATTAATGAAAATAAAATAAAATAAAATAAAATAAAATAGCTATCCAGTTCTTCAGTTGTATTAGCCATATTTCAAGTGCTCACAAGCTGCTACACGTGGCTGGTGGCTCCCATACTGGACAGTTAAAAAAAAGTATAGTGCATTTCTGTCATTATGGAAAATTCTATTAAACAGTGCCAATGTTAACTAAGCTTTATCTTTATAGTAAACTCACTACCTCTTAAGAGTATCTACGATATTTTTAGAATACTATTTCATTAAGAATTTTTTCCATATGTGTAATCCAGCTTCTTCCCATTTCTCTGAGCTTCATTCCCTAACATGAGTCTGCAAATCATGTGCCCTTCTACATGGTGTTCTTGCAAATATTTCAAGAAAGTTGTCATGGGTCTCCTCTTCCATTGTGTGTCCTCCCACATGGCTATCTCCTGTATTTTAGGTACATGATAAAATTTGATGACTTGGCCCTAAAATTTGATGCTGAGTCAAGTTTGCAAACCTAGGTGACAAATATACAAAGGCATAAATATTCTACATGAAAAGAAACAATTATGTGTCCTCCAAATCCTCCCTCTCCCATCCTCATTGCCAGGCATAAAATGGGTAATCAATACATATTAGTTAAATTAATAAATGAATAAACTTAACCAGGGCATGTTGTTCAAGGCCTGCTTTTCATGTGAAATCTTCTTCATGGAGTAAATTCGAAAATCTGGTTATAAAATAATAGTATGCATTATAGATATTATAACCTTGAATATATCCAAGAAAAAACAACCAAGACGCTACCATTTAGAAATAACTGTTAATCTTTCTGTTGCTTAGGTTTTGTAAACAAAGGTGGAGTATATTTTCATATTTGATATATTTCCATATATTGTGGGCATTGTTCCATGTCATCGAGGAAACTTCTAATGTCTTCTATTTCTTTCTTTTTTTTTTTTTTTAAGATTTTTATTTATTTGACAGAGAGAGACACAGCGAGAGAGGGAACACAAGTAGGGGGAGTGGGGGAGGGAGAAGCAGGCTTCCCGCGGAGTAGGGAGCCCGATGTGGGGCTCGATCCCAGGACCCTGGGATCATGACCTGAGCCGAAGGCAGACGCTTAACGACTGAGCCACCCAGGCACCCCATAATGTCTTCTATTTCTTTATTAGCTGTATTGTATTAGATTACTTTATATTACTTCATTTTGGATGATTTAATATTTACTTTGTGGACTGAATTGTGTCCCCTCCAAATTCAGATGTTGAATGCCTAAACCCCAGTACCTCAGAATGGGACTGTATTTGGAGATAGGGCCTTTAAAAGGGTAATTAAGTTAAAATGGGATCCTTGGTGTGGACCCTAAACAATATGACTTGTGCTCTTATAAGAAGTGGAGACTGGCATACAGACCACGCAGTGGAGGGCTAATCCTTGAGGACACAGTGAGGACCCAGCATCTGCAAATCTGCAAGTCAATGAGACGGACCTCAGAAAAACTAAACCTGCTAATATCTTGCTTTTGAACTAGCTTCTAGAATTTTGAGAAAATTTCTGTTTTTTAAGTCACCCAATCTGATAATTTCTTACGGCAACCCTAGTAAACTAATATACTTTATTTCCAATTTTTCATTTTATAAATAAATTTCAAAAAAGTTGTGCACATGTCTGATTAATTTCTCACACAAACTTTTTACAAAAAATTGTTTTGAAAATTCATGAAAAAATCTTTAATATATATTTTTTAATTGTCTTATTAAAAGCTATACTTTGCAAACATGCAGAATTTGTCCCAATGCAGTAAGTGAAGAAAAAATGTATATTTCTTTATGTATTTAATTTTGCATTTAAAAAAATTCAAGTGAAGTAGAACTTTTTTTTCAAGTAGTTATTGGCCATTGTCTTCTGTGGCAGTGTGATGTGCAAACTTTATAGTCTTTTTGGGTGGGGGGAGGGGCAGCGAGAGAGGGAGATAGAGAATCTTAAGCAGGCTCCACACCCAGCATGGGTGGGGCTTGATCTCACAACCCTGAGATCATGACCTGAACTGAAATCAAGATGCATAACTGACTGAGCCACCCAGGTGCCCCTCAAACTTTATGGTCTTAATGCACGTGTAAATACATACTGATTAGTTCTGTGTGTATTTGAACATATATATTTATATATGATATATGTTCTCCGTCCTTGCTTTTATCACAACACTATTTTGTTATTGATTTGTATGGTACATTTAGTTCATTTTCACTATTTTATACTATTATTTTGTATGACTATATCTCAATTATTCATCCATTCTCTTATCAATGGATTTTTAGGTTATTTGTTTTTAATTTTTTTTATTATCAATGTAACTGTTATAAGCATACTCATCTCTTTACACCATGGGCAAAATTTCACCATGGGATATGTCAATAAGTGAAATTACTGGATTTACTAGTTGGAAGGGTCAACATAATATAACGGTTAAGAGGCTGAACTCTGAAGCCAGACTGCCTGAATTCAGTGCTGGTTGTACCAGTTAGGTGTTTTTTGATCTTGGCAAAGGTACCCAACCTCTTTGTGTCAGTTCCTTCATATATAAAATGATTAAAATTACAGTACAAACTTTACAATTTTAAAGATAAAATTAGTATTTGTACAGTTAGGAAAATAACGGGGACATAGTAAGCACTCCACAGTGTTTATTATATTTCCAAAAATATGAGATAATAATAAACTATTTTCTAAAGTGGTCATATGAATTGATACTTCCACAGTGGTACATATGAGTTCATGCATGATACTGTTGGATGTATGTCCGAGATAAATGCAGATGGCAAGAGTTTTCACTATTGCTATTGTGTAGTACTCAATTGTATCCATTTGTCTCGGTTTCATCATTCTCCTTTCAAAGACCTTTTAGACTGGTCTCAATCTAATGTTGCTATCATAAATACATCACTGCTGTGAACATTCCTGTGTGTCATTCCTGGTGTTCATTGGCAAAAGCTTCCCCCCAGTGTATGCAAAATACAAATATCTCAAAGACAAGAATGTACCTGAAATTTCAGAGCAAATCAATTACCAAAACCTAGATGATGTAGCTATATGTAAGGTTTAGACTCTAATACCAATTCCTAAAGATTTCTAGAATTTCACCGCCCCCCACCAAAAAATCAGGCTTGATACATACAATATTCCCAAGACATAAAAACCGATTAGTTTTCTCTCCTTAGAAGGGATTCAGTTGTGGCTGAATTCTGGAAAGGGATAAAGGGTTTGAGAAGAACTTCAGAAATGGAGTAATAAGGGCCACAGCATGCCCATAATAGATAGATGATAGATAGATGATAGATAGATAGATAGATAGATAGATAGATAGATAGATGATAGATAGGTAGATAGATAGATAGATAGATAGATAGATAGATAGATAGATGATAGATAGATAGATAGATAGATGATAGATAGATAGGCACCTGGGTGGCTCAGTCGGTTAAGCCTTAGGCTCAGGTTATGATCCCAGGGTCCTGGGATCGAGCCCCACATTGGGCTCCCTGCTCTACGGGGAGCCTGCTTCTCCCTCTTCCTCTGCCTGCTTCTCCCTCTGTTTGTGCTCTCTCCCTCTCTCTCTGTCAAATAAATAAATAAAATCTTTAAAAAAAGATAGATAGATAGATAGATGATAGATAGATCGATCCTGTACAGATAAATATGTTCAATAACCTCAGGATTGCAGAGCTGCATTTGCCCTCCACCAGCCATAGCTTCTGATCATTGGACAGCAGCACAAAAGCACTACGGAATAAAGCAAATATTCTAAGTTTATTCCAGAAGGTGCGGGTAAGGTACATGCAGCATCTGAGACTGATAATAAAAAAGATATTGTTGTCTGCCTTCCCTCCCTGCTGGGATGACACCAATCATCCTCAATATCTTGCCCTTTTATTTAGTCACTTCTTTAGTATTCATCTCTAATAATATGTAACCACAACCTGTCATTACAATCAAAGGACAAAATCAAACATAAAAATGTGAATAGAGGTTACATAAAAAAAGAATTCATTTGCTCATCACAGAACCCCTGGCAGCTGCCTTAGTTCACATTTGGCTCCATCATCCCATTGGCTCTTCCTCAGCCTGGGGCTCTCATCCTTTCTTCTGCAATGACCAGCAGCACTGGCTTCTTCCACCTTGTCACCTGCAAGGTGGGAAAAGAATATTCATAGGTACAAATGACCTTTTGAGTAATCACTAACTCGAAAAAAACCAAGATGATAAGAATCTCCACTGGATTAGAGACTAAAATATGTCTTGCAAATTAATTCAGACCTAGGCAGAAACAAAGCCAGATTAAAACTGTCAATGTTCCGTTCTTACAAATATGATGAAACTCTAACACAAAGTTAGTCCTCCTTTACAAAGTGCTTAAACTCACTGCTTTCAAATTTCCCATAGTTATAATGCTAGAAGTTTTTTTATTATTATTACGTTCAGTTAGCCACTGTATAGTACATCATTAGAAGTTGTTTTAAGAGATAAGCCACTCGGTTCGTGTTAACATGGCTTAAAGCAGTATGGAAAAGTGGAACGAGCAGTAGAAAGGAAATCAGGAGGCATGACTCATCTTTTCTAGGCTGTGTTACTTTGTCACTAAATTCTCTGATTTTATATTCTCACTTTGGTAATAATAAGCATGCAACCCAATAATTATTTTCACTCCATAACCTGAACACTTGCCTCCTTGATCCCTGTAGGAGGGCAAATGGACAGTAGGCGGGAACGCTCCTCTCCACGTTAACCAGAGCTAGTTTGATCTGTTCCATCTATTGGATTAGATGATCTCTAAGGTGTTTTGCATGGTCTCTAAATCACCTCAGAAAACATAGCTGTTGTTCTCAACCCTGGCAGCAAATTGGAATCTTCTTGGGAGCTAAAGCAATCCCAGTGCCCAGAACACATCCTCAGAGATTGTGACTTAATTGGCCATGGTGGGGCCATGCCAGCAATATTTAAAATCTCCCCAGGGGATTCTTTGCAACTAGGGTCAAGAAACACTGCTCCCAGGGTTTATGAACACATGACTGGATTGGGACTCCTCCTGCTTTGTCCCTTTACATTAGTCCTCATGCCAAACACCCAAAATTATTCAGTCGGCAAGAAATGAGGCAGCAGACTTGAAAGAAATTGAATAAATATTTCCTCTATTTTTTAATCTCTCTGGCTAGACATTTCATGGACATAGATTGTTATAAAGTGAGTCTGAGCAACAGCAGATGCTGGTATATTCCACGCCACTGAGATGGTGAACAAGGGACTGGCTGTCTGGGAAAAGCTAGACTAGGATGAATAGATTCAATGAACTTCAGTGCACTTGCTGGAAATTTGGTGAGCCCTTCAGAAAACCGCAGACTTCCTAAATCAATACCCCAGAGCAGGTTTCAGCAATAACCATGCCAGTTTTTCCCACTATGTGTGGGTGAAGCAGCAAGAATCCATGTATTTGTGGCAGTTCCATTCTCATTCAATATACACCTAGTCTGCCCCTGCTTCAACAGCTATGGCCACTCAGCGGACTCCTGTTGGCTCTTTTCAGCTCCAAACTTTGTGACCTTGAAAATCTGTCTTCGGTAGGTACACAGCAGCCTGTTCATTAGCTCTTCTACCACTCTTTCCAAGGTATGGGATCCAAGGCATGAATATATATTCATATTTTACAAAGATGCTCTTTGCAAAATTTGCATCAGAGAGCTGAGTTAATTCTATTTCTGTTGCCAAAAATGCAAAAAATTTATTAATCTGTTTTAGACAAAAGTGAGAAAAAACATGAAAATTTCTTTGTAATATGAATGTACCTATTATTAAAACAAGCTTGATTAAATGAAAAGTTGGGTTTTTATTACAGTATGACAACATACTGTTAAGTGATGAATGGGAATAATAGTTTATTATTATTAATATATATGACAATATATTAATTATGCATAACCTTATGTATCTAATCTGAAAAATAGCTTAATAAAAGTAGATCGATGATAGCTAAAGATCGATAGGTACTCATAAATGGGGTGAAATGGCAGATAATATTAAAATTGAATAGTTTGGGAATGGCAAAAACCAGAATTATACCAGACACCAATGCAAACATCATGACTTTAAATCAGGGGCGGTGATTTGGCCTGGTTCAAACCTGCTAAATACAATGTCAATTTTTTTACTTAACATCTAGGTGCTCAAATTTCAAGGTAAATTGTTGAGGGTGGAGGAAAATGTGGTTTGTCCTGTTTATTTGAGAATATAAGTAGGAGAAAAAAGGCATTAAAATGTAACAACTAAATACAACAATAATAATGGTTATTATCTCAAACCACTATGTGTCAGGCATTAATAGATGCTTCATATACTTGATCTCATTGAATCATGGAAGATGTATATTATTATCCTTGTGTTACAGGTGAAGAAACTGCCTCTTAGATGTGAAATAACTAGTTCAAGAGCATAGGATTCCTAAATGACAGAGATAAATTCAATGACATAATTATTAGAATGAATTGCAATTGATATACAAAGCCAGGAACTGTTCTCCACAAATGACACCAGTGTCCGCCCAGCTAGATCCCTGGATGCCATCCTGGCCTCACACCCATAGCTAATTAGGCCATCAAGTCCAACCATTTCCCTTCTAAAGAGTTCTCATATCTATCTCTTAATTTCTATCTCACTTACATGCATAAGTTCAAGCCCTTATCAATTCTCACCTAGATTATTCTCACCATTCTTTTATCCATTCTTTTCATTGCTATGAGAAAGATCTATCTAAAAGGCTAGTTTGATCAGTTACATTCCTGTGATTCTACAGGATATATACTATATACTATAATCCAGCAACTCCATTCCTGTGGATATACGCAACAGAAAAGCATACATGTGTTCACCAAATGACATATACTAGAATGCACGTAACAACTCTATACAAAATAGCTAAAAATTAGAGACTACCTAAATGTCTACCTTTAGGATGGATGAAAACATTGTGGCATATTCACACAAAGCAATATTATATGCCAATGTAAAAAAACAAACTGAACTATCTAGCAATAAAATGTTTATATGTATAAACATTTGAATGAAATTCAAAACATGTAAAACTACTAATGATATGTTGGCTAATTGGATTTAAATTAATAAGAAACATGTAAAACTCAGCTACACTTTTGGAAGTCAACTGTGATTACTCGTGGGAATTGGGGATGGTGTGAGGGAGAGAGTGATGGTAATGTCCCATTTTTCTATCTAGGTCCTGATTACATGTATGTGTTCATGTGAATTCCTACAAAGAGAATTAACACTTATAAATGTTTACTTTTCTTTATGTGTGTTATATGTCAGTAAAAAATAAAAAGATTGAAAGAACAAATTAATAAGCATTAATCAGGCTCCATTGCCTTTCATCTTTTGCTTCTCTCCTATATATATCTATATTAGTCAAATAATCTGTTTCTCCAGAGAAATAGAACCAAGAGGGATGTATAGAGAAAAAGAGATTTATTTCAAAGAATTGACTCATGCAATTATGGAGCCTTGGCAAATCCCAAATCTGCAGGGTAGGCTGGCAGGCAGGAGACCAGGAAAGAGTTGCCATTCAAGTCCAAAGATGGTTTGTGGTAGAATTCCCTCTTCTTCAAGGGAGGTCAGTCTTTCTTTTTTTTTTTTAAATTAAGGCCTTCAACTGATTGGACAAGGCCCACCCACATTGTGGAGAGTAATCTGCTTTGCTCAGTCTGCTGGTTTAAATGTTAATCATATCTAAAAAGTACCTTCAAAGAAACATCTAGAATAACGTCTGGCCAAAAATCTGGGTACTGTGGCCTAGTCAAGTTGACACATCAAATTAACTATCTCAGTACCTACTCTCCTCTAAGCCATATTGAATTCCTTGGAATTCCTCAAATGTATCCATCTCTGCAATATCTTTTCATTAGCACATTTTTCCTCCCTAGGACTTTCTCCTAAAGCCTTTGCTTTATCACTTTCTTATTCCCTTTCTCCGTTTCATTTATTTCCACTCATTCTTCAAGTCATTGTTCAGGCATTACTGACAGCCTTCCTTACCAGCCACCTTTTGTTTAGTCTTACCTCTGCCATAAAATACAGAGCAATTGACCATTGGTTGGTTCAGTTCTCTCTTTCTCCCTCTAGAACACTGAGTTTTGTAGATACCAAGATAACGCATCCATCCTTAAGTAAAATTACAGTCACCTAGGGAGAGTTACCTTGGGCTCCAGCATGCTATGCAGACACGGAAGATGACTAGATCTGATTAAATGAAGGTGAAGGGATATATAAATAGAATTTGTACCTTGTAATACAGAATCTAGGCACTATTACTGCTGTACAGAGTTTGGACTCGCCACCACCTAGGACTTGCCTTTGCCATTTCTAGTTCACAATACAGCCAATATCTGAGGCTATCCTCATACAATACCAAAACCATCGCTGGATTCAGTCATCAGTAAAATCAAACACGAATATCCCGATCACTTGTTTGGAAGATGATCATATGAATTGTTACTCAAAATAATTGATTACACCATTGAAGTTTCAATTTAAATTTCCTGTTACTCCAGCACATGTCATCCAGTTAAGCTGGGAAGTAATTGGCATAAATTTGTATTACTGGAATTTTTATATCCAAGATGAAATTACGTCACAGGTTAAGAATAGATGGAACAACCACTCTCTCGAGGATATTTTTTTCCCCAAACGGTGGTAACTACTCGTTTGTACCCCATTCATTCCTCACAATTTCTGAGCAAATTAAGGTGTCTTAGGTCTTCCTGTCCCTCTCCTAGAACCTTGTTAATGATATCTTTGTTTTTATATTTAATATAAAATGTAGTCCATAAGCATTAATGAGGAATTTGTTCAAAAAGTCAAAAGGTCGTATTTAATAGCAGTATTGCTTTTGTAAATTGCTGCTTCATGCAAATTATGCTCTGCTCTGAAAATGCCTAAACTGAAGAAAATATTCATTTGCTTGCTGAATAAAATCTAATATTTCACTGCTTAAAAATTCAGCTTGTTAACAGTTTTTAAATCCATTTACTTGTATAAATTAATTTAAGCTTTTCAAAGTCCAAGAAGGTGTTTACCAAAAAAGAATTCTGTACTCAAACACCCTTAATGAATGCTACCTGCCACCACATACCAACTCGATGAGATACACAGCACATATTTCTTCTTAAAATCTTTGATAAGTCCTGGTGTAACGAAATCTGTTTAACCTGCTATTTTCTAAACTTATCCTCACCACAGAATTCCCCAATTTTTAGCCCAAATAAACCATTATATTCATTTATTCACTTTTAAAATTCTATCACTGTTAAGTAGCACTAATTTCCACTAATTTTTATTAACTGCTATAATGGACTTCCTCTATGCAGAGCATTCACCTAAGCTGGACAATATGGAGAGGGATAAAGCATGAATCCTAAGCACAGGTGCAATAAATAGTACGAGGGAGAGAGAAGATGCACGATAATATGGCAAACTGCAGAGTCAAACAGACTTGAGTTTATACCTCAACTCTGCCACTTAAGAATTTTGCAACCTTGGGCACAATTCTTAAACTATTTTTATCATCTGTAAAATGAGGATAATAATGTGTACTTCATATCATTGTAGTAGGGATTAGGTATCGGGTATCACATATTTAATACAGTACATGGTACATAGTAAGTGCTCAATAAATGACACTGATAATGATAGTAATGATAATGGTACTAAAATGGAGGAGGAGGACAGGAGAAAGAGGGCAATTGGATGGAGGCAAAGGATAACATAAGAGATTTTGTTAAAGATCAAATTAATTATGTAATTATTCTGATCAACTGTGGAAAAGATCAACTAAGATGGGTGAAATAAACTAACCAAAAGAGCAAAGTTAGAAGTTATGCAGAGATTTGTGGGTCTATTCACATTCTGCCATATATATCTTTTCCTATTTGAATGCAGTGTTAATGCTAATAATTTTCAATTACTACAATTTTTACTTTTATTACCATTACATAATTTGTGACATGATGTGAGCCTTGAAATAAACAGGTAGTGCAATTTTATTTCTGTTTTATAGATGAAGAAGCTCCAGAGAATAAAATAGCCAGTCAGAAACACAGAATCTCCTAGTCCCTGACAAGGGCTCATCTATTAGACTTCATAATTCCAGGATCTAGTTCTAGCCCTAGAACACAGCTATGTTATTATACCTGATTCTCCTATCTATGGACGAAATGGCCTGACTTTCAAATCATTTGATGACAAAATTTGCTTTAAAGCATTATAGCTAATTAGCTTTGTAAATAGTAAGAATATCCACAGGGGCCAGCAAATGTTTTCTAAAAAGAGCTAGATAGTAAATATTTTAAGCTTTGCAGGCCATATGGTTTCTGTCACAAATACTGAACTCTGCCATTTTAGCAAAAGAGCAGACACACACACGCACACTCGCACACACACACACACACCCCACAGGCTGTTGTTATCATCTTAAGCTTTTAAAAAAATGGTTTAACTGCACAATGCCTTTATTTCTTTCGAGGAATATGTTGCTGTATATTGTTGCTTTTTTTAAAATTAATGAGTATTCACTATCCCTATGACTACATGAATGATTTTCCCTTGTTTTAGTTTCAGTTGTTTTATTATAATACATCTGGGGGTGCTTTTTATATTAGTCCTTCCTGGGATTTGCCAAACTTCTTACATTGTGGGTTGATGTCTTTTGTTAGTTTTGGAAAATTCTTGAGCATTCTTTCTTCAAAAATAACTTCTTGCCATTTTCTTTTTATCTCTTCTCCATCTAGTATTCTACTTACACATATGTTGGACCTTTTCACATATTCTATAGTATCTTATCTTTTCTTGTTTTTTTTTTTTCCTACCTTTTAATCCCTCTTTAAGTTTGATACTTTCTCTGTCCTGTATTTCTGTTTTCTCATATTCTCTTATATCAAATGTGCAGTTACATCACTTTTTTAAAATCAGTGCCTATTAATAACAATAAACTGATAATTTATGGATCTGTTTATATTGTCTGTTTTTCTCTCTTTGTTTTCAGTCTATTTTGTCTTCCTTCCTGGAATACATGGCTACTTTGAATAAATGATAAAAAGAGAAGAGAGAAAATGGAATGAGGAACAGTAGGGACTTTGGGTTTTTTTATCTTCTTTCAAAGGGAATTTAATTTTGTTCTGGAAGGCACGTTGAGTATGATCTGAAACTATGGAAAATATAGATTAAGACTCAGAGATACCAAACAAAAAACAAGCAAAGTTAATTATTCACTAACTCCCTAGTCATCACTAGATGAGGTTGCTTTGGGAGAGTTGAATATTCAGAGCTCACAGTTTTCCCACACATGAGACAAATGCATTCCCTTAGGAAGACAAAAACTCTCAGGCAGGAAGCCACATATATTTTCAACACGTAAAAGTGAGTGTCACACCAAAGTTGTATGTTATGACTTCTCTCCAAGATCTTGGGTCCTCAAGTTCTTTCTGTTTGGAATCTATTTCCTTCCTGGATCTTCAAAAGCTTATTGTTTTCTTATGCCTTATAATATCTATTTCATGTATTTATTCCAACTTTAGTAATTTTCTTGGTAGGAAAGAAAAATTGCAGCCAGAATAGCCAGAAGTAGAAACCAGCTACTCCTTTTGTTTTTAATTTAAAACATAAACAGTGAATCAGAAGCTTCAGAACACCAAATATTTTGAAATCAGATAGCACACTTCTAGGTAACACATGGATTAGAGAAGGAATCAAAAGGAAAATTAGAAAGTGTTTTGAGTCGAATGAGAATGAAAATGAATTGAAATTTGTAGAATGCAGTTAAAGCATTGCTTAGAGGGAAAATTATAGCACCAAATGATGATATGACAGAAGAAGAAACATTTCAAATCAATCCTTAAAATTAGAAAATTAAAGCTTAAGAAAAAAGCAAAAGAAACATCAGAAGATAAATTAACGAAATAGCAGAAAAACAATAGAGAATACAATAAAACAAAGAAATAAACAAAAAACTGGTTCTCTGAGAAGATCAGTAAAACTGATAAATATCCAGGCTGAGCAAATAGAAAAAATAAAAAATACATATTACAAATATCAGGAATGAGAGAGGTGAGACATCACTACAGATTCTACATATATTGAAAAGAAAATCAGGAGATTTCACATAAAGCACAACTTTATGCTCATAAATTTAACAACTTACAAGAAATGGAAAAATTCTTTTAAATACAAAATCAAAAAATAAACCAAATAGCCTCCTATCTACTAAACAGATATATTTTACAGCAAAAAAAAAAACAAAACAAAAAAAACAACTTGTCCACAAAGAAAACTCTGGGCTCAGATGACCTTATTAATGAATTCTATTAAATAGTTAAGAAGGAAACAATAGAAATTCTACAATGAGAACAGCAACCTCTGATACCCAAAGCAGACAGAGACAGTAAGAAGAAGGAAAACTGTAAGACCAGTATTTTTAATGTGTATAAGTATTTAAATTATTTTTTTAAGTTTAGTAAATCAAATCTTGCAATATATAAATCATGTCCAAGTGGGGGTTATTCTGAGAATGCAAACTTGGTTTAACATTTAAAAATTAGTCAATAATTAACTCATCATATTTACAAACCAACAACAAAAAAAAACCCATTTGATCTCTCATGAAATACAGAAAAAGCATTTGACAAAGTCCAACATCCATTTCTGATAAAAACTCTCAGCAAAAGGGAATACAAGGAACCCTCCCCAACTTAGTAAGGATATCCTCAAAAAACATGCAGCTAGGGGCAACCAGTTGGTTAAGCATCCACCTTTGGCTCAGGCTCTGATCTCAGGGTCCTGGGGTGGAGCCTGGTCAGGGCTCCTTGCTCAGCGGGGAGCCTGCTTCTCCCTCTTCCTCTGCCCCTCTCCCCCACTCGTACTCGCTCTCTCTCTCTCAGTTAAATAAAATATTTAAAACCAAAAACCATGCAACTAATACCATACTTAATCCTGAAACATTGAATACTTTCCCCCTAGGATGAGGAAAAATAAAAGAATATTTTTTCTTACCATTCTATTCAGCACAGTCCTAGCCAGTGCAATAAGGCAGAGACAGAAAGACAAACAGACAGATGAACAGACATAGATAAATGGCATCCAGGTTGGAAAGAAAAAATAAAATTGTCTTTATTCACAGACAAGATGATTGTCTATGTAGAAAATTCTATGGAATGTACAAAAACACTACTAGAACTAATAAGTGAGTTTATCAAGTTTGCAGAATAAAATGTTATTGTAAGAAATCAATTACTTTTCTACATATTAGTAAAAAATTGGAAATTTCAATTTTAAATATCATTTACAACAGCATCAAAAATCTATGAAATACTTAAGGATAAATCAAACAAAATATGTTTAAGACCTGTACACTGTAAACTATAATATATGGCTGAGAGAAATAAAGAGATCTATACCATGTTCATGTGTCAGAAAACTCAATATTTTTATAACCAATTTTTTACAAATTGATCTATAGATGCAACACAATTCCTTCCCAAACCACAGCATTTTCTAAGAAATTGGCAAGCTAGTTTTAAAATTCATGTGGCAATGCAAAAGGCAGAGAATAATTAAAGCAACTTTAAAAGGATTTTCTGGTGTAAGACTTCTTCAAGTTATATAATTAAGACAGTGTAGAATTGGCATAAAAATAGACAAATTGATCAGTGGAACAAAATAGAATCCAGAAATAGTCACAGTCCTATATAGAAAACTGATTCTTGACAAAGGCAAGTTCAATTCAGTGGAGAATGAATAACCTTTCAACAAACAGTGCTTGAACTACTGGGTATGCTTATGCCAAAATGAAAACAAACAAGCAAAACAAGATTAAAACCAAACAACAGAAAAAACTTTAATCTATACCTATACATAAAAAATAAACTCAAAAATAAACCTAAATGTAAAACTTAAAACTATAAAACTTCTGAAAGAAGACACAGAAGAAAATTTCTATGAATTTGGATTAGGCTCAGATTTTTTCCGAATGACATCAAAAGTATC
Source organism: Halichoerus grypus (assembly GCF_964656455.1). Taxonomy (NCBI): domain Eukaryota; kingdom Metazoa; phylum Chordata; class Mammalia; order Carnivora; family Phocidae; genus Halichoerus; species Halichoerus grypus. The sequence continues at coordinate 56,267,978 of NC_135712.1, forward strand.
ATTGACAGAAGACAATAATACCTAAATTAGATTTCTTAAAAATGAAAACTTCTGTTTTCTGAAAGGCACAGTTAACAGAATGAAAATGCAAGCCACAGACTGGGAGAAAGTATTTGCAAATCATATATTTGCTAAAGGACTTGTGTCCAGAATATATTTATAAAATCTCCAAACTTAATAATAAGAAAACAGATGTCTCAATAAAAAATGAATCAAAGATTTGAACAGACACTTCACCAAAGAAGATATGTGGATTGCAAAAAGCACGTGAAAAGATGTTCATTTCTCATTAAGGAAATGCAAATTAAAGCCAAAATAATATACCACTGCACACCTATTAGAATGGCTAAAATTAAAACACTGATCATACCAAGTATTGGCAAGAATTGGAGGAACTGGAGCTACTATATATTACTGGTAGGGCTATAAAATGGTTTTATCACTTTGGGAAACAGTTTGACAGTTCCTTAAAAAGTTAGGCATACATTTAGCATACGATCTTGGCATTCCAACCCTAGATCTTTATCCAAGAGAAATAAAGGAATATCCATACAGCCTTAAAAATGAATGCTCATAGCATTCACGTATCTGTAATTGTAGTTGTAATACTTATGTATGTATAATTTATAAAAACTAGAAATAACTCAAAATATCTGTCACAGGTGAATAGATGAACAAAGTGTTGTATATTGGTACTATGAAATACTAATCAGTGATGAACAGAATGAACTGTTTATATATGCAATAACATAGATGAATCTCAAAATAATTACACTGAATGACAGAAAAAATTCTAAAATATGCAAATGTTAGATCAGTTGTTGCCAGAAGACAGAGAGATAAGAAGATCAGAGGGGGAGATGACAAAAGGGCATGAGGGAACGTTTGCAGGTGACGGATAGGTTGACTATCTTGATTGTACTGGTGGCTTCATGGGTGTCTAAACTTATAAAATTGAATGTTTTAAATGTGTGAAGTTCATTTTGTATCTATTATTCCTCAACAAAACTGCTTCATGAATGGATTAACAAAATGTGGCGTATATATATATTATACATACAAACACACACGCACACACAATAGAATATTATTCAGCCTTGAAAAGGAAGGACATTTTGACACACACTGCACCATGGATGAATCTTGAGGACATTATGCTAAGAAATATAAGCCAGTCACAAAAAGATAAATACTGTATCATTTTACTTATATGCGGTATCTAGAGTCGTCAAGTTCATAGAAACAGAAAGTAGAATGGTGGTTGCCAGGACTGAGGAGAGGGGGGAAATGGAGAGTTATTGTTTAATGGGTACAGAGTTTCAGTTTTGTAAGATGGGGAAGTTCTGGAGACTGGTTGTACAACAATGTGAATATACTTAACACTACTGAACTACACACTTAGAAATGGCTAAGGTAATAAATTTTATGTTATGTGGTATTTTGTACCAAAATTTTAAAAAACTGCCTTAAGAACAGTTGAGGGAGTTCAGGGCATCCATTCACTGATCCTTGGGGACAGATGTGAGGCTCTGCCTGCCACACTCACCATGGGTCTGTAGTGACCACCCGTGGAGGCACGATGGGAAGTAACCTCATTTGAGGCAGTTGCCGTGGGATAGACTTTTTCTAGTCTTTAATATAAGCATTTACAAATAAAGGAAGAACCATTTCTGTGCAAAGAAAACCTTTACACAAATGTTGCTAGGATGACTTATATTTTGTACAAAGCCCCATGCCATCCACCTCATTGTCACATTTATTCGTTCTGTCTTTCCCAAGAAAGAGAAAAAGTAGGTGCATAGTGAAAGTCAAGAGAGGGATATTTAGACTCAAAATGAGGGCTTTTACTCAAGATCAGATCAAGAACCAAGGTGTATTATGATCTGGACCGTAAATGCCAAAATTTGAGAAGGGAGAGGATATTGTAGGTGTAGGAAACAGAATGGTCAAATCAGTTTTAAAATAAGAATAACAAAAAATACAATATTTTTTTTTCAAATATTTACATTATTAGTTTGCCAGCTTTTCAGATCTCTGCTGAAATGTCATCTCATCAGGCAGGACTCCTGATGCCACACTGCATGATGTTACCCCTCAACCCTCTTGTCCTATCGCCTTACCCAACTTTATTTTTTTCCTTGGAGCATTGTTAGTACCTGACATTACATTATACAATAATGGAGTGTTTATTTATTTACTCTGTTGCCCATAGTAAAATAATATCCATGAGCATAGAGACATCGTCCAAATGTCTTATTCATACCATGTCCTCAGAGCCTGAAACAATGCCTGGCATATAGAACAGACTGAAAAAAAAGTATATATTTGTTGAATGACTGGAGTAGCAACAAGCCATTGGATTTGTGTATCTCTCTTGCTACCACTGTGCTGTGATGAGGGGCTTAGGAGCCAATCAGTGAACTAAATTCTATCCTGCCATTTCTCACCCCAAACCCAGAGCATCTCGTGGGTCACAAACACTATCTAACATGATCATTCGGAGTCAAGACCATACCTCATTTTTGTTCTTTTTTATGTGCTCTATATCCCAGGCAGGTGAAAAAGTCCCTTAAAACTCACATCCTAGGAAGATTCCCCATGATAGGCTCTCTGGATATTCTTGTAAAGAAGAAAGGAAATCAGTGGAAAATAATTAAATTTGCATCTCTGGACCAGCAGACTTGCTTTATTTTCTATCATAAATGTAGCTTCTGGAAAAAAAAAAATTCTATTAAAATTTATGCAGGTCACTACCAAGAAACTTCACACTGAGTAAAATTCTTAGATAAAATAAAAAAAATCTTCATTAGTATAGCCAGGGAGCTGACAACGCTCTATAGAGCTTGGGTATAGATAGAGATACGGTATCTGCTGGGTGGATTTGATGAATCTCTGCACAAACAGGCACCAGGCACCCTCTCCTTGGCTTTCCTGTGTCCCATCCCTGGGGTCTCTCCTCTACTCTGGACCAGCAGAGGTGATTGTCCCAGCCCCAAGACTTCCAGGTAGATCTGGAGGTGAAAAACTTATGTGGGTCCTGTTATCATGAGTCCAATAGTGATATCTTGGTCCCATATAATTTTAATATTATCTGTGGTCACCTCTATAAACTGCAGAGGAGGAAAGTTCTGGAACAAATGTTCCTAACTCAGCTGAGTAGAAAGCAATTAGAACGAACGTGTGCTTATACCATTTCATGGCCACACCTCAAAATGCAGCTAACCTGTAATTAACCACAACTCACCATGCTCAGTCATCCCCTAATAATACTGGTGCCAGAGATTTAAAATGCCTTAAGAGACAACAACTAAAAGGAGGAATGATAAAAATCAATTTATGCTGCAAAATGCATCTCCTTGTGCAGGTATCACAGAATGCAGGAGCTGGAAGGAATCTAATTAATGAGATGCTTAGATCCTGATCCAACTGACAAGAAGAAAGGGAGGTTCTGGAGGCTAAATGGTTCCCCCCTTTCTGGAAGGAGACAGAGCTACAATAAACCTGTGTCCCCAAACCCCCATTTCAGTACTTTTTCTACAAGTACCAAGAGCATTCTGGATTTGTGGTGTTTAAACATTTTTATCTTTTGCAGCAGAACCCCTTCCTCAAGCAAATTCCAACACGAGGCCTGACATTGGCAACAGAGGGTAGAGTAGATGACCCAGTGAGTGAATTGGGGAGCTACACCTCCAGGGCCCCAATTTTGCTTTTCCTATCCACAGTTGAAGATTGGGAGGAATGTCTAAGAAAGAATTGTGAAGTTGTTGAAATCTGTCTTGAGTGCCCACAACATCACTGTTGTACTTCCCTTTCCTCTCTCTAGGAGTCTGGCCTGTCCCTGTTCTAATGACCTGAGTCCCTCAGCACACTCATGCTCTCTTTCCTTTGCAGCTGAAAGTAGTCACTGAAACATTTGACTTAAAACTTTTCACACCAATATTTATCCAGTCACAGTTCAATTGGCTTCATTTTCTCTTTAATTGTGAGATATAAGCCCCCCTCCCATTGAACCTTTGCAACAATTGGGAACAGGTTGGGGTAATCATTTAGGCAACAGCGGTCTGGGCTGCTGGGTGAAGCAGAGCTGTCTAACTAGCTTCAGTTATTGTAGGCATCCTGGGTAACATTCAAGAGATACTCTATAGTATTTTTTCAGCTCTCCATGCCTGGGTTGTAAAGCTCACTCTACTAGTTACTTACCATGCAGCTTAAGTAAATTGCTTAACTTTTCTTAGTATCAATATTGTAATCTGCCAATTAGGTTTAAGAATTCTACTTCAGGGGCCCCTGGCTGGCTCAGTCGGTAGAGCATGCGACTCTTGATCTCGGCGTCGTGAGTTCAAGCCCCGCGTTGGGTATAGAGTTTACTACAAATAAAATAAAATAAAATTACATACAAAAAAAAAAAGAGAGAGAGAGATTCTACCTCAGGATCCTGTTAAGAAACATTAAAAGTGATAAAGATTATGGTATATCTTGCAATTCTTAGGGCAGCAAACATTGATTCCATTCTCAACTCTCTTCTCCCCTTTGGAGGAGGTTGATCGAGGTGTAATAAGGCTGTGACTTCTGATGATCTAGTCCCAGCAGCTGGTGGGAGGGAAGGTGCCATCGGCTTTCGGCACTGGAACCTATTCTTCCCAAACAAAAGCTCATCCACCCTTCCCGGCCCTTCCCAGACCTTCCCAGACTTTGTTCCTGCTCCTGCTTTGCCATCTAGTGCAGAGTGGTTCATTCATTCAACAAATGCATGGTTCTAGTCCTGGTTACACGCCCCCCAACACACACACACACGTGTACAAATAAAACACAGGTTCATCCCCCAAGAAATCTACAGTTCAGTTATGATTCTGAACAGGAAAAAGCTCTACACTTTTCCCTTAACCACACCTATGTAAGGGTTTCATAAATACAGAGGGGGCCAGGGGGTCATTGATTAGTAGGAGGTCACAGTATTAGAGTAGAATTATATCAATAATCCCAGAGTTGTCTATAAAAGAGGTGGGTGCATATCACGCTCATCTTAGTTTAATGAACAGCAGCATACAGATCATTCTGTAAAGAGGACATTCGTTCTTATCTTTTGTGGTCTAAAATAACTTTGCATTAATTGAAAAGAAAAAACTACAGTAGATGGAAGCCCTTGACAAAGGCAGTAGGATTTCGGCATCCGGAGCAGACAAATAAAGCTACGAGTTTTCCTGTCTCAGTCATGCATCACCTGAAAAAAGGGGTGCCTATCAGTCTCCTACCTGGTACCTTCTCCCCTTCCCCGGCTCTGCTTTGTTCCATGGGAAACATTTCCGAGGCGCTTCTGCCCCCAAGCTTCTGGGTAAACGTAGCCAGTCGGAAGGCAGTGGCCAAGGACTGAAGGACAGGAGTAGAGGGTAAGCTGAGGTGTTTCTCCCCCTTCTCCACGTCTCGCGGTGTCTTTGGCAGCGGCTATGGCTCCGCCCTGACAGCATCGCTCCTGTTGTACCGGCCAACTGTGTTCCAGTTGCTGTGGGACCGCAGTCTGCCTCCTCCTCCTCCTCTCGCTAGCAGGTGCTAGGAGCTTCCTGCAGCTGCTAAGCCCCTCGGTTGTCTTGCCGTCTGCTCTTTGGCTTCCTAGAGATTCCATCATCTGTATCACCAGTTCCTGATATTAAATTTCTTCAGTTTTAAATGTTTACAGTGATAGCTGTGTTCCTGTTTTGACTTTGCCTTATTCGTAGGGCTCGTCCTAATGCAAATATACCATCCATTCAGATGCGCATTGTGTGTGTCTAGATCTGTAGAAACAAAAACTAACTTATACATGACATCCAATATTAACTGGCATGCAGTAGCTGTTAATGTGCATTGCTTGTAAATTAACTGGTCATGGTATTAGGGGAAATAACATAAAAGGTACTTCAAATATGGAGAATTCATAGTAATTATACACATTTTATGACTTAAAAACCATTTATATCCTTCACTGTTTTTGACAATAAGACACATTGTACATGCATTGGAATGTTCAAAGTTCAAAGTTTCATTCGACAAAGTATATAAACTAAACATAGATACTCCCCCTCACTCTTCATGAGTTATACTATGTAATTGCCCGCTTGTCCCTCTCCCTGCTCCTCCCACTGCTCGCACTCTCTCTCTCTCTAAAATAAATTAAAACAAATCCTTAAAGTTTCTCTTTCCCTCTCTCTCTGCTCCGCCCCACGCTCGCTCACTCTCTCTGAAATAAACAAATAAATCTTAAAAAAAAAAGAACACAAATAATGCTAACATATACCAATGTTTTAAAAGAAAAGAAGGCTACCACAATGACTTCAAAGTTTCCAGTCAGGATGCCTAGAGAAATAGTCATACCACTTACAGAAATAGTTAAGGCACATAGAGTCTGAGATAACAGCAAATGACTCCAATGAAATACCCAGGAAGATGGGAAATTTCAAGCCTATAAAACCTTCAGACTGGATTGAGGATTTGCCAAAGGTACATTAAACTTAATTATAGGTGTATCACATTCTCATCCAGCAAATTAGTTTGTCAAATACCTTAGTTGGAAGAAAAAAAATTCACATAAAAATGTCCATTAAAAATGGTTTCTAATGCACCAATGAGGGGAAAGCTCAATATTTTTATTTGTTCATCTAATTGACAGTAATGAATACTGATTTTGCTCAGATAAGGTGAAGAAATTTAGGATTTCCAGAGCAGTAGCCAAGTAAGATTTGTTGGCTTCATCCATAATCTTCTACACGAGAGTCTCTTTTGGAGGAAATTTACACTTTTTCCTCTTCGTACCTTTATAAAAGACTGGAGTGCATTTCACTACTTCCCCTTTGGCAGATTTAATTTTATTTTGTAATTAACAATAACTAGTTTGGGAATTATACTGTGGTGTCTTTTGGTTTTGAATTTTCATTGAGTCTTTTTATGAAAAATGACAAACTCCTCAGAGGGACCACTGTGGTTTGTTGCCATGGATAATTGTCTCTAAATAAACTCAGGGTAGTTAAGTGGATATGAACAGATGGAAATAAGTTGATGGAAGTTGACTATTGTGCCTCTTGGCTCCTGTTTATTTGTCACCAGCAGCACATCTTTTTGTCTTGTCATGCCTGGCATTTTACACCCTTGAACTTTAACAATGTCATCTGGATTCCTCCTCAGAACCTGCATAAAAGTGAGCTCCAGGGTAGAGCCCTCTACCCACCTGACCAGAGCCACAGTAGGGACCAGTGGCCTAATCACAGTTCTCGAAACCCTATATTGGTACAGCTGCCTAACCCTGTCCATGTTCAACTAACCTCAGTTGGAAATGCAAGCCAGCTCTGTTTAGCACCACCATTTCTCTGCCTTGATTTTACACACGGGGAAAATAAAGCCAGGGGCAAGGAGATGACTCAGCTGAGCGTCCAGGCGCTCACTGAACTAATTCCACAATTAGTTACTGAGTGCCAGCCACAGGCTAGCCACTGTTCTGGACACTGGGAAGACCATAGTGACAAGGCACAGGCTCTGCACTGGTGGAGCTCACAACTCAGTAGGGGAGAGAGACAAGTCATCAGGAAATTAAAATGCAACGTGATAAGCATAAGGTCAGAGTAATACAGGAGCTCATAGGAGGGGCACTTAATGCAGTCTTGATGAGTGGCAATATAGTTTCCTAAAGAAGGAACACTTTCATTTTAACTTGGAAGATGAGTAAGTGGTTGGTCAGGAAAATAACTCTCTGCCAAACTTAATGGCTATCCAATTAAGCTTGGTCCTTGGGTATTTCAGTTTAAACCAATCAATGTTTCTAACACTGTGATAGAACTTTCAGGAGGATACCAGAGAAATAAAAATACCAAGATGCCTGCCCTGAAAAGATTGCAATTTTGTTGGAGAAAATGGAATCAAACCAATCAAAACCAATGAAGGGATAATACAGAAGAATATTTTATTGCAAACAAAGACACCTGGTATAAATAATATTGTTGTGGGAGAAATCCTCAGAGTTGTTCAACAGCCTTCAGTAAGAAGGTGGAACTAAGCTGAGGCTTGAAAGATGGGTGGGCAAAACAGCTGAGAATCTGCATCTTCTTCTGATATCACAAATCTCATCTCAAGTTCTGGATAGGTTCGACTATAACGTTAATTCTGAATAATTTCTTTTTTTTGGATTGGTTCTTTGGAAAGCCATTTTTTCCCTCAAATCAATGTTTATGCATTGAATTGTGTTTCTTAAAAAGATAAGTTGAAGCCCTAACCCTTGGTACTTGTGAACATGACCTTATTTATAACAGGGTCTGTGCAGATGTAATCAGGTTAAGATGAGATGGTACTGAATTCGGGTACGTCCTAATTCAATGTGACTGGTGTCCTCGTAAGAAGAGACACAGAGACATGCACAGAAGGAAGAGGATATGAAGACACACAGGGAGAACGTCGTGTGACAGCAGAGGCAGATGTTAGAATGGTGTGTCTACAAGCCAAGGAACACCAAGGATTGTCTGCAGGACCAGAAGCTAAGAAAAAAGCATGGAACAGACTCTCCCTTAGAGCCATCAGAAAGAGCATGGTCCTACTGACGTCTTGATTTCAGACTTCTAGCTTCCAGAATTGTGAGAGAATAAATTTCTGTTGTTTTAAGCCACCCAGTTTGTGGTACTTGTTTATGGCAGCATGGGGAAACTCATACAGGAACTAAACATGGCCCCTGAATGGAATTTGGCATTTGTGAACACTATCCATGAAAAGTATCTTTAGGATTGTTTGAAATATCAAATGATGTGGGAAGACAAAGAATTCAGCAGTAGGATTCGGTTGAAGATCACCCGGAGCGGCCGCTGCAGACGGTGAGCTTCGGCAGGCAGGGTCAGGCCCCCCACGGTACCGGGCTCACACATGAGGACGGAACCAAAGACCACCAGCCACCGCCATTGCTGCTTGCTTCTCAGGAGTTCTGCCCCTCCTCTCCTGGGAATATCATTTTAGAATAAAAAACCATAATATTTAAGATGTTAATATTTTGCTCAATGCCTACCAAAACTGAAATAGTATTTTGTGCAGTTTTGGTTAGTTGACCCATTTTACAACATCACATAGTTATTTTGCAGCATATTTTGAAAACGAGAAACGAAGAGCTGGCATGGACAGGTATTATATAATGCATGATGTTTGTAAGTACTATCAGTAAAGTATGGTTCATTATTTTCATGAAGATCTCCTGGGCCTGGGAGAGCGGTAGCGGCCGGGCTGCCCAAGAGGAAGGTCTGCCCCGCCGTGGAGGCCGTGAAGGAGGAGGCCAACAGGGGACCCACGAGGTTGCCTTCGCCTGCTTCTGCAAAAGTGGAAATGAAGCCAAAAAAGGCAGCAGGCAAGGATGAATCTTCAGACAAAAAAGTGCAAACAACAGGGAAAAGGGGAGCAGAGGGAAAACAGGCAGAGTGGCTAACCAAAAAACTAAAAAAGACTGATCTGCAGAAGATGGAGAAGCTAAGAAGGAGAGTCCAGTCTCTGACGAAGCGGGAAGGAAGAAGCCAAATCTGATTAATGTCATACACCATGACTTACCAGTGGTCCCTGGCTCAGGAATATTTTTATCAACTGTTTTGTAAATGCAAGCTTTTAGTAGCTCTAGAAACATTTTTAAGAAGTAGAGAATCCTGTCTCATCCCATATTTTAGTGTAAATGCTTTTTTTTTTTCTTTTTTTAAGAGGTGAAATCATTGGCTGGTTGTTTATTTTGCAATACAACCAGAAAATTGTAAGATATGGAATACCAGAAGTTTTTATTGTCTTGGGTGTCAGCTCAACATTCCAGAGGAGGGGGTAGTTTTTTATCCTGTCCTACAAAGCATACTAAATGGCAATTCAGAGTCAGTCGTGCATGTAATATGTCTTGAATATTTTAAATTACTTTTATTCCTGTGTTGTTTTTGGTAGATTATTTTCTAAAGAAAACCACTCCTTGATCTTGGCTCTCCCTGTGAGAATTTTGTGCACTCTGTAACATCTTTGGGCGGTGGCCTGCTTTTCCTAGTAACTTTGTTAATGTGCTGGAAAAGGTTGAAAATTTGAATATGTAGTGTACATGATACTAAACTGTGAATTAGTGGGACTTACAATACAACAGCGTATCAACACTTGAAGGTATTCATACTTGATATCCTGGTAAGGAAGATTTGCCTCCAGATTTTAAGTTAAAAAGTCACCGTAATAACTGGAAAAGAATCACAGCTACATGGTTTTTTAGATGTTCAGCACATATGTTAAAAATTGTGCACAAATTGAAATATCTGTGTACCTATCCTCAGAATGACCAGTAACATCTCAATTATGAAAGAAAACAAAACAAAAAAAAGATCTGAAATTTATTTCAATGCCTGTGAAATTAGCTAAATGAGCCAAGTAAGATGGAAGAGACCATTAATACAAGAGGTAATATTAATAAATATGTGGGAGAATATTCAGATTTGTTAGTTCATGAAAGTAAAAGTAAACTTTGGAATAATTTTAAAGTATTAGCAATTTTTTTGAAAAAAATATATAACACTACATGTTTAGGAAGTGTACATTTGTATTGATGAAGGCATTGTAAACACCTTTCCAGCTCTACTTTAAAAATACATGTGGAATCTGACCACTTTCCATAAACATCTCAGGTACCACCACGGTCCAAGACACTGCCATCTCTTACCTGCATTATCGTAACACTTCCTAATTGGTCTCCCTGCCTGTATTCTTACCCCATCAGAGTCAACACAGTAGCAAGACTAAATCGGCTAACAAGTCAATCCATTATCATTTCTCTGTTTAAAACTCTCCAGTAGGGGCGCCTAACCTCAGTTGGTTAAGCAGTTGCCTTCAGCTTAGGTCATGATCCCAGCGTCCTGGGATCGAACCCCACATTGGGCTTCCTGCTCAGCGGGGGTCTGCTTCTCCCTCTCCCTCTGCCCCTCCCCTGCTCGTGCTCTGTCTCTCTCTCAAATAAATAAAATCTCTTAAAAAAATTAAAAATAAAACTCTCCAATATCTCCCTATTTCATCTAGAATGAAAGAAACTCAGAGGCCTTATCCAATTTGTCAAAGCCATATAAGATCCCGGACTCTGTTACCTGTCTGATCTCCTCTCGCACTGTTCCATTCATATGGACTGCTCACTCTTCCTAAGACCACAACTGTGCTGGGCATGTTTCTGCCCCAGATATTCCAGACTTTTCCCTCACCTTTTCAAGTCCTTGTTCAAATGTCACCTTCTTATAGGGCCTCTTAGACCATCCTGTTGTGACATCTGCCACCCTCTACATTCTCCAGGCTCTTCCCTGCTTAATTTTTCTCCAATGCACTCATCACTTTCAAGCATACAACATAATTTGCTCATTTAATTTATTTCCTGTGTTCTTTCTTGTGGATATAAGGTCCATGAGGGCAGGACTTTCCATCTGTTGATGCCTATATTTTATTGCCTAGAATACTGCCTGGGATATAGTAGGCACTCAATAAATATTTATTCAGTGATGAGACAAGCTATTTATCTTAGCATTATTTAAAAGAGCAAAATATTAAACAACCTACAGTTTCAACAAAAGAATAGCTAAATGAATAAGGATATTTTTCAATAGAATATCAAATACCCATTACAATAATTATATTAACTGCATCCTTTGTATAAATGTTTACAATAAGGGGGAGGGTAGCACCTGGGTGGCTCAGTTGGTTAAGCCTCTGACTCTTGATTTAGACTCAGGTCATGATCTCAGGGTCTGCACTGTGCATGAAGCCTGCTTAAGATTCTCTCTCTCTCCCTCTGCCCCTCCCCCGCATGTGTGCATATGCATACTCTCAAAAAAGAAAAAAAGAGATAAATGTTTATAATAATTTTAAAAGTAGAAAACAGAACAATCAGGGCAACTACATCAAACTGCCTGTGAATATGTTAGTATGATGGGTACGTTTTGCGTTTTTAAGTAATAATGGTACATTTTGGGTTTTTAAATAATAATGTTTAATGTCTTGGTGACCATAAAATGTTTTCAAGTGAAATTGAGCTGTATTGGAATACTGAAAACAGAACTAGAGTTGTATTTTTAGCTAGTTGGATTCATTGTCACTTTTTGGAATTTAAAATAATAAAAAAAATCCAACTTTATTCTGATGATTAAAACTAACAGCTTCATTTTTGAGAGCAGAAAATTAATTGATTTATTCAAAATACATTGATGAAATAAAACTTCTCTGTCCTGGGATACTGAGTTAAACTACTATAAAGTTTAATTTTACTCTGTAAATGATGAACATAGAGTTTTCCTATTGATACAAAAGTAGGAAGGTGTCATTACATTGATAGTCTATTTACATTCTTTGAATTTAAATTAGCTTAGGGAAATTTAGGATTTTAAAATATCTTGATGTAGAACCATATGTCATAAAGCCTGAACAGTAACAAGGGAGCTCAAGGCTTTAGAAGAAACATTGCTCATGAGGAAAAAGTTTCCCATGATGGAGAAAGGCTGATACATTTGGTAAATTATAAATTGATGTAAATTGATGTCTCACACACAGGTGGATATATTTTTAGGCTTTGCTACAATTACTACCATATCCTCAATCTTCTCCAAAAGCCACCCACACCACCAGTCTTGTAGTAATGGTGTTGCAGAACCAGGGGCATCCTTGGAGCAACATAGGGCAGAGAACGGAAAACAATCATGGGAGGCACACTGGACCTACTGTTGTGCATACTACCGCACATCTGAGGAAGGTGACCCTGGGACAGGGAAGAACTGGGGACCCTGGAACTCCCTCCCTTGTGGGAAGAGATGATGGGACACTTCAATCATACACAGCTCCTTTCTGATCTTTAAGGTTATATCTTATTATGGCTAACACAATTCATGGGACAGCATATGGCAGTTAGTTTTTTATACACATACAAAATGAGTAAAAAGAAGTGAGTAATTGGGGTGCCTGGGTGACTCAGTGGTTGAGTGTCAGACTTGATTTCGGCTCAGGTCATGATCTCAGGATTGTGAGATCGAGCCCTATGTCAGAGTCCGTGCTGGGTGTGGAACCTGCTTGGGATTCTCCCTCTCCCTCTGCCCCTCCCCCACCTCTCCTTCTCTAAAAAAATTTTAAAAAATAAGTGAGTAATTAATACAATTAAATGAATGAAAGAATAAATGAGAAAATGAGAAAGAAAAGAAAAGAGGAGGGAACAAAAAGCAAAGAACATGAAAATCAATAAAAAGAAAAGAATAAGAAATGACTGTAGAATATTGGAATGAAATAGTTAGATAAAAAAGAATTAGGAAAAGGGAAGAAAATTGAACTAAGCTGGTTATCTGGGAATGGAAGCCAAAGGGGACAAAAGAAAAGCCCAGGGGTGCCCGGCTGGCTCGGTAGATAAAGAATACGACTCTTGATCTCGGGGTTATGAGTTCAAGTCCCACATTGGGCATAGAGCTTACTTAAAAAAAAAAAAAAGTCCAGTTGTTGGAAGATACCTAGTTCCCCAAATAGCACATCCAGGTTTCCTCAAAATTCTGGAGGAGTCACACATGCAGAGGGAAGGATGTCTTCAGCCTGGAGGAGATTGGAGAGATGCCAATGAGAAGATAAACAAAAACATTGCTTTTAAAGGTATCCAGTGATATTTGTTCTCTTGACACTTTATATATTTGGAATCAATCTTGCTGAAAAGACATTTCACTAATATTATGTTATGCACTGTGCAATAAAATACTACTTCATATTTCAAAAATCACATTTCATCCTGTGGCAAATATCAAAGAATTCATCAACTATTTTATGAAGGGCATTATTATTTTTGCATTTAAAGGCTAACTAATACTTAAACTGACTCATTTTAGGGGCACCTGGGTGGCTCAGGCAGTTGAACGCTCAGGTCATGATCTGACGGTCCTAAGATTGAGCCCTATGTTGGGCTCTGTGCTCAGCGGGGGATCTGCTAGAGATTCTCTCTCTCCCTCCCTCTCCCTCTGCCCCTCCCCCTAAAATAAATAAATAAATCTTTAAAAATAAGTAAATAAATAAACTGACTCGTTTTAAAGAGTTTACATCTTTGATGGAGGTTAAAAGTCTTGTCCTAAAAAAAATTCTTGGGGCCCCTGGGTGGCTCAGTCGGTTAAGTATCTGCCTCAGGTCATGATCCCAGGATCCTGGGATTGAGCCCCACCTTGGGCTCTCTGCTCAGTGGGAAGCCTGCTTCTCCCTCTCCCTCTGCAGCTCCCCCTGCTTGTGCTCTCTCTCTCTGTCAAATAAATAAATAAAATCTTCAAAAAAAAAATTCTTTTATTTATTTATTTATTTATTTATTTATTTGACAGAGAGAGAGACAGCGAGAGCAGGAACACAAGCAGGGGGAGTGGGAGAGGGAGAAGCAGGCTTCCTGTGAAGCAGGGAGCCCGATGTGGGGCTCGATCCCAGGACCCTGGGATCATGACCTGAGCCGAAGGCAGACGCTTAACGACTGAGCCACCCAGGCGCCCCCCAAAAAAATTCTTGAGATTGGTTGCATAACATTGTGATCGCACTTAATCCCAATGAACTGTATAATTTATTTTTTAAATTTTTTTTAGAAGATTTTATTTATTTATTTAACAGAGAGAGAGAGAGAGCACAAGCAGGGGAGGGGCAGAGGGAGAAGCAGACTCCCCGCTGAGCAGGGAGCCCAATGCTGGACTCCATCCCAGGACCCTGGAATCATGGCCTGAACCAAAGGCAGACGCTTAACAGACTGAGCCACTCAGGTGTCCTGAACTGTACACTTTAAAATGTCTGAGATGGTACATTCTGTTACGTATATTTTATAAAAAATTTTTCAAGTTAAAAAAAATAAAGTATCTTAGATCATAGGCCAAGATGGTAATGGTTCAGGGAGCAAGCACTTGCTTATAATATAATAAACTTGATATAAATTTAAATTGCAAAATCTAAACACCTATCCTAAAGCAATGCTTTTACATTTGTAAATACCTTAAAATTAGGCAATGTGGGGAATTGTGAATGTAATAAGATAGTTGCCTAGGAGATCAAATTCTGTAAACTAACACAGAGCCTGCATCTAGAAGTCACTAACTTCTGGCAGCTTGATAAATAAGTGTCCATGAGACTCCAAACCTTAAAAATTCTTGATTTTTGCTGTTCATCTCTGATACCCAAATGCTGCAAATCATTGCATGCATATTTTATATTCTGCTATCTATCCCCAGCTCCTTTTATTCCCTTTTTGCTAACCTATACATCCATGCATCCCTACTTCTCTTCTCAAGGGCACAGGCAAGTACCTATGGTTCTTTGCCTCTCTCTGCCTTCATCAATAGTTGGGTCTCAGTCTCACTTCTCTGTTGTTTAAAAAAATGTCAGCAGTCAAATACTTAATTGGCAAAATGCAGCAGAAGCTTAATTGTGGAGAAAAAAAATGATATGCTGAACTGCAGAGCAAATCAATACATTATGTGGACTGAGAACATAGGGAAATTCTCCTTTATAGAGTCCCCCCAGGACAATTGAGTTTTTTTTAAAGATTTTATTTATTTATTTGACAGAGAGAGACACAGCGAGAGAGGGAACACAAGCAGGGGCAGAGGGAGAGGGAGAAGCAGGCTTCCGGCTGAGCAGGGAGCCTGCGGGGCTCGATCCCAGGACCCTGGGATCATGACCTGAGCCGAAGGCAGACACTCAACCAAGTGAGCCACCCAGGCGCCCCAGGACAACTGAGATCTTGATGCTACTATACATAAGGGCATGAAGGGAGAATTTCACATCATGAGAGAGCATGTTGGGACAGATTTATACAGCAAATGGGCACTTGTCAGCCCTGCCTCTCTCCCTTTCAGGGAACCCTGCCCTTACTAGCCCAGGGAGCAGTAATAGATGCACCCATCTGAGAAAGGTCAGAGGCCTGAGCACCCCAGGCCGCCGCTATCACATAGATTATAAAGGGCAGACACTTGCACTTTTTGCTGGTTTTTATGTGATGGAAACATTTAAATGTTAAGTACTTACGTTTGCCCTCTCTCAGCCTTTTAAGAAATGTAGGCCCACGAGTATCTCATTTATATTTAGCTGAGTGAGGTGGTTGCAAGTAAAAGAAGCTAAATCCAGCCTGGCCCTCTTTATTACAAAAGCTGCCAATCCCAATGTCGAAGAAGGGGCTAAATGGGGACCACTAACTGTGGAAAGCATGGAGTGAGAAGTGCCATATGGGAAGAAAGTCTAGGGTCACCAGATTTTCTGGTTTGCCGAGGGAAACAGGGATATCTGGATTTTAACATGACATATTCTGACTTTCAAAGGTTGGCAACTAATTCAGATTTTTCAGCACTCTGTGAAGGCCAAACTCCACATACCCACGGGCTATATTCAGCCTGCAGGTCCTCCAGGGGTGACCTCACTTTACATACCAAAGACTGAGCAGCCAGAGGAGGGGCTGGGAGGGAAAGATAAGAAAGGGCTTTAGGTATCTGTTCTATGGAATGGAAATTTGGAAAGAAAGAGAGGCTTAAGGAGAAATTTTAGGAATGTTTTCGGGGCCATGAGTGGCATAACTGCATTTGTAAACCGAAACACATCCAGTGCTTTTAAAATTGGACTTGTATTTTTTTGTTTTCCTTCTGGATGTGGTAACACGCAAATGTTGGCTATAACGTAAGAGGAAACCAGCCTGGCTATATAGGCTTACATTTATAAATGATTAATATTGTATAGCCAAGTTTTTGTGAAAAGATCATATTGGATTCATGTCAGAATTTATGATAAAACCACAGCTCTCTGGGATTTAGTAAGGCCTTCAAAGCCATTCAAATACAGCATAAAGGTGTAATGCATCGCCAGGTGATTACCATTTCCAGCCAGCGGATCAACCCAATACAGAGGTAAGTGCAAAAAGATGTACTAAAACGATTCCAAGACACCTGCCTGTTTTCTGATCTCCACCAGACACAAGCGTGCGTGTGCACACACATGTATGTACACGTGTATCCCCGAAAAGGTATTTGCAAAAGATTCTTCCACGGAGTCTTCAATCTACCTCCGTACAGGGGCAGAAACCTTTATGGTCTAATCGACCGACTGGAATAGATTTTAAAAGCACTCCTTAAATAGAGTGTCGTCATAGAAGACCACAACTGACACTGTCAGCTATTTTATTCATTTAAATGCGGTTTTTAAATTTAGTTCTAGCAGGCTCCATAACACTATAAATGTCACTTGTAAAACTCTGCAATCTACATTATGTTAAATGAGAGAATGTAGTTTAAAGAGGACAGGCTTTGAAGTTAGCAAGACTGAGGGTCGATGGTGCCCCTACCACTTACCAACTGCGTGGCATCAGCACCTTATGTAACCTATCTGAGAAAGGCAGTCCAGCTCTCTGAATTGGGGCTACTACTCCCTACCTAATAAAGTTGTTAAAATATGTTAACATTACATATTAAACATTAAACAACAGATTCAAATGAGATTCATAAAGCATCTGAGTGGAAACAATGAAATTTATTCTACCATTTCCTCTTAAAAATTAAGCGATTGCTTAAATCAAACTACGTTGATTTGTAGAATCATCCTTGGGTAGCTGTGAGCGGCCCAGTTTTCCCTAGGGACAACTGCTAATTCAGGAAGAGAGAGCTAAAGGCTAATAAGCTGATCAGAACTAACAGGACCAAGGGGACAAAAATAAAAATAACGATTGGACTCCGGGGCCTGCACAAGTGAAGATCTCTTAAAAGCTGCAACCTTCAGGCTGGAACAATGAAGGACTGCCCATTAAGTAGGAATGAACCAGAAGTAGATCAGCCCTTGCTGTAACTAAAGCCCATCACTGAATTAACTCTGAAAATAGGTTAAGGGAATTTTAGCTTTCTCTTGTCCCAAACAGACTGCCAAAATATATATATATATATCCTCTATGGATTTGGATATCATTATTCTAGTTTGCAAATTATTTCTACAATTTTTCACATATACCATCCAGCACTCAATCAAAAATAATCAAGAATCAGAATCCTATGAAAGAAAAAAAAGCAGACAGTAGCAATGATCTACAAGGGCTTGAGAGATAAAGTAAAGATACTTGGGAACAGTTTGATCCTTTCTGGTCTTGCTTTTAAGCAGGGCTGCTTCACGGGCATGTGACCTGATCAAGCACGCAGGGCCCAGGGCTTACAGAGGTCTAGGCTTAGGTTAGCACTCTACGCTCACCAATTTGAAAGTCTTAATGATTTTGAACATGGGACCTGGCATTTCCATTTTTCACTGCGTTCTGCAAATTATGTAATTGCTTTTAAGGTGTGTTAGGTGGGACCAAAGCAACGTACTCCACCCCAGTACCCTGGGAATCATCAAATTTTCCAGTCAAATTTTCCAATCAGGCAGGATGCCCTCCCATGTGAGTACTAGGTATTGCTCCCTCTAATATACTCAGATGGTTATTTCTCTCGCCGCAGGTAGTTTACTTACATGCATGTGCTGATCAGTATTCTTCTGTGTCCTCAAAGGGAACCTTCAAGATTCCCAGAGCTCTTTCTCTAGGCAACTCTCTCCCGTGCTCACCCTTACAAACTCGGGGAATCTACCTGGGCTCCCCCCCACACCCCATGATGGCCTGTAAACTCCCAAGGTAGTGATCTGGGGTCATCGTAGGGCCACCTTGTGTGTTTCCCAACTTACAGGAATCACGATCACGGTCCTTCATTGCCTATGTCCAGAGTCTTGAAAACAGTTACATATCTTGTCCAGTTTTGTTGTTATTTCAGGTGGAATGATTTGTCCCATCCTGTTAGTCCAGCTTGATTCCAAACAGGAGTCCATAGTATTTTTTATAATAGCCCCCCAAATCAAAACATCCCCGATGTTCATCAGCAATAAATGCATAAATAAACTGTGGTATGTTCCTGAAATGAAATACTATTACTGAAATAAAAATAAATGAAATATAATCACATTCAGCAATAAGGATGGCTCTCACAGTGTTGAACAAAAGAAATCAGACATAAAGTAATGTATGGTGTATGACTCCAAAAACAAACAAAACTAAACAATTCTATCAGAAGTCAGGATAGTGGTTATCTGCGAAAAGAAGGGAGGATGGGTCGTGATCTGGAGGGCACTCAAAGGGGCTCTGTGCCCCAGCAGTGTTATTTTTCTTGACTTGGGTGATGGTTAGGAAGTGATTTCTTTGTGTTAATTACTACTGTACAATGTGTGGTGCACTTTTCTGTATTCATGATCAAGTACAGCACAGATAATATGAAAGTAACAGTAAAAGGAAACACGTGACAAGCAACAATAATATGTATTATTTTCACAAAATTCAGAATCCCAATGAGCACATTTTGGAAAACATTTTTGTCAAGAGGTGTGTAACATCTTTGCCAGGAATATTCTTTAATTCCTGAGATGAAAGCTGTAAAATGACTTATTGAAGCAGGGTGGTTTTTGACATTGATATACATTGTTACGAAGTAGGTTATATGTCAAGAAATCCATCTGCTGAAACAAGCCCCATTTCACCAAATTGTTTCCTTGTTTATGGAGATTTTCAAGTGTATTTATTTGTAATCATTTCCATTAAAATATTTAGTAAATGACTAACCTTATTTCTGGATTATTAGGTGGTTTGACATTCCCTTTGAAGTTCACAGGTACTGCTAAGATGTAATTTTGTAGCCAATTCAGCTCCGGATGCCCAGATCCATCCACATCTGCAGCTATGCGGCGGGGCTGGCGGCTAATAGAGAACATCGGCTCTGGCTTCATCCTGCTATCAAATCATATGTGATAATGTCATGACCAGTAAGTTTTGTTTTCAGATATGTGTTTGTACTGACTTGACAGTGAACCTAAAAAATGAAATAGATAGGAAGAATAAGAGAAATTCTAAATTCTCACCCTTCAGGAGTTTTGATATTATCAATTTGCCTTTGTCGCCTATAAAGAAAATCATACAAAAATAAGTCTCTTTTTCTATTCCCATTATCCTTCTCATAGAGAAGATGAAAACAGATCCTACATGAGCAAATTAGTGACAATACTAACTCAAGTTATTTTGAACTTGAGAAGATGAGATATTTGGGTTTGTATTATTTGGGGTTTTCAAAGAGATACTGTGTCATCCCCCCTGTCTTTCCACCACAGAGAGTGAAGCCGTTCAAGGTGACAGTAAAGGGAGAGTATTTGAAGCTAAAAACTCAGAATTGGACTATTCAGCACACCTCTTCTGGCTGTGTTACCTTAATTAAATAGCCAAATTTGTTTAATTTGGTTTTCATTCTTTCCATCTATGAAATGATGAAAATATTGACAACTGTCTCACTGGGCCGTATGGTTATAAGCTGAGATGAGATGTTCTGTGCCTGAAAATGTGTGAACAGCACCTATTCAACAAGCCCCTTATTTTACAAAGGTGTAAACTGAGACTCAGAGAAGTTAAGCGACCTGCCCAAGGTCATGACTGATCAAACCCCTGGCATTTGTGTTCCCTTTTCCTGAGTAAATTGAATCCCTCCTTCACATTCCATCGCTGTGCCATGCTGCCCATGCCCTGTGGTCCTCAGCTCCTGAGATCAGAGAGTACGGGGTCCTGAGTGGTGTGGGTGGAGGAGGCCTTCTGATGAGAAGGCAAGGGTCACTGCAACACAGTTTGAATTTTCATTAAATAACGGGGCTGGATCGATGCCGGCAAACATTCTATTCATTCTGAGTCTTCACAGCCTTTAATCATAACTGACTTATCATGAGCAAAATCTCTTCAACCACATTCTGTCACACAATTTACTCATATTTGCCTGATGTGAGTCTCAACAATAACAGTTAAACAGCCTATTTTTTTAAATAGACAGTAGGATTTTATTTATTTATTTATTTATATTTGAGTATAGTTGACATACAATGTTACATTAGTTTCAGGTGAATGACATAGTGATTCAACAACTCTGTACCTTATGCTGTGTTCACAAGTATACCGATGGTAGAATTTGAATTACAGCTTCCTAATGCCCATTGGGGTTTAGATCTACTGGAAGCTCCATCCCAGCTTTCTATCCCAAGAGTCCTTTTTTTTCTTTTTTTAAAGATTTTATATATTTATTTGACAGAGAGAGACACAGTGAGAAAGGGAACACAAGCAGGGGGCGTGGGAGAGGGAGAAGCAGGCTTCCCGCAGAGCAGGGAGCCCGAAGCAGGGCTCCATCTCAGGACCCTGGGATCATGACCTGAGCCGGAGGCAGACGCTTAACTACTGAGCCACCCAGATGCCCCCCAAGAGTCTTTTCTTATTCACAATAAACTCACCTCACAAAGGCTGCCCCCCCCCCCCCACCCCGCACACCTCCCTTCCCCTCACATGTGGAAATACTTTAGGGTAATGAATTAAGGCCACTAGGTAGAATGAAAAGAAGATCGATGTTGATTAAAAATATATATGAAAGCTCTTTACAAGTTATGAAGTGTTGCATAAATTTAAGCATCTATTGAAATGGGGAAAGAAATCTATTGATTTGGATTATAAGACATTGGGTTGAGCATCTACTTCTATACTGTAGGCAATGGGAGGTAAAAAAGAATTAAAATATCATAAGGGAGAGGCTCTAACTTCATAGAACTCTTAATCTCATTATGGAGAAATGTGTATATCCATAAAATATCGGCAATACTAGGCATTTTATGATTAAAGATGGAATTACTTAGAATAGGAGCTTAAGGAGTTATGGGCTGGAGGAAATGAAACTTGAACTGGAATGATGCTGGTGGCTCTGTTCTCTGACTCATGGAGAAGGTTTGACTTGCAATAAGAGAATATGAGACACACAGCCCAAGAAAAGCAGAGAGGAGAGATGGCAACAAAGAGGGAAGTCTGAGAGATCAAGTCTCCAGTTCTAATCCCCAGAGCTGCCTCTGTCCCCACCCTTTTTTTTTCCCTCACTGCTTGTGCTCCCATAAGATTTTTTGGTTGAGTTTTAGTAACCAAGAGTGCTGAGTTGGGTTTTGGTAGCCAGGAGTGTTGTTCTTCATATACTTTCTCACCCCAAAGTTTCTAACATGATGTCCACCATTTTTTCTCCTTCTATAGAAACCTAACTTCAAAAAGGTAAACTCTTTGCTGTTTTTTCTGTGCCCAAAGCTATAACATGTCCTTTTGACTTATCAAGTAAAAGGAGAGTAGAAACAATAGTCAATTCTTAAACAAAATGAAAGAGAATGGAGACACAGATATGTGTTCATCGAGGCTTTCTTTTTTATTCCCCACAGTCAGAGTCTGGTCAGGAAAACCATTGCTCTTTTTGAGTAAGAATTTCAAATTTCTCAAATTGATGATGTCATGACCTCCCAAATGAAAATACCATTCCCTCCAGGCTGCCTGCTGGGAACAGAAGTCATACAGACAAAGAGTGACTCAATATAGACAACTTCCAATGGAAAAAAACTATAAAATCATTTCAGAAATATGTGCTGAGTCCTTATTACAACCTGCACTCGAGGATTCTGTGACACTGTGGAGTTTGAGACTTCTGTAGTTAGCTAACTCATTGGCAGGACATACTTATCTATAACCATAGCCCTAAATCCTCCTTCGTAATAATAGGGCCATGATCTTCAGGTTGTGATAGTCTCAACTGAGTCCTTCAAGTCCCAAGCCCATTAAAACAGAAGTGTTCTCTCTGCAAGAGCTAAGGCAAATAGAGCTAAGGGCCCCTACCTTTTATTAATTCCCATCTCAGTGATGGAGTTACTAGACTTCAAAAACACGTTTCTTCCATCTATGCCCCCTTCCCACCACTAAAATTGGAAAATGAAATTCATGTTTTTCTCATGCGGCTTTATTAAGAAATATGAATGCCTTTCCCTATTAAGAGTAAAGAAAGGGAGTGAACAGTGATTACTTCCTCTAATCCTTCTTGTGTGGGGTCCATCTGAGAGTGTATCATCCTGAACTCAGTTGCTGATCCCCAGGGAAATGATCAGTAATGGCATCCAGTAAAGATTTGCTCTATTTAAGTGGCAAAAATGCTGATTAGAGGAAAATTTTTATGACTAAATACAATAATTTGACTTAATAATTATTTTTTGAAGGAAATTTATGAACTGAGTGATGTGAGGAAATGAAAAAGTCTGAAACATGGTCTCTACCCTCAAACATAATATAACTGGGAGAAAGGAAAAAGCCGAACACACAAAACTTCTAAGGAATAATAAAAGATAGTGTATAATTAGCTTCATGGAAAAGCTTAATACGTAATCACGAATAAATACTGGCAATACACATTTTATAATTTTTAACTTCTCTGGGTTTCAGTGAATTCATTGATAAGATGACAACAATAACTTGCCCAAAGTCAGGATTAAATGGGATAAGGTATAAAGTGCTGATGGCATTTTGATGTACAGCAGATCCTCAATATGTGTACTATTATTACTCTCGACTTTTTTAATAGACTGTACTGTTACGCCTTTCCTACAGGCTAAGCAACTGAATGTGAAAAATCTAAATCTGTTAAGGTAAGATTATTGTTCAATAGAGTAAAGATTATTGCACTGGGCAATCTATGTTAATAGAAATAAGATATAGACTTAGAAACTTAAATATAGCCAAAGAAACTTCTGGCTGTAGGGAAGAGAACAGTGTTTAAACTGATCTATATTTCAAGGCTTAAATAACCTGCAATAAGCCAATTAACTAATCAGGAACAGATTAACTATAATATGCTTAAAACAAGTCTGGTGTTCAATAAATATTTGTTGTGGGAACAAAACAAAGAACAAGGATGGGAAAAGAGACCTCTATGAATGTGGAACCTATGATTTGAGGGGCTACTTGAATTTCAGTCCAGGCAAATAGCAAATGTAACCCTTCACAATTTATTCCTTGGGTTCCCCCAAGGAAACGCAGGAACTAAGAAAAGAAAATGTGCTAATTTAGCAAACATGGCTTCAGGAGAAATAACCCAGTTCACCTTCGAAACAGGTTGACAAACCTAAGACACCCGTATAAAAATTCTAGCCCCATCACTGTATGCGTGTGGGGTTGCAGAGCCCAGGCAGAAGGTACAAGGCTTGCTTCAGTCACTAAACAGGGAGAGGAGGCCTTAGATTTGTATGTATAAAGATACATATGAGAGGAGCTACTGGAAATGGAATGAAAGGTGACAGTTCAAGTGTAATCATTATTTTAAGCTCAGTGAAGCAGAATTGAATAACAAGACTGGTATTTGTCATTTTAGAGGTTTGTCTTTGCAAGATTTTGTTGGATTTGCAACATTGTTTGCAACAACATAAGTGATTCTTACCAGTTGAGCACTAATCTGAACTACAGATCAAAGGTACAGACTTAACCATGGATTTTCCTCTCATTATCTTTGTTAAATGAAATTAGAAACCTTGATTGAAACTGCTTGGAAAAATGCATGAAGCAGTATTTTTAGATATTATGTTTGGATGAAACAAGATTTTAAAAATATACATCTGGTATTGTTATATAATCATTTAATTCAGGAGAGTTCAACCTTACTTGTTTACTTACTTTTTATTTTGCCTCTAAGTAAGTAAGTAACAAAAAATAAAATAAAATAGATAAAGAAGTGAGAAAAAAATTTAAATAGTACAGATAATTCTGTTCACCATTACACCCATGCAATCTGCACTATTTAAATAAAGTAAAAACAGAAACTATGAAATAGTATGTGTGTGTTTGTGTGGCTTGCTTATCTCAGTGATCCAATGTATAGCCCAAGATCCCCAGGTTAGTCGGATAGTAAGGGCCCAGAGATGGAAGGACAAGCAATGGGATCAAGCTAAAATCAAGTCAAGTAGGGCGGTGCTGTGGATAGTAGCTCTGCAAACTGGAGGTAGACCTTTAACACCTGCCCTACTGTTTGAAGGAGATATGGTCACAGACATCTTGTTGATTCTCTGAGCTAAAGTATCAGGTATTCTAAGCAAACTCCAACCTACCAAGTGGCAGCAATTTATCCTCACATAGAAGAGGTACAGGGCGCCTGGGTGGCTCAGTTGGTTAAGCGTCTGCCTTCAGCTCAGGTCATGATCCCAGGGTCCTGGGATCGAGCCCCTCATGGGGCTCCCTGCTCCACGGGGAATCTGCTTCTCCCTCTGCCTCTCTTCCTGCTCGTGCTCTCTCTCTCTCAAATAAATAAATAAAATCTTTAAAAAGATGATTAAAAAAAAAGAAGATGAGGTACAAAGTCTTGTAAAATTAGTACCTTTTTTCTTTTTCTTTTTTTAGTACCTTTTTTTCTTAAAACAATATTTTTAATTCAATAATGGACAAATGCCAAAGAAGTTACTAAATTCCTTTTATCTAGTTAAAATATTTAGAACATCAATTAACCTACTACATAGAAGTCTCAAGTTTCAGAATCAAACAAATACAGATTTTAATCCCTGCCTTTCCACTTAGTACATAAGAGACTTTTGCAATTTGTATCAAGTCAGTGAGCTTTGGTTTCTTCACCTCTTCATCAGGGATAAAAAAATAGCTAGCTTGAAGATTTGCTGAGAGTATGAAATGAGATAATACGTGTACCTACTTAGGATTCTGCCTGCCAAAAAGTAAGTACTCAATAGAGGTAACTATAATTATTATTTATAACTCTCTTAAAATCCATATTTTTAAACTTTGTTTCTAGATCTCATCTGAAGCTACTACAGGGTGTCGCAGACACACAAACTTTCACATCCTCAACTTCAATTACCAAGGAACTAATTACGTATTTCTAGACCTACATGGTACATCACTTTTACTTACTACCACCTTAAATTTTAAAGGTATTACATTAACATGAGCAAAACAACATTGATTTCTGACAAGTTTACTGTAATCACACACTTGAGCCCTATGTAAATATAGGTAAATATGTAAATGATGCGTTATTATCCTAAAGGGAAAAATAAGAAGTGATAGATTGAATTTTCAAGTACTTGTTTATTTTCAAATAACAAAAAATTTAAGCCACAATATTTAAATAACTAAAAAAAAAAAAAAAGACAAATCATTCAATCATTAAATATCACGTTGGATACTATTAGACAAAACTCAAGGACATATTTTCAAGTCATAAATATTAATAAGCCAGGTTTGACTTCAGATTTTAACATGATTGAATCAGCCAGATGTTCTTCCATTTATTTCTGTTATTTTGATCTGCACAGGTATTCATTCTACCATAAAAATGCCTTCAAAGATTGTGAAAATATCACTAGAAATTGAAAGATAGAAATAAATGGAATGCAGAATGATTCCTGATCCTTTTATTGGCTCACACCTACTTTGGCTGTATTAATAATCCCATCCCGATGTCAACATTTAATTTTGAGAAGGTATGTGAAACAGTAGGTCAGATAAAGGACCCCCTGAAGGATCAAATGATACTCTGTCTCTATCACTGTACTGTCCTTGTCTCTCTCCAGCAAGCATAGAAGATCAAAAACCCCTGGCTAAATATTGTACCTCCCACCCCAACATCCATACACAGTATGAAGGGAAAGGTTGTCATTATGGTACTTGTTAAAATGCAACATGACTTTCAAAACTTTGTGTTAAAAGATGCAGTAATTACCTGCGAAGCATGTCTCCTATGTCTGGTTTTTCTTGTTCCTTTATGTGCAGGAATTCTACCTCTCTGTGCAGGCCCTTGAGTGTGTTTATTTTCTCTAATACCTCTCTCTCTATCTAGACAAGTTAACAAGGGAAAAACAAACAGAAGACAGTAACATGTATATCTCCCATATACATGGGAGACCCTCAGGGAAATGAGTGACTCTCAAGGCAGTGGCTTAGAATTCAGGCTCAACGACCATCTTCAGCTAAATCAAAGAAAGAAGGAGGCCAGTTATGAAAAGGCGATCAGGAAAATATATGGCAAACAAGAGTAAGGCTGTTCATGCAAATTTAAGTGGTGCCTTCTCCGACTCTAAGGTTGTCTTGTGATTTACAATCATCCTTCCCTTCTTGGTATCCTCACAAATGGGAGATGGCCTTACAACAGAGTAACTTCTACTCTGTTTGCAGAGTTCTCCTGCATCTGCTCTTTCTCAAAATATTCCTTATGCCAAAAAGGTATATTTTGGGGTGGCATACTCTAGTCCCCTCCAGTCATAGTTGGGTTGGTGTACTCTGGTCTCCTACATTTTCATGAGATAAGAATCAAGACATGACAGAAGGAAAAAGGCAGTAACCATAAGAAAAAGTATTAATTACAAGTGGGATAAGGACCAAAAACAAATGGTTACAAACAGAAACAAATACACATTATAGGGACTCAATATATAGTTATGGAATGGATATTTCATTTTAATCTCACTAGTAACCCAGTAGAATATGTATTTTTCTTCCTCATAAATAAACAAAAAATTGAGGTTGGAATAGATTGTATAAATTGTCCCACAGCAGGAAAGTAGCAAATTGGAATGAAAACTGACATTGATTTGGAAACAAAGCACACATTTCTTGCCATGATGTCACACCTGCCTTCCCACTGGTCTCTTTCTGTATACGGATAGCTCTCTATCTCTCTCCATGTTGAAATCGTTTCTTTCTATCTCCTTTGTCTTGGACTCCCTTAAAAAAAAATACCACTATGCACATTTTTAAAAATTTGCTGTGATTATTGAGTAACATTTTTTGTTCTTTGGTTCTTAATTTTAAAAGGGATTGAAAGGCATAAAGGAAAATGTTGAATTTCTTTTATGAAATAGAGTAAGAAACAGAGTAAGGCCAAGACCCTACAATTTTTTTTTTCTCCCCTGTGGATCAGGTCAATGAGAAAAAAAAATAATTTTCTATCCCTCCCTCTAACCTAAAAAATGTCTCATATTTTACTGCTACTAGCCCCTCAAATCAAAGCCCCTCATATGTTTGAATGTTTATACTGAAGTCACTAACAATATAAAAGGAAATATGACAGATGTAGGAACAGACAAGATAAAGCCATTTTTAGCTAATTACATTTTTAAGTGGACATTTATTTTTAAGCCCATTCTGCTGCATCTATCCCAGTCACCCCAAAGGCAAAGGAAACAGGAAGAAAAAGGGGAGTGGGAGAGATCAGAGGAGAAATAGCAGAGAAAAGCTGTTAAGAGGGGCCGAGAACGGACTTGGGAAAATAATACTTTAAGGAGGATTCAGATATATACTTTTTTTTTTCCCTCAAAAAGATGTAAGGGGAGAACACAGAGCCCCAAAGTATCATAAGTCTTCTGCCTCCACAGGAAATCCATTTCTGTTGGCGGAGCATCCTCTTTACCGTTTACCCTTGGTGACTAAGATCTGCACATCTGAGCCTGACTTCAGGTGTCCTTTTCTGCTTCCTCTACTTCCCACATATGAGGGATACATGAAAGGATGAAAACCATAGAGACAGTTCAGCTCCCCTTTACATTCTAGTTTGTAAGGCTTCCCTTCACTTCTTCCTTCGAAACTGAATTGGGAACTCACCTCTTTCCAGAAGTTTTCCTTGATGAGGCACACTCCATTCTAATCTGCCTTGCATTCATATAGTCCATTTGTGCTAGATAATTTAAAATGTTTTAAAATGTTTTAATATAGTATCATAACACCAGCAGGGCATTTAGAGTAGAATTTAAGTTCCTTTCTGGTAATCTTTCTTGTTTTAATCAAATAAGGACTGGAGAGGTTAGGCAGCTTGGAATAGTCACACGGCCAATTAAAGGAAAATTTACGGCACCCAATCCTCATGTGAGGACTCATTCTACTATATTACATTGTTTGACTCATTTATTCTTCTGAAATAATTAACGGCTGTGCGATATTTTGGAGATTTGAAAAGAATCCTTCAGTCATTATTAAGCTTCTTGCATTTAAATAGCCCCACACTCCACTAGGTATAAAATGTCATACTTACTGTAAAATTCCATGTTTCAAGTATAATAATATTTTCAAATTTTTGAGAATACTAGCATCCACAAAGCCCAAAATTCCAATAACACTATTTCCTCTGAAATCCCGTTAGAGGAAAATATTCAAGACATATATTTGTCTTAGATAAAATACACACACACACACACACACACACACAGAATTAAAGGACCTTATATCCTCCGCAATCTGGAAAAATCCTAAGCCAAAATATTCTTTACCTTGACTGCGCAAAAAGACTCTGTTCTCAGCCCTTTGATAACGATAGCTCTAACTACCAAAATTTATAGAGCACTTCCGTGTGCTGCTAGGCACTGTGCTAGTCTTTGGAGGGAAGAAAAAGAGAGATGGGGGTGAGAGGGAGGAAAGAAGAAGGAGGAGAAAGATAGATGTAGATTTGCTGGTTAGTGGAACAGAGGGGCATATAATCAGATTTTTCATATAATACGAAAAGCGACGGCATTGAGTCATGCTAGGGTATCCTCAGTGACAGAGATATATCAGTAGAGTGCTCTATCCCATCTGAGTAGTGAGGGAGAGGGGCATTCTGGAGGTTTGCCAAGAAGAAGTCTTAAAGGATAAGTAAGAGCAAGAAAAGTAGGAAGGGCATTCTAGGCCAAGCAAAGAACTAGAATAATGTGTCATATGCAGGGAGCCATAAGCGATTTGAAGTTACTGGAATGTAGCATGTAACACGAAGAGCAGTGGGAAAGGAGTTTGAGAAAGAGATATGGGCAAGTTCTAGAAGGCCCTTCCTTAGTGTGGAATTGATGGGAAGTAATATCTGCACTCAGCTCTTAGTTACCTTATAATTATTATAAAATAGAGCTGTGTATATTTTCCTAGCCTTCCATCACCACTGCCACTTTTCATAAAAAATTTAAGTGAACATATAAGAAACGTAAGCTAATCTTCAGATTCTTTCAAAGGGAGCTGTCATTAAGACGCATGCATTAAATGTTTTTAAATGGAAGACTTAACTCAGAAAGATATGAAAATACAAGTGAATATTCCTAAGAGCAGAAGTGACTATTTATATGTCTCCCACATGGAGAAACCAATTTCAACCTAGGAAACATAATGGTAAATACTTCTTTTTTTTTTAAAGATTTTATTTATTTATTTGAGAGAGAGAGACAGAGATAGCGAGAGAGAGAGAGAGAGAGAACGAAACAGGGGGAGGAGAAGCAGGCTCCCCACTGAGCAAGGAGCCAGACTGGGGGCTCGATCCCAGGACCTTGGGATCATGACCCGAGCCAAAGGCAGACGCTTAACCGACTGAGCCACCCAGGCACCCAGTAAATGCTTCTTTGGGTCACAAGTGGAACGTGGCCATGTCATGCTTTTTCAGTTGCTTTTTTAAATAAACAAAGAGCAGCTAAAGCTTTTGAGAAGTATAGAGGTCCCCCCCAAATTATGAAGCAGCCTTGCAGCACTGGAGTCCTCTGTTTGTGATCCCGTTCCAAGCCTAATGACTGTTTTCAGTCTTTGTAAAATGTGAAATCAACAAAACCCAAATCAAGCTGCTCCACAGCAAGTGCCTGATCTCGAGGGGTCTACAATTTCTTTTCACTCAACTAAGATGGCTCCTTTCAAATCCTCTATTCCATTCAACGCATGCAATCTCAAGCTACCTAATGTGTTTACTTCTTTGGCTTTCCTGAGGAACATGTCCAGCTCTGGGCATGCTGGGATAACTAGATACATTTTCTTTCAAAAAGCCACCTTTCTCTAAGCTCCAAGATTTATCCCAATCAGCATCCATCCACTTTTGAGTATTTGTGTATGTTTAGGGCTGCCCTGGGATGGTGAGACATGCCAACTAAAGAAGGAATCCCAGCCTGGCTCGCACCGAGTTCATGATCAGGTTCGGGGAGACAAGACTAACATACATGCAACCACTGGAAACAATTGGAGATAATGTATAATTAAGTGCTGAATGTAATACTGACTAAGTGCACAATTCACTAATTACCAATTGCTTTAAGGAATTAATACTTAACTTCGGGGATTTCAATCACAATTTCTCTATAAGCATTAATTCTTGTAACCAGCAATTCGATTCATTTCAAAGAGTTACAAACATACCGTAGTTTTAGCGAATTATCAGCATTGTTCTTAGAATTTTGGTTTTTTCCATTAAGCAATTAATTTAAATCCTGATTGTTCTGACCTCCAGGGCCTTTGCTGGGGGCGGGGGAGTGCTGC
Source organism: Halichoerus grypus (assembly GCF_964656455.1). Taxonomy (NCBI): domain Eukaryota; kingdom Metazoa; phylum Chordata; class Mammalia; order Carnivora; family Phocidae; genus Halichoerus; species Halichoerus grypus. Next base: position 56,299,065 of record NC_135712.1, read on the forward strand.
TTACTCCTCAGACATAATTTAATTTTTCAAATGGTTTTTTTGGGGGGCGGGGGGCGCTGGTGCAGGATTCTGAGCCCTGAAGGGAAGAAATCTGCTTTCTCTCCAGAAGCAGGGAAACAGGATACTCTTGGTCCCTCATAGGCTCACTCTCCCCACCAGTGCTGGGCTTCTTGGCTTTACCTTGTTTTCCTTAATTCTCTTTTATTTCTTGTCCTTTCCCTCTTCCTGCTTCCCCTGCTTTGGTTCTCTTTCCCACCCCCTTCTCCTACCTTGTGTTGGTCTGACAGGACCATGTGCAGAGAAAGTTTCCTCAGCTGGCACCCCTTAGGATAATAGGGAATGTTAACCCTGTCTCTCCCACCAACATGTTGGAGATGGGCCTAGGAGGGATTACAGCCTCTGAGAACAAACTCAGTTCATCTTTTGAGTCAGCCAGTAGGTGTGCTAGAAGGATCACATACATATTTTTCAAATGTGCTTCCAGACAGAGACCTCACTGGCTCCTCACACCTTCCCTGAGCTTTCCTGGGCATCTTCATGGACCTGCTTCCCTGGGACAGCATGCAGGGCTCTGGCAAACAACCACAGACAGGCATAACCACATCCAAACCTGCTTTTGGCTCCTCTAACCAGGAAAGAACTGGCCACTAATGTGTGTGACGTGACACTTACCTCCCTATCGGCATGTGGTAGAGGGTAGAAGGCGAGTGCAAGTTACTTCACGTCCCTGAGTTCCAATTCCTCCTAAGGAAGAGACATCTACACAATGGCTTGCTGTGGGAATTAACCAGCATGGTGTGAAGAGCTGGATTTTCTGGCTTCAAGTCCCAGTTTTTTCTCTTCCTAGCTGGGGGGATCGAAGCAAGTTGTGTAACTTTTCTGTGTTTCAAGTTCCTCTTCTGTGAGACAGAAAGAAGAAGAGTAGTTACATCACAGACTTTGTATCTCAGGATTAAATGAGTTGAATCATGTAATACATACACAAAACACTCAGTGGATATTAGCGTTTATTAAAGTAACTCACACATAGTAGACACTCGGTAAATGTAACTTCTTCTTTCTGTTCATTTGTACCAAATAAGTGGAGGGTAAACTACCACGGTGTCAACTAGGAAATGTGACTTCTTGTAGCCAGAGCTAGACAAATCCCAGCATTTCAAATTCAAATTCAAAGGCATTGTATTTACCATTAGTAGAAGAATATGTTCTGTGATCTGATAAATGTCACAATGTGCACTGCAGGATTCCTGAGTAGAGCACTGAAAACATTAAAGGGTGGTCAAAAGAGGACGAAAACAGGTGCTGCCATCAAGAGTATTTCTGTAGTGGACAGCGCTCCATGAGCTCTTACCCAGACTGGACAATTAGGAAATTTGGATTGGGTGAAAATAAAAATACCCAAGAATGCCCTAACAAATTTAGAAGGTGGACGTGGGGCCAAATGGATGGAGAAAGGCTCTGCCATTGTGCTTCCTTCTGCAAGTCAATAGAAAATTAAATTGGGGAAATGGATGAATGAAGATAGCTTTTCTACCTAGAAGGAGGGTTCAAGAGTGGTTTTGACTATGAGCACATTATTAGATGGACCACACCGATGGTAGGGAGCTAAAAATACAACTCCCACCAAGTCTCCCACCCTTGAATTACTAAAGTTTAGAGGAGCAATTTCTTTCCAGAGTTAAATTCCTCAGGACCTAAATGACTCAGATGACGATGTTGGGGGTAATGAGGCTGATAGGATGGCTGGTGAGTATCAAGTGCTAGCTATACGTCAGGCGCTGTCCAAAACAGATCACATATATTATCTCACCGAATCCACTCATATGACCTCATTTAATCCTATCACAACCGCATGGGCAGAACCTATACTTATTTCCATTTTACTAAAGAAGAAACTGTTCAGAGAGTTAAGGATCAAGCAGCCAGAAGGGTAATCCCTGCTAGTAAGAAGGCAGACAAGGCAAATCCCAAAGCACTTTGCAATGAACTTTGAAAGCAATTGAGTTAGGTCGGATTTTGTCAGTAGCAGGAGTTACCCATAATATAAAAATCTGAACACTCATTAATTTTTATGGTAGTGATACTGATCTTAAATACCAACTACCTCCTTATTTGCAAAGTCGTATAGTTCTGCTCCTAGGAGCCAAAGACTAAGAAAACTCACGTGCCACCACAAACATCCAGTTTCATTGGTGCAGCACTAGATCCTTCCAGTCCAATTTTAAACCAGGAACCCTTTTGCAATAGACAAGATCAGAATACAATGTAATCATTCCTTTCCTTTCATAGAAGAACAAGTGACCAGGCTACTGGCCAGTTTACACAACAGGTACCATACCCTTCAAATTCCTCACTGCCTTCTGGTTATCAAGGAAGTTAATTATTATCACACTCCTAGCACTCAAAAGGAGGACAGAAGTCACCTTTCTCCAAAGCCCTTGCTGGGTAAAATAATGTAGGAGAAAAATGACAGTCTTACTCTGACCAAAACTCTCGATGCTCTAGAATAACAGATAAATTTAGGAAACCAGATAAAACTTATAAGAAAAGTTGCTACATGGGGCTTGGCGTGGGGAGAAAGGACATGGTAGAGAGTAAATTACTTAAGAACCACAAAGAAAGATAATTCAGAGTAGATGATCAGCTATTTCTAAGGCCAAATGATAGAGCTTGAGTGGTGTACGTTAGAACATTGCTTAATGAAGAGCTAATCTAATAAGATCGATTGCTTTCTTTCTGTGCCTAGAATCTTAAAAGCTACCCAGGCAGTGACTGAAGGAGAAATGCCCATAAAAGATCTGGATGCTTCGGAATTAATGTCTTACAGAATCCCTTCCATGCCCAGAACTAGTGGAGAGCATAGACTAGGGCATGATGCATCTGTCCACATATGCAAGGATATGATGGGGGAGGGAAAGAGGAGAGGGAAAGGGAGTGGATGATAAAATAATGCATTTCAAAGAAAAGCCAATAGTCAGAATATTTTTTACTTTATAGAATCATTTGAAGAGTTTAAACTCTTGCTTGCATGGGATTTTGGAAAAATTGATTTTTTTTTTTTTCCTAAAGCCAAATGGATAGTGAATTGTGATTTCACAAAGATTAAAGTAAAAGTAACCATGGTGGCCTATATCATTCTCACAGATGGCTCTCTTGGTTCTGAACATATGGACTGATGTGGATTTAATAGATTGCAAGGGAATTCTAATTTATAAGCCCAACTGGTTCAGATGAATTAGGGAAAAAACAAAAAACAAAAAAACGACTTAGACAGAAATATCTCTCAATGTATTTGAGCCAAAAAAGGAAAGAACTTTGTGGTGAAGCTGATAACATATATAAAGATTTTACTATAAAGTACTGATTCCATAAGCCACACTCAAAGAAAAAAGAAAGGAAAAGAAAAAACCATTCTAATTCACAAACAGAAGCATATCATAGCGTACGGGAACAGCACAATAGTGTCACATATAACTTACAATTCTAGAGCATGATAAATCATTGTTTTCTGGCAAAAAGAGCCCCAGAGTGTGGACTGGGTTTGCAACAAGCCCAGTTGCCTGACTGACATGGAAAGTGTATGCATCCCATACCAGACTTCTCGAGCAAAAGGAAATGCCTCTTTTAAAATCGGCGACTTCATGTTATCTCCTTTTGCAACGGTGATTACATTCGGGTTTATACATTATGAGTGTGAGGAAGCTGGAATTTACTGCCTGAACAATAGATCAAAGCAAATCAGTAAATAATTAGTTGATATAGCAAAGGGCTGTTTATCTGAATGACTTGGTTTATGGAACATCAAGGAACAAGAAACCTTGACTTAAGCTTTTTGAAAGAAAAGAAGAGGAAAACTATACCAAGTACAGTTTATTGTTAGAAGAGAAATCGACATCTAATCTTTTCTCTTGCAAAATAGTTCCCTTTCTACCTTGGTACTAAACTTCCTAATCTGAGAATCCATTTCCCCTCTCTGCATGTTTCTCTGGAGGCTGCATATTCATTTTCTGGATATTAGATACCCTATTTACCACAGCCTGGAGCCTGGAGACATTTTCTGTGCAGGGTTGTTCTCCTCCCCTTTTGGTGAAGAATTTTATAGTGAAAATTACTGATAAAGGAAGTGAGTGACAGACCCCTGTTGGGCAGCCAGTGATCGCTACACATTTAGATTTTGTATTATTATTATTTAGCATATTAAGTGCCCGGTCTATCATCATCGTGGGTGACTTCTCGGGGGGTAGCAGAGCATTCAGCTTTAGGAAGACAGAGTTTAATATTAGGTTGAAAATGGTTAACAACAGGCTGAAGGTCTAACGGAAACACATTTAGAAAGTCAACCAAAGAGATTTTTATTTTAATGAAAAAGAATAATGAAAAGCCCTCTGCAGGGAGAGCCAATTTGACAAGGTTATTTAAACATGTATGTGGGCTTTAATGTTTCAGAAGAGGTTTTTAAAAATAATGGGATTTAATCTAATTTGTGAGTTTGGACCTGAGTCTCTGGGTGGCTAGACGGTAGCCTTGGAAAGCAAGACTCCTTTGTCAAGTGAGAGTTTAAGATAGATGCTAGGATGCTTGAGTTGGATGGGGACTTAGAGATTATCTAACCTGACTGTTTCATTCACAGGACAAGACATGGAAACCCAGAAATCTGAAATGAGTTCCCCAAGGTCATGCAGTTAAGTGACAGAGCTAGACTGAGAGTAACCATATTATGAGCACTTACACACACCAAGTCTGTTAGTAACTTTACATTCTGTATCTGTAATCCTCACAATGGACCATGAGCAAGGATTGTCAGTTTATAGATAAAGAAATGAAAATTCGGAGGAAATACATAATTTACCACAAAGGTCGCACAGCCAGAACAAGGTGAAGCGCAGACTGAACTTGTATGGTCCTCGGGGGGTATTAACTGCTCACCCGCAGCAGAAGGTGGAACCCTCTGTGGCTCCCCACAAGGCCTTCAGCCTCCAGTACACTGAGCTTCAGCAGATCTAGCCAGATTCTGTCTACCAAACCAGTCCTGTTTTGAGTTAATGCCAAGCTCTTGACTTCATATCTTCAACCTACTCTGGTTTCCAATTCAGCCCTAACTCTCCGGATATTAGAACCTCTTCCCTTCAGCTCCTGCCCAGGATACTCCCGTCACTTTCCTCCTCCAGGTCCAGATCCTGAGACCCCAGCTCAGGCCAGTGCCCCTGGCTCAGAATCAACTAGGGGCAGGTCAGAGGGAAATAAAATCTACCCAATCCAAATGGGGGATGTAATTGGAAAACGAAGTAGAGGCCTAAGCCACTGTCAGGGGCTGGTCAGGTCTTCAGCCATGACACACCTGATAAGTAAGTTAAGAACTAAAGAAAAAGGGCCAAGGCTAGTTTTTCAAAGTGAGTTACTAAGGAAAAGAGAAAGAGGGAGATATAAGTACCCAAGGAAGGGAATCAGGGAGAAGGGAGGGATCTGAGACAGATCTGGCAACCCAGGAACTCAGTTATCAATTCTATCACCAGACCCTAGGCTTAGTAATAAAACATAATCCTAAACCCTGTCACAGAGTGGGGCAGAAGCTCCCACTCTGAGGAGGGCAGCTTCAGAGAAATGGCAGCAGGGAGCCTCTATGGCCCCAGCGGTGAGGGGCTGGGGCAGGTAGAGGCAGGGGATCCGGGGCATGGTTTAGCATGTTGCCCCCCACCCCTCCCATGGTGGCATGGAGGGACAGGAGCTGGGGAGTACCTTACCTTTATAGGTCACAGTTGTTTCTGTGATTGACTTAGTCTACTGACTTAGCAGCTTAGTCTTTTATTCTGGTTATAGCTCATCTCTTGCTTCCAGGCAGGTTCTTATTTCCTGCAGACATCGAACAAGTCATGGCAGAGTTACAATGGCCCCTGAACCCCTTTCCTGGTCAATGCGGTAACTGTGTGCTAGATATGGCCTCCCACTCCTCCTTCCTTTGTATTAATGGGGGATACCCTGAGGAAGCTGTGGGCATGCTTAATCATTGCACTTAGCTGCAGAAAAGCCTAGTGTTCCCTGTGCTTCTGTGGATAATGCTCTCTGGAGGCCCTGCTTTGATTCTTCTTTCATATTGCAATGTTGGATTGAGTATCATCTCTCTCATCACCTGAAAAGGCATGGGGACAGCAGGCAGCATGTCAGGTGTGGATTACCTGATCTGGTTCAGATTCAAGCAGATCTGGCCCATGATGCCTCGCTCACTGTGCCATCCCAGTCCTGGCAGAGCCCATGTGATTGCCTCTCTGCCTGCAGGTGAGACCGGTTGCAGACGGTCAGTGCTGAGAGGACCAACTCCCCTACTTTCTCTCCTTATCAGTGCCATCTGTGTGGGGAGAATCATGGTTTTTTAATTTTCCTCTGTTATATCCTGCGCCCATCCTTTACTATGGCTATTATATTGCAAGAGCCTTTTAATCTCCTTCAGCCTGTTTTGTTATCTCTAAAACTGTGTATGTGTCAAGACGTTGTTGTGAAGAATGAATGAAGCTTTGTTTGTAGCTGTGTTTCCAGCTCTGAGATTCCCTAGTGTGTTAGTGTCACTAATAAGTCAGGGTTCTCCAGGAAAACAGAGCCAATAGGATATATATACACATCATATTTCTTAATTTATTATAAGGAATTGGCTCACATGATTATGGAGGCCAGTGAGCCCCAAGATGTGCAAAGTGAGTCAGCAAGCAGGAGATTCAGGAGAGCTGACATGTGGTTCCAGTCTGCGTCCAAAGGCCTGGAACCCAGAGAGACCATGGCAGGGTTCTAGTCCTAAGGCTGGCAGTCTTGAGGTCCAGGAAGAGATAGGGTTCCAATTCAAGTCCGAAAGCAGGAAAAAGCCGATGCCCCAGTTCAAAGGCAGTCAGGCAGAAAAGATTTTCTGTTGCTTAGAGGAAGGTCAGTGTTTTTATTCTATTTAGGGTTTGAACTGATTAGTTGCAGCTCACCCACGTTGGGGAGGGCTAACTGCTTTACTCAGTCTACCTACTTCAACATTAATCTCACCCAGAAACATCCTCACAGAAACACTCAGAATAATGTTAGATCAAATATGTGGGCCCTCTGTGGCCGAGTTAAGCTAACACATAAAATTAACCATCACACCTTGTGAACTTAAACATACTAAATCTGAGCCAACTTAGGCCAGCAAGTACATGGGAATAAATTCACACCTGTATTTCTAGTCTTTATGGTGAATTTGTATGTCAGGTAGATCATACAATATGATCTACCAGGACTGGGATGGCACAGTGAGTGAGGCATCATGGGCCAGATCTGCTTGAATCTGAACCAGATCAGGTAATCCACACCTGACATGCTGCCTGCTGTCCCCATGCCTTTTCAGGTGATGAGAGAGATGATACTCAATCCAACGTTGCAATATGAAAGAAGAATCAAAGCAGGGCCTCCAGAGAGCATTATCCACAGAAGCACAGGGAACACTAGGCTTTTCTGCAGCTAAGTGCAATGATTAAGCATGCCCACAGCTTCCTCAGGGTATCCCCCATTAATACAAAGGAAGGAGGAGTGGGAGGCCATATACATACATACATACATGCATCAGATCACAATCGATGTGCCTGAAAACCACCATTAGAACAGCATATATCATAAAAATATGAGAACTTCCAAAGGACTTTAAGAAACCATACCTTAACAAAACTAATTTTTATTCTTGGGTAAGTAAGTAGATCGAGAATTAAATTAAAGGCAAACCAATATGCCTATAGTACGAAGTTTACAGAATCAAAGAAACAACCCCCCCCAAAAAAAATGTTTGTCTCTCATCTATTAATTCCCCCCATTTTAAACAAGATCTACTTATAGCATACTATATAAGTGACCCAGTAGGTATAATCTGCTCAGTTTTTCAAAAAGCTTCTGGAGAAGTTTCCTTATAACAGATTAATAAAGGAAAGAAGTCACCAGAGGGTAAATGGCAAGATACTGTCAAAAGTTGCCATGAAAAGTCATCACAGCTGTGTTCATGAACAGTCGTGGCCGAGAATGAAGTTAATAATTAGACAGCAGGGGTCTACCATTGGTTCTGGCATTGTTCAATACAACATATTTAACACGAAGGAGGAGAAACTAGGAGGTGAGTTGGTAGGGATATAGAGTCTGACTGCCAAATCTGCCAAACACTTTGCTTTTGGTAAATGATGGTACTCAGTCAAAAACCATGAATGTTATCACATGGATTTAGCATTTCGGGGTTTCAGCAAAAATGAAAGCACTGTTAAGCCAACTTATACCAATAGTCATACCAGCATAAATTAAATTGAACTCTGAAATCTCTTTTGAGACGAGAACTGGTTAAAAGAATATCTAATGTCTACATGAACGGACAAGAGAGAAGATAAAAATGCAGTTGTAACATAAACCAGTTGTCCAGATAAGAAATTTAACAGGTTACCCATGAATTTCTGTGAAATTATGGTAAGAAAGACAATCACTTGTTGATTTTAAAAAGATTCAATACTTTCTGGTTTTAATTTGAAGAAGTCACTTTAAAGATGGATTCAGAGAAAAGAGAAATAATTCCATGATATTGAGAAACAAAATCTCTGGTGTAAAACCATACTGCAGGAAAGTTACTCAGTGATTGTTGGATATTCTCATTAGCCTGCACTGCTCTAGGCCTTACCAGCCTGTGGTCCAAAAGAATTCATGTTAGCACTGATACATGAATTTCCATGGCTAATAATCCTCACTCTCATAACTGCCTCAAAATCATCAAGGTTTCTTGGGGAGCTGGATATAAGACTAGCATCATTCCTTTCCTGTTTTCTTATGTGGCTCCCCTGTGATATCTTCTGCCTAAGAGCCAGGAGAAGAGCACACTTCACCACAGGACTGGTGCCTGGATGCTTCAGGAGAAACCTATGTGCCTAATGTCTCCTCAGCACTTCGAAAACTGTTTAACCCTAGCGAGCTCCTGCAACCCCATGAGTCTTGAAGAAAGACTGCATTTTCCAAAACTGGTCACAGCATAACTTCTGGTCCCACGTGCTCTTCCATGATTTTGCCACTCCCCCATCAAGAAGTAGATTCTCTTTTCCCTCTCCTTGAACCTGGGTGGCTTATGGATGTTTTGAACAATAGAGTAAGGCAGAAGTGATGGTATGTGACTTCAAAGACTAGATCATGGAAAGGACATAACTTTCTCCTGGCTCTTGGCTCTTTAGGATCTGGGCACTTGGAAGCCAGCCACCATGTTGTGAGGAAGTACAAGCCACATGGAGAAGCCATGTGTTTCCACCAGCAGCGCTAGCCAAGCTGCCAGCCTACAACCCGCATCAATTGCTGGATGTGTGAAAAGAGAGACCTTTAGGCCATTCCAACTCCCAGCTTTGGAGACGCTCCACCTGACAGGTAGTTGAGCATCAACGAGTTATTCCTGCCAAACTCTGCCCAAATTGCCAAAAAAAGTGAGCAAGAGAAGTGCCGTCATTGCTTTAAGCCACTATTTTGGGGTGGTTTGTTACATAGCGCTACATGGCTAAAACAATCACACATATTTCAGCACAGAACTGAGAGGAATACCAACGTCCTCAACTCTGTGTGGACCTTTGGACATAAATTCCGGCCTTATGCCTGCCCAAATACTGAACATTCCTTCGTGATAATATGGTCTCGGCTTCTGCTGTAGACACTTCTAAACAAGAAGCAGCTGACCTTCCTTGGCCAGGCACCACATTGCCTTCCTCACCTCACTATTTCTCCCCAAGGAACATTAACCCTACATTTCCTCCTAGCAGATTCCTCTCCTGCATGCATTTTGACTCATGTAAATAGATGCCCAGAGATTGGGAGTAGGGGTAAGGAACTGGTCCATAACTTCAGACGAAACAACCAGATTGACTCAAAACCCCACTTCAGGCCCAAACCTACTTCTACTATTTTTTGTAAACCACCTCTGAAAAAGAAACCTTCTAAGAGGCTGTGATTTCATTCTGTTGTGGTGATGTCATTTTACAAGGGGTAAAGTGACCAGGAAATACAAATATGAATAAAAGAGATCTTGGAGAGAGAAACTTTCTGGTCAGAAATGTACTTTGTGAAAGTTATAGGGCCACAATAGAAGAAAATTCACGAATTTTATTAGCACTTAGAAAGCTCCCGTGCTACTACCAAGCTAACATTTAGTGAGTTGAGGTGGGAGGGTTATAGAAAAAAACTCTTTATGCTTTAAGAAAAAGCACCAGCAAGAGGATCCTACAGGAGACAATTAAAGAAGAGCTGAAAGAGTATTTCAAATAAGAGAACAGGAAGTGAACAAATCTCTTGCTAAGAAATGAATGGCATCTAAAATCAAGTGAAAAGCTGTGTGTACTCTCACGCCACCCTGTGCATGCCCTTTATAGCAGAGGACTCTCCAATACAAAAATTGCATTTCAAGGTAGTTAATTGAGATATTCAGAATTTGAAGTAGGTACAATAATTATATATTTTCCTTTTTGTTACCCTAATTCTACTAAGTAATACAAATTGAAAAATTATACATTTATACTCAAAATGAATACAAATTTGAAAAACATACATAAATATAATGCTCTCTAATGTCTCATAAGTCAATTTTAATAGTTTCATTTGGGGCTATGTTTGGCCTTTTTATTTCTAAAAAATTATTTTTTAATTTTAATATCTAATTACAGTTAATAACTGTAGCTTCCAGCTCTTTAGAGCTCAATGGAGCAAGTTGCTCTACAAATTGCTAACAGTATCTCACTTCAACCTCAAATAACCCTTTGAGGTAAACATTATTTTTATTTATTATCTCTAGACCAAAAAAACAGAAATAACTTGCCCCATACCCACAGCTGGTAGAACCTGTCCTACAAGGCAGGTCTGCCTGGTCCAAATACCTATGTTCTGGAGTCCTGAAACAACATCCTCCTGCATACAATCACACGAACTGCAGCATCAAAACTTCTGTGTTTAAAATGTCCTTCGCACCTCAGTTTAGAGTTAAGAAGACACAACGGCTAAATCCGATTCTGACTTTTCCAGTTCTACCCCTCTCTCCCTCTTTTCCCAGAAAAGAAGCCAGTTCTCTTCCCTCTCCCTTCTAACAACCACACAGCCTCTGCCTCAGTGATCTTGATCTTCATGGAGTATAGGAGTGGTGATCCAGGACTCAGGATTTAAGGAGTATCAGGAAAAGGAATTTATTACTGTGATTGGGGGCGGGGGGGAGACTATTACTTCCATGCCAACTCTAACCACAACCACATGCCTCAAAACTCCACCAACTTCCAAACTTCTCTTTTGCTTTTTTTATTTTCTTGAGAAAATATTCAAAATATGTGCAAGCCAATGCAATGACACTGCATTTTACTTTCCTCTTATTTAGAAGGTCAGAGAATTTGGCTTTTAGAAAAGGAAGTAATGGTAGGCACATTCCAAATGTAGAAACATCTAACTGGTTTGGGCAGAAAAGACATTCTAGTCTGTTGAACACTCAGCTACAGAATCACTGAGAGCCAGCCTTACAAGATCAGCAGTGCCAGAGACTTGAAATAAATGCAGATGTGCATTTTACACATTATCATCATGACCATTGGGTCTTCATCTTGTCTATTAGCCAGAACAATTCATCCTTAATATGCCTTATATTTTTATGATGGAAAATTATATTATTTAATGTACTCTCAGGCAACATTTGTAGGATGGCTGCTTTAATCATTAAGATATAACTAAGAATGGAAATTCACACATAAAATAATATTATCAAGCAACCTGTACAGATTTTCCAGGGGATGTGACTGAGGTTGACTGCTTACAGAGAGTGACCGTAATCTTTTCTGTGAACCTTTGCTATACAACCTTGTACCTCCTCCCATCAAGACGAGGCTCCTCTTTCCTCTTCCCTTGTAGCTATACTGGATTTATGGCTTTTTGACCAATAAAATGTGGCAGAAGTCATGCCCTGCTGATTCCAAGCCTATGCCACAAACAGCCTGGAAGCTTCCACCTTAAGTCCTGAGACCAAACACAGCAGTATGAAAACTAGCTCAGGCTGGACTACAAAATAATGAAAGATTCTGCAACAGAATGGCCCCAGACTTCAGCCATCTCAGGCACAGATGAAGATACAGTAGGCCCTCCAACTCTAGCCCAGCTGACCCCTCAAAGGAACGAAAAGCATGAGAGATGCCAGACAACCAGTAGCAGGCCACAGACTTGTGAGGCATAATAAAACATTGTTCTAAGCCACTACATTTTGAGAAAATTTATTATCTAGCAATGGATAATCGATACAGTGGATTAAATCAATGCAAAAGTAAGTTTTGCTCTCGTTGCCCTAGGACCCAAATACCATTATTATCAGGAATAGCCTCCCAAATTGAATAGACATGTTTATGTTACTGGTCAATCAGCGTTCTTGTTCAATGTCAGATATAGACCAGATATTAGACCTTACTCTTATCAATAATTAATAAAGAAATAACATTGTTACTTTAGTTCTATATCGATTGCCTTGCCTAAAAGAATTAGTCTATGGCTTAACGCCGTGTTTTGGCTTTGGCGAAAATTATATTTTTCCCTGAAACACAAATGTCAGATTTCCCCACATCCTTCCAGTGGATGAAAGGGAGACCCTTTATCCTTCTAAATCCCATCCTAAGCCTAAAAGCTTTGACTCAAACTCCGGGGGGGGTTTCAAAATTCAAAACCTTTAAAATAAAGCCATGTTTCACGAGAAAGACAATAAGTACTTGGGGGGAAAAAGAAAAACTTGTATTGAATCTAATTTATAATCCACTCACACGTGAACCGCCAGTGTCACTTAGTTAAGAACCAAACACGACCTTGAGGGGTCACTGGTTCAGTGTTTTTTAAATACTGTTTCTAATCCGCTGATTCTTTTCCCCCTTCCCTTATGCCTTATTTTCCCCAATATCAAAAAAGCCAAAGAATTCCCCAGCTTAATAATGACTTGGTTAAGAAGTATTTTTATTCAAATATACAAAATTTTGAGTGGGAGGAAATTTTATTTTTCTTTCATGTAATCTTTTGCAGTTGGTGTGCTGGAAAATGTTTAACGAGCAGCTCTCAGGAAGTAGAAATGTGTGCATATACATGCACGCATAATTTTACTCTGCGTTTTAATGATATAAAAGATGTGTAGTGCACAATTTACAAAAAATAAGAACATATGAAATACTATTATTACAAATGCCATGTAGCCAATTGGTTCTCACAGAATGCTTTCATCGATCTTCACCAATTTTTATCCATAGTCAACTTATAGTGCAATTCAACCATGATTGGACAAATGGAATTGTATCCCGATCCGGGAATTGTTTTCTCAATAACCTTATTGTCATTAGATGTGATATGTGATGTGTGATTAAGCCAATTCTCACTTTTGTACAAATGCCTACCATTAAATTGAAACCTCTTTCAGCCTCAGCACCAGACATGACATACTTTTAACTTTAGTCTTCATTATTAACATTTTCTTCCTCCCTTTCTCAAGTCTAGACAATTAACAGAACAATAAATCAAACCTTTACAATTAACAGAACAATAAATCAAACCTTTATCATAGCGTTTGCTGATTTCTATGGGATAAATACTCTCACTGCACCTGGCCTCCAGGTACCAACGTGACATCATTAATTCAGGGTCGGAAAGATGTATGCAGTAGCACATGGTCAGATAGCATTTCCACACTCAAAGGTGTAGATGACCTTAGATGTCAGTAAAATAATTAGGAAGTAATGTGGCTTGAGAATTTATTACCTCTGTTTTGGGTATAATTTATTTAATTTTAACTCTATGTAATTTCTTTTTAAGTAATGAAATTATGATTAACAGCTGGTTTGTAAAATCTGGTGAACCTCTATTAGCTGGGGTCAGCATACATTGTTTAAATGCAGTTGGAGGGAGCTTGGTCTTTTTGTTTTAGTTTCTAAAGAAACCAGTAACTATCATTAAGGCCACCTCTATACCAAAGTCAGACCAATGCAGAAAGGAACTGCCGGAAGACTAAATTTAGTGAACAAAAGTCACAGCCTTGTATGTGGTTATGAAATTTTTTTTTTGCCTTAATCTCTTATATTCCTATTTCCTTATTCTGTTCTTTGTGGATATGAAAAATAAATGAGTTTTGACATATATAACAAATCTGTTCTGTCCTAAGCTTAATATCTATTTGCCTATGATAGGTATAGTTCTTCAAATATGGTTTTATTTGTCATTCTCCAATGTGAGAAATCCTAAAGTAAGAAGATAAAGATAAGCAATTTGAATTTAGGAAGATGAATGATATTTGAAAGGGAGTCAGGGAAAGTGTTTAATGTATTTAACATTAAGACATCTTCATTTCCATCTAGTCACAGCGTAGATGCGGGCAGTGCTCATTCCTTACAAACAAGCAGCCTCCAGGCTGACAGACCCACAGTTCCAGAAACCCTTGTACTCTTCTCCCACCACCTGATCAAATAAAAGCCCTCCAGATTCCCGGCGCTCTGCTCCAGGAGAGAGGCAGTTGGGATGGCTGCCTTTTAAACTCTGGTACTGCAGATATGCACTTCTGAAGAGCTCATTAACGCGTCAGGTGAATATCCATTGGCTGCTAAAGCACGCAGAGAATGCTCTTCTGTATTTACTGTGCAGGCTCTCAGAACCCCCATTAAGAAAGTACATATTCAAGATTGAATTTTCACACTTCACTCTGGCCAAGTTTCTGAGTGATAAGCTAAGCACTAATTTTAGGTAAATGCCTTTATTTCTTTGGCTTTATTGGACTGCAGGTACATGGTTTCTCTGGGACCTTCTTTGAATGTAAAATGTGGTCTCTCCTGGCAAGCCATTTATAGCCTTTACCTCAATTTCCAGTGTTTTGGTCTTTGTGTATCTTTCCAATCCCTCTTTCTAGACTGTAATCTCTTTGAGAGGAGGGATGGTGCCTTATTCTTCCTCATACAATCTTCCTCTAAAGGTCTTAGTAAAGTGTATTGTGCAAATCATGATCAATGTTCTGTCAGGTATCTTACAGGACCTACATAAGGCAAAGCCTGAGGTCTTTGTCTTCTATTTTAAAAGTCATAAGACTGAAGAATACTAGACTCATTGATTCCTTTTATGTCTAGGTAAAAGAAGTATATCAGTCAAGCAAATAGATCTTGTGTTTACTTAAAGACTTTTCCCCATAACGAATGGATTTTTTTTCTTTTAATTTGACAAGAAGGTGGAGCACAGTATCAAGAACCAGAAATTTCCAGCAGGTTGGTCGCAGGTGTCAAAAACAAAGCTATAGGAAAGCATAAATCACCTTTAGTGAAAGTGAATTTAAGAGAGTGAATTTTCTTTCTTACACAGTAAATATTGCCACTGATTAATTCGGGAGGTATTTTAGAGACTTTTACCTCTTTCCTTTCAGCTTCTATTCTGAAGAAAAGGAGTGCTTTCTATGCATGCTTGTCTCTTAAATGGAGTGTGGAGGACACAGAGATTAGGAAGATATTGGCCCTACCTTTAATGAACCACAGTCAGTTGGGAAAAAGAACTTTGTCCCTGACTGGGGAGAAACCATCAACATTTCTGGGTCAAGCCAGTAGAACAGCAACCACAATGTACTGAACATTTACTCTGTGCTTGACACTGGCTGGGTACTGCGGACATAGTTTCTCATTTGCTACTGTGTTTATTAGGTGCTACACCATTACTGTGTTAGCTTATGTGGCTGTGGGTCTTACCTTCCCAGGGAGCTTATCAACTTCTGTCTTTAAATTCTTTATGCTGCCGTGGTACCTTAGCAAAGTAAGTAAATCTGGATGGACCATTTTCCAAACTGAATTTTATTTTTTAGTCTTCAAAGAATTGCTTCTTTTACCTCCTTTAAATTTTTTTATTTGTCTTTTGTCTTTTTTTATTTGTCTCTATAGTCCCCTTATCAATTCTATGCCAAATTCTCCTTTTAAAGCCCCAATAACCCACCCACTTCCTCCATGCTCCTAATACCTGTGCATTCATATGTACTTTCATGTATTGTCCACCAGCATTCCTATAATACTAGATACACATTTATTGATTATATCTACTTAGACCTTCCCTATATATTTTTATATTTTAAATTCAAACAATACTAAATGAAATATTTAAGGGAAGATCTAATGCTTTTGTGAGCCTACTACATCAGAAGTATTACATAACAAATTAGCTTTTGCTACTACAATAACCTTGCATATCAAACTACCCCAAACTCAGTGACTTACGAGTATTTACTTTTCTTACCAATGCATGTGCAAGTTGGCTGGGCCATCCCTGATTCAAGGTAGTTTGGATTTTTTTAAGACTTCCCCATATATATTCATTCTGGATCATCCTAGGCTGAGGGACAATACCTTCCCAAGGCATGTTCTTTTTATGACAGGTCACAGGAGTGAAAAAGTAAACTCTGAGATCTCTTAAAGCTTTAGCTTGACACTGGCACACGGCCACATCTGCCCTTATTCCATCCACCAAAATGATCCACATGATGAAGCCCAGATCAAGGGATAGCAAGTATATGTCACTTACCCCTATACATTGCAAGACCACGTGGTAAAAGAGAATAAAGACCGGGGAACAATCCAATCCATAGCACGTGGTTTATCTTATTTATTCCCCATATAGGGAGATTTTAGTACCCATAATTATATTCACAAGTAGACTGGCATTTTGATAAATTAAATAAAGAGCCCCAAATCACACAGCAAATGAAAGCACAAGGAAGAATTTGAATAAGGTGTAGTTTTTACTTTATAGACCCCATACTATTTTCATGACAGCAGCAATATCATTTATAACACTCATATTCCTAGTTTAAAAAAAAAGAAAGAAGTTGAGATTTTGCAGGTGGTAGAGTCTTTTTGCTATAATATGGAAAAAGATACAAAAACAAATGAAGGTACTCACAGTTGATAGCCTCAGTTACTCCTCTGTTCTTAGCAGAGGAGTATTGAAATGAAATTAGCCTCAAAGTGACTCTCCTTTTCATTCTTACATAAATTATCTATTGTGGCTGCAGTCACTGGACCCCATACAACATATGCTGTTAATTAGCCATGTGTGGAGGCTTAAAATAAAGTCTTTCATGAGGCTTGTAAAGTTAATTTAACTTTCTCTTTCTAGCTAAAGAGGGACTATAAAGAGTGACT
Source organism: Halichoerus grypus (assembly GCF_964656455.1). Lineage (NCBI taxonomy): Eukaryota > Metazoa > Chordata > Mammalia > Carnivora > Phocidae > Halichoerus > Halichoerus grypus. The sequence goes on from NC_135712.1 coordinate 56,316,230, forward strand.
GTAGTAACAATGATAGTCATTTTAATGCAGTTCTTCTGAAAACAATGAGAACCAATAGAAGGTGTATTTTGGAACAGATTTGGTTTTCATTAATGTTCTATGAATTTGGGGATAAATCTATTATGACCAGTAGTTTATGCTGGGGGACCAGTGAAGTGAGAGGGTCACCTTGGGCCAAGGCATCCTCTCAAAGTAATTTCCCTCCATAGACAGAACTTATGCCCATGACTTTGGCTCTTAAGTAACATTCCCTAATGCATTGTTTTCCAAATTTGTCAGATCTGAAAAATCATCTTTAATATCAGATTTTTTAAAATAAAAAATTGCAGATTACCAAGTAACTTCCCTGGAGAATCTGACTCAGTAGATAGAGTACATTCTGGAAAACTAAATTTTTAACACATGCTTCTGATGATTTTCATGATCAAATAAGTATGGGGGGGTTAATACATTAAAAAACTGTGTATCTTTAAGGAAGAAATTACACCAACTTTCTACAATTTTTTTCAGAGGATGGAAGCCTAATTCTTTCTATGATGCTAGCCTTGCCCTAATACCAACACCAGACAAAGATAGTCTATATCAAGTTGAGAAAGTTCTCCTCTAGTCATAGTTTACTATGAAATAGTAAACGAGAACAGAAAAAAACTACCAACCAATATCTTTCATGAACATACATGGAAAAAATCCTCAACAAAATATTAGCAAATCAAATCTAATAATACACCACAGCCAAGTAGGATTTACCTCAGGTATGCAAGGCTGATTAAACTTTTGAAAAAAAAACAATGTAACTCATTACATCAATAGACTGAAAGAAAGAAAGAAAGAAAGGTCACACGATGGTATAAATAAATACAGAAAAACTACTTGACGAAATCTAGTATGCATTCATGATAAAAACTCTCAGTAAACTATGAATAGAGAACTTTCTCAACATGATATAGACTATCTACAAAAACCTCGCAGCTAACATGATATGTAATGGTAAGAAACTCAAAGTTTTCTCACCAAGATCAGGAACAAGGCAAGGATGTCTCCTCTTACCACTCCTTTGCAACATTGTGCTGGAAATTCTTGCTAATACATTAAGGCAAGAAAAAAAAAAGTATACAGATTGGGATGGAACATAAAACTATCTTTGTTCATATATGACAAGATTGTCTATGTAGAAAGTTCAAAAGAATTGACCAAAAAACTCCTGGAACTAATAAGTGATTATAGCAAGGTTTTAGGATACAAAGTTAGTGTATAAATCAGTGATTTTCCTATATCCCAACAATGAACAAGTGGAATTAAAATTAAAAACACAATACCATTTATGTTAGCACCCCCCAAAATGAAATACTTAGGTATAAATATAACAAAATAAATACAAGATCTGTATGAAGAAAACCATGAAACTCTGATGAAAGAAATCAAAGAACAAATAAATAGAGAAACATTCCATGTTCATGGACATTGAAGACTCAATATTGTCAAGATGTCAGTTCTTTCTAATTTGATCTATAGACTCAATATGGACTGACTCAAAATCCCAGCAGGTTATTTTATGGATATAAACAAACTGCTTCTGAAGTTTATAAGGAGAAGCAAAAGACCCAGAATAGCCAAAACAATATGGAAGGAGAACAAAGTTGGAGGACTGACACTACTCAACTTCAAGGCTTATAATAAAGCCCCAATAATCAAGATAGTGAGGTATTAGAAAACATAATAGATGAGTTGATCAGTGGAACAGAATAGTGAATCCAGAAATAGACACACATAAATACAGTCAACTGATCTTTGACAAAGGAGAAAAGGCAATACAATGGACCAAAGAGAGTCTCTTCAGCAGGAGGACAACTGAGCAAATAGATGAATGTAAACATAGACCTTATACCCTTTACAAAAAAATTAACTTAAAATGTATCACAGACCTAGATTTAAAATGCAAAATTATTAAACTCCTAGAAGATAATATAAGAGAAAATATAGCTGACCTTTGGTGTGGTGATGACTTTTTAGGTATAACACTAAACACATGATCTACGAAAGAAATGATAAATTGGACTTCATTAAATTAAAAACCTCTGCCCTGTAAAAGGCAATATCAAGAGAATGAGAAGACAAGCCACAGACTGGGAGAAAATATTTGCAAAAGACACATTTAATAAAGGACTGTTACCCAAAATACACAAAGAACTCTTAAAACTCAACAATAAGAAAACAAACAACCCGATTAAAAAATAGGCCAAAGATCTTAACAGACACATCACCAAGAACATATAAGGATGACAAAAAATATATATAAGAAGATGCTCCCACGAAAATATGTAATCAGGGAAATACAAATTAAAATAACAATAAGATACCACTATATACTTACTAGAATGGCCAAAATCCAGAACACTGACAACACCAAATGCTGTCAAGGATGTGGAGCAATAGAAATAGAAACTCTTATTCACTGCTGGTAGGAACAAAATAATACAGCCACTCTGGAAGACAGTTTAGTGGTTTTTTTATACAACTAAACATAATTTTACCATATGATCCATCAGTCGTGCTCCCCGGTATTTACCCAAAGGAGTTGAAAACTTATGTTCACAAAAAACCTGCACATAGATATTTATAGAGCTTTATTCAAAGCTACCAAAACTTGGAAGCAACCAAGATGCCCTTCAGTGGGTGAATGGATAAACAGTGGTATATTCAAACAATGCATTACTATTCAGCTCTAAAAAGAAATGAACTATCAAGCCATGAAAAGACGTGGAGGACCCTTAAATGCACTAAGTGAAAGAAGCCAATCTTAAAAGGCTACATACTGCATGCTTCCAACCATACGACATTCTGGAAAAAGCAAAACTATGGGAACAGTAAAAAGATCAGTGGCTGCCAAGGATAGAAGTGGGAGGAGAGATAAATAGGCAAGGCAGAGAATTTCTCAGGCAGTGAAAATATTCCGAGACTATAATGATGGATATATGTCATTACACATTTGTCCAAATCCATAGAATCTACACACTAAGCGTGAACCTTAAGGTTAGCAACAGACTTTAGGTGATTATGATGTGTCAGGGTAGGTTCATCCTTGGTAAAAATGTACCATTCTGGTGGGGGATGATGATAATGGAAGAGGTGATACATGTTTGAGGGAAGATAGGAGGTGGGAAATATCTGCACCTGCCTCTCAATTTTATTGTAAACCTAAAACAGCTCTTAAAAGAATAAAACTAAACAAAACTGAAAAACTGAAAAAGAAAACTAAAACTAAATAAAAAATTGAGTAGTCATAATTTGTGTTGAGAGGTTGTTCCTCACAACATATGAAATTTTGAGGAAAGCGGATAGTTTAAAAATTTGTCTCATTCTTAAGCACTACCTATTTTCTAACTATAAAATGATAATATAAATGCATTTTAAATTGTAATTAAATTCTTATAATTCTATTTGGGTGAAGTGATGGAATATTCAAATTTTCAAAAAAATTTTCTTTATATCCAATTGTTTAAACTCTCTCAAACTTCATTCTCTCCATTCTTCCTTTTTTTTTCTTTTTTATTGCTTGATCCTTTATTTTATTTTATTTTTTTTAAGTAAGCTCTACACCCAACATGGGACTTGAACTCACAACTCTGAGATCAAGAGTAGCGTTCTTTACTGCCTGAGCCAGCCAGGCACCCCTCCGTTGCTTGATCCTTTATATCTTGACCCAGATTCTCCTACAGCATCCCCGATTCCTCTCCAAACCACATGGATGCAAGTACCCATACCCATGGTTGGTCTTTGTCCTGTGCAGCGCATCCCTCCCTCAGATAGCAGCAGCTGCTTTTCACTGAATTCTCTCTCAAAAAATTGGGGCCATGAGCTTCTTATACTGGTTATTAACTCAAAACTAATGGAGAAAAAGGAAAATCTGATGGGATGACAGATAGTTCTATACCTGCAAAAGTTCTGTATCTGCAAAAGGAGTATCAGAAAAATACTATAATTATGTCAGGATTATAAAGAGATTAAATCAAAGGTAGGACTTGGACTTGATTTATTTTTAAACCAAATCTTGTGGCTATTTGTGGACTGTGTGTCCACTGAATGCCAGTTTGAAATGAGATTACATATCTTCCATTAGTAGCGATTGTAGACAGTACTTGAATTTGCCTTGTTTTATAAAATGCTGATCAAAATTATCACTTTAGATATGCATCCAGCTAGAACTTGGCCACATCTTAGTACGTGTCTGGTGAATGGCAAATTACCCCGAATGACAGGAAGCTGAAAATCTATTTCCCGTCTTGGTTACAGACTGGCTATCACTGTGGTCAAGTCCTTCAAATTTTTCTGCCTCAATTTTCTGCCTGCAACAGAAATGAGCTGATGCAAAACACGTTCTCTATAAAACAGCTGTCTTCAAAATTCTAAGCATAATCATTTGTGATTGTTATCCAGGCAGTTTAGAAGCAACTGACAAAGTCAGTCTTATCCTTCCATTTTTAGCAGAAGCGACACAAATTAGTAATGATATGTCCAAGAAGGAATCTTGATGGTATATCTTTTTTTCCTTTCTTTTTATACTCCAAAAGATTTTTCTTCCTTCTCATTATACCAAGAATTTCTAGAGAAGAGGGCATTCTTTAAAACTTCGCATCAGCATAAAAGAGATTGCTAAATCTTTGAATAATCCCAAAGGGTATAATCCCAGTACCTGTCTCATTGTGGTCATGGGTATATTGTGTGGCAACTAACAGCATCTGCCACACAACTACTATGTTCTGTTGTGTTTTTCTTTCCCCTAATACTGAGAGAAAATCTGCTACGCTGCAGGTTTCATTCACTGGCTATTTATGTGTTTGTTTATTTCATGATCTCTCATTACTTAAGAAAATGTACACAATTAAATAGGATAAAATAAAATTTAAATTAAACAAGTGAAAAAATTAGAGAAAATGAAAGAGAAAATAAGGTAAAACCAGAAAGTAAATTATTGCGTACAAAGCTGTCCTTGATCTTGTACATTTGCTAAAAATGGGACAACAGTTTGCCTCTGAGATTTCTAACAGCTACCCATTGGTCTGACTTTTGCTCCCTAAAGCTACATATAATAAATCAAGTCCCTTTTCCACAAAGAAGTCCCTCAAATATGCAAAAAAAAAAAAAAAAAGAATTTCTGAATCCTCTAGGCTAAATCAGAATGAATAATATTACCTATTGCCCAGAAAACATTGTTAATTTATTTCACCTTCATATGAAAATTCTAGTCTGTCCTATTGCTTCTATGCTAACAGACTCTAGGGCATTTGACTGCCTAACTTCATTCCATTTAACTTCTTTTTTTTTTTTAAGTAGGACACATTTTTACATGGAATTGAGCCATGTGTGGGTGAATAGTGGAATTGACAATAACAAGGTCATGGCCATTGCAAAGTCCAACTTGAAAACTTTCTATCCTGATCTAGGTGAGATCAGGACCCATGTTTATATTTCCTTCTAGTAATCCGCATAACCTGCATAGATGGAGAGTCATTTTACTTCCAGGGACTTGAGTAGTTATTGATCTTCTCTCTTAGCTTGATAGAATTCCATTGAAACTGTTTAACATCCTATATTTAAAAGTCTGGCAAAGGGGATTATGTGCAGGGATTGGATGTTAACATGATCTGGCTCTGATATCAGTCATGCTTACAATGTCAGCCTTGTAGTTCAGTGTATTTGACTGTTAGGTGTGCTTTGCCTTTCTCTCACACTACTCCATGTATGTTCCCTCCAAAGCCTCCCATCTGGTGGAAAAGACATTGTCAGACAAGAACTCTCCCTCAGAAAGTGCGTAGGAGTGTCTGAACTCACCTGTTCACACCTCCATTGAAAAAACTGGGAGTATTTGAGCAAAAAAAACCCTATGAAATCTTTTAATCTGTGGTCATTTGAATAAGATCCTGACTCAGGTGTAAAAAGTTTTAGAATATACTGAAGCCCATTCACAACCCCACCCACCTACTACCACTACATATCAGTCTGAACCACATACCACCTGGCAACTTTAATAGGTTTAAATGTCCCTTGCATTCAGGTGGCAATTATGCCTCAGCCAGCTGTGATCTTCATCTAATCCATCACCACATTCTTCTCAGAGATCATTTGATTAGGCATTCTAGAAAGATTCAAGATGAACCAAAGAACTCAGAGATCAGAGATAAATATGTGCCCACAGTTGTGGCCAAGGTACTTAGAGTTCAGAATTCCTAAGAGACAAAAATACCATTGTGCCTATATTATGAACTAACAACAAGCCTTCTAAGCATCTTGTTATTGTCCTCATAGCTTTAGCACCAAAGTTTTCACAATGACGTCTCCTGGGATTTATTTTCACCTCTGACCTCTCAGAAGTAAGTGGCTCAGAGTTGGTGATGCCATAGCAAGGAAGGCAGTATTCAGTTGTCTTGGCAACAAGATGCAAAGGGAGCCCAGGATTCAAGTACTGCTCTTGTTTCCTATTTTTGGTCCTGGCCCCCTGGCCTTACTCAGCCATCTAGTTAACAGAGCATTAAGATGCCAGTTCATCATACTGCCATAGAAACATAATGATGTGAAAGATAGTCACCATGCCTCTGACCAAGAGAATAGCAGTCTTTTAATATTCATCCCAAATACTTTGAAAAATCCTACAAGTGCAAAGACTGAAAAGGACTAAAATAAAGCAATCAGAACTGCAGGAAAAGAAATATAACTCTACAAGAAAGGCATGGTCCGAATAAAAAGAAAACTGTAACATAGCAGCATGAGTGGGTGATTGGTGAAATATATACCCCCCCCCAAAAAACTTGAAATTGATACCAAGACCAGTATATTTTGTGAGTCACAGAGGCTGTGACACTGGAACTGTAGAAAAAGATATGCAATCCTTGTAAATGACTTGGGTATATAGTGAACAATTTTTACTTTGCATTTTGATATAAGCACACTTTTCCTTTTTAAAGGTTTAAGGTCAATCAAGAGACAAATTGCAGGAGTCATCAAGCTTGACTGTGAGTAGGTCATTGTAAGTTTCTAGGTAAAAGTGTTGAGAATAGGCAAAGGAACTATGTCCTCACGTTCCAGGGTGAAGATCAAAGTATTCTGTATGATCGATGTAATCAGAAATAAATATTTAAATGATGTGGATAGAAGTTGAAGTGAAGGAATGGAGAATCGTAAAATATACATTTAGCAATAAGTTGGAGCCAGAGATGGGTAAATGAGAACATTTATATTTCACATAATAGGAAGGACATCTAAAAATAATTTCTAAAGTTAGTATATTGAGCAGTAGTTTTGGCAGCATGGTTAATAGAGTTACAGAGGCAACCACCAGATGAACTAAGTAGAGAAATGGTAGGAGGTAATTGCTTCAGGGGCGTGGAACTGAGACCAGAGGACAGAGTAGGGGACTATAATTTTACAGTATAAAATTTTCCATATTATTTGTATTTACGTGATGACATAACTAGATGTTTTCAGTAAATCCTTGGCTATTTACTCCATACATTCAACAGAAATTCACCTAAACCCTTACCATTGAAGTAGAAACTGAGCACCCAAGACCACTTCCTGAGAGTTCTAGGTAATGTCTATAACATTTACATTAAGTGCATGCTTGGGTTGTTTCATTAGAAAAAAACTTCATAGATTTCTGATTTTTAATAAAGACAGAGCTAATTTTAGTTTGAAGTTAGATGTGCCACTGCATTTAGTATAAAACTTTCAAGATCTACAGATCAATTTGTGCTTCCAATTACCCCCACAAAGCCTCTTTGCAATGAAACATGATTCCACTATGCTAAAACACTGACAAAGAAATGTGTTTAAGAACATAAAGATAGTGCTATCACTATTTCTTTATATAGCACAGGGACTCTTAAAGATTCAGATTTCTTTTGGTTTGCTATTAATTTATCTTAATTTTAAGTGGAAGAGGTTGGAAGAGTATAGTTATTTCTCTAAAACTTAAGTGACTTCTGATAAGGTCACCTGCTCAATGGAGAATGCAGGCCTCAAACACAAGTGATTTGATTCAAATTCAGTGTTCAATTTGCTAGACCCAGACCCACAATAATAATATCTACCCTTTACTGAACACTATGTAGTAAGCTGTATATACAGCTCCTTTACTCCTTATCTTATACTATTATTATACCCATTTTACCATTAATAAAACTGAGGAACAGAGAAATTCATTTACCCTCGCAGATTTGGCTAGCAAGTGATATATCTACTCTTTGACCCCAGAGATCACCTGCATAACATAGGGTTAGATGGGTAGGGACCTATGAAATCATTTAACCTAACTGCTTCATTTTATAATGGGATAGAGCCTGGATCACAGAAGAAAATTAACTTGTCCAAAATTACACAGCTGGTTAGTAACAGAGCCAAGACTAGAACCCACGTATTTTGGCTTCCAGTCCAATTCTCTTTCAACCACAGAAGGTCAGAAAATGTTAAACTTTTTGAGACTCTGTAGCCCATCTGGGGTTTTGAAGTGCCAGAATTCTAAGTCTCAATACTAAGTTAACTTAGGATCTAAAGATATTTAATGCCACCACACTTTCATATTTGGCAGAGCCATGAGATTTCATGGAAAATTACTGCACCAAATGGTACCACAGCCTTCCATATAAAATAGCACCACAAATACGCGAAAAAATTCCATCTTCTCAGCTTGGTAGGAAAAAAAAATCAGATTATTTGTTGTTCGGATGTCTTCAGTTTTGAAGAAACACTTCTTGGAATTTCCTAATGGTTGGAACCAAAAGTGAAACTTGGAGGGGGAAATTCATATATAGGAAAATTAAAACACAAGGTCAAAAATTCAATCCAGGCATTTTGCATTGACTCCTAGTTCATGATGCTCTTAAACTGGTGGTTTAATTCAACAACACAGCTCATGCTTGTAGCTTTACTTACTAAAGTATGATGTTACCACATCAATAAAAATATTGTGGTGAAGTCTTCCATATTTATACATAAGAACTTGAAACATCAGAAACAACAAATAAACACAAGGGAATCACAATGATTACTCTTTCAAAAACATCTTTAAGTGGCTCTTTACTGGCAATATTAACCACTGCAATGCCCATGCAAACTTCCACTGCAAGAAAAGATTTGTGGACAGTTTGCAACTGATTTAGCAGTGACATTAAAATAAGATCTTGGAAAAACTACTCTTTGATAAAAAGAAAAAAAGAAAGGGAGAATGCAGTGGAATTAAAAGAGATTTCATGCCATTGTCTCTCTGTTCTGGGGACAAACGGATTGCGGTTTGGGGGCATAGTGGGGGAAATGCATGAAGAATCCCTGAGCAAAGTATTTACAGTAAAACAGTTTTCCCTTTGAAAATCTCCACTAGGCTTTGGATTATGCTACTAAACATTTATAGCTCAGATGTCCATGTATCTGCTGCAGACTGCTTGAAGGAAAAAAAAGAGACTGACAAGGTTGGATATGCCTCCAAGAAAGCAAAGCAAAGGTATTTCCACACCTGATTCAAATGCAGCCTCATGGAACATGAAATATCAGACAGTGTCAAGTAGCCTTCTTAAAAAGTCTAGGTACACCTAATACTTCCAAACGCACCGGTTCTTAAAACAATATTATCTCTTCTTTATTATAGCATCTTACTCTCTTATCTTGTGGTCTGATTAAAACCATGTTTGAGATATCTGGCTTTGAGGAAGGATCTTAATAAAAGTGCCTTAAGTTGGCTTAAGCAGTAAACCAACAAAAGAAGCCATTTACTGCTTCCTAATCCAGCCTCCAATTTTTTGAATATTGACTTTTAAATAGTAGGATGCCCAGTGAAGTTTCCTTCAGCTCAGGAAAAAGAAAAAAAAAAATCTGTTGCTATTCTAACTGTATCCATCCAAGTGAAGTAATAATTATTGAAAACAGGCAGGGGGGACTGGTTGGTTCACCAGTCAAATTTGGTCTTTGGAGAAATATTTTATTGGGTCTATAGTCTCCAGTGCACCACTGGCCTCACCAAGTCCAATCCATACTTTCACGCCCCGTGCCTGCGGCCTATGGACGTTTTCACGGGTGATTCCTGCGACAGCAATGTGCAGACCTCCTCCTCTGAGTTCTAGATTTAAACACTCTTCGATAAATGTGGGTACTAAAGATATTTTTAAACCTGAGGGAAAATGGTCAAGGAGATGAACTGTTAAGCTTCTATGCTTATATACCTTTTAGGTATGTTTTCCTTTCTGTCTCAAAATGCCCAGATCCCAGGGTCTTTGATTTTGGCCTTTCCTGATTCTGAAACTCCAAATAAAACTTATTGGATCATTGTCCTAATCCCCAAGCAAACTAAACCCCTGGTTTCCAAAATCAACTCAAATTGATAAATTAATATACAAGATGTGAATACGTTGATGTTTTCCTCATTCAGATAGCTTCACTGAAGTAGAACAGGGAACCTTTCAAAACACACATCATTACCCCAAGGACTTTCAGAATTTTGGAAATTGTGGCAGCCAGAAAAGGAAATATTTTGTCGTAAGAAGCAGGCCTACCCATTGGCCAGCCCTGCTTAAATGAGATGCAAGAACGTTTCACAATAATTACTTTCTGCTAATGATGAGAGACCAGATCAAACACTTTGTTCATAAGGATCAAAACAGAAACTTTCTCAGGATATTTTCATTAAAAAAATAAAATAAAAAATCTACTACAACAGCTACCAGATGACTTACTTCTAGCCCAGATTTGGTGACAAGGTCTTCTTGTGTATCTGCAACAAGCAGAAGCTCCCTGCAAGGGTATCGATGTATTTGGTGGGGGAGAGAGGGTAACATGCAGACAAGTTCCTAAACTTGAGAGACACTGTTCATTCACACCAATAAAGAAAAAATGATAAGGGGCACCTGGCAGGCTCAGTCGGTTAAGCATCTGCCTTCGACTCAGGTCATGCTCCTGGGGTCCTGGGATTGAGCCCCGAATCAGGCTCCCTGCTCGGCGGGGAGTCTACTTCTCCTTCTCCTTCTGCCCCTCCCCTGCTTGTGTCCACTCTCTTTCTCTCAAATAAATAAATAAAATCTTTTAAAAAAAGAAAAAATAATAATATTCCAGATAGATCTTATTATAAAGGCTGCACATTTCCTTTGAATAAATTATTGGCCAATGAATGAAGGACGTGTTCATTCACAGTAGGAAAACCAAGTCTTTATATCATGTTGCGATTTGTTTAGTATTTTCAAATATTCCATAACTGACAAGATCATCTGAATCTCTACTGGGTATGTGACTATACTGTGCTAGATACTGAGGGAAGGTCTTCTTCCCAGGGAAATTTACAGTCTCCTTAAGGAAACAAGATTATATTTGGAAACAAGATTATCCTGTAAGCAGGTGCTTAGTTAATGCAACTAAGTGCTGCTGAGGTTCAAAGACGATATGAATTAATGTGACCTGGAACATTCCTTCGCCTACACCAAAAGTTGAGGCCTGACAGGTCAATACATGTATAAGACAGTGCTCAGCAACTATGAGAAGCCTTGAACCCAGAGTTCATGACTCGCTTTTACCCAGATCCCTACACTTGTCCCAGTGACTTCCATCCCAACCAGAGGATCCAGTTCTATTTCTTCTGGTCTCCCTTCCTTAAGTAGCATTTTCATCCTTGGCACAGGCTCCACACGTAGATGTCCACTGTTTTTTGCAAAGCTTTAGTAAAATAATAGGAAGTAACTTTTATATCTAGTCACTGTATTTGTATTGCAATATAATCATCCTGTGCTATATCCAATTTATAGCTATTGAAACTTAAAACAAATAAAGGATGGGCTTAAGGTAATAGAGCCAGAAAGGGACAAACTTGAGATTTGAACCCACATCTCTTTTGATTAGAAAAGACACATTTTTTCTGCTGTATCATGACACCCTCCTGTCAATATGAAAGACACATTATTTCATTGTTCTTCCAAATTCCTACCCCAAAGTCCCACCCCAAAGTCCCCTTAATGTAAAAGAGAGAGTAGGCAACAATCCAGAGAGGCCTAGAGATGTAGTCAGAAGTGATAGCAAGTTTTATCTTAAAAATGTGCACAAATTTTGTTTCCTACTCAATAATATAAGTAATACAAGTAAATTTATGTCTTTATGTAAATGGATGTCCTGGAGCATATGATGTGTTCATACTGTGGCTTTGCATAACTTCTAGAGATCCCCTTTGAGACAGAGACCCCAATTTCAGAATTATGATCATTGGTAGCATGTGGAAGTAGGAAAAAATGTAATTCAAGGTGAAAAGAAAGTACTCTTTCAGTATGCCTTTTCATAAACTAGAAACAACCTTACACAAACTCTTCCAGAGTTTGAAAAAGTGGAAACACTTCCTAACTCTTTTTATTAGTCAAGCATAACCTAGGTTCTAAAATCTGCTAAAGATGTTAAAGAAAAATCTAAACCAGGGCACTGAATAAGCAAACTCCAGGAGCCCAAAGATGCTCCCCTGAAGAGAATCAGTCTCAGGTACGACCATTAGAAGCAACTGTGCCCAAAAGCTGGGGGAGAAATGCATAGACCAGGACCAAGGGCTTCTGGGCAGAGCACCCCAACAGTGTCCATAGAGGCACTCCAGCAAAGAAAGTACCCACATGGCCACTAGGTGTATAAAAGTTTTTCAGCTTCATCTGGAAAATACCAGTTATAACCCAGTGAGATCCCACTTCACACCAACAAGAATGACCAAAATTAAATAGACTCATAATACCAAGGGTCAGCCAGAATGTGGTAGACTGTGGTGAACATACATCCTGCTGCTGGGAGTGTAAATTAGGAAAACTGCTTGGTGATAACTATGAATGCTGAACCTAGACATGCTCTTTGACCTTGGCATTGCACTCCTGGGTATCCATCCCATGGCAATTCATAAATATGTTTACCAAAGGCATGTCCGTTAATGCTCCTGTTACTGCTATTCATAGTAACACTAAACTGTGCAATGTTACAAACGTCCATCAAAAGTAGAATAATACAAAACGGTAGCATATCTACTTAAGGAATTCTATACAATAATGAAAATAAATGAAATGCTGCTGTGCACAACCACTCGGATGAATCTCACACACAGAGTTTGATTAAAATAAGACAGTTAAGGGGCGCCTGGGTGGCTCAGTCGGTGGAGCGTCTGCCTTCGGCTCAGGTCATGATCCTGGGGTCCTGGGATCGAGCCCCACGTCGGGCTCTCTGCTCGGCAGAGAGCCTGCTTCTCCTTCTGCTTCTCACTCGCATGCTCTCTCACTCTCTCTCAAATAAATAAATAAAATCTTTAAAAAAATAAAATAAAATGGGGCGCCTGGGTGGCTCAGTCGTTAAGCGTCTGCCTTCGGCTCAGGTCATGATTCCAGGTCCTGGGATCGAGCCCCGCATCGGGCTCCCTGCTCCGCGGGAAGCCTGCTTCTCCCTCTCCCACTCCCCCTGCTTGTGTTCCCTCTCTCGCTGTGTCTCTCTCTCTGTCAAATAAATAAATAAAATCTTTAAAAAAAATAAAAATAAAAAAATAAAATAAAATAAGACAGTAAAAAAAGTACATATTGTATGAGTCTATTTATAGAAAGTTCAAAAACATGCTAGCCTAACTGTGAGAAGAATTAGGAAGAACTTTTGAGGAGTTTCTTTTGGAAAGTAGGGAGGACAGAAAGGAATTTCTGCTAGGATAGCAATGCTATTTCCTGAGGAGAGTAGCATTGAATTGATATGCTCTTTTTGTGTATATTAAGATGTATACTTATGATCTGTACACTTTTTGTATATATGTTGTACTTCAATCAAATTTACTTAAAATGAGGAACTTTGCAGAAAAATGTCACAGGAAACGAAGCATTGTATGTTCTAACATTCTTGTAATCGACTCATGAAAACTTTAAATTATTAAGTTACCAATGAAATTGTTGACTGACTAAAAATATAGAGCATAAGTGGGGAGCGAGGTTTTTGGATAAAAATAATATGAAATTTGATATTACTGAACATTAAATTTGGCTCTGAGTGTCATGACTGCCAAGAGAGAAATGGAAACATGATGGTTTATATATTTGCATTTTTTGAAAAATGTTCACAGAGCATACCAATTCATCAGAAAAGACGATGGCATTAGTTCCAGAACAAATTTATCATATTATTAATATATCTCGAACATGAAATGTTCCAAAGCCTCAAGAGCAAGATCCATTGCTTTCTCATGATTAAAAATTTCCAACATACTGATGTCATAGGAGATAAAGGATTGGGGAATATTTTTATCAAAATTATCTTGAACTTGGTAATTATCAATATTCAGAAAGCAATCCATATTTCTTGAGGATCACTATTTTCTGACCACACTATCAAAAATCATGGCGAATACAGATAAACGTAAGTTGTCGCCTTTGTCTTCTTTGAGTGTTTAATTTAATTGGACACAAAACTAAAATAAAAACAGATCCTACCTATATCATGACCATATTAATGCTGTATAACAATCACTAAGTCTCAGCAGCATTCAGTGTAAGCATTTATCTAACTCACAAGTCTGCAGGCCAAGTGGCTGTTGTATGATCTTAGATGACTTGTTGGAGATGTCTGGTAATTAGCATTCAAAGATGACCCTCTCATCAATTCCAACTCTTGATTTTCTCACCCTTCTAAAAACCCTTCCCTTGCATTTGGACTGGGCTTAAAATTCATTTTTTTTCGCTTTAAAAAAATATTTCTAGATTCATAAGAGTTTGCAAAGAAATGTACAGAGCAATGCTATACATCCCTCTTCAGCCTACCCCAATATTAATACCTTATACAACTATAGCTCAATACCTAACCCAAAAAATTGACATTGATATAATCTATAGAGCTTATTCATTTTCACCAGTGGCACGTGCATTTTATGTGTATTTGTGTTTATGTGTGTATATAACTCTATACAATTTTATCAAATGTGTTGCCTTACAAAACCACCATCTAAATCAAGATATTCAAATGTAGCATCACAAGACCCCTCATGTTACTCCCTCACAGACCTACCCATCCCTTCTTCCCCCAATTCTCAACCACTATGCATCATAAGTCTCTGTTCTTCATTTCTGTAATTATGCTACTTCACAAATAATACATAAATGGAATCATGAAGTATTTATTCTTTTGAAATTAGCCTTTTTCATTCAGCAGAATTTTCTTGAGGACCATCTAAGTTATTGTGTGTATGAATAATGTGTTCCTTTTTATTATTGAATCGTATCACATGATATGGACATACTAGTTTTTTTAACCACTGACCTGTTGAAGGACATTTGGGTACTTTCAAGTGTGGAATATTATGAAAAAAGAAGCTAGGGATATTTGTATACAAGTTTCTGTGTGAAAATCTTCATTTCTCTAGGATAAATGTCCACGATATAACTGCTAGGTCTTGTGGTAGGCCCATTTTTAGTTTGGAAGGAAACTGCCAAACTATTTTCTAGAGAGACTATAGTATTTAACTCTTCTACCAACAATGTATGAGCGATTGAGTTTCTCTACATCCTTCCCAGCATTCAATGTTACTATTTTTTTTTTGTTTTAGCCATTCTGGTAAGTATGTAGTACTATCTCACTGTGACTTTAGTTTGCATTTCTCTAATGGCTAATGATGTTGAACACCTTTTCATGTGCTTACTTGTATTTATATATCCTCTTTAGCAAAGTGTCTGTGCATGTTTTTTTTCCCATTTTCAATTGGTTTTTTTATAGGTCCCACCCCCCAAATCTTCCCCAGAAGTAACCCTCATCCTGAATTTCTTTAATAACCACTCCAGGTGATTCTGATGCACACCAACATTCAAAAATTAGAGCCCCAGGGATAGAAAGATGAGAGGGAGAGCTTGGGTAGACAGTCAAATGACCTGCTCTGATCATTCAAAGGACATCAAAGGACTAAGGGATTGCGGAAGGAGGGATAAGAAGATGGAAAATGGTCTGAGGAGGGAAGTGAAAAGCTCCAAAGATAAATGTGATTCCCTTTGTATTGTTATTCAGCCAACTGTGCTGCTACTGAAAATCCACCCTTCAGAGGCTGCTCCTCAAGATGGCGCTCCTGGGGACCTGGCAGAGAGGGACCATGACTTTGCTGAAGGCATGAACCTGAGCCAAGTAGTCTTTCAAGGTCTTTTCCATCTTTGTGGCTATGACAGCTATGGAAAATTAGGGTAGAGGGTGTACTGAGCCAGAGCTGTTAGTGAGAACTGATAGCTGCCAAAACTGGCACATTAACCTTAGAGTCACCTCACACTCTGTTGCATCTTACTTTGCTCCTACAACAAGAGAAACTTACACCTTCAGCTGAAAACTTCACTGATGTTCCCAGCTGTGAAGGAATCGAAGAGAAAGGAAGGGAAAAACTCAGACATACCCTTCAAATGTCACAGGAAACAGAGTGGAACTTTGGACTGCAGGAAGTTGAGTGAGTGAGCCAACCGCTGCTCTGGTCTTGGATAATTAGTAACAGAGAAAGCCCCCTGTGCACCGGACATGCCCCGCTGTCCCCTGCCCATGGCCGGAGTTGCTTGTATGAAGCAGTAATAAACTGGGAAGTTTCCTAAAGCACTCTAGCAAAGTTTCCTAGAGCCAGTCTGTAGAGTCTCCTGGTGGTATTTTAAATAGCTGATGTGGACTTCATCTAAGGTTGCTAACCAGCCGAGCTTAGATCTGCTATTTCTTTTGTCAGCTCTCTTTCTGGTTCTTTTGGAGTCGGACAGAGTTTGATGTCCCACAGCAGATGGGACTCACCTGGGCAGGCTTGGGAGGGTCTCAGCAATTCACAGGCAGTTATATGTTTTGTTGTGTTTTTCTTACACATTTCAGTCAGTAAGAAAAAAGTGATGTTTTAGGAGCCAACTCTCCTAAAGACAGTATAGACCAAATGCCCCTCTTGAACAATAATCCCCAGTTGAGTCAAACATACTTCAGAAGTTGTTTCAGCAGAGATTTAGAATAGAGCAAATCCCCAGGCCTGAGAGAATAGCATATCAAAGTTTAATGAGAGTATAAGAAGTTAAGGTATCTTTTTTATTAAATTTATGCTTGAAAATATTTTGATGAGTCCAGTTTTTTGGGTTTTTTTTTTATAGCCTCCTGGCTTCATCCCACCAGTTGCCACATTGACCAAGTTCAGCATAATTGCCACAGGAGAAGAAATGCCTCTAGCTATCAACACCATTAATTAACTCTGACTATAAAATTTCAAGCAAGAGTTATCATCATCATGTAGGGCAACCTTTGTTTCTCTTTAAGGACAAATCAGGCAGTGGCTGAGGGAAATGTAAATCTAATCCATTGATGTGAACATTGCTTAGTGTCAGAAAGTACTGAAAGGGAAAGAAAAAGAAAGAGTACAGACAGAAGATGAGGGGAAAAGGAAAAGCAAAGACAAGAGAAGAGAATCAATTTAAACACTGAAGGTTTATGCTAAATAAATCATCAGTTTCCGGGAGCCTTGCAAATCTCCATGTATTTAATAGGCCTATGTTATATATCAATAGAAAACATATACCCTTCTGATGCCAAGATTTCATTAGAATATCAATTATCTGTCAACTGTCTCATTATAGAGAAAAAATGGAACTGCTTACTACAAATGCATTAAATGCATGGGTATAACTGGGGAGGGAGCGGGAGTGTTCTTTGAGCAGACATGCTAGTCATTGATCAGAATGTAAGAAGCAATTCTTCCTCCAAGTCAGAACAGACAGCCGGAAGGATGAGAGACAAGAAAGGTGAGAATCGATGCCCTCTCAACACAGGGCCATTAAGGAGAGTGGTTGTCTCATATGATCCCCTGTTCAACAGGAAGAGCTACTCACCATCATGGCTTCCCAAAGACAAATGTCAAGAGATCTGGCTCAAAGAAGCAGGATCTGGGTTGGAAGCCTTGAGAGAGCAGGGGCGATGGACATCTGCCTTCACTATTAAATTCCTGGCACATAGAACAGGGCCTGACATGCCATAAATACACAGTGGGGAGGAGACTAGTTTGACCCAGACAAAGCTGAGAAATAATTCCTCTAAAAGCCAGCCCATAGCGCCTGGATTGCTCAGTTGGTTAAGTGTCCGACTCTTGATTTCGGCTCAGGTCACGATCTCAGGGTGGTGAGATTGAGCCCCACCCTGGGCTCTGTGCTGGGTGTGGAGCCTGCTTTAGATTCTCTCTCTCTCTCTTTCTCCCTCTATGCCACCCTCCCCACCCCCCGCTTGCACTCTCTCTCTCAAAAAAAAAAAATTTAAAAGTCAGCCCATACTCATGAGTCCTGGGGAACTTGAGGGAGGGATGGAAGAGGTAAGATAAAGAACTCCATGCCACTCAGGAAAAGAAATTAAGAGTTACTGATTATGAAGGGATGATTTGAATAGATTTTACAGACTGAAGACCCCTAGGTACAATTAATGTCTTCTGCATTTGGTATATTTCAAATAATATACATATATAATATATACCACTTATAGATTATAGTATATATTATATATAATATTAGAGTATTTGTTTATTCTCCCTCTATAATAAAGAGTATTACATTAGAGTATTTTCATTAATTAAACTTCTTAATATTATTTTATGGAAAGACTGCTTGCTCTTGTTTGAAATGTTATCTAGTTTGGGGAAAGTTGATTCATTCACCCTGAAATACCTCATGGCCCCAACTGCCTGGAGAAATTGATAGAAAGTTACTTGGATTATGATGCTAAAAAAAGAAATTTAAACACTGGAGCCAAGGGAGAATAGAGTTGACAGTGAAGATAGGGTAACTAAACAGAATACCTAGATCATGATGAGCAAAGGCACAGGTGCACCACCTCCCTTCCATTCTTACTACTGGGAGAGTAAGCAGTGAGTCCCAGCTCTCCTCCCTGTAAGCTTGCGTGCTGCTACCTAGCTCCCCAGCCAGTGCTCCAGAGATCCAGAAAGAATTGATGAAGGCTGCTATGCTTCACAATCCCAGACTTCCACCACGAGATGTAAACAGCTACTCAAAAAAAACCCCCCCAAAACAAATAACAACAACAACAAAACACCCACAAATTTGGCCCTAAGCTTCTTACTAGCCTAAGCAAAAATAAATAAATAAATAAATGGAGAAGTTATACAGTTTTTATTGGTGAAATGAAAGCAGTCCCTAGGGAAGCAGCACATTTTTCTAGTACTTTTTTTCTAGAAAAGAGATTTCTCATGTAGGCTTTTGAGAGACACAACCCTCTCAAAATACTGCTTTAGGAAATGTAACAGGTCTCATGTTTTCTTGGAGCCTTACTCAGTGAACCCAAAAGAGAACACTGCTGCCCGATTTGGTGAAAGCAATGGTCCAAGAGGACAGCATTTTGTCCCCTGGATCTGGAGGCTGTCCGGATCCAAGGAAAGAGCAGAGAAAATTTAGAGAAACGACTGGCCTATGTGTCCTTCGCCACTTCTCTCGCCATACCTTTGATAACAATTTGAAGTTGCCCTATCTGGAAAGGGCAGCTTGCTGTGTTTTTATTCTTACTAGAGATCAGGTTATTATTCTTTTACAGAAAATAAAGAGCACAATCAAATTCCTCAAGGAATTTTGCCCTTGGAGGAAGGTGGGTGATGAAAAATTTTATTGATTTTTAAAGGATTATTGAATACCTAAGTCAGACGGAGAAAAACAAATACTGCATGATCTCATTTATATGCAACATCTAAAAAAAGCCGAACTCCTTGAAACGGAGCAGAGTGGTGGTTGCCAGGGGCTGAGGGTGGGGGAACAGGGAGGTGCTGGTCAAAGGGTACAGACTTCCAGTAATAAGATGAATAAGTTCTGGGAATCTGATTACAGCATGGGGAGTAGAGTTCACAATACTGCATTGTATTCTTGAAAGTTGCTAAGGGAGTAAATCTTAAATATTCTCGCCACAAAGAAGAAATGATAATTATGTGAGGTAATGGAGGTATTAACCAATGCTCCTAGGGCTATCATTTCACAATTCACAACATGTAAGTGTATCAAGTCAACAAACTATACACATTAATTTATACAATGCTACATGTCAATTATATCTCAACAAATCTGAGAATACAAATGAAGATAATGAGAGCTAGCATTCTGGAGTATATGTTTCTTCTCATCATATGCATGTTTATATACATACATATGTATGTTTATATATATATATACACAAATACACACACACTTGGAAATAACATGTACAAACTTAAAAGTAACTGTTTTTCATTCAACAGTGTAATGATCATTTTTTGTCCTATCTTCTACAACATGATTTTTAACAGCTATATTAATTTCCCAGTGTGGATGCACTATAATTTATTTACTCAATGCTCTATTGTTGAAAATTACATTTTTGTTTTTATCTATTGTTGTAATAACATGTATATGCCTGGTTATTTCCTTAAGAAATTATCCTAAGTATATAAGAAGTAAAATTGCTGATTAACAGGATGCAAATAATTTTAAGTTTTTAAATTCACATCCTTTCCCATTCTTCAAGACCCACATGTGTGTGCATCATGGCCTCTGTCACCTTCTTACTGACCACTTTCCATCCCCCAATCCACAGGCAGGAGAAGAATCATTTTCTGTTCTCTTCCACTACATACCTTATAGCTGCATCTACATACTATACATATAACACAGTTATGTATCATTATTTCTTTTTTTCCAAAGATTTATTTATTTATTTGAGAGAGAGAGAGAGAGATCAGGAGCAGGGGTAAAAGGCAGAGGGAGAAGCAGACTCCCCGCTGATCAAGGAGCCCGATGAGGGATTCGATCCCAGGACCCTGTGATCATGACCTGAACCAAAGGCAGATGCTTAACCGACTGAGCCAACCAGGTGCCCCATGTATCATTATTTCTTAATAAGGCTGTCTTCTCTCCTACCAGAATGTGAGTTCATTTAGTTAGTAACACCTATGACTCATTTTTCTCTATATTTCTAGCACAATATCTGACACAAAAAGTGTCAGTGTCATTTAATAAGTACATTTTGGAAATGGAATGATGAATGAGTGGACAAACATAATAAATGAAAATTTGAGTCAAGAACACTATTTGGCCTTTTTGACCACTAAATTTAGGTTTTCCATTATCCCCATGTGAAAAGTTCTTATCCCTCATTTTGTGAAGGGAAAGACAATAGTTTTTCTCACCTTTCCTCAAATTGCCCCAATTCACCTGCCCTCCCAGTGGGCTGAGTGACAGAGCATTTCATCTCAAAGCTCAGAACACTTTTTAGTGCACAGGAATAGACTCAGGCAAAAATCATTGTCAGTGCAGGATCTGGGCAGAGTAGCCAAGTAAATAGAAATGGTGTCCTCTTGCATTATGATATAATAGGATTTTCTCTGACCATCACAGTCATGGTCATCTTTGGGAAGAGTAGTGGTTGTAATCTTTTATTCCCTTTCCTCAATTGTAAAGGCCCACCCTGTAAATATGATATGAAATTTAATTACTCATTAAGGAGGAATATATACCATTTCAATAAATATATTAAATGCCCATTTTTCACATACATTATTTTATGTGATAATTTAACAAACCAAGAAGAAATTACTGTTCCCAATTGGAAGGCAAGAAATAAAAGGACATCAACTATACAGGGCCCATCCCATCCCCCAACACACAGATAGATTCTTCTCCTTATCATGCCAGAAGCTGTGGAAAAAACAGAAACATGGGTTTTGTTCTCTGAGATCAAAAGACAAATATATCCATCTCTGAGATCTGCTCTGCCTGACAGAGGCATCCCCACCTCATCTTGAGATAAGGAAAAGGATGATATAGTTGGTCTCTTAATCTCTCTCCATTTTTCTGCATCACTAGCAGATTTCCTAGCATACTCCTGTCTCTTTCTATATGTACAGAGCACGCATTTGCATCAGAATCACACAAGGAAACTCGCTATGGTCAGCAGAAGTCCAAAATCAGCCCCTATGCTAAGTGGTTGTCATGGATTTCCACGTCTGGGTTGTCAGATCTCCAAATACCTGCAGATTTGGACAGCCGCCTGTTTGCTGACCCTGGAGAGACAGAGGGGCCGAATGGCGAAAGCAGAAGAGGCAAATGGGACAAGCGAAGGTATTTCAGGGCTCAGGAAGGATAACTCAGGAAGGCTTAGCTCCTCTACCCCACACCTCTATCCCCAGAGAGGAAATTTCAAACATTTGGAGGGGCTGACAGACTCCATTTTCAAGGATGACTAGAGCAAATTTACTTAAAGAAATGCCTGGCCTTTTTTAAACATCTCATTCTTCATATGAAGAAAATACTAACAATCGTTGTATTTGAATGTGGGTTTATAAATAGCAAAAAGTGGATGTCGGTTCAAACCTTAATATTCCAGGATACAGCTACTGCAAACAGATATTTTTGATGGGATAAGTAGAAAGAGACCAGAGGCACAGAATTAAGCATTCTCTGGAAATCTTTGTGCTTTGAGTCAGTGAAGGAAATGCTTGGCAAAGCATGTTACACCATATCGAACCTGCTGGAAATCATCTTTAGTTGTTTTGCAGGGCCCATGTACAACCTGGTTATTCTTCTGTTCAGAACTACCTGTAAAAAGCAGTTTACCAGTCTCCATTTCAGTTAATAAGTTAGAACTTCTGAAATGTATACATAATTTAATCCTGTGACACCAGCAGGGGCTCACTGTCAACGGGCTCATCCTGTTTCTTTCCCCAAAGTCAATATGAACAATATTAATCCTGACCATCATCTAAATCCTAAAATGATGCTTAAAGAAATGACATCTGGCTTCATCTGAAGTTAGAATATACTGTAGAGCCATTTCTCAAAAGTATTTAAAACTTGACTCCAAAGAAATAAGACAGAATATTCACTCTCTTTTTTCAATACAAAGTACTCTTTGAACCCTACTAGTCCTCCTTCCTAAAGTAATGCTCAAAGACATTTGCCTATTTGTTCAATTTCCCTACATAGCAGGGATATTGTATATATCATTTGCCCCACTTGCCATATACCAGAATGGTTTAGAATCTTCGAGAACTTTGCTACTCAAAGTGCAATCCACACATCAGCAGTGTCTTGTAGATAGGGGAGGAGGGCTTGTTAGAGATGTAGGCCTCACCCCCATGATCTGCTGAATCAGAATCTGCATTTTAACAAGACCCAAGGTGATCATATGCATATTCAAATTTGAGAAACATGCTTTAGAATCAAAATAGGTATTTTAATCATTTTGGGCTGCTATAACAGAATACCAGAAACATGGGTGGCTTGAAGAACAAACATTTATTTCTCAAGGTTCTAGAAGCTGGAAGGTCCAAGATGAAGATACCGGCAGATCCAGTGTCTGGTGAGGGCTGGCTTCCTGGTTTGCAGATGGCCATCTTTGGTTCCATCCTCAAAGGTCCCAAGTCCCAATGCCATCACACTGGGGATTAGGACTTCAACATATGAATTTGGGGGTGGTGGGCACACAAACATTCAGTCCACAAAAAGAGGCAAATAAATCCCACTCTTTTCGACTAGGCTTCAGTGAGAGAAAAGCAAATATGTGAAAGTCTGTAAGGACAAATGAGAACTGGTTTCACAGGAAAATGAAGTGAAAGCGAACTACGTGGTGTGATTTAATGTTCTCCAACAACAATTAAGCAATAGTTTTTGCATTGGACCAAACCTAAGTCAGGAGCCATTTTGCAAACCTACTATGCCATTACAGCAGAAAACAACCAAACACACTGTTCTAAAACCTACTATGCCCTCTTGGCCAAAATCTTTCCGGGTGCCTGGATCTGAGTTAGGGATTTTATGTGAATTAGCTTGTCCAGTCTCATTCAAATAATCCTTCTGTGCTACTCCAGTTTTATATCCCTATTTCTTCTCGGGACAGGGCAGCTACTAAAAAGAATATATAGCTCAGAACCAATCCAAATGGAGGTGGATGAGTAGGAAACCAAGAAAAATGTAGGCCTCAGGCTCCATATTGGCAGTTACTATCAGCAGAGACTTTGCACATTTCTGGTTGGCGACTCAGAGGGGCCCATGGTTGTAAAAAGAGCAAATGCCAATAGATCAAGAGTGAAAGGCCTCCAACACCAATGGAGTGTGATCAAGATAATGTCAATCACAGGGTCAGAAAAGGCAAGAACAAAGGAATAAACTAGAATACGGATGTGAATTTTGTGGTAATAGCATCAGGGGCCTCCTAGAATCAGGGAGAAAGCTGGATTGGAAGTTTCCAGAGCACAACATTGAGGCAAAGCTGGGCAGTCCTTGCTTTGGCCACAGCTCGCTGTTTGTAATGGTTTCCATCCTGCCTTCAGCCATAACCTGATAAAAGGCACCATCTGATACAAAGTGGACTCTGGTAAAATGCCATTCGCACGATTGCTCATCCTATGTAACTTAGTTTTAACCCACACCAAGCTTAGTTGCATGGGTCCTCAGAAGTCGGAGTTTTGAACTACGATTTGTGTCAAACAACATCAAAGGGCTCAAATACATGCAGGCATACACACACTTTAAAATATATAGTTCATTGTATTTATGTGATTATAATTCTCCTCACTGCCAGGTGCTCTAAGGAGGGTTATGCTCAGATGATATGATAAGTGTTAATGACAGCTGGGCTGGCTGACTTGCCACTTCTATAAATATTGCCTTCTGGTAATGCTGATTCTCTGGGCACAAATTTTTTTTTTAAAGAACTGAGGGCTGGGATTATGGAAAAAGAAGTTTGTATTTTTACATGTCCTTATGGTTTTAGGTATGCATAGTTAGTAAGAACGAGCTTTTTAAATTCTAGCAGCTACCTTTTAAAGAGAAAATATTGAAGTCTCTTTTTTCTTATTTTAACTGGGTTTGGTCTGTATCTGCTGTGCATGAAAAGTCAAGAAGACTTTTTTTTACTATTAATGTCCTATGAACCGTGTAAGTAAATACAGGAGAAAATTAGTATGTCCCACCTACAAACCAGCATCATTTAATATTGAATTCATTGGGGAAAAAACTTGTCTGGGATTAGATCCACAGGGTACTATGCAGATGCCAGGAAGAATCCTAGAAAATCCTCAGAATTGCAGCTTCAGGTCTATGTACATTTTGGCTTATCAGTTCTCATATTAATTAGCCATATATCTTGCAATCATAATGAAAACTCTGGCAGATAATTTTTATGGAATATTTACATGACTTTTGCTAGTTGGTTTGTATATATTATCTCATTTCGTGCTTACAGCAAGCCTAGGAGGAGAAACAAACATTCTTATTTGGTGGTCCAATGCACTGAAGCTCAGAGAGCTTACTTCCCAGCATGACACAGGTAAGAAATGATGGAGCCTGAATTCAAGTACAAAGAGGCTGGCTCTGAGCTCAAGAGCCCTCAGCCATCATGCTCTGTTGAGCTGAAAGGAGGAAAGGGTTTTCCCAAACTCCATTCCAGGACTTCAACGAAACAGATAGCAGAGAGTAAGCTTCCAGCAGGTCCACTAGAGGAAGGCAGAGGGTGGGGAGTACTCTCCAACACCAGATCCCTCTATATGCTCAACCCTTTGAAAGGGAAACCCAAAACCCAGAGGCTCCCTTTTTCTTAAGAGGATTAATTTGTTTTGGGTTCAGTGCAGAACAAGGAAAACAATAATGAATGTTTCTAAACATGGGCACAGCTGTGCTAAGAATGGCCTACTTGGCAACTCTCTGTTTTCCAGAAAGCTCAAACACCAGGAAAGTGATTTTTTGAAAAGCAAGACCTAAAAGTTTCTGTTAGTAAGTTCTGGGAATAATTGACATCTTTATGCTACACTTGTTTTATTTTACAACCTATTCACCTGCTATCACCTAGCTAATTATCAGCTCCTCAAGGGCAGGGAAACAGTTATACACATTTTGGTATCTCTTATCCAATGCCAACACGCTAAAGGAAAAGCACGGGAGGCGGTCCCTCCTCTCACCATCTTCCTCCCCCAACCTTACTCTGCTCAGTCATTGCTTGAGCATATTCCAACAGAAATAAGGTTCATTAAAACAGCATGTATAAATGAGAGCAACTTATATGGCCTTTATCATTCAAGGTATCAAAATCTGACTCCACCAGTCAGAGACATTTCTCCAGTTTCAGTTTCTATATGGAACAAGTTTAGAAGGTATCTTTTTTTTTTTTTTAACTATCTTGAAGATAATTCTTTTTTTTTTTTTTTTAATTTATTCATTTGAGAGAGAGACAGAGAGACAGAACACAAGCAGGGTGAGAGGCAGAGGGAGCAGGGAGCCAGACATGGGGCTCGATCCCAGGACCTGGAGATCACGACCTGAGCCGAAGGCAGACGCTTAATCATCTGAGCCACCCAGGCATCCCCAGAAGGTATCTTTAATTCAAGTCTCTCATGAGATGGCTGCAGATGATATCGAGTGGGATTACACATTCTGACATGCGTTCCAAATTCTCTGCATAGATGAATCTCTATAAAAAATGCCCAGAGGATTCCTATTCACTAAGAAACTTGAGGAAATGGCTGTGGTTCACCCGACACTTCTTTCCTTTGGAGCGCTTGGGCTACTGGACTGTGTGTCACTCTGGCTTGTCTCATGCCCTCCATGCTAGGGTGCCTCTGGGGAATGCTTCACGTGTCAGGCATCAGGAGATTTAGAGCATCAGCCCCGCTAACCCCCAGCACTAGCAAGAGAAAGGCACCACCTCAACCAACCACTTCTTCCCATGAACATTTGGGACACCCATTCCTTCCGGAATAAATGCTGCCCCTGAAACTGGGGTGTCCCTGGTCCCACGGCCTTGGCAAGACATACTGAAGTTATTGCAACATTTGTTCCTTTTCAGAAATCCAGGTCATTCCCTAACTTTGCCATGATCTCTGTATCACACCTGCTGTGGACTCTTATTACCAAGCTCAACCTTAACTTTAGTACTTTCCAGAAGGGCAGTCATTAAGTACCTTCTGTGAAACGTGCCCCTTCCCTCCAGTAAGTTTGGAAAATATTGGTTGATGACTTATTCTCCTAGTTAGCTCACTTGAATACCAAAGTGAGTAAGAACACAGCCTCAGACCTGCAGGCTGTGACTCTCGCTTCCGTGGGACTGTGGAGATGTTAGAACTCCTCTTAGCCTGTGCCTTTATCTAAAACATTTGTATGAGAGCGGTTACCTCAGAGGGTCAATGGGAAGGTAAGATGACTCACATCGGGTGCCTAACCCAGTGTCTTACACACGGTGAGCAGTAAATGTTAGGCTTTAGTATTATCTTTCCTTCTGACCCCTTAATACTCGACCTGCATATATCATATCCCTCTTTGCCGGCACTGTGAACCTTCCTGGGTACCATCTCAAAATGTGACCCTGGAGTCAGTTGCCCATACCAAGGTATTGGAGAGAATCATTGGAGGCACCACGATATCCCACTAAGTGTCCCTAACGCACAATTTCTCTTCACAGAACTTTCTTCACCTCTCTTCATTCTGAAGTGGACCCCACCTATCTCAATCCGTGGGCTTTTTTTTTTTTCTCTGTGCTCAGTGCGGCTTGAAGGCAATCCCAACAGGTTTTAGTCTTGCTCTATCAGGTATGATTTATTGTATATCTTTAGGGCCCGGGTTAAAATAGTCTAAATGTGATTAGCTATAAACAAAAGCAATACACGATAAAGAATGATACAGCCACTGTCTTGTCCTTCAGGGCATTAAGAGTGATCACATTTTCCTATTGCACTGGGGAAAAGCTCATTGTGCTGAAGGTATTAGGGCAATGTGATTAAATGTTACTGTGTATAATTTGATATTAGGTATTACCTGCATAATACCTATGTCTTCCTGCCTCTGAAGCTAAACCATTTGCAAACATTAGTGTTGCACTGTTGAATGCAAACCATTTTCCTTTGTGTCTCCTTGGCTATAGTGGAGTTAAAATGATAATAATAATCATAAAATGTGTTTTCTTTGCAACATAAATGATTAGCAATAAAGATGAATAATAACTTTTATTAAAAAATTAGAGTAAATAACAGATGGCTGTACCCTTGGATACCCCAATAGAAAGAGTCTGTGGTGTTCTAGCTTGAGCACTTTGGGAAATGTGTATGGTACTCACTTTCTGGTAACAGCATGCAGCATTGTTAAGCTTGATTAAACAAATTTAATTAGTGTTAGTCAATGCATTTTCATAAGTGGATAAAATATTTCCAGCTTAGGCATAACTGTTAATATTTAATTTATGAGATAAAAGTTAAAATGTAACCATAAAAAATTAAAATTGCAATAAACCACATTTAAGGGAACTGATTTTTGGGTAAGTTTCCTCAATTATTTTTTAACCCTACAATTTAAAGGAAATTGCCTTAGCGTTTTTCTGTTTCTTTGGTTTTGCTACTCTATAACAGCTGGTAGAAGTAAAAATGAGCCATGCATTCCCAGTTGAAGATACCCAATTTCTAAATGACCTGGACCACATTACTCTATAACCAGACTTTATAACAGTCTTCAAAACTGGGTTTTTTATTGTATAGAATTTACTTATTTAGGGTTCTTGAGACTAAAGACAGGAGAAAAATCTAAAATCAAGATCTTACCTTAGAAAATAAAATGACTTTAGGGGGGGCACCTGGGTGGCTCAGTTGGTTAAGCATCCAACTCTTGGTTTCAGCTCAGGTATTGATCTCAGGGTTGTGAGATCAAGCCCTGCGTCGGGCTCTGTGCTCAGTGTGAAGTCTACTTGAGATTTCTCTCCCTCTGCCTCCCTCTCTCTCCCTTTAACCCTCTGCTCCTCTCCCCACTTGCATGCTCTCTCTCTCTCTCAAATAAATACATAAAATCTTAAAAAAAAAAGAAAAGAAAATGACTTTACAAATGAAATTTTAATGATAAATTAATTAGCTAATTTAAAAATTCAGGAACTATTCAAACAAGATATTCTCAATGTTGGAGGAAATCGTATCCCAAACTAACTTGAGACTTTTCAAATCAAATTAATACTTTCAATGCTAGTCACTGATAATTAACTAGACCCTGGCAGGGTACAAGGCCTTCTGCTCCGCACAATTAGCATTCCTGAAAAATACTGCAGCCTGGTAAGTACCGGCCAAGATTTGAAGGAGTTTTGTAGAACTTGTATGTCGCAGTCAACCATGCTAGCAGAAAGGTTTGGGAAAACATTGTTTTATAACTTCGTTTAAAATTATTCTCTCTCTGATTCCTGTTTTCCCAGATTCTCTTTTTCTGTCTTTCTCTCTTCCAGATCAGCTACTCTGAAGTTTAAAGAAAGCTGGTTTAATAAAGTGTGTGTGTGTGTGTGTGTGTGTGTGTGTGTAGTTGGGGGCAGGCAGGAGGAGCATTTGAGCTTAGCTGCTTTATAGGAAAATAGGAGTATCAACCATTATCAACCTTATTGCCAAAAGAAAGTTATCAAGTCTCAACAGGATCTCTAAAAAATGGTAGCCCCATACATTGTTCCCAAGAGCATGCATGCCTTGCCACATAGGGAGACCTCTCCCCACTGGCGTAGAAGCTGAGACTATATACCTTACAGGTCATTGACTAAGGATATAGGGAAGAAGGGATTGTGAAAAAAGGAAAAAAGTTATAAAGCATCAGAGTGAGGAGATGAGTATAAAGTCAGAATGGGAGAAATACCCTCATTCAGAACACTCATTTCATTTATTCATTCAATCAATATTTGCTCATATGCCAGGCACTGTGTTAACTGCACAGGTTATAACATGAGGGAAACTCTTCATGGAAACCTTGGATGAAAAGCTTACCAGACGAAAGAGAAAGGAAAATCCCACAAAGTTCTTTCATTTTCTGGTTTCTGTCCACCTCTCTTGTCTTACCTCTCATCACTCCTGACTCAATACATTTGTCCCATTCATACTAAACTAATGGGAGCTTCCCCAAGTACATCATCATTCTTTCTTCACTTTATCACCTCCTCTAGGAAGCTCTTTGATTTCGCTTTTCTGGTTTGGTGCAAACCATTGGATCTTAGCCTCTTCCGTGGGTAAATACAAAAGACTACACATACATATGTCTATATATATGTATGTATTTCTTTTCTTCTCTAAATTTCTTTAAAAGCCATATGATATTTAAAAGTAAAAATTATGGGGCACCTGGGTGGTTCAGTCGGTTAAGCGGCTGCCTTCGGCTCAGGTCATGATCCCAGGCTCCTGGGATCGAGCCCCACATCGGGCTCCCTGCTCAGCAGAGAGCCTGCTTCTCCCTTTCCCTCTGTCTGCCGCTCTGCCTACTTGTGCTATCTCTCTGTCAAATAAATAAATTAAAAAAAAAAAAAGTAAAAATTATAACCTTGTATTGTTGGCATGAAACTATATCTATGTTATAGATATATATAATACTTCACTGCAAGTAATTTAATGCTTTTAGGATTCCATTTTAATTTGTCTATTACAATTTTGATTGTCTTTGTATTTTTTAGCAATTGTTCTAGTAACTGAAAAACACATACTTAACTTTTGACACTTTATTTAGCGTCCTATTTTGCCATTTCAATTGTAATATAGAAATCTTACCATTATACAGGTCCTATTATTCTCCCTTCTTTGTGTTATAGTTGTCATGTATATTGTATTCATATACTTTGAAAACCCCATCAGACAATATTATTCTTTTTGCTCTCAAATGCCAAATGTATTTTAAAGAACTCAAGAGAAGATTTCCCCACTATATTTAGTAATTTTGTTTCTCTTCGTTTGTTCTTGATGTTCCAAAATATTTATCAGTTTTTGTATTTTTCAGTCTAAATTTCCATTTGGTTCTTCTTTATATTGTGTATTTCCTTGTCAATTCTTTTATTTTTAACTTATTTCTTCAAGAATATTTGTAGTTACTCTTCCAAAATTTTATAATAGCTGCTTTAAAGTCTTTGTCAGGTAATTCTTATCTTGCCATTGACCTCTGTTAGTCATCTTTCCCCATGAAAGTTGAGATGTTTTTTGTGGTCTTTGCATGCAGAATGATTTTTTTTTTATTGTATTTTGGATGTTTTGAATATTCCCTTATGAAAATCTAAATCTTGTTTAAACCCTGTGGGAAATACCGTGTTTTTGTTTTAGCAGACACTTGACTTGGTTAGTTTCATTCCACAAGTTCCTCATGGCCTATAGTTCCAAAGTCAGTTCAATTATCAATGTCTGTGCAGTTAGGGCTGCCAGATGAAGTACAGACTGCCAAATATTGCATGAGATATACATATACTAAAAATATATATATTTTTTGTTTATCTGAAATTCAAATTCAACTGTATTTGTATTTGCTAAATCCAGCAACCCCATTTGTAGTACTATTGGCATTTGCCCTACATGTTAGCTACCCAGTGGTGCTCTGTATCTTATTTCTCAAATAAGACCACTGTATTTGAGAAATAACTGTATGTCTATACCTTTGTTCTCAAAGCCATTGGTGTGCTTATAATGATCAGGTTCCTACTAATGCAGGTCAAGGAGAAGCCCAGGGGTACATCTTCTCATGCTTCTCCTTTTCTGCTCATTCTCCAGTGGTTTCTGATTTCCTGTGGCTCCTCTTTTCCATCCCCTGACCAGAGACTTCTCACATCTATAATTGTACTACATCCTGTCCCACGTGGAGGGAGGCCACAGAAACAGGAAGGTAAAAAACCAACAGGCTTCAGCCATGTCCTCATGGAGCCACAGTTCTACCAAAAGGAGAGGAAGGTTGCTTCTCCTAGCATGCCCCTGCCCTCACTGCCCAAGAGCCTGGTCCCGGGGATTTGAGAACAGAGTAAAGGGAGAGGGGGGAAAATGGGCACTATGACCTGAATGTTTGTATCACCTCAAAATTCATATGTTGAAATCCTAACTTTAAAGACGAGGTATTAGAAGATTTCAAGAATGGTATAGGAACCTTGGAGAAGTGAGTAGGTCATGAGGGCAGAGCCTCATGAATGGGATCAGTGCCCTTATAAAAGAGACACCAGAGAGCTCCCTTACCTCTTCCTCCACTGAGGACACAGAGAGAAGTCAGCGGTCTGCAACCTGGAAGAGGGCCTTCACCAGACACCAAATCTGCTGGTGCTTTGATCTTGGACTTCCCAGCCTCCAGTACTGTGAGAAATAAATTTCTTCTGTTTATAAGCTGCCCAGTCTTTGGTATTTTTGTTATAGAAGCCCAAATGGACAAGACCTGGCAATTTCCCCCATCTCTTTCTGGAGCTTTAACATTTCCATTTTCTATTCCTCAAGCCAGAACTGGAGAATTTCTCCAAGATCCTTCTCTTTATGTCCCACAATGCTCATGTCAGGGTTTCAGACTGCTGCTGAGTTCAGGCTGGGAGATACTGGAGGGGAAAAATGGCAGACTCTCTGCCAGCTCAGTAGTACTTCAGAATCTGGTATTCTTTCCCGATTGACATGCTAATATTTACTTTTCAGAGTTCTGTTCAAGGAAAGCTACTCATCTTTTCCCTCAGGTTTTCATAGCTGCTTTCAGTGGAAGAAGAATTTTAACATATTTATTCCATCTTACCCAGAAACAGAACCTTCAGTGTTAAATCTTGGAAGATTATAATGAGTTAAAAATACAGATTATAATCCCTACAGAAAAACAGATAATGAAAATATACATAAGAACAAACCTGGAGAGGAATTAAAATAGTATACTAAAATAATTTTTTAACATAAAAGAATGCAAGAAAGGAGAAACAGAAGAAGCAAAAAAGAAAT
Organism: Halichoerus grypus; assembly: GCF_964656455.1. Lineage (NCBI taxonomy): Eukaryota > Metazoa > Chordata > Mammalia > Carnivora > Phocidae > Halichoerus > Halichoerus grypus. Next base: position 56,348,904 of record NC_135712.1, read on the forward strand.
GTCAAAATATAAATAGCAAGATAGCAGACCTCAACACAATCGTATCAATAGCTACATTAAAGAAAATAGGCTTCTACCTAAGTCACTTGACAGGACTAGAGATTAGCAAAGAACATCCTGCCGGCAGCTCCTTAAAATTTAATTCAGGATGTTGCTGAGAGAATGGAGGTCAAGAACAGCCTTAAGTATTCAAGATGGTTGTCTGTGGTAGAGAGAAGATGAGGCAGGGGACTGCCTGGAAGAGACCATGCCTAGGCTGGACATGGAAGTCATTCTTGGAAAAAATGGAACACTGATGACTTTAGCTACTTCTGGATCTCTTAGTCTTACTTCTCAAACATCATTTGGGCAATAGATCCTCCTTTAGATCAGACTCCTTTTAGATACTAAAAAATCACTGATATTAGCCAAAGCCTTTGGTAACTTGTTCCTAGTTTGAGTAAAGTATTTACACACAGTCAGGTGCCATGTTTTGATAGATGAAAGAGATAGATGATAGATGATAGATAGATAGATAGATGATAGATAGATAGATAACTATTTTTATACTCATCAAAAATCTGCATAGTAGCCATTACAGTCCATTTTATAGTTGAAGGGACACATGGTTTAACAGGGTAAATGATTGCCCAAAGTAATATAGCCATGAAGAAGTAGAGTTTGGATTTTGAATCCAGAATTTTCTTTAAATCAAATCCATGTTCTTTTAGTTAACCAATGCTTTCTTCTTGTTAGCAGACCTTGGCGGCTACAACAGATAAAGTGAAGACACTTTATTATTAGGAGTCTGTGCAGGACTAAAGCAAGACAAATTTAGACTCCAACAACCCAAAGAAGGATGAAAAAGAATGAAGGCCTTTTTAACTTACGACTCAATGTTCATAGCATATTTCCAGCTTCCAAAGAAAGGAAGAAATGCCTGGTTTATGATTGAAGGAGTAAACAAGTGAAGCAAATATCAACATTTCATGAACAACCAATCACTGAATACATGTCAACAACCACAAAGCCATTTATCTGGCAATTATGCAATTAAAATGGATCATTCTAAAAAAAGGCATTATAACTGCAGCAAGTATAATACTTGACATTTCTAACAAGTGCTAATAGTTAAAAGGTAAGGACCAATGTAAGTAAAACAATATTAAAATCAAAATCAAATTAAAATTCTAGAGATGCAGAGCATCTGGAGATGAACTTTTTGCAGGACTTTAAGTTAACAAATAGAATTCTAAATGTACTCAAATGTTTTTAAATCTCTTAACAAGAATTCTGTATTCCATTTTTTTAAGATATAGCTAATTAATTTTTAATTCAATCAAATAGAGAGTCATTTTCTTTTCTGTGCTGAACATGCAATAAAGACTTTCACCATTCAGTTTATTTGGAGGGAAGAGAGCCTGATAATACACATGCATTTAAATAGAAATGCATGAATGATCTGACCTATGCTCCTACATCATACATAAGTACTGGGGACTCCCCACTTTAGGGTTAGCATTCATGTATCTTTGGTATTCCTGTACTTATGAGCTGCAGTGATTCAGGGTGGGGTTAAGCCAGATCATGTTTACAGCAATAAAACTCTCTTTTTATTGAAGACCTAGTCATCCTTTATTTCCGTGGCAGTTAGTCAGTACCACCCCATGTGTTTGAGAATGGGATATTGTTACAAAATTACTCAGCAACAGTAGGCAGTGTAAACTCACTCTCAAGAATTGTTGGCACACAGTGGACATGGCCTCTAATGAAGGAATCTTGATGCCCAGCTTCTGAGGACATATGAAATAATCCATCTGCCCACTTTTTAAGATTCTAAGAAAAGAAAAACACTAACATTTTATGAAGCACTTAACATGCACCATGGTCCATGAAAGTATCTCATTTAAACCTTACGACTAAGCCCTTTTTGTAGAGATGAGGAAACTGAGACTCCATGCTGTTCAGATACTAGAACAAGAGATTTCCACCCCCTCTTTAAATGAGGAAACCGAAGGTCCCCTGGTTGTGGTATACTGTGTTTCTGTCTGCCTGTGAAACTAAATGTTGGCAGGTGTTAACACTCCAACACATGAACTATTCCACCCACAAGTAAAACGCATCGTACTAAGGTCCTGCAGAGATCAAAAGGGTGGAGAGAGGCCGGGGGTGGGGCGGGGGATACAGGGTGAGAGAGAGAAAGAAGGAGAAAAAGAGAGAGAGAGCAAAAGACAGAGAAAGAGAGAGAGACACACAGAGAGAGAGAGACAGAGAGAATAGGGAATTGACTCACATGATTATGGACGCTGACAAGTTCCAAGGTCTGTAGTCACAAGTTGGAGAGCTAATGTAGTTGCAGTCTGAAGGCCAGCAGCCTCTAGACCCAGAAAGAGACTATGTTTCAGTTCAAGTTTGAAGGTAGGAAAAAACTAATGTCTCAGCTCAAAGGCAGGCAGGCAGGCAAGTCCACAGGAGGAATTCCCTTTCTTTCAACCTTTTTGTTCTATTTAGGCCTTCAACGGATCGCATGAGGTCCACCCCCATAAGGGAGAAAATTCTGCTTTATTCAGTCTACTGATTCAAACGTTAATTGCATCCAGAAACACCCTCACAAACATACCTAGGAAAAATATTTGCCCAAATATCTGGGTTCTCTGTAATCTAGTCAAGTTGACACATAAAATTGAAAAATTAGAATCACACACATGCTAGAGGTGTGGGACCATTAACTTTACATTGTATCCTTTCAGGCTGTGAAAAAAATCCAAACTGTGGATTTTACTAATAATATGAACAACTGTACAAAAGTATTATGGGTTTTATTGCAACCTGTCTCAACACCAACATAGAGATTGTCTTAAATGTGACGGTTACCATAACTTTCAGTGGTGTCTACCGGCAGTGGCCGGTTTGGTATTTAAGGAGCTTAAAATCTATCCTGCTGGAATGCACAAGGATGTTTACAATATATATGGGGATTCCAGCTTTATTTGTAATAATGAAAATTAAAATAAAGTAATGAATTAAATAAATCAGTGCAGCTATATCATGGGGATACTATTTGGTCAATAAATTAATTCAATCCATGTTTATTGGCATGTAAAATGTTCCTAATGAATTGTATGATTTTATTTTTATACATATTTTTAGACATGCATATGCACAGGTAAAAATCTAGAGGTTTGCAAACTCGATGGTTTTCCCCGGGGAGTAGGAAGAAGTGTGCTGTCATTGTGAGAAGAGACAGTTCCTGCCATGTGGCTAGGAACTGAGGGTGACCTCTGGAAGACGAGAGTGGCCCATTGAGGACAATCAGCAAGAAAATGGGAACATCATTCTTACAACCACAAGGAATTGTATTCAGCTAATAACCTGAAAAGATTTGAGAGGACTCTGAGCTCCAGATGAGAATGCAGTCAGGCTGACACCTTGACTTCTGCCTGGCACAGAAGGACCTTGAGCAGAGCCCCCAGCTGTCCTGTACCTGGACTTCTAACCTACATATCTGTGAAGTATTAAATGTTTTTAGCTGCTAAGTTTGTAATAACTTGTTACACAGCAATAGAAGACAAATACAATCACTTAGCATAATACAGAAACCTTTGTGCATTCTCAATAAAAAAAAAAAAAACCCTATAATATAATAAATAGTGGGAAAGATAGATTTTCAAAATAATCACTTGATTTACTATGTGGAATCATGTTATTAAAATACATTCCTGAGCAGAGCTTTAATTCACATATCAACCAAAAGGAAGGAAGGAAGGAAAGAAGAGAAGAGAAGAGAAGAAGAGAAAAAAAGAAAAGAAAAGTAAAGTAAAGAAAAGAGAAAAGCCTTAAAGCTGCACAGGTTTCAAATTATTTTCAGTTTTAAAAATATGTATGAATATCTTCATTAAGTGACATGCAGGACCAAATAATAGGTTTGATTAAGAATTGGTAAATCATGATGAAATAAACTAAAAACTTTCAATGTTTCTAAAACATTGACTTTTATTTCAAAACATCTCAAATTATCAAAATAAACCACGGAATAGAGCCTGACAATTCTCCACAACTGGAGAATTGATTTTCTTCCCAACCTGTGACCTGACCTCACCTATTGACCTCATCTTACTGACTGTCTACTTACTGTTTTCTTCCCTTTTTATGTCTTTGTTCAAGACACTCCCTCAGCCTGCCTCTCAGGTGGAAGTCTTACCAGCGAAGCAAGACACGGCTCAATTCCATTGTGAAGTCTGCCTTCTTACTTACTCCTTGCCAATGGAACTGTTCTTGCCCTCCCCACATTCAAATGACTTGTTGATTCTATTACGATAGAACATACTGTCACCTGCTTTGTTTTAGATTTGTATTTGCACTGATGTTACCATCACTACTAGGCTCTGGGTTCCAAAATGTCAAGGACTGTCCTCTTCCTGATCCACAGTGCCTGGGAAAGGGCTATATACACTTAGTTTATGGTCAAAAAGTGATTACTGAGTTTTTTACAATTTCCGTCATACCAGTATATAAGAACAAGACACACACCATAATGTACATAATTTTAATTTAGGAAAGGCTGAGTCAAAATAAAAGTCTGAAGAGAAACAGAGGGAGAAATCTAGGTTCTTAAAAATGAGGTTGAATGATTTTGCTCAGAGATTGAACAGATCATAACAATTGCTAAGTGAAGTTGGGAGCACAATAAAAAAGATTCAGGACAGGAGGAAGGTCATATCTAAGACCTAGAAATAAAGCACAATATATATAATATTCATTATAACTCTACAGTTTCTGCTGTAACATTTTACATTATTCAAGTCCTTTTATCGCTGCTTATGACAATATTTGCCTCCCTTATGAATTCATTTTCAATACAGTCTTGTACTGTGGTTGAATTGGAAAGATATTCTAATTTGAGATTATCAGAATTGGACAGAGGACTATATTGACTGAATAACAGGAAGTTTTATGCATATGAAATTCCAAATGCCTCAAACATAACTAAAATCACTGCAAGCCCAAGGGAAATATAAAATATTATGTACTAGTAACAGTTTACGATCTCTAGTTCACATGCAATTATTTTACACTTTCTGAAAATAATATTGATGTACTTGTGTAAAATACAAATAATATAAAATGCTGGTTAAGACATTCCATTCATTCAGTTAAATATCTATTGAGTACACAGCATATACAAGATTTAGTACTATATTCTAAAAAGGATACAAATATAAGGATATAAATACAAGGAGGAAAGATAGGGGAAAAGAAACAGAGAATTAACTAAATTTGTTTAGTGCTCTATCTACGCTAGGCCCTGCCTTGGAATAGTAACAGTAATAACTAATACCTACTGAGTGCTTATTATGTCTAGATGTAATTGTGAGTGTTCATATGGATTGCATCATTTAATCTTTAGAACAAATCTATGAGTTTAGTATTATTATTTTTTCCATTTTTCAGATGAGGAAACTGATGCATAGCAACTAAGTAACTTGCTAACTGTTGCAAAGCTAGGAATTTCAAAGGTGAAACTTGAATTTAACAGCCAAATACTTTGTACTTAGTGTCTACATTATGTACTTCTTGGTGGGTCCCATCATGCGCATTCTACAGAGCAGGAATTGGAGGTTCAGAGGGTTAAGGGGGTTTCCCAACCCCTGATCAATGATAGCATTCACACTCAGATCTGTCTGATTCCAGATCCTTTGCCAACTCTTCTATATCACCTCCCAAACTACATGAGATAAAATATTAATGAAATCTATTCAAACTATATTCCATTATTTCTATTATTTAAATCTAACTGCATTTCTTCCTGACTGTGTGACATTAGGTGAGTCAGTTAATTCCTTTCTGCTTTAGTTCCCTCATCTATAAAATGAGTATAACAATACTTCATGCCAACAATAATTGGGGGAGGAGGAGTTGAATATGACAGGTAATGCAATTGAATAGTACCTAACAGAAACCTATTATCATTGTTATTATTATCATTATTACTACTAATAATATTATTTGTAAATCACTATACTTAAGGAGATAAGGACCATATATGACTACTACTACTATAGATTGAGTGCTGAGCTAAGTAAGCATTGTTTCAGCATTATCTCACCCTAACAACCTCATTTTACAAAGGATAAAATGGACGTTTCGGAAAGTTAAGGAAGTCACCTGAGATCACACAGCCAGTGAGTGGTAGACCAGATACCGAACCTGGGTTTATTGACTCCCGAGACCACAGGGTAGCATGTGATCAGTGTCAAAACAAAGGTGTAACCAAGCACTGAAAATGTTCAGAGAATGCAGAACACTTCTTGCTTAGATGACCAAGAAGGATTTCCCTGGGTGGGTTGACTTTGGAGCTAAGCTGTGAAGGTAGCCAGAACTTCAACAGGTGAGAAGTGCACCTTTTGAAGGATGAAACAAGCTTACCTGGAACAGTAGGAACAAAAGTCGGGAGATAGGGTATAATCCATTTGACATGTAGGGAAGAAGCAGAAGAAAGAGCTGGCAAGGTGAGTTGATGTAAACCCCATGGACATAGGGCCTGTGTTTCTAGAACCGTGCTGTTTAATCAGCAGCTATGAGACACAAGTGGCTCCTGAAATGTGGCTAGAAAGACGAAGCAACTGAATTTTAAATCTTATTTCATTTCAATTAATGAAAATTTAAATCTAAAGACTGATACTCAATTCAGTTATGGAAGAATTTTAAGTATGTTTAGAGAAACTTAGATGTGTGGGTCTACTTTTCCAACTGTATATCTTATGAAATCTAAATACCAGTTTAGGGTTTTCAATGAAAATTTACTATCTGAATGAAGATGTGATGTAAGTATAAAATACATACTGGATTCCTGAAATGTATTTAAAAAGAAGGTAAAATATCTTATTAACAATTTTAATATTAATTACATTTTGACATTGTATATATGTTGGATTAAAGCAATGTATTATTTAAATTAAGTCTACCTATTTATTTTTACTTTTTTTAATGCTGCTAGTAAAGAATTTTAAATTATGTATTGACTCATTACATTTCTGTTGGAAATGTTCTAGTCTGTTCCTGGCACACAGTAGGCACTTAATAAAATACTTGCTAACCAACTGCAATAGGAACCAGACTGTAACCTCAAAGTCACGCTGAAAATTTTGTATTTTATTCAACAGATAAGAGAACCACTGAAACTTCTCAGTTGGGGAAGTGATATACTCAGAGTACTATTTTCAGAGGCTCCATCTGGAAGAGTAATTAAAACAGAGAAGAAACTAAAGTTAGGTTAGAAGTATATTGCCATAATAAAGTAGAACCCGAAGCCCCTCAAATCCTTCCAAAGCAGCTCAGCTCAGTGGCATGACATTGTGTAAATGTTCAGTGTTTCTCATGAGAAAACTCAACGCTTGCAAGTTAAAGGCAATTCCTTCTTGAGTCAAATCTTACCCCTCGATGCACACAAGTTCATCATTGTTACTTTTAAAGAGGATCAAACTCAGAATCAGTGTAGTTATCTCTGTAGAGAGTCATGTGGGAAGGAACTCTATTATAGTAACAGTCCACCAAATACAGCTTCATAACATAATTTTGAAATAAGCACAGATGGAACTATAGATATGAAAAAGCCTGAATATCACTGTATTCTCCATCCAGTGACCAGAGTTGTCTTTTGATCACATGTCTGTGTCATTCCATGTTGGAAAACTTTAACAATATAGCATTACTTAAAGGATGAAACCCAAACTCAATCAGCCATCCCTAACTAATCCCATTTAGCCTTAAGTGCCCTCCAATAAACACTGATTCACTCAGGCCTCTGTCAGCGAGTGACAGGCTCCAACCCAAACTAGTCAGGTAATTTGTTGGTCCAACAATAGGTAAATATCAATAGAAAGATAGACTCATTAATATATGGGTGAACAGCTATCTCCATCCTGTTGCTCCCTGGTGCTGGTCTCATTCATTCCTGCTGCAGACAGACTTGCTTTATGAGGCAGAATGAAAGTCCACCAACAACACTACCTCACTTTCTTTTAACCTCTTGACCAAAAATAGGAAGCACCTGCCCCTCCCCGCCCTAAATAAACAAATGAATGCTACCACATGGAGAGTGTGTACCATGTTCCAGCCACCGTGCTACATGTTTTATATATATTCAGTGAGTGGATCCTCACAAAAACCCTATCTCTTTAGCAGCATTTCTTCAGTCCCCACAGGCAGAATAAATCACTATCTCCTCTGTGTTCCTTTGGTGTCCCAGGCAGCCCAACATCAGCAGGGCCGACAGAAGTTCTCTGTGGAAGCCTTGTCACTCCTGCTCCTTTCAAAGGAGTCTGTGGTAGCAAGACTCAGTCAAGTAAGATTAAAATGGATCTCCCACACATTTTTTTCATTTATTCATACTTGTTTCTTTTGATCATTTTAGGATCTTGAGATGATTACTGTTCGCCTCCACTTGTGGGTTTTTCTTTGATATTCAGCATTGGTGATGGCTTTCCTCTCAACCCTCCTCTTGGCCTACCAGTGTTTTCTATACTTAACTCATTTCTTTAGTGAGGACCCCTGGCATAGTTTTAACGAACTTGTCTCTGACATACCAGGCTCTGGGCCTATCCCCATTATGGTGCTCATTTCATTGATTTCCAGGTCTGTGTTTTGACATCTGTCGCTCCCATGAGACTTTGAGCTCCTTAGAGTGGGAATTATGACCTAAATCTCCGTGTTATCCCTGATGTTGAAAGGAGTTCCTGCCACAGTGGGGACTGAGTGGATCTATTTCCTGAGATGAAGAAACAGAGAGAAAGAGGAAAGGAGAAAGAAAGGGAAAGAGGGATGAAAGAAGGAGGGAGAAAAAGAGAAAAAAGAACATTGAGATTATTCTGATGTCTGCATTTTTTTCCCTTGGGAAAAGGTAAATAGGAAATAAGTCTGCTCAACTCAGACTTCAGTCAAATAACCTCCTCTTAAATTTATAATAGTAAAAATCAAATAAATTAATGAAACGAGAGGAAATTGGCCAGGAAAGAAAATCCTCCAAAACGAACTTTTCCCTTAAGACATTGGGCACATTTGCCTCTAACTCATATGACAATTTGAAGCTAGTGTGGTAATGCAAGGCAATTGGGTTGATTGAAGTAAATCTCCTTATCAGGCCCAGAAAAGTAGTCTAGAATAGAGGACTGCTCATCTGATCATTTTGTCCTAACCTAAATCTAGCCTTCAAAGAGAAGAGGGCTGACATTACACAGTGTTCAAAATTGGCATTGACCTTGGCAAGTCACTGATTCTGTTGCCCAGTTTCTTCTTTTGCTCTGCCCTGGACAGAGTGGTGTGGTTAAAAGTAGCTGATGGCTGTACCTCTGACCAAGAGAGCTCACTGATTCACATGTGTATATTCCTTGACACGTGTTTCAAGAGAGACTGATTCTGACTCTACAGGACAAGTACTGTGAGAGGTAATTTCCTACGAGTAATATCTGTATCTTTTTCTAAAATGAAGTTAATGCAAGTAGTTAACACATAAGAGATGATTTGGGTTCAAATCCTGGATTCTCCATTTCACTGACTATTTGACCTTGGGCAAGCTATTCTAATCAATCTATGCCTCAGTTTCCTCAATTATACACAGAGATAATAGCCCTTACCTCATATGGCTGTGAGGATTAAATGAGCTGTTTGTTTTTATTTTAAGTACTGTGCCTAACACACAGAAGGCACTATGTGTTTGTTAAAGAAATAAAATAAATTCAGCAGATAAATAAAAGGTATATAAATACCTTTGAAATATTACCTAAAGTTACTGAGTAAAGACAAATCCAAACAACAACAACAACAAATACATCTTACAATCTATCAGGTATATGTGAAGTAACAGGGAATAAATTTCAGGCTTCTTGAAAAATTTAAATAATGTGGACACAAGAATTTTATGGTTTTTGGTTTGTTTGTTTTGTTTTTAGTCAATAGATTAGTGCATTATGAAGTATTCCATTGGCTAAAGTTCAAAAACCCTCATGATTCTTGGTATAGCCAGAGTTTCTTCCCTGAAGTTAAGTTTAATGTTTCCAACAACCCATGAAATATTGCTTAAAACCTTTTAAGTAAACCGTTAATTGTATTCAAAGCATTCTAGGAGGGCAGTTCCATATACTATCAGAGAGAAGAAAAATTAGAAGTTCTATAAATTCTACAAAAGTGTGAACGTGCCCAGAGATCAGTAAGTGCTATGTCCCCTAAACTCTATCATTTTCTTCTCAGGCCATATCTTCATCAGATCTCATCTCTATCTAAGAACAAAAGATTATAGCCCTCGGTTTTTATTTTTTATTATTTATATATTTATTTTTATTTTATTATGTTATGTTAATCACCATACATTACATCATTAGTTTTTGATGTAGTGTTCCATGATTCATTGTTTCCAGATAACACCCAGTGCTCCGTTTAATATGTGCCCTCTTTAATACCCATCACCAGGCTAACCCATCCTCCCACCCCCCTCCCCTCTAGAACCCTCAGTTTGTTTCTCAGAGTCTATAGTCTCTCATGGTTCATCTCCCCCTCCAATTTCCCCCCCTTCATTTTTCCCTTCCTACTATCTTCTTCTTTTTTTTTTAACATATAATGTATTATTTGTTTCAGAGGTACAGGTTTGTGATTCAACAGTCTTACACAATTCACAGAGCTCACCATAGCACATACCCTCCCCAATGTCTATCATCCAGCCACCCCATCCCTCCCACCCCACCACTCCAGCAACCCTCAGTTTGTTTCCTGAAATTAAGAATTCCTCATATCAGTGAGGTCATATGATACATGTCTTTCTCCAATTGACTTATTTCGCTCAGCATAATACCCTCCAGTTCCATCCATGTCATTGCAAATGGCAAGATTTTATTCATTTTGATGGCTGCATAATATTCTGTTGTGTATATATATATACCACATCTTCTTTATCCATTCATCTGTTGATGGAATGGACATCTTGGCTCTTTCCATAGTTTTAGCCCTTGGTTTTTAAAGAATAAATAAACCTAATAGAGAAATTTTGATGACTGTGCCTCTCAATGACCTTATTGGTTGGTTGTTTGCATGTTGCTTATTTTTAAAATAGTGAATGAGGCCCAAATTTCAAAGTAAATTATGAATCAAATCAATGCTAAAAGAAAAGAAAGGCCCAGCAACAGGACTCCATGTCTATCTGCTTTAAGCAAAGTATCATCGTCAACTCTCAGCTGTTTCCCATGTTGATTAGACCTTTGGAGAAGTCCTCCAAAGTTCAGAGATTTTTCCTCTTCTCTGTGTTTTTGGGAATATATTTGAAAAAATCAAATACTACTAAAAAATCATCACATGATTAGCAAGGCCAAAAACATTAGGTTGGAAAAGAAGGTCCATGTTATTGTAAAATGAATAAAAAATATTTTTCCAACTGTACTGTCACAACAGCATAGAGTAAAGAGAGTGAAATGTTTTTCATTGTTAAATGCTCAAATTATCACAAGGCAGTCATCTCTTAACCCTATTCTTCCACCAGTACTCTCCCTTCCCCCGGACAGGAATCAACGGCCAGTCTACTTCATGTTGTTGTCACATAGGCTATCCCTGGGCTTAACTGTTCAAGAGGAGAATTGTACAGCCAAGGGAAGATGAAGCAAACTTTATAAAAGAAAGGATGTTGAATGAAAATCCTAAGCATACCTAAAGCCTAAACTCACTGACTTGGTCACAAAATGAGCTTAAGGGAAAAGGGGAATTTATTGGAAACATACAGGGTTATCTCCTGAAATCCAAGGTCAAAATATGCAGCTGGGCCTTTGAGAGAGTAGGACCAAGAACAGGAAAGTCAGAAGGAGCCAACACAGCTGTTATTCCCAACATGTTTGTTTTCTTAGGGAAACAAGATCTAGCATCTCCCTTTCTCTCTACAGATTGGCTTCATTCTTCAATCTTGATGTGGACCTGCTTCCTAACTCTGCTTACAAATTAACCACCTGACTAATGTCATCATAAATTCCTGGGGAGAGAATCTGATTAGAGGAGACAAGCTTCCAGATTGGTTCTGGTGGTCCAGTGAGGGTTGGCCATTGGGTTATGATAGTAGTGCATGATGAGCGTCATGGCAATAGTTACATTAAGAGTTGGCAAAGTTTTTTTTCTGTGAAGGGCCATATAGTAAATATTTTACACTTTGGGAACCAAGTGTTCTCTGTCAAAACGACTCACCTCTGATGTTATAGCATGAAAGCAGCCACAGGCAATGCATAAATGAAGAGGTATGGCTGTGTTCCAATAAAACTTCATTTACAAAAATAAGTTTTGAGCCAGATATCTTTCACAGGCTATAATTTGCTAACTCCTGGTCAGTCTGCAGCTATAGAGTAAGCAGGAGAGGTTTTTAAGAAGGGGCTGGGGCAGGTTGGAAAGGGTAATCATCCCTAATATACACACCAAGCACTGAGCATTGGAAGCAGAGTCCTATAATAGATGGGGGAACCTGAAGCCTGGCTGCAACTGTCAACCACTAAGTTATAAAGCATCAGCCTTATATTCAGAAAAGGGCTTTCATTCTAGCAATAAAGTCCCCACCCTGAGAACATGCCTGTATCCCCTCAGAATAGTTAGGGAAGAGATGATTCAGAAGGAAAGTGGCCATTTCAGCAGATTGGACCTGGAATAGAGAAAAACCATACTATTTTAGAAGGAGAAGGTTTTCAGAAATGTATGCCCAACAAACTTGTATCTAGCTACAGTATATCTAGCTATGCTGGAGGTTATATATTATAGGGAAAGTGGTAGATAAGTTCACAAGGTAAAGTTGGAAAACAATGCAGTACCAATTTTAAAGTCCTATTTTGAGCTAAGGAGGAAAACATGATATAAATATTACATGAAGTAGTATGCTGAAATGATATTCTGTCCATTTCTGCAAACCAGAAACTCAGTGTCTAATAGCACTGAAACCAGGTGTGATAAGTATGAAAGGGAGACAGGTACCCCCACTGGAGCAGCCACCCCAACTGCACTGGAAAAGCTAAAGGCAAGAAATAAGAGACGTGTGTTCAATACTTTCCCTAAGCAACTAGTGTGACCCAAGGGGTTCTGCAGGAATGGAATCCTTTCTTTAGCACTTTGCGGCCCAGATATGGTCAGAAAGACCCAGCTCGGCAATCACTGGAAAAGGACAATCAGAGATGGATTTCAGTGACCTCTCTTGGCATCAGCTTTTCTTTGTGTCCCCAATGGCTTCGATCAGTTCTCTGGTTTAAAGTTAGTTCCTTGGTGGACTACTCTTCTCCTCTCCACCATATTGGTAGGCTGGAAAAGAGGGTGGTAGCAACTACTGAAGCAGGTGGATATTACAAGTATTTTTAGAATATTAAGTACTTCATATCAAAAATCACAAATTAAAAACAAATGGCTTCCAAATATAGTTCCACAATCTGGAGACAAAAACAACATAATGGCTAAAAGCAAGCCTGGGTTTTGTGTCTGAGTGACTTACCCTCTCTCAGCCTCATTTTTCTCATCTGAGAAATGGGAATAAGAGTAATTACTACCTCATAGAAATGTTGTGCCTCTTAAATGAGATAAAATACATAAAGAGCTGAGCTGAGCAAATTTGTACTTATCATAAGTGTTATTATTATTACATTATCATTCACAACTGGGTAGCTAGAGAGGAGTGAAAGAGATATAAAACTATCACTGAGATGTATGTGAGACAATCAGGACTCAGAAATGTTGAAGGGCATTTTATTACTTCTTGAGCTGGTGCTTACAATACTCCAGAGTCTTGGCTACTTTGGCCAGAAGGAAAATGGTGATAACTAGTTTCATTTATCATTGCCTTAAATGTTCTCCTTTATGTGGTAAGTTTCATTTTACCATGCCAGGGGATTCCTCTGGAGCTAAAGAACATTCGATCACTCCTTCATTATTCAGCAAATACACCCTCTATGGGGGCGTTCCATGCCACGCACTTGAGATGTATAACCATGGCAGAAATTCTGGCCTTGTCCTCCTCAGGGATTGCTGTCTAATGTATAGGTATGTCCTGTTTGCAGAGTACCTTGGAGCTCAGCTGTTTACTGGGAAAAGATGTTTACTTTTTCCCAGGAAAGATGAGAAGATGTTTACTTACTCAGTTGTTTACTGCAAAGATGCTGAGTGGGTATGTATATTTCAGACCATAAATTCAGGAGGGACCAAAAGGCGGTAACATTATTTTTCTACATATGAAATTAGCTTCTGTCTTGAGACCTCACTCTGTTAGGTAGTAAAAGGTAATCTTGGTTAGTTTGGAGTGAAGTCCCCATCATCTCGTGGTTCCTCCTTTACTCTCTTCCATGGAGTTTCATCTCTTCCCTGGACTTCGTAGCATTAAGCTCTCTGGGCAGGCGAGTTGTCTGGCCCCTGGGAGTCATCTCTCCACTCTGGAATTCTCTGGAAGATTTATCATCACATTGTCTCCTCTGCCATTGCTATGCCCTTACACCAGTAGCTGCAGGATCACCCACTTTTCCATCCGATAGACACCTGCACAGTCATCCTTCCCTCGAAACCTCATCAAGTCGACCATTTTGCCCCCTCAGCTACTGTTTGCACCCTTCCCAGATTTACAAGAAATATTGCCTACCCATTCCTAGGCTTTCTCAGGACCTCTCTTGGGGCTACACTTCTGGAGTCCTATGCTCAGCTTCAAGACATCTGAGGAAGACAAGCGGGGAGACAGAGCCAGCTCTAGAGTGCAGTTGAGTTGCTCTGGGTAGCCACAGTTTCAATGCCTATGAGAAGGTGAGGAGAGTGTGTCTGTCGTAGCAAGGGCACGTCTAAAATTCAAAAAAAGGGAAATGGCCAGAATAAAAAATGCATAACATATTGCAGAAAGAGAAAAGAGGTTTAGGAGGCAAATCCTCCAGACATTCTTTGAAGCAGATGCCGGTAAGGAAGAGACTTCACCTGAGCCTGCCAGGCGAAGGCAGCTGTGGGGCACCTGAGCCCTTTCAGACAGCCTCATTGGCTGAGTTCCGCGTTCACGGATGGCTCCTTCGCTTCGCTCAGATTCACAACCTGGACCTTTGGCTCATAGGATTACACAGTCCCAAGAAAATTTTCTCATGTTTCCTGAGCCCCAAAGACTCATTTCTACAAGAATTTCAATTTCTTTATTAATTTTCTATGAGAGATATATTGCAAAACGATGCTTTCTCTTCCCACTGGGAAAAACTACTTGAGAAAGCAAAATAAATTTCCAAAGCTATTAGTGAATACAAAACTAAAACACAGGAAATTACATGGCTTTAAGGAATTTTTCATCAGCCTATAACATTCTGATGAATTATCTCTCTCTGCCAAGATATATCTGCCAAGAGAACAGTAATAGTTGTGATAGACCCCGAAGGTCCCTTCCATGAAAGCCCTCCCCCGACTCCTACTTGCCAATATTGGATACAGAACCTATGTCTTTTTAAAGCACATCTCTTTCCCTCTGTTTCATATACACTTCAAGAAATAATACAGATATTTTTAATTGCACTTATTTTTAATGCATTATATTTGGAACATGTCAAACATATACACATCAATAATTAGAGTAGACCTCTCCACACTTAGTTTTGTTGTGCTTTATGACTCCATACGTGCTCTTTTGGATGCATTATATTCTTGGGACCAGTTCTATTTTTCCAAAATACAACCATCAAGTGTGGGCAGAGGAAATAGGATGATTTTGGGGGTGGGGGTGGGGTGGGATTTTCATCTAGCTACTCTAGCTTGATGGGTCACCTCTTCCATTCTGCAGATTATTCTGTTTAAAAACCAAAGCTGGTCACCAGGGATTTGAATGTATTCTCTCCGGGATGGTTCCAAATAGACCTTGGCTAATCCTTATTTTCAGCCCAGACTGAGGGAGTCATTTTTTTCATAAGAATTAAGATAACATCTAAATGTTGGAAAACCAAGAGGCTCAGTCCTGGGTCCTTTTCTCACTTTTCTTCGCTTTTTAAGCTCTCTACATAGGTAGTCCCATCACAGTAAATACGATCTATATGCTGATGGATTACAATTATATTGCACTATGTCCACCCTCTCCAATAAAATCAGACTTCTGTATCCAACTCTCCCATTTTCATTTGATTGCTGCCCTGCAATTTAACTTCTCATTTCCAAATCAGAAAACTTGGTCCACAAATACTCTGCTTACTAAAGCTGTACTTATTCTGATATTCTCCATGTCAATAAATGATACCTCCATCCATCCATTTTACCTAAAGCCCAGATAACATCCATAAACAATTCCTGTCAATTATATTTCCAAAATATAGTTTCCTCCATAGTTACTACCTTTCTCTATGACACCATCTATCACCTGGACTTCTATTATAGCCTCTTCTTACTTTATAGTCTATTTTCCACTCATTCACCAGAATGATATTTTTTTAAAAAAGATTTTATTTATTTAATTGAGAGAGAGAGAGCTCAAGCAGGGAGAGGGGAGAAGTGGAGTGGCAGAGGGATAGGCAGACTCTCTGCTGGGTGGGGAGCCAGACACGGGGTTTGATCCCAGGACCCCTAGACCATGACCTGAGCCAAAGTCAGACACTTAACCGAATGAGCCACCCAGGCACCCCACTGATTTTCTTTAAATTTAAAACATATGTCATTACTAAAATCCTCCAGTTGCTTCCCTTTGTCCCTAAAATAAAATCATAATCTCATACCACAACTTAAGCTTTACTTGACCTGGCCTCCGCCTATCTCTCTGACAGAACTTCCTTTAACACTTCTATTCTTGGCTACAATAAGCTTGTTCCTGCCTCAGGATATTGATACGTTCAGATTCCTTTACTGAGAATGTCCTCCCTATGTGGTTTGTATGTTTGGTTTTTCTGTTTTCTTTGGTTTTTAATGGCTGCTTTCATCTCATCATTTTGGTCTCAGTAAACTTGTCACCTTCCCAGAGATCCCTTTCTTTTTCACCTTTCTAAGGTAGGTTCAATGACAACCTTCGTCCTACCTTACCCCCACTGACTCTATAATAATATCCATCTAGGTGTTTTTTTTTTTTTCACATAATATGCTACTCTCTAACCTATTTAATTGTTTATTGTCTGTCACTCCCAATCTCCACTGAGCTCCATAAAGCAAGAAACTTGTCTCTTGCTAAATCCCTCTTAAGGGTGACATGTTAGTGCCAGTTTGTCTGGAAGTTCCCCAGTTTTAGTACCAAAAGTCATATGTTTTAGGAACTGCCTCAGACCCCAGTAGACTGGAAATGTTGTTCATCCTATGACTGAGTATATGTACTTAATAAATGTTTCCAAAATAAATGCACTTAGTGACAATCTCAGTAAAAATAATTTTTGAATACTGAGCACAATAATTTCCTATAATGGGGAAAAAAAACTATATAACTTTAAGAAAGTTCCATGTTGCTCTAAATATTAAATAAATTTAAAAATAGTTTGCAAAGATAAAATTTAAACTGGTTGTCTACAGTTTCACTGGGAAATGTGGAAATTGCAATAAGTATGGAACAAAATATTCAAAGTTAAAGTATGATATTGGGATCAAGAAAAGCTAATGAAAAAAAAAAGCATCAAAATGTTTATATTGGAATCTTTAACTAGACTTGCATTTCCTAAAATGTAGTTTGATGAAATGGTCCTATTATATGCAAGAAGGGGGAAAAAGTTGGGAATGCAAAAGATACAATATCTCCTTGGACGTTCACAACACATGTATTTGAGGGCTCAGAGAAGTCAGAGAGAAAAGACTCCTTCTTAACACTGATTAACCCAGAGTTTTACATATTTGACTATGGAATACTTTTTAAAATTTGTAACCTTTTAATAAATTATAACATTTAGGAATATGTGTTGGGAAATGTGGCCATAAACCACGGTACTCTAACCATTAACTGCGATCCACCATGAAATTTCAAAGCCTAATGTGCTAGATATCCAAGCTCAGTCCTAATCTGTCTTTTCATGGTCTGCAGAGATTTGCAGCAGGCAAAGGAGTGCTAATGATAGTACCGTTCCTTTAGAATAGCCTTGTCAGCGCTTCCAGCCCCATGATCTGAGGTCCGAAGGGAAATTAAGGCAGCTCTTCATGAAAAGTTGGCAAAATGGAACACTCGCCATCTGGAATTGATGAAAAAGGAAATGAATGCCATGGAACCTATAAGCAATTAGATTATGAAGAGGCAGATGTTTGGCTAAAGCTCTACCAAAAGGAGTTAAAAGTCAGTCTGTGAGGTAGAAAAGAAGAATGAGAATATAGAGTTTACTGCTCAGTAATTAGGTTCAAAACCATAGCGATGTGTTAGGTTATTTTATTATTTATTAATAAAATTATTGAGCCACATGTTATATTAACTGAGCAACATCAAAGATTTGTGGAGGGTCACCAAAAAAGGGTCATTTGGAAGAACTTAGTATTCAACAAAAAAAAAAAAAAAAAAGAAGAAGAAGAAGAAGGAGAAGCAAATCAAGATATAAGTAATCTAAAAAAAATCTAAAAAACATTTAAAAAACATTTAAGTAATCTGAGGGCAACAGTTTTAGGTGGCATTTAGCAGATTAAGCTTTGATTAGTAGAATACACTTACTTCAGAAATGTCAGTTGAAACAAGGCACAGTTTAAAGAATTATACCTTGGGATGAAATAACATATAAAACATACAAGGAAAGTTTGTGCTGAGTGTAAACACCTCCTATTTCCAAAGGAAATACAAAAAACATTTTTTTTGTCATAAAACTGGAGGATGAAGAATAAATAGTGGTAAACAAAGTGATTCAGGAAGTGGATTGATATTGCCAGGGAGAGCTAAGAGCTTTAAAATTCAGAACGAATAAGAGACTGTTATAAATATTTTAAGGGGAAAAGAAAAAAAAAAGAGTACATGTGCGCTTTTCAATAAATGAGGACTATTAAATCCATGATGGGTAAAATGTTGAGCCATTGAATTCATTTCATTGTCTGTTCGGTAAAAAAAGCAAAAGAGGCCTTCAGGAGAGGTAAGGTGCAAATGAGAATGATATAGTCCCTTTGGGAAGATGAGGAGAACATACTCAATTAGGAGAGAAAGGTGATGGCCAGGAAGGGGGCTTGTGGGGTGTGCTTAGTACAAATTTCATTTATTTTGCCCTCTGAAAACTCTTTTGATTGTTGAAACTGATTCACAGTTGTCCCATTCCCTACAAACTATGTGGAGGACAGGGGGTTTGCTAAGCAAATCACTAGTGTAAATGCAATTTAAAAAATATTGTTTAAACAAATCTGGCAGGTAGTTTGCTTGGCAACCCTTGGTTAGCCATTAATCGGTGTTACTAATTAACCTACTCCTTCTGCCATCTGCTCTTTCTTCTTCACAGTCTCTCCCTAAGAGAGTGCATCTATTCTTGTGACTTTCACTATCACCTCTTTGCTGATGACACGCAAACTCACGTAGCCATCTCTCTATTCTTTCCAAGTGCTAGCCTCAGAATTTCAAAAAAACAAATCAAATTCTGTGTGCATGAACCCAAATGCATTGTGTTTTTCCTGAAAAACTGCCACCTGCCCTAACTTTCCTTGTTTTGTCAATGGCACCATCTTCCTTCTAACCAGTCAGCCATAGTATCTTGAGGCAACTTAGAATTATATTCTTCCTTATAGCTCACATGTACTAAGTTCCCAATTTCTCCATGCCAATGACTCCGCCCTAGGCTATAGATCCATTAACATATACTGGAATGCCACCTGGGGTCCCTGACTCCTACTCTTCCCCAGTACACACTTCTTTATAGCTTTGATTGTGTCAATCTCCTGATGGAAA
The DNA here is from genome assembly GCF_964656455.1 of Halichoerus grypus. Lineage (NCBI taxonomy): Eukaryota > Metazoa > Chordata > Mammalia > Carnivora > Phocidae > Halichoerus > Halichoerus grypus. The sequence goes on from NC_135712.1 coordinate 56,368,693, forward strand.
TCTGCCATACCTTATCAGACAGTTAACAGAGGTGATAAGAGCATGGATTCTAGAGCCAGACCACTTGCATTCAAACCCCAGTTCTGCAACATCTTAGCTTTAAGGCCATTGGCAAATGATTCAAACCATCTGTTCTTCATTTTCTTCCTCTGTAAAACAGTGATAATAATGATATTTATAGCATAGTGTTGTGACAAGGATTAAATGGGTTAATATATTAAAAGCATTTAGAACAATGCCTGGTGCACAGTGTGCAATATATTAACTGTTCTTCACTAAATATTAGGTATTATTATTATGACAAAATATTCCTGCTTAATTTCCAAGGTCCCTTAAGTGAACTTCACCTCAACCTAATATAGTTATTTCAGGAGGCTTTATGATATGAGCTTCCATGCATTAGCCTGGGCCACTTCACCATTAGATAAGAACATCTGATTTCCTGCCTCCATGTCTTTCCTCCCAGGAATATCCGTGTTTCTCATCCCTCAAAGCCCACTGGCTCTTATCCTACCCCCAGTACAGCACCTTCAGCCTGATTGGTCAATGTTTGCTGAGATGCCTCAAGTATTTATGGGTAACAGTTTGGATTTTAATTACATATTATTTTATGGTTGTTTCCCTCGTATGGTTCTTGCTTTTCTTGCTATACAGCATGTGCATTAAAAAGAAAAGGCCTGGGCTTGAGTCAGACAAACTAATTCTAGGATCTCAGCCAGTGATTCAAGCCCTGGGTTTCTCATTGCTTCCATTCATCAAAGTACCTGGCACATGATAAGCACTTAATAAATAATGTGATGGATAAATGAATGAATGAAGAAAAACCCAAAAGGAAGAATGGAAGGGTAGATTTCATCCCCTGTGGAGCAGGTATTATTAACATCATTTTATAAAGAGAGAGTTTACATTCAGAAATACATACAAAACTAGAAAAGGTGGATTTCCTTGGAGAGTTCCGGAGCTTGCTCAGATTCAAATCTGGAACATTTGGAAGGAAAACCCATTTCTTTTCATTACTCCTCATTACCTCCCTAATGGTAGCCACTCATTAAACAGTTCTGATGGTTCAGTTTACTGCACACACGTGAAAATGAGTCCCATTTATTTTAATATATGCATGTTTTAGCATGCCAGACTATATGTTCTATAGTGTTTCAGGGATTTTTTTTCAGAAAATTTAACAATTTATTCATAATTTCCCAGTATTATCCAAATTGGTTAATACCAATGTGCGGTGGGCTTAATAAGCTAAAAAATGTGTGTTGACTTATGCTCTTTTGTATCCTAGGCTAATTTTCTTAAACATCTGCATCTGATTTACTAGGCATCACTAATTAGGACAGCAGCTATCAGTTAAATAAGCTGATCTTTGAGTCGCAAACCTGAAACAACCCATGGGCAAATTACCAGTTTAGTGATTACTGTCTAAATACAGTTAAGTGCAAGTTTTGAAGAAATTGCCTGCTTCACTCTATAAGCCATAGGTATCTTGGAAAGTAGATGAGAAGAGAAACAAGTGCCAGAAAGTTACAAAAGAGAAATGCAGATAAGCTACACAATACATTAAAAAGAAAAGCAATAGCAGGAGTTACCACTAGAAAGAATGATGAAAGCAGAGACAGTGTTGGACATGCCAGCCAGCTGAGCTGTTTCCAGACTCTATGACACTGGGCAATCACTTCACCTCCTTCTCTAAGTCTCCAGTCTGCCATCTATAAGATTTGTTACCCAAATTGCAAGTGTGCATATATGTGTCTACTGTTTACTCAACTTGCCTCCACATAAAATATATTAATAATATTCCATGCATCCTGTCTATTTGATTTGTCAAGTATAAAGGGATATTAAATATTAAACACTAATATTAAATGCTAATATAAATATTAATTGAAAGATTAGAGTTTCTGGAAGAGAATAATATAAAAGCTTTCTATATCAATGAGATGTTTTACAAAAACAATACAGTCAAATACAAAGAATTTTTCACAGACATTATTAGAAAGTAATGAAATTACTTGAGGGATTGTTGTATGTTTTAAGCAAGACTTCTGGAAACAATGCTACCAAATTTTTGCAGGGAAATATTCAGTTTGATATGACTGAACACTACATAGCTTGAAAGCCATTCAAGAGACATCTTTACATGGTGAGAAATAAAAGTAAAAACGGAAGAATTCCATAAAATACTGTGAACCATAGAACTGGATTCAAGCTCTTTTTGACCTTCAAATAATCTTAGAGGACATTGCCAGATTGTGTCCTCAAATACAAGGAATACTCATGTAGATAATAAGAGAAAAATAATAAAAGCCTTATGCATGCAATGTCACAGCCAGGAAAAGCACAGAGAAGTCCCCTAGACCCTGCATGCCTCCTTAAGTGATATGAACTTCAATTTAAATACTAGGGAAGTTAACTGAAATATTCCCCCTGATTCATCTTTGTATCGTTTCTCAATATGAACCACCCTATTTAATCTCGTAATTTCTTCAGCCTATTCTTTGGAATATTTCCTCCTTAAAAGTAGGGGAAAAGGAGGAACTTAGTATTCATGTCTAGATCCCTCATCTACTATCAACTCTTGAAATTACAGTAATCCTTGAGTTCCTTCATTGACTGAATACCAGAGACTCAATGAGAATTAACAATTGTTGATGGCAAGTTCACAGGCATCCAGAGTTTATAACATTTCTACTTGCCCTGGAAATCCCACCTATGCATAAAAAGATACTTAAGGCAAAGTCTGCTTAATAAAGCTCACGGATATTTTGGTGAGAAAAATAATGACAGGAAGATAATTTGCATTAATTAAAATGTAGTTTTGTAATGTATCCTTCTAAATTTCAGATACTTGTTTCAAATTTTATCTAAAGGGGAAAAGGACTAGCAGCCACCTCAAGCACAGTTGAATGTTATCACTGTGCCCATATGGATAGAGCTGAATCAATGGAGTAGAACCAAATGGCCAGTCTATAAAAAATAGGGGAAAGAGAGGAACAAGGACATGAGGAGTAGTTAGTAAGAGCAGAGGAGAAAGTATTGACTGAATCTCTTCCCACACATCACAGTTGAGCAGCTGATGATGCCCTGTTTTCTTCCACAAGGAAAAGGCACATTTTGCTCATTACATCATCTACTGGTGGCCTGGTTGTTCCTTCAGAAAAAGAAAATTTGTTTTGTGTTGAAGTAAAAAGATGGATTCATGCAAGGCAAATAGTTAGCCTGAGACTTTCCAAAATGCACATGGAAAGCAATATTCTGGCAGGTATAACACAAGAGCCAATTCAATAATTCATGATTTAAAGACTTAAACACAGGGGCACCTGGGTGGCTCAGTGGGTTAAGTGTCTGACTTTTGATTTCAGCTCAGGTCATGATCTCAGGGTCATGGGATCGAGCCCCAAGTCAGGCTCTGTGCTAAGCATGGAGCCTGCTTAGGATTCTCTCTCTCCCTCTCCCTCTGCCCCCATAAATGAATCTTTAAAAACATACAGACTTAAACATAATGTTTTTATGTAGCACCATTTGCACAGATGATCATATCAGTTCTGTGACATCTTTGTTGAAAAACAGCAACACCTTTTTTAACTCTTATACTAGGTCTGCCTATTACAGCTTCCTGCCCATCTATAGTTTTCACTTAGCTTGAACTGTGACTTGAAATTATCTAGAACAGCATTGTCTTCATCTGATCATAAGAATCCCCAGAATAGCTTCCTCAGCCCCATTACAAAGCTACTCAATCAGAAACTTTCCCAGAGAATTTTTAATTTCCAAGTAATTTTGTTGATCAGTAAATTTGAGCTAACTGCCACAAACATTTCTGTGACCTTTTTTGACCTTGATGCGGTATCCTGCTGTACCTTCTCCTAATATGTACATACCAAGGTGAGGGAGCCAAAAGTGTATCACTTTAATTTAAATTGTTTATCTATGCTGTAGGAATAATTATATCATTATTTTCCTCTCATGTTGTAAGGTCAAAGAATCTTTAATATTAGAGTTATGAGGGCCTTTTTCTAATGGATATAATGTACAATATTATTAAATATCAAATAGTATGTTTTAACTCACATCCTTCAAACCATTCAAGATAAGAGGGAATGAGAAGCAACCCATGGGGAGAAGACAAACAATTACAGATCATGTTTTTCTCTCTTCTTAGCATGAGCCAGAAGGTCATAAAAGCCCATTCCATGTTATAAAGTGAAATTATGCACGGTCAATTGAGCTTAATGTTTTGTACAAAAAGTCTGACCAACAATAATTTTAAGGAGAGAATACAGATTCCTGGGACACAAATAACCATAGACAGCTCAAGAAACTATCTGCTTCAGATGCCAGTCTGTACCCATGAAAGTCTCTAAGCCAAAACAGTAATTGTCTCTCCTAAAGATTTCCGAGGCCAAGGACTCCCTGGGATTACTGTCCTACCACCTCTATAGCATAAATTTTTCTTATGTATAATGGATATGTAATCTCTTACCAAAGTGCAAAATTAATTAGGTTTGTTCACTTGGACACACTTTTCATTATAAATTTGACAATGAGGAATTTCAGGGAAAAACGAGCTACAACCAGCTATCAAATCTAACTGTGCATCTGAATTCTCCCTACAAGGTTTCTTCAAAGCAATCATTTACCTCTGGCTTGGATGTTTTCAACAAGGCAGCCTGTGCATATTTTGCCACTTTCGCCTTTCTTGTTCAAAGTTGAACAGTCTGTCTCCCTATAAATTTTACCTGTTGTTCCTAGTTCAACTCCCTGAAGTTATCCTCACAAAGCCTGATTCTTCTTCCATTTGCCATTTCCTACAAATACACCCATCAGCTCAATTTGAAGCTTCTAATCTCCTGGTTAAATTTCTATAGTAGCTTTCCCTCTTTCCTTTATATGATGTTGCTTGCTGCTTATCACACCCTAGTTTGTTTTTGTCCTACAAATTGTGAAAACCCAATAATATCCCAAGAGAGCTGTTGAGGGGAGGTCATTGAGAGGACATGACCACTGGTCGATGTGCTAGCAGGACCCAGGCAATTGAGAGCTCTTCACCAGTTTCCCTGTCCTTTGAATGTACATTCTGCCCACCATTCCCACAGATATACCGTTTTCAAGGACATAGTCTTGAGAAAGCAATGTGTTGTTGGCACCATCTGGACTGAATCTCATAAGACCTCTGTGTAAATGTTTAAGATTCTGGCAGGCACATATGGAGACCTACTAATCTTGTGGCTGCCCAAGACAATCTTTGTATGTAAGTTCCCTTGTTTATTAAACCTGCCACATACCAATCTGGAGTGGACAAGGCTTAAGAAAACTACTAGAAGTCCCACAGAAGGACGACTTGGAGCCATGGATCATTATCCTTTGTGGGTAATATAACCAGTTACAAATCTTCTAATTGTACATCATTCATCTCTATTTCTCCATCACATCCAAGAGGCTACCATGGAATTCCTTTTCCAGAAGAAATATAGCTACAGAAAATTTAGAAAACCAGAAAAACATTATGATTGGGTGGGAATTTCTAAATCACTCAATATCTTTACAGGCAGTCTTTTTAAAAACTCAAACTTCAATAATCCTATTCTGCAGATGCATATTTAGTATTTATTCAACTCCCTTTCACTACTGCAAGTCTTCTGAAGGAAAAAAAATATCTCAATGCAGTGTCATTTGTTCATCAAAGTAGACAAATTTTCCTTAAAAAAAAAAAAAGTGAAACCTTCTTAAACAGCAAGCATGGAAAGCAGAAATGGATTGCAGTTGATACTATTAGCCAACCAAAGACTCCTGAAAGCAATATGGTGAGCCTTCCAAACCTATGCCAGGAGCTCTGTGCATTAGCGGGTAATGAAAGCAAGATTTCTAGATAAAAATAGAATTTAGAACCAAGTATTTCACCATTTTCACATGTGACAATTTATTCTCAAAACCAAGAGAAACAAACTCCAGCTGGCAGCGAGTAGAGCACCAGGCAGGTGGAGAAGAAGCTAATGGTTCCTTCAGGTGGGTCCCTTCCTGGCATCAAATTCACACAATTCAGCTGGCTTTGAAGATTTCCCAAGATCCTCAGAATCTGGGGCTCCAATTCAGAAAGCCGGTTCATCCATTATTCATCATTACTTCACACCAAATTTCTAAATTAGTATCTGACCTGGAAAAAGAAAAGCCTGCTCCTTTAAATTTGAGGAGTTGTGCAAAAATGTGATGGAAGGTAACACAATGTGACAGATCAAAGGAAGGGCACCAGTTGAGATCTTGAAACTCAATTTGAGATTTTTTTTTTCACCCACACATAAAAAAATCTAGTTGCCAGCCATTCCTAAATATCCCAATCTCCATCTGTCAAAATGATAATTATCAAGGGAAAAAAGCGCATTAGAAACTGTTGTAAATTCCCACCATGCTTTCTAATACAAAGTTTGACATTCTGGAAAGAATGACTTCTTACTCTGGACAAGAGCTGGGTTCTTATAATTTGGGTTTAAAGAGAAAGCCGTTTTGCTAAGATAAATGAAAAATGAGACCAGACCAAGCTAATCCCCTGGTGCAAATATCCCATTTCTTTCTTTTGGTCCTAAGAAGTATATTTCAAGGAAGTCTAATAGTTATATAATCAATGCCATTAGGTGGTTTTCAGCTGGATTTGTTTCTATGACAGGGTCATGCTCAGCCCGTAGCAGCACAAGTAATAAGTGAAATGCAAATGTTCGAAGTATTTGCTGTTGCAAGTCAAAGAGAATCTATTTACAGAAAGGATAGCTGGAATGTGGAGCTCAGAGGAAAAGAGGGCTCTCCGAGCCTGTAGAACCTAAGATTGCTGTTGTCAGTTCAAATAATAGGACCACACGCAAGTGTGTTAATTGCCAGAAGGCAGGTCTGAGAGGTTCTCCTAATTAGGATGAATGGTTTCTACCAAAATTTTTCAGCTTACTGTCAGGGTTTCCATTGTATTCACTGAAGCTGGCTCATTTAAGAGCCAGGTTTGAATGTGGTGTGCAGCGAATGTAAATGATCCCAAGCTGAGGGACCTCTGCAGACAGACCCAGGTAGTCTTATTACCAATGCTAATAACACTCAGCTTGTCAAGTGTTGGGCTGCATGTGTCCTGGGTTTTGACATCTCTGCATTCCTGCACATTGTGTACAGATGTGCTAAGGGTCTTGACTCGCAGGGAGAATATCAACACTGAGTCTTAACAGCAGGACAGAAAGTCATGCCCACTGTGTGATAAACAGAGCAGTGTGTGCTGTGTAGACGAGTGGAAATGTCCGCTGTACCCTGTCCACCACACTAAGGCCTGCAGGAAGGAACGACAGAAAGTCAGATGAAGAATCAGCTAAGAGGTCTAAATAAAACATACAGCCAAAGTGACGGAAATAAAGCAGACCCAATGGTGTCTCCTCAGTAGGAGCCTGTTACCTTCTTCAAAATGAATGTATAAATACCATGTGAAGTAAACACCGCATTTTCCTTAATAGGCAAAATGAACCTACAAATAATAGAAAGGTTCCTTTTACACCTGCTCTGTGAAATCCATTTCACCAAAGTACCTCTCTTACTTACCACTGACATGATTAAGGGTACTCTATTTCTAGCATAAAACTGGGTAGAAGGAGTGATACAAAAAATATAAATATCACAGGATCTTTGCCTTTGAGGGGCTCAAAAACATTATTTACACTACATGTACTGACTAAGCAGTCCCGGGCAAAGCAATGTCCTGGGTTCTGGAGACAAAGGAAAGAGAAATTTAGGAAGTGAGAGCCATCCTCATCTCCCTGGCATCCTCACCAGGGGTAAAGAAATGACTGATTACAACTCAGTGTAGGAAGTGGAACCTGAGGTCAGGGGAGAAATGTGTCCTTTGGATGGAGGCCTTGGGTTTTGTCTTTAAATAAATCAGATTTCAAATTATGCCTCGGCTGCTTCCTACCCTTCGAACAAGGTACAGTTGTCTCATGTTTAAAATAGTGATGGCAAAACTCAACTCCTAAATTGTTGTGAGGATGAGGTGAAACATGTAAAGCACTTGAAAGAGGACCTGTCCCTATTAATATATGCATAGTGTTTCCATCATCTCAGAAAGAACAATCTCCACACTCTACTCAACATTCCAGGGGAGTCCTAAAAATGACTGATGTCGACATTCCCTGAGAAAAGAATATTGCCAATTTCCATTAGGGAACATGATACGGTTGGAAGTTAAGAGGCTCTGAGTACGTACTTGAGCCAGACCAGTGATTCCCAATCAGGAGTCCTGAACCTACATGGGGGGGGGGGGTCAAGATGGACGTGGGGGCATTCAGCTGTTTCAAATCTTTTTGTACCTTTTTTATTTTGGTTAGATATCAAACATACCAAAAAAGTTATAAGGAACTCCTGTGCAACCTTTGCCTGGTTTCACCAATGGTTTATATTTTGCCCCATTTGCTCTATCATTCTGGACCATTCCAGAGTAGGTTGGAGATATAATGTCCCTCTGCCCCTCTACACTTCAGTACGTATTTCCTAAGAACTAGGACATTCTCTTGCACAGCCACAGTACCATGATCAAAATCAAGAAATTTAACATTCATACATTACTATCATCTAATCCATAATCCACATTCAATTTTCAACAATTGTTTCAATAATATCCCTTACTACTTTATTTTTCCTGGTCCAGAATCCAGTTCAGGATCACACACTGCATTTATTGTCTTATTGGTCTCCTTCAATCTGGGAAAGCTCTTCAAACTTTCTACTTTGAAAATAGTTATTCTTGTCAAATATATCATTTTTGTCAAATTTTGTCAAATCAATTTGATTTATTTGATGTTTCTCCATAATTCAGTTTAGGTTGGGTATCTTGCACAGGAATGAGAAGTGGTATTACTTCTTCTTAGTGTATCATGTCAGGAGGCACATGAAATTCATTCCAATACTGAACACCCAGTTTTGATGATTTAAATAAAATGATATCTGCCAGATTTCTTCCTCAAAAAGTTACTATTTTTTTCTTTGCAACCAAAAAAATACTTGCGGGGAAATAATTATTCCAATCCTCATCAAACTTTCCCTCACTACTCTTAGCATCCATGGATAATTGCTAACTTCTTTCACTGCCATTCTACAGTTTGAAAGAGCTTTCTCTTCTTCCCCTTTTATTTATTTAATTACTTATTGGTGTAAATATGAACTCATGTACTCTTATTTAATGGGCTTAATCTATTGCTATCATTATTGATATTAATGCTTAGACTGCTCTAGGTTTGACTAGTGGGTCTTCTCAAGATGGACCATGTGTTCTTTTAATATAGCTGCACAATTCTTTAAGCCTTCCCTTACTACCTGGCACACAGATGTTCCAGGTTCTTCTTGTACTCTTCCTGTCCCAGCCCCAGAGTTAGTCATTTTCCCAAAAAGTCCTGGTTCTTGTTTATGCAGAATTGTATGGAGCAACCAATATTTGGGCACTAGTTGTGTTCACTGTTACTGTTGTGTCATTGTTTCTAGGTTCTTTCAGCAGCAGACAGTGCTAGAAAAAATATATATATATAATTTATAAAATATTATAAATAAGTATTCAAAATTATGGATTCCTACTATATCATCAGTTCCAATCCAGAACTATAGTATAATTCAAATCTTATCCCTTAAATATTTGTAAATCTGTCATTAACTGACTGCCATAATTACTGTCACTGTCCTTACTCATTTGTTTAATCCTAGAATTCACAGAAAGTAGTTTCAGAATTGTTAAACCATAGCACTGCAAAAAGGAAACCTACCAATTAGAGTTCAGTATTTTTATGGGGGGGTAGGTAAAAATCTCTATATAATGAAATGCATAACTCTTAAGTGTATAATTTGATGAGTTTTGACAAATGTATATATTTATGTAACCCTATACCCCTATCAATCTATAAAATGTTTCCATCATTTCAGAAAGATCCTGTGCTCCTTCCAAACCAATCTCCCACTCCCAGAGCAACCACTTCTCTGCTTTTTTTTTTTTTTTACCATGAATTAGTTTTTCTATTCTAGAACTTCACATAAAAAATGCACAATATACACTCTTTTGTGTCTAGCTTCCTTTGCTCAGCATTTCTGTGAGATTCATACGTGTGCTAGTTTATATCAGCAGTTTATTCCTGAGTAGTATTCCATTATATGGTTATGCTATAATTTGTTTCTCAATTCTCCTGTTAATGAGTATCTGGAGTATTTCCAGTTTGGGGCTAATATGAATAAAGCTGCTATGAACATTTATGTACAAGTCTTATTTTGGTAATATGCTTTAATTTGTTTTGGAGAAATAGCTAGAAAATAAATTTCTGAGTCATAGAATAGGTCTGTTTAACTCCATAAGAAACTGCCATACCTTTTTGCCAAAGTTATTGTATCACTGAGCACTCCCAAACAATAGTTCCATTCGTACCATCTATTTTCTCACCAAATTCTATTCCATCTAAATTCTCACCAAAATTTGATATTGTCAGTTCTTTTCATTTTAGCCATTACAGTGGGTATGTAGAATTATCTCATTGTGGTTCCAATGTTCATTTCTCTGAGAACTAATGATGTTGATCACTACTTCGGGTACCTATGTCCATTAATGTACCTCCTTTTTGAAGTATCCGTTCAAGTTTTTTGCTTATTGTCTATTGGATTGTCTTATGATTGTGTCATAGTAATATTATTATGTATTCTAGATATAAGTCCTCTTTGAAATATATGTTTAGCAAATATTTTTTCCCAGTGTATGGATTATTTATTTGCTTAAATGTGTCTTTTGATGAGCATATATTTCTAAATTTGAGGGTCCCATTCAAGTATTCTACAGAATACTGATCAGTGCATGCATGCAAGGAAACTAGCAAAAGCTGGAGAAAATTTTCCCAAAAGGATAAAACAGAACAATCCTCAGAGTCTACATAGGAATGATAGTAATACCTCTTCCCACTAACCAAACTATAAAACCTTCATGTGGACATTAGGAAGAGCAAGATCTTGCTTTATTAGTGAGAAATCTAGATTCTGTTTATTATTTTTAATATTGATATCTATTTTTTCTAGCAGTATTTGTTGAAGAGAATTTCCTTTCATTATTGAAATGCTTTGTGCATTTATAAAAAAAATATTGAACATGGGTCTATTTGGGGGCTCTCTATACATTTTCATTTTTCATTAGTTTTGTTGTTGACCCTGATACAAGTACCACACTGGCTTAATTACTGTATCCTGATAGTGACACCTGGAAACAAAATGTAGGTCCTCCACATCTGTTCTTCTTTCATAAGATTTTTTGCATTTCCTAAAAATTGTATAATGATCTGATCAATATTATTTAACTCTTTTTTTTTTTTAAGATTTTATTTATTTATTTGTCAGAGAGAGAGAGACAGAGAGCACAAGCAGGGGGAGCAGCAGAGGGAGAGGGAGAAGAAGACTCCCCGCCAAGCAGGGAGCCCAGTGAGGGACTTGATCCCAGGCCCCTGGCATCATGACCTGAGCTAAAGGCGGACGCTTAACCGACTGAGCCACCCAGGCATCCCAGTGATCAATATTATTTAAAACAAACCAAAAAGCCTGCTAGAAATAAACTTCTACTTATACTCAAGATGGAATAGTAAGGATCAATTTATCCTCCTGCTTGAAACAAATAAAAAATACAAAATAAAAGATAAAAATTTTCAAGATATTAAACAGTAGTAATAAAAAGAAAATCTTAAAATCATCCTGAGAAAAATGACACAATACATAAAGTGGAAAATACTTAAAAAAACTTATCAATCATATCTATATGGATTGATAGATTGATAAGTTTATAAACATGGCAGTCCTGAATTCCATCTTTTGGCTCCTCAAGCCAGTACGACTGTACCTTGCAGTGTGAGTTTTAGTCACACCATGACACTTGAACTGGGGAATATCTTCAGGGAAAAAGCCACACAAAAGCCAAACTCATCCAGTTCAGTGCCTTTCTTTCAAGGGTCAACCCTGCTACTGTTTCTGAGTTTTTGTCAGTCTCCATTGCCTTCAAATAGTTGTTTATGTGTTTGTTTGGCTTTTTTAAAAAATTTTATCTTAAGATTAAAATTGCTATCTGTGAGAAGTATAGACTAAAAGTACAGATTAATACAAGCTACTCCACTGTTATTGAAATCATAACCCCTCCAATATATTTCAAAATTGTGGAAAGCACACATTTTCTGCCATAGTATTGCATAGGAGAGTTGAAAGAGGTTTTTATTCTTTAAGCTGAAATTTTATGAATTAAGTATACTTGAGTTATCACCTACTGATCTCATCCACCTTCCAATATTATTCAAAATATTTATTGTCAACTATGTGCCATTCACTCTTATAAACACTGGGAATATAATAGCAAATGACATAAAGCCCTGATATGTATAACTTATATTGAAAAACCATAATATTAAGTTTTAATCTAAAAAAATCCTATCAGAACAAGTTAATAGAATAAAAAGTGATCAGAAAATAGGAGGGGTGGAGCTATTTATGTTGGATGGTTGGAGCAGACATCTTCTGGATAGGTTAACATGCGAGCTAAAACCTACCTACATTAAATGATTGGAAAGATGAGGAAATTTAAAGACAGGTTTCTCAACCTTGGCAATATTGACATTTTGGGACAAATAAGAGAGAGACAGCTGTTCTGTGCATTGCAAGATATTTAGCAGGATCCCTAGTCTCTACTCACTAGATGCCAGTATCATCCCCACCCCAATCATGATAACAAACAATATCCAGACATTGCCAAATGCCTGCTAGGATGCACAGTCACCCCCAGTTGAGAATCACTAATCTACCTAAGGAATAACCCAGGCATAAGTTATAGCACAAGCAAAACTTTTGAGGCAGGAACAAGTTCAGTGACTCAAAGAAGAAAAAGTAGAACAGTAAAGCTGATGGCTAGTAAGTAAGGAAAAACACGGTCAAGATAGGTTTAGAAAGACAACGGGAAGACCATATAATTGCCTAGTTTAAAAGAAGGAGAAAATGAATTATTATTCACAGAATGCACTTTGATTGAAAAGAATTACATATATAATTATATATAATTTTATATATGTGCATATATGAGTATAAAATTCTAAATTTTACAATTTTAAATTAATATTGTTCTCCACGAGGACTGACATGTTTTAAAAGGCCCATGATGATGAAATATTTGTGGACTATTTTAGAATGCAGAAGACGTGGCATGGGGGCAAGGAGTTCCAGTATAAAATTCAGATAGCTGGTACATACAGGAATTTGCCTCATTTTCTATAGATGCTCCTTTTTGCCATATAAAAATCCCACATAATTTTACTTATAGAGCAGTACACAGGGACAAATTCTCCATAGCCAGCAATCAAAGAGTCATTTCCTTGGTTAACATCAGGGTCATACCCAGTAACATAAAGGCCGATATATAATATAAAGACATATATATAAAGGCAGATAGATGAAATACCTATTTGGGACCCAAATCATCTTTCGATGATTGTATGGTAGCGTATTTCTGTTTTAAAAACTTGAAGATCATAATGATGAGAGTTAAAGAAGAAAAGAAAGATTAATCTATTACTAGTATTTCTTGATCTGAAAATAATCTCCAATTCCGTTCACTCCTAGAAAATAAATTTCCAGTTTGTTCCCCTTTGCCTTATATTGATAACAGGCTTCATGGGCAGGAATCTTTGTTTAGAAAAGAAATTCTACTTTTGGGGAAACACTAACAGATTGCAGATTATTTTAAGTTAGTGAATTCTATTATAAATTTCAGTCTTTGCTTTCACTCTGTAAGATTTCAAGTTCAAGTAGTATAGATATCAATGCATTTTCTCACCTGTTAAATGTAAAGAACCTGTTAAGTGTAAAGAACAAGAATGCTGAAATGCTATTATAGCAATTCTATGGATATGTTCCGGCATGTATAGTAACAAGATATTCTTCCAAATCCCTTTATCTTATGTAGCAAGGATGACATGGGTTTTTCCACATCTTAGTGGTATTAAGATGTCAGTCAGCATTAAATGCTATTTTAAATTTCTAGTATCCATTTTCTGGCTTGAATTCCCTTAATGCTGTATATTTAGGGTGCACCTGAACATGTAATCTTATGAGCTTATGACGGACTAAAAAGAAATACCATACATTTATTTATAGCCTCATCAAAATATTTGTCAAATATAAAACAAGAAATAAGAATGATTTGTGGCTTGATGAAGTCATATACTTTGCACATAACAGGCACTTAAATATGCCTGAATGAATGAATTGTTTTAGAGTTGCAAGGGTTCTTAAAGACCATCCAGTTCAACCCTTTGAATTGATTAAAGAAAAATCCTAAGGCCAAAATATTTGATCCAAAGAAATTAACTTTCCCAATGACTTAACAATAGAAATATCTGATAACCCCCTCTGACTACTTTGGCTCATATTAATGCTTTTTAACATAGTTATATCCAAATACCCACATATACCCATTCATATAGTAATATAAAAAATTACATACAAATTTTTATAAAATTTATATTAAAAAATTAACGAACATTTCCTAAATAGTAGGCATGGCCCTTAGATACTGTGGATACAAAAGGGAATAAGGCACAGCTTTTATGCTTCAGGAGCTTAGAATCTAGCAGAGAGAAATATATGTAAAAATGAATTAAAGAGTAATACATGCTATGACAGAGAAAGAAACAGTTTTATGAGTACCCAGAAAAAAGACACATTGGTTCCACTTGGAAAGGTAGGAACTGCTCTTTAAGAAGGTGAATTGTGGTTGGGTCTCAAGGTTGGGGGTTGAATAAGAGAATAGTAGACTCAAAACATGAGAACATTCTAGCAGAGGAATGTGCACCTACAAGCCCCGAGGTGGAAAATCTCAGAACGTTTTTGAGGAGCATGGAGTACATATAGAGAAGTGGTGCAGTTGAGAGGGACGTGTGCATCCAAGCTAGACTGTAGAGTCCGGTAAGGAGCCAGACTTCAGAAAAAGTATAACCTTAGTGGATATTTCAGCAGCAAAACAAACAGTTTTGTGGTTTGAAAGCTATCAGCTGGCAGTGAGAAGGATGGGTTTGAGATAACAGAGAGACAGAGGCAGAGAAAGGAGTTAAGAGGTTAATGCCAGAGTCCAGGTGACAGATAGCAAGGGTCTGGACTGAGCCAGTGTCAGAGAGGATAGAGAGGGGAAACCTAGCCCCAGAAGCTGGTTGGAAAAGATGAAAGTTATGAAGGTCAGAGGGTTTTCTGGGACAAGTGCATGGATTAATTTTCTTTGCTGACATTCTTAAAAATATTATAAATTAATTGCTATATTCTGAGTAAAGGCCAAAATCCTTACAATGCCCTATAAGGCCGTATGATAGGGTTCCTGTTACGTCTTTGACCTCGTCCACCAAGACTGCTTAATCCCTCACTACCAGCTCTGCTCCAGCCACACCGGCCTCTGTGCTTTCCCTCAGGAGTGCAAGGTACTCTCACCCTTGGGGTGCGCCCACTCCACTGCCCAAAACCACAGCTCTTTAATTCCACATATGAGTGAAATCATATGATAGAGGAAGGGAGGGAAAAATGAAACAAGACGAAACCAGAGAGGGAGACAAACCATAAGAGACTCTTTAGGAAACAAACTGCGGGTTGCTGGACGGGAATGGGGGGTCGAGGGATGGGATAACTGGGTGATGGGCAGTAAGGAGATCACGTGATGTGATGAGCACCGGATGTTATACGCAACTGATGAATCACTAAACTCTAGCTCTGAAACTAATAATGAGCTATATGTTAATTAACTGATTTTTTAAATAAAATTAAATTAAATCAAAAAATAAAAAATAAATAAAATCACAAATTAAAAAACAAATCAAAAAAACACAGCTTTTTCCTTTGTTGTTACTCCCTATTTCTCCTCCTTGATTTAAGTTCCTCTTTCTGCATGGCACCTATCATCCACCCCCATAATTTTGTGTATATGTATAATTATTGCTTTTCTCTCCCTATCAGGTTGTTAATGCTAAGAGGATCAGGGTTATTGTCAGTTCTTACTCGCCACCGTCACCCAGCTTATATCTCCCCCATTGCCCAACAGATGTTCAGTAAATATGTGTTGAATAAAATACCGTGTGCAGGCATGAAAGAATGATTGATTAATATCTCTGTAAGTAGACACATTAATAAGTGTTGTAAACTCTTTAAGCCATGTTTCTAAATCTGACAATTTACATCTTTATTCCCGAACAAGATGCAGGAAGGAAAACATTTGCCACTGACCTTCTTCATTGAATTCCAGACAACGTGTTTGGTGAATCTATTTTTAGTTTAGTTCAGGTTTTTGCCCTCTGTCTCCTGCAATGGTTTTTAGAATATGAAAAACTTTGAGGAGGCTTACACCATTCATATTAAAGGATTTTATTTTTTATTGTCATGGAGTCTATCTTACATCTTTACTCTTCATAGTATTATTAAAGTATACTTCTGATCTCTACATAAAGCCATTCCCATTTCCACCCCAGAAATTTTTCAGGAGCTCATTCTACCTCCTGCATTTCACTACCCCTGTATCTACTCTCTGGAAATCTAAATAAAGGCAGATCCTCATTTATTCCTCCAACTAGTGTCTTTTTCCATCAGACCCCTACATCTGATCTCATGGCTACTCTTACAGCCTCAGAATAAAGGAAAGAAAGGGCTATTATAAAAGATGATACATCTTATAACCTTATTTAAATGACTCATGATATAACTATTTTAATTTAAAATGGAAACAAAGCATGCTATTATAGAATTAAAATAGAAAGGAAAAAAAATGGGGCACGTGGGTGGTGCAGTCCGTTGGGCTGCCAACTCTTGGTTTTGGCTTGGGTGGTGATCTAGAGGTTGTGGGATCGAGCCCCATGTTGGGCCCTGTGCTCAGCAGGGAGTCTGCTTGGGTTTCTGTCTCCCTCTCCTCTGCTTTCTCTCTCTGTTTCTCTCTCTCCCTCTCTCAAATAAATAAATAAAAATCTTTAAAGGAAAAAAAACCCCACAATTATTAAGTTAATATTCTCTTCTAGGCCCTAAAGCTGAGCACTTTCCTACATGTTGTGTTTCTATTTTGCACAGATCCCTAAAGCTAGGTGTAATTGACCCCTTTTTTACAGCTGAAGATACTTAGGCTAAGAGAGGTCCAGTGACTTGCCCATCCATGCACAGCTACTATGTGGCAAGGCAAGAATTTGAATCCAATTCTGATTTTAATATCTATATACTTCTTTTTTTAGAGATAGGGAAAAATGTCCTGATAAAAGAATTAGGCTAAATGATCCCTAAAATTGCTTTCAGCACTAATATTCTATGGGTCTAGAAATCCATGCAGTGTTATCTGCCTATGACCACAGTAACTTCAAAGCAACCTCAAATTTATATCCATTTTAATCTAACAGCTAAGGGTAAGCAGCGATAAGCAAATCATCTGAAAATCTCTAAGAAGACAATAAAAGTATGACTCAAGCTAAAAAAGTAAAAGGTCCAATTCTTAATTACTTTCCACCTCATCCCAAGTCTATTCATGGCAAGTGTTTGGAGGTGAAGTGACAAAATTTAAACAAACAGACAAGCCATGGTTTAACTTAATATTGTATCAAATGTCAACAGTATGCATAGTATAAACTTGGATATTCACGGCATGCCTCGTCATCAAAAAAGCATGCTATTATTACCAAATTAAGACACGTAAGTATGCTTGTGCCCTGCCCTTCAGCTTCAAAGCCTAGTTGCTGAGGACCAAGGCACCAACATTACAGTGGTTGGTAATCCCAGTTAACCCGTGCAGCCCGAGGCCCCGTCCTTATATGGCAAAGGCATGCCCCGTGGTTAACAGCCAAGGGGCTCGGCAGAGAGAGCAGGCTCTGGGAGATCCACAGGTCACAAACATTGAACTCCACACAGGCAAGAGAGCAAATCGCTCATTCTTCTCATTTGCCAAATGTGCTTATCATGAAGTAAGGGATCAAGTTCCCTCTGGAATAACACCCACCCCATAACCACCTCTAATAAATCCCTAGGTAAAGAAGTATGGAATGTTTGATCTTGAAGAGCTGTTGTGCTGCTCTCCGGATCGGGAGACCATGAGTGGCCCACGCCAAGGCGGAGTGGGGGGGGACGCAGAATCGGGCCCTAATTGTCTTTCTTTCCATCCCTTTCTGAGCGTGATATTACAGAATGGTTAAGAGCTCTGAATCAGACTGTGACTCTCCTGCTTTGAAATCCGGCTTCTGCTTTATAGTTAACTTTATGTGTGACTCTAGATCACTTGAGTTGAGCCTCAGTGCTGAGGACTGACTAGGACACTGCAGGACAGGTATTGCCACTAAGCCTCACACAGGTAGGTGTTTCATAGATGCTAGCTATTTATATAAATTATATCATTCATTCTCAGTATCAAATATATGACATATATCATATAATATGAATTACCATTAATAATAAGAAAGGATAAAAATAGGAAGAGTGGTCTATTTTAAGTAGTTTATACATTTGTGCCTTTGGGGCATCACCTTATTCTGTAAGTATGGTGTGGGACTCCTGGGCCGCCCCTCCATGTGACTATGAATGTCTGACCCAGCATATTGTCATTAACCAGCCTCACTCTTCTCTTGGAGCCAGGGATCTTGACCTGCCTCACAACCTGCAGAAGGTCCAATTGCTTTCAATTTCAGTCATTTCAATTTCACCTACATTAAATTAAATTCCAATGAAAGTAATTGGAAGGACTTAGGTTTACAGAATGCAATGACTAGATTTATCAAACAATCATAACATGTGGCACAACCTGAAAGTTATGACAAGTGAGGTTTGGCAAACATGACTTCTCCTTCCTATTCCAAAACGCTGCTCTTTTGTTCTGGGTCTGCCTATGGACGCCTCACACTGTGTCAGGCGCCCCTACCGTCCAGGAACCTTTGCAACTTCCCTGGACATACGTCACCAACTTTGTCCAGACTAAACATCCGTAGTCTGAAAAGGAACCTATTGACTCACATTCAGATGTTATAACTGAATTATGTGTGACCCTTCCCAGGGACATTTGCATTCAAAAGGAGTTGAGAGTTTAACAAAGAAATTAACCTTCAGTTGTAGAATTTTAAATAAGAAAAGGAAGAATATATTTTGAGGCACATGTTTTTCCATTTCTTCCCAGATAATGTCATTTCAAAATCTGCAGACTCTGTTGATGGAAAATATTCTGTAAAAAGTTCTTTATAAAGATTGTAAGCTTAAAAGGAAATTACCTTCTTGACTGTTTAAGCTTATTTTGCTGTTTTAAGATTCAATCCCCTGAGTGAAACTAAGGCTACCAGGCATCTATCTCCTAAACAATAAAAGGGGCTTTCTCCATCCCACTGAATGATAGCTCAAGTGTCTGTACTGATATAATTTAGTCCAAAGATTGAGCACTGCTATGTGCATATATACTACTATGCAACACAGGAATAGAAAGAAGAAATTTTTTTAGTTGGATGCCAGACACTCAGCAACTTTTCTCAGTCAGAATTAACCTTATGCACCTATTTGCCCCCAAATTTCTTCCTTTATTGCTCCATACTAGTACCCACCACTTGACTTAATGATGTGGTTAATTGTGTTTATGACTGCCTTCTTCACTAGATGAGATCCTTCTCTGTAGAATGGACCATTGTCTGGACATTTCTGTGTGCCCCAACACTTACTACAGTACTTGGTCCTGGGTAAGTAACTCTAGACACCAACGTCTAAGAATCCCAACTCTACGGCCACTCCTTAGAGCTGATAACCAAGTCCGCTAGGTTAAAAGACTCACTTCCAAACTGAAAAAATTCAGTGACTGTAATGCAGAACAGGAGCCAACATGGAAAAGTTATCATATGTTATTTATTATCTATATGTTTCATGACAAAATTTGAGACACATTATGAAAAACTGTTTTCCATATTTCTAAATTATTATGTAAGATTATATGATCATATAAAATTGCATATCACTATGGCTACTCTTTCCTGAAAAAAATAAAATGATATGAAATGAAAAATTCAATAATATAACCACTTAAAAGTAGGTTATAGTTTTAGTTATTTCACTACTAGTAGGATTGATAATATCTTATTAGATTTAGTAAAAACTTTATTCTGTTTTTTTCAAATTTTTTTCCTAAAAATATTGGCGAGTCTGTGGTTTTTTACTTTGGCTATGCACATTTTAAGGATACATGTGTTTCTGATGTTCAAACATTATTATTTAGGAAAAACAAACTTGCTATCGTAGCATTTGTACATAATAATGAGGCAATGAATTCACATAATTTCTTTGTGTTTGGAATCCTAATGTCTTCATGCCAAACATCTTTATACCTTCTTAGCCATCGCTGCTCTGTAGAGTCTTTCTACTTGCCTTATTCTTCTCACAAACTCTAATTAAAATGTAATTTTAGAACATGTTTATTTAAAAGATCATTTCCTTAAAAGTAAGAACACCTTCTTTGAATTTACCCCCAAAAAATAAATAAATAAAGTCTCCCTTTTTCTACCTGTAAGTTAATAGAGCCTAAAATAATTCGGTTTTTCTTTGTCTGAGTATATAAAAGCATATCAAATTCCCAATGCAAGCAATAAAATTTATCTCGCTTCTACAATGTGCACAATATCTCTTGTGATTACTGGTTATTTTTTTTAATGGGATATTCCTTTTACCTAGTGCCTTGAAAGCACACGTTTTCTTGAATTTTACCTTCATTTTGACATTAAAATGAAATATAATTTCCTTTTGAACGCACTTCAAAGAATGCTAGCAATGTAGGCAAGTAACTGCTTTCAATTACACTTGGCAATATTTGCCATTCTTATAACCTTGAATCTGTGACTCAGCTTTGCCTTGCTCAGGCAAATGCAACAATTGTTCTAGCATTTAATACTAGGGAGGTATTTGCAGAGAGTATGATTAAGAAAGCATGCAGAATTCCTATATATGGTTTTGTGAATGTTCTATTTCTCTTCAACCTCTGACTTGAGTCATTCCTCTTTATTGCCAAATTGTGAAGATCCCTGGGGCATTTTGATGTTTTTAAGGCACTAGTAAGGTAGGGTCTTTAAAGTCAGGACTATCCTGGAAAATTTGTGGATCTAATTTAAGAACAGCAACCCCAATAGAAAAATAAATAATGTGATGTAGGGACATCTTCACAACAGCAGCTGACAAGATAGCTCAGAGCTAACCACTGAGTCTAGATTCTTTTCCAGAAAAAAACAGTCACCATGACTTCTTGAAAAATAATTAATAACCACAATTAGTGCTTATCTGCCAACCAACTCTTGCCAACTGGGTATGTTATTTGCAGGGGGAAGGGGAGTTATTATTCAAAAAGTATGTCCTTTCTAATGGAGTAGTGACAGACTGTTTGAATTTCTTCTACTTTTTGTTTGCAGCTACATACTAATGAAATACAATATAGTATAAGGTGGTACATTAAAGAGGAAAATAGTACATATGTGATTATGAACTACTTAAATCATCTATACCAGCTTTTGACCAAAGAGCTACTATTTCCTAATAGCTCTCCACATTAAAGATTTGTATTGAAATTCATATCAAAGCATATGTAAGTATCATACCAATTCAGTAGTATTTCTTTCGTTAGGAGAGTCCACGATATCCTCGGGAGACATTAGAACCAATCTGGAATTTAGGGTTCAGAAATGAAGCAAAACGTAGCCATTTGGTGTGGGACTGCTCTTAAGAGGAGCAGAACTGAGCTAACGGCCCACATCATCCGCCAATAGGAAGAGGCTGGGGAGAGGGGAGAACGGCCCCAGCTGGGGCCTGGGAAATTAAAAAAACACATCTGATTCCCTGCATTCTAACATTATAGAAGCAGAAGTCACGAAACCTTGGTTTTCTTGGGTTCTGCCATGAGCTAGCTTGAAAACCTCGTAAATTATTTTATTCAACAATCATTTATGGAACACCAACTTTACGCTAGAGACTGTTCAGTGCTGGAGATAGAAGGGAATAAAAGACAGGATCTCTGCCCTTGTGAAGCTTACAATCTAGCAGGGCTGGTAAATGTTAAATATAATCATATAATGTGCAATAAACACTTAAAAAACAGCCAGGGATTCTAACAGGAAGACTGGGGAGTCAGAGAAGGCCTCTCTGAAAAAGTGACATTTAAACCAATAGTTCTTCATTTTGCACATTGAAATCACCTGGTGGAGCTTTAAAAACTGTGAGTGCCTGGGCTCTCCACCAGATCAAAGGAATTGATTCTAAGAATGAGGGGTAGGTAGCATTATTTATTAAAATCTCACTGAAGTGACTCTAATTTGTGGCCGTCATTGAGGACCAGAGATTTCAGCTGACATTGGAAGGTGGGAAGAGGCTGAGTAGAGAGTTGGAGGGGAAAGTTTTCAAGGCAGAAAGAACAGTATTTTGTCAAAGGACTAGAGAGAGTCTGCCACAGTAGGAATTAAAAGGCAGGTGCTGGGAGACAGGCTTGGCAGGGACATTAGTTTTGGGCCCCTCTGTTAGCAACTTGAAGGGTTTGGGACTTTATCAGTACGGTGGAAAACTATTAGACAGAACTGACATGACCAGATTTTAAGGATTGCTGTGGCTCCTCCCTACAGAAAGCACTGGAAGGGCCAAAAGAGGAATAGGGGACTAAGGAGGTAAGGGAGAAGGGTGATGGTTTGCACTGGACCCATAGCAATGGAGATGGAGAGAGAATTGCTTTGAACTATTTCAGAAGTAGAACTGACATTTTGATGAATTACATAAAGGAGGGTGAGGGAGAAGTGTGAAAGAACATTCCTGGGCTTCTGGTTTGAACGGCTGGGTAAAAGCAAGCACATTTGTTGAGATGTGTGACGCTGGAGGAGAAGAGAAGGGGTTTGTACCTGTAAATATGAAGTCTTCGTGAAACACCCAGGTAGGCACTTGCTTGGGTCTAAGGGGTAAAGTCCAGACATACCAGTTTGGAAATCAGCAGCTATAGAAAGGACTCAAAGCCATGTGTGATATGAGACCTAGGAGAGAGCATGGAATAAGAGGGCTCAGCGAGTCCCAGTCTCAATCTCATAATGATGAAACAATTGGCTATGATCAGCAGTTCTCAAACTGTGTGCCTCAGAATCACCCAAACAACTTCCTAACATGTTAGTTGTTGGCCTCACTTCCTAAAATCTCAGCTTCTGTGGGTCTGAGGTGAGGTCTGTGAATCTGCATCTCTAACAAGTTTCCCAGGTGATGTTTATGCTGCTTATTAATAGGGGCCATACTTGAAAACTAGATGATCGAAGATTTCCCTTCCTTCTCTAATATTCTACCATTACCTCACTTTACCATCTGCAAAAATTCACATGAAAACGTGTACAAATGCCAGCTAGATATTTTATTATTGCAAAATGAAAGTATTGCACGATAAAAACAGAGAGATATAATCATGGGAATGGTTAAGAGCTGTTCTATGCCTTCATAATTTGTGTTCTCTTTTAAGGTTGGACAGACTGGACAGATTGGACAATTGCATCTTCTTCATGCAAAGCATTTTACAGCAAAATACTCTGCAACTCTCTTAAAATTAAGTGCACACATCTCCTGTTGGTATTGTAGCGGTTTTTGAAAAACCTATAGAAATTGAGAGAACTCGGTCCTTCAAGCATCATTTTTTTATAGGTAGTCAAAGGAATCTTGAAGTATGACAAGAAGAGATGAGCAACACAGACCACAATATAAGCATTTTGTATCTCAGGCACACAGAATCAAGATTGTGAGAATATTGTTTTATTTTATTCTTATTTCACCTCATTCAGGTTTGATGTTAAGAAAACAAATAGCTCATTATTTAAAGGAAGGGTTGAAGTACATTATTCTTATTAGTTATTGGCAACCAATTTTTTAAAAACTAACACATCCCCTTTCTAGATTCTTCCACTGTCACATCATCAAAGAATGTGGATTGCACATTTTTCATAGAATTGTCAAAGTGGATAAGTCATTTGACCTCAACCTACGTTTTCTGGGGAGTTCATGGATTAGTAAAGCTGATGCTTCAAAAAGGAGACAGTAAACAAACTTTACAAAACCACTTGAGAGAACTCACCTATTTTTCCAATTTTTAAAGCAGCATAGTGATATTATCTATGCAGGTATAATCACAAATTCTTCCTCCTAAATCCTAATTTCCTAAGAAGTTGTGCTTGTGTTCACGAGTTGTATTTGGTGGCTGAAGCAGGTGAGGGGCTCATTCTGTGAAAAATGAAACAGATCAAAGTGTTTTAGAACCTTGTGAAAGTGAATAGCAACTCCCCTGTTTGGGCTAGGCATTTGCTGTGATTTTTAAATGTCACCAAATAAAAGTTTCAAGCTACCTAGAAACAAAACCCAAAGGATTTCTTTCTTATTCCTTTGTTCCCTACGCAAGACATTCAAATAACATTCACACTGCTTCCAGCCCTTAATGGAAGATGGGCTTTACTTCAAATATTGTAAGTCCAGATCCTTATGTTGATAAACTTGCTTGGACAAATGATGCACCCCAAAGACATGTTCTGATTCATGAACAGCAGATGCTTCAAGAAGTGGTTATCTGCCATGTTGCTTACCTCCCAATGACAGAGGTCATGATCCTTCAATGATATCCAGCCACTACTCTTACCACATTTGATGTGCGTTCCATATGACATCCAAACACAACCTCCTAAGCTCAGTTAAGACATTGCAGGACAGCTTCTCTGTATTCTCTAGTAGAAACATTAAACTAAAATAAGCAGAATTTCTGGACAATGAGGATCTTATCATGGGAGTTTTGCAAGCATCACACATAAACATCACCTTTTGCTGAATAACAAAGAAAGGGGCATAAAATCTTGGTGTGACTAAATGATTCTTTTTTGGGGGGGGTGACTTAATGATTCTTAATCCATTTGTTTCCCATGGGGGAAAAAATCTCACTTTTTTTATGGGTCTTTAGTCTATTAATGTTAATTACAGCTTCTTTAGTCCCATAAAGGGGAATTTGACTGAGGTCTCCTATTACATAATGGCTGACAATGGTATTGTAACATAAAGAGCACAATGTTCTGAATCAAAAATAATGGAACTAAGCAGAAGATAAGAATCTATATATATGTGATATGTAAATGGAAGCGACAATGTGTTTTTGAAATTACCAATTAGGTAACTGTGTTAGGTCGAGTCCTCTATGAAATAGATGTCAAGACAATTAGACATGCAAGAGATTTATTAGGATTATAGAGTTCCTATTTCCCCACTCTGACCTAATCTACCCAGCCCCCTCTTCTGAGTCTTGTCTAGTAGTGTTCTTTCCAGCAATTGCATTTCAGATGGAAAGAAGAGTATTGTTTTAGCTGCATTAGTAATAATACAACTAATATTCATTGAGTTTCTATCAAGTTCTTGGCACCATTGGCTATATACTTTATATGCACTGTCACTCAAGTCTCACAACAAACCTATATGGTTTGGGAGGGAGGGGTCTATTATTATCCTCATTTAATAGATGGTGGAGGGGGAGGGACATTTATTTAAGCAATTTACCCAAAAGTACATCTAATAAATGTTAAAGTTGAGATTTTAGTCTAGATAGTCTGATACCATAGCCCATTTCCTTAAACTGAATTGCATTCCCCCAAACAAATTTTAAAAATCAGTGCATTGATAAAGACCTCTTCACTGGGCATGTGCTGTGTTCTTTAGTATCCTCCACAGGCCACAGGATACTAAAGAACAGGGATCCTTGGCCTCTGCGACTTTACAATGTAATGACGCAATCAGGAAGACAAGTATTTTACAGATAAATGCTATGACTACATATAATATATACAGAAAAGACTATATATTATAATGTGTAATATAATGGAATTGGAACTGCTTTGGATCATGCATAAAGTTTAAACAGGCAAAAAGTAGAAGGGAAGGCTTTTATAGCCCAAGAGAAAAACAGGGCATGACATAGTCCCATATTCCCAGGATCATGAGAAGCTGAACTCATAAGACAGGCAGCACATCTATCTGTGGATGAGAAAGTCAGGTGCTCCATAAATGTTCACTGAGTCAGTGAATCAAGGGATAAGTGGATGAGTAAATGATGATCATATTTCCAAAATTACAAAGAGACCAATTGGTAACATTAAATTCTCTCTTTAAATTCAATTTCTTCCCTTTTTAGAATGCCTTTAAATGTAACGATAAAATGTGAAAAACCTACAACAGAAAACTACATCTCTGGGGCACACCTTGTATTTTGACTACGTTTACTTCAAAACACCCCTACCAATCAGACACCTAGAACCCTAAAAGAAAGTGCTACTTTAGTTACCTACTCTTATGAAATTTCTCTGATTTCAGTCACACTATGGTTTTAATTTTTTGAAAACCACATTAAGAGTATCCCTTATTGAAGCTGAATCTTAGAAAAATTTTCTTAAAGAATACAAAACATTAAAGAAATATGAAAAGCGTAAAGGAACAAGATGAATTCACATTTTGAATGGGAAAAGAAAGCTGAACACTGTTTTCTTTTAAATAAATTGAGTAACATTTCCTATTTATATGTGGGAAGTTAATGGCAACTTGATAGGTCAATTTAAAGTTTCTAATGTGAAGCGTCATTCCAGGCTTGAAGGAATTGGGGTCACAGGATACAGACTCTTTATCGAGCCATGGATCATGCAATGACAGCCCATGTGAACACAGAGCACATCTTCAGAATCTCAAGGCTGTAAGAAGGTCAGCATGTGGCACCGTGTTCTTTGTTTCCTCTTAGCTTAGAAACTTTTGTGGGTAACAATGTGAGGAAAAAAAAACTCAAAATGACCTCTGTCATGAGGAAAAAATTCCCTTGGCCTTTTTGAAGTAATCATTACCCCTCAATTTATACTAATCATTTGGCCAGTTCTCCACTCTCACACATAAAACATCCAGCAAAAATTTATACAGGTGAAAAGAAAATGTTAACCTCACCCTTTCCCACCTTATGAAGTTAGTGACAGGAAATGCAATTAACAAATTAGGAACTTTGTTAAAAGAACATAACCAGTCAAATTCAGGCTTTCCAGGGCTGAGCTGTCAAGGGCGGTATCGTGGCACTGGTCTGTCAACAAGGATGCCCATGACAACGTGAGACAGCAATTCCCAATTAAAACATAAAAAACAAAAAATAAATAAAAATTAAAGTAATTTAGTGGCTACACAAACTGTGTTGTTTTTGTTTTTGTTTTTGGATTTTTTTTAACCAGAAAAGCTCCAATGGCCCTTTGGATCGATGGGAAGATTTATGTATAATGCTCTCTCCCAAAGTGTGTCAAATGAAACCGCTCAATGGAATGTTCTTCCTGCAACAGGAAGAAATGGCCTTGTGATTAAAGGCTGGATGACTAAAATGTCTTTACTACTGGGATTCTCTGACTCCTTCCTATGTCAATGTGCATTATTAATATCAAGAGGGAATAAGATGTGGCATTTTCCCAATTTGCTTAACTATAGAACTCATTTTAATAGGGCATAGGGTAAATCAGGAAGTCTGATTTAAGCTTTTTTTTAAAAAAAGAAGGGGGGCAGAGAAGAAAAACATGAAACCACTAAATATGAAGCAGCTCATTTTGAGCCCACTCAATGTGAGGTGTTTTGTTTTTTTGTTTTTAATTTACACTGAAACTACAAATTCTTCAATGCCAAAGTACATTTGAGTTTGAAAAAATAAAATTTTTTTTAAGGAACCATGTTGTTCCACCTTTCTTCTTAATTTCCTTAAACATCCTGCTAGTAATAAAATATTTTTCTGAAAGTAGAACTTTGTGTGGAAGTTAAAACATGACAGAATTTAAAGTGACCTATTTTAAAAATGTAATTATTCAGAAGAAAATGCATGAAATGGGGGAAAAAATACCATAAGGCATGAATAAATCAGAACTTGAAAAAGAATCTGGGTATTTTACCACCCTTAAACTTCTATTAGCATCCCAAATAAAAGCAATCGTCTAAAAAAATAAGTTTTTTATAATTATTTTTCACCAATTATTAAGGAATAGAAATTAAAAGTGTACTTGACCATAATCTGGTTACAGATATTGACTATCCTTTGAAAATGTTCATCTCAAAATATGGTCTTACCTGTTTTCTATAAAATGAGATGAAACTGCATCTATGGATATATACACTATTTTGAGAAATAATAGGCATAATCCTTTTAAAATGTTTAATTATATCACAGAATTTTCATGAAGATACCTTTTTTGTAATAAAATTTTGAATATTTTACAGTCATATTCAAACATAAACACTCAACTGCTATTTAAAAAACAGTAACCTCCAAAATGACTTGACAATGACATAGGAGAGCTGACACGCTTGAAAGTAGCTGAGAGAAGGAAGACTTTATAGAAGAGTGGATGCAAGAGTAAAAGAAGGTACAACATGAGCACAGTAAGAGTCAGAGAAGCAGGACATGTCTGTGAGACAGAGTAAAGAGTAACCAAGGCCTTATATGTTCTGTGCCTTATTAGCAATGGGATAAAATATAAAGGTGCTCTCTTGCTTAGGACAGGAAATGACAGACCACATGTTCTCTCTGTCAACTTCAATCAAATTCAGAGCACAATATATCCCTGATGTCTTTTTCCATATCTTCATCAGTATTCAAGCAACAAGTATTTATTTTGCAAAACACAGTTATGTTAAAGAGAAAGGAAAGTATGAAAAATTCTATGAAAGTGAAGCATTTCTTATTTTCTTGCAGAAATAACCAAGGAGAAAAGAAGAACTCAAAAAATTTCCACATGTTTGGATCTTAAAGACTTCCACAACAGTTGGAAGATGAAAAGGTGTTCCAAATATTCACATGAAAATCTCGCACCAAATATCCAAATCACTTTCTTATTCTGACTCCTGCTCTCCCCACCCCACCCTCACCCCATTCTTACTGGTCCTACAGGGAATTGGATAAGTACATCATTTCCTTTGTTCACCGTTAAAAAATAAATTAAATATACTGACATTAGTTTAACTAATATCACACTTAACTATACATTAGGATATCAGCCCATATTTGCATAATTTTCCTCTTCTGAGAAAGCCAGTAAACTCCTAAGAGTTCAGTTTCTGGAAACCTCATTTCTTAAACATTTGCTGGGGCACCCTGGTTCTTTCCTGCAAACAGCTTACTACATAGATCTTCGCAATAACTCACTTAAGAATAATGGCAGTGCTCTAGGCAGTTAATCTCATCTGCTTCCCAAAGAAAAGAGAAACGGATACAGTCACGCTGGTGGTTCCCAGAGGTCTGCTGTGGTACTCTTCCCTGCATGCTCACGAGAACCCCCACAAGTACTGATCCATCCGGTGTCCCATTCTTGTCCTGACAACCGGTTGTTTACTGTTATTAATAAATCCCTGTAAAGTTGTCATAGCTAGCTAATGTGTTCGTGGGTAAACTCAGCATTAGGAGTGAGATTTAAAGAATAACTTTCTCTCGGAGAATCAGATTTAAGAAGTGAGAGAGGAAATTATCTTTCATTTTCCACAGCACAAGAGACTAGAGTGACCTCGAAGATTTGATGGGTTCAGATGTGACGCCAAGTGGCAATGACAAACTACTATTAGAGCATGAAGAGGATCTCAGTCAATCTGCCCAAGAGATAAGGAGAGGGTAATCACAGGTCTCTGCCCGCTTCAGGCTTTTGTCCCACCCTAGTCTCAGCGCAGGTGGCGAGGGTGATTTTAAACTCAAAAACTCTTAGAAATATTTCTGTGCGAGCTGATGGATATTGGTGAGATGAAGTGTTTATTTGTCTAGTAGTATTAGTCTCCATTCTGGGAAATGCAAGAGTCAATTGAAGTAGGGGTTTCCAGCAGGAGCACGGGCATTGCTATGGGCTTAAGTAGAGAAAGAGTAGACAAGAGGAAAGAAATCAAAAGGAGAGAAGACTTCTAGTACCTCTGAGAAGTTCGTGCAATATTAAGAAACAAATATTTAAGGTAAAGAATCAAGAATTTTTGGATTCTGGTCAATCACAAATGATATTAGATCCTTGCCCATGATGGACCAAGTCTATGAGCCTCCGTAAGGCATTATACAGGGGTATACATACAACAGGGAAACTTCACTCAAGGTTCAAATTCCACCTACTCCCAAAGTTCAGTTCCTCCAAGATCAAGAATAGCATGCACAGGTGGTTTCTGCTTTGCATCTAGGAAGAATTTACCTTTTTTGCAACCTCCTCGGTCTAAATAGAGAATAATGTATACTCTATTCTCTAAGAGGAAATAGAGCAAATGGAAGGTAGGTGTTCCCACAGGCAACCCTACAGCTCAGCTTGGTTGCAGAACACTGGCCATGTAATGGCTTTAGTGCTAAGGAAACCACAACTTTGTCATCTTCATCTTTTCTAGGGACCAGGAAACAGAAGCTTCCAAAGATTTCCTGTTAAGAAAGACTGATAGAGGTACTTGAATATCTAGCTATAGTGTCATAGTATAGGGTAAGAGAGTGATCAGTAGGTCTAGCTGCATAAAATCTCTCCAATTAAAGCAATATTTTAACTTCAACCTTGTACAAGGACAGAGGTAAATGCTGTTACCTAAGAAACATTGGCTGCCATGTTTTTTTGTTCAGTCAGTGATTAACAAATGTTTATTAAGCACATGTTACTACATGCCAGTAATTGTTATAAGTGTTGTAGGTACATTGTTAAACAAAACTGACCTTTTCTGCAACTAAGTAAATTGAGAAAAAAATATTTCTGGAGCTTCCCTAGTAACCCTAAAGGAGGCTTTATGTCCATATAAAGAATGGTCTTATATCCAAAGATATTTTTTTTTAATCCAAAGGTATTTCTATCCGAATCATTCAGAACATATTTAAGCAAGAGAACCATGTTCAAAGATAAAACAAGCTATGCAGTGTAAATGCAAGCAAATAGTCCAAATGGCAATAAAATTAGTAAGCAGTTTTAATAAGGTATAAACAAAACTTGCAGTTAAAAGCCAGTGTGTGATCCATGATTATCTCACCATAGCCAGACTCAGATATTCCCATTCTACAGAGAAGGAAGAAGAGGGGATATACTTGTATAAGATCATCCACCTACCCCATGTTAGGCCAGACTTTTCCCCAAGTAAAATGGTGCATCTTTCCACCTCAGGCCATGTCCCCAGAGCTCTTTACTCCTTCCTTCTGATCATCCCCCAATTTCTCCACTTTCATCTATAACTGTTCTGAACAAGTATTAGTGCCCTTACACAAATCCACCATGAATTGTAAACATCAACTTAAAGACTGTTAGGATGGCTGAGATTTTTTGCAGTTAAATATCCTTGAATTAAGTTTAGTTCTCAAAAAAAAGAAAAGTTTAGTTCTCCAGACTGTTTCAACTTTAAGATGCAAACTAGTTGAAGCTAAAGAACATCCCTCCAGACATATTCCATGGCCAGTCCGTGCAATTGCTCCTCAGAGTTCTAGGCATTTGTACTTTGTTCCCAGAGCCACTGCTTCAACCCAGACCCTGGGCCCTTGAGTTTTCTAAAGATGTGGGATAGTCCTCTGTGTTTGGAGCCCCTAGTATCCCCATCCTAGACAGCCGTTATCTACCACCAACAAGTCTACGCTTACCTCTTGATTGCCGCTCCTCTGTTCAGATTTGAGGACATCTTCTGTCAAAACAGTTCAATCTTGTTTTTACCTTAGAGGTCAGTTGTTCTCATACTCACCATGCATCAGAATGAGAGCTTGTTAAAACAGACTGCTGAGCCCCACCCCTGGACTTTCAAGATTCAGTACATCTAGGGTAGGGCTAGAGAATTTGCTTTACTAATAAGTTCCCAGGTGCCCGGATGCTGCAGGTCCAGATACTGCACTTTGAGAACCGCTGCTCTAGGTCAGTGATTCTCAACCCTGGCTACCCATTCGAGTCCCCAGAAGAGATTTTTAAAATAGTGATACCCAATTTCTCCAGAAATTCTGATTCAAATGTCAGGCTAAGGTAGGGGCCAGGCATCATACATTGTTCTTTAAATGTCCCGGATGTTTCTACACCTATGAGAATAGGAAATATTTTTAAATGGTGCTAATATGAAGTGCTGGCCAGAAACTGAATCTTTCATACTTTGCCGAGGGGATTTGAAAACGTTGTGACAGTTTCTTTAAAAATGAGGCATCCACTTAACATTCACTACAATAATTACATTCCAGGGCATTTATCCCAGAGAAATGAACACATGTTCACACAAAAACCTGTACACAACAGTTCATAGCTGTTTTATTTTTAATAGCCCCAAAATGAAAACAATGAAAATGCCCTTTAACAAGCGAAGAGTTAAACAAACTGTGATATATCTATATCAAGGAATACTATTCAGCAATCAAAAGGAATGAACTACTGATGCAGGCAAAAACTTGGGTAGATCTGAAGGGTGTTATTATTCTGAGTTAAATAAAAAAGGCCAATCTCAAAAGGCCGC
Source organism: Halichoerus grypus (assembly GCF_964656455.1). Lineage (NCBI taxonomy): Eukaryota > Metazoa > Chordata > Mammalia > Carnivora > Phocidae > Halichoerus > Halichoerus grypus. The sequence continues at coordinate 56,401,183 of NC_135712.1, forward strand.
ATACTGTATGAGTCCATTTATTTAACATTTTTTGAATTGACAGCATTATAGAGATGGTAAACAGATTAATATTGTCAGGGATTGAAGATATTGGGGGATTGAGTGACTATAAGGGGGCAGCACAAAGGAGATCTTTGTGGTGATGGAATGTTTCTCTATCCTAATTGTGGTGGTGGTTAGAGGAATCAGCACGTGATGAGTCACATAGACCCATATGCACAGATGGTACCAACCTCAATCTCCTTTTTTTGGATATTGTACCATAATTTTATAAGATGAAACCATTGGGGGAAACTGTGTGACATATATGTGGGCCTTCTCTATACTCTACACTCCTTTGCCCCTTCCTGTGAATCTGTAAGTATTTCAAAATAGAAAGTTACCAAAACACTTGCCCTGTGCAGCCAGGGTTTAGAAACACAAACATGGCGCTGGATGAGGACAATCCTGATGCCCACCCCTATGCTATTGTTTCAAGCTTTCTTTCTTTAGGCCCTTCCATAGCTCTGCCCACATCTGGCTCAAATCCATTGCTGCCTCTTTTACATGTTCCCTAAATTGGTTGATCTTTCAGATGCTGCTGTAGGGAATTAACTGGTATCACCTGTCAGGAGAGAGAATTGGGGGATATCTATCAAGGCCCTTAAAAATATCCTTTTGCCTAGTATTTCCAGTCCAGCAATCTATACTAAAGAAAATACCAGGAATGCAAAGAGTTACTACAGTTCTAAACACAATAGCAAAAAAATTGAATGCAAACTAAGTAGTTAAATAATTATGGATACATCCATATGCTAAAATGAAGCATGCTTTTAAAACATAGTTGTTGAGAAATATTTACTCAGTCCCATAAAAAATGACACCAAAACTGTGTATGGATTTTGTTCTCAATTACGTTAATTTGTATTTGCAAAGAAAACATGCTAAAATGCAAATAGAGGTATTTTTGAGTGATTGTATTATAAGTGATTTTGGATTTTCTTTTGTTCTGAATTTTCTAATTTTATACAATGAGCATGAACTTTTATAATTAAAATAATGCTGCTGAAGGCAAATATGGCTTAAGAGTCACATCTACAGACTTTCAGAATGCTTGAAAAAAAACCTTGATAGAAACTCAGTCTACTTCTGTCCACACGTTACTCCAGGCTCTCTTGCAAACCTCTGGATTCTCCCAGCTAACACAAAGTCAGACTTTGTTTTCCAAAAGTGAGACAATGGCCCTTTATTCTGGCTATCCCATCACTCATCCCACCCAACCCTTAGCCTACACCCTTACCATTCTGCCGTCTGATGTCAAGACAGTATTGCCTTCCTCCATCTTCTCAGATGCAAAAGTACTAGAATTAGTTAAAGAGACAAAGGGAGGAGAAGGATTTTCTGTTTACATCTAATTAAAAATTTTACAGAGGGGTGCCTGGGTGGTTCAGTTGGTTAAGCGGCTGCCTTTGGCTCAGGTCATGGTCTCAGGGTCCTGGGGTCGAGCCCCGCATCAGGTTCCTTGCTCCGCAGGAAGCCTGCTTCTCCCTCTCCCACTCCCCCTGCTTGTGTTTCTTGTCGCTCTGTGTCTCTCTCTGTCAAATAAATAAATAAAATCTTAAATAAATAAATAAATAAATAAATAAATATCTTCCAGAAACACTGAGAAATAGTCCTATAGCTCTTGGCTGCCAAAGTGAATATTTTTAGTGTTTATGATTTAGAAACACATTTTTAAGTGCCATGGTATTTTGTTATCAACTCCTCTCTTTCTATAATCAAGTTTTCTCTGACAGTGTGACCTATCCTAATGAAGTGCTTTAATAACAAAAAGTGTTTGTGTTTTACTTTTCCTGGATTCAAGTTTTATTTTTTAAAAAGAGCACAAAATGAAGTTATCTATATCTCCTTAATTTGATTATATTCTACCTATCAAAATATTTAGATTAATCTCATTAAAATATGAATAAGTGTTTTTATGGTGGTTAATTTTACAGAATTCCCTGGAGCTCCTTTAAGTGCCTTCCCTTGTAGATTGTCTAGATTATAGATCACCACACGGCTGTCCTTCACATCCCCTCATTCATCTTAATAATCGAAAGATCTTCCAGTAATTACAGTTCAGAAATATGCTCTCTGTTGGAGTTTTCAACATTGCACGTCTGAATCTTTTATTTTAACCCTTTGAGAAACAGATATACACAAAAATGCCACAGAGTAACCACTGGAGTCCCAAATCTAGTTCAACTCCCATAGACACTGTGTCATCTTGGCAGATCATCATCCTCCATGTTCCCATATGTGTAAAGTGAAAACACCGGACCAGATGATCTCTGAAGGCTGTCTGATGGATTCCATCCTGTTTTCCGAACTTAAGAGGCTTCTTAACTCTACATAGAAACAGGAGACTGGATGACTCTCACTGTTGCAATCCATTTCCCAGCAGCTTGGATCTTGAATAGGCTTGTTTTGAGAAGCATGATCAAATAAGAGACTATATGGGCTTCAAACACCAAAACTGGATTCCTATCAACTCTAAACTATATAGAAATGTTCTGAAAAATATTATAATTTAAGTTCAAATTACCTCCAATCAGGTCCACAGTTCTATCCTTGGAGAGAATTATACTAGTGTAAGGAGTCAGGGGACCAATCTGGAGTTAGTTTTGAGCTAATGGACAGTCATTTGACCAGACCCCAGTGAAACTTCAGAGAATGTTGTAAACACTCCAGGTAAGTGAACTTATGGGGCACTTCCATTACAAGTGCCACAGTGACTGGCTAAAGACTTTTCTTTGTTCTTTCATTTGATGATGATTGAAAACTAACCACGAGAAATCTAGAAAAAGAGAGAGCCAAGAACCTGCAACTGACAGACTGGTTAATTTAGATTGCAATCCAGAGCAAACTTTTTACTTAAAGTGAGTTAAAACTTTGAAAAATTTTAACATGAAGAAAAACAAGTCAGAATGAAATTACGGGAGGTATAATTTATTCAGAGTTGCATTTTTAGTTTATCTTTCCAATTATTAATATAATGAATTATTAACAATTAATAATTATCAGCAAACACTTATCATCTACATTGTATATTGATTTGTGTTAGTGTACATGTAATCAAGAAGACATTATATATTCATTTAATGAGAGTCTTTCTACAAATATTTACAAAATGTCTGCAATACTAAAAACATTATGTCAGGTGAAACATGAATCTTAAGTAAATAACAATAATATCTAACAATTATGGAATGCCATACACAGAGCACTGTCATAAACATATATATGTATATATATGAGCTATACATATATATTAGCTTATTAAATGTATTAATGAGCTGTATATATAATTAATCTTAAATATACATTAATTTTTCTAGAAACCTCATGAGATTGTTAGTGTTATCATCCTCATTTTACAAGTAAGAAAACTGAGCCATAGACTGTTAACAGCCTTGCCTAGGGTCTAGGTCCCAGATCTATTATTTGGCATAAACTCTGAGTTGAAAGTCTCAGGCTCTTAACTACTACAATACAAGTATTAGGTTGAAACATGAAATTGCAGTTTTTATTGGTCAAAAATGGTTGAATATCATCAATTTCAGCCATATAGGTTTGCATGCACAAATCAGTTCTCGTAACAACTGGGCTGTAAGAATTTAGAGGTGATAGAAATAACCAAGAGACAGCTTAGACATTTTTCCAAAGAAGACATCCAAATGGCCAACAGACACATGAAAAAGTGCTCAGCATCGCTCAGCATCAGGGAAATCTAAATCAAAACCTCAATGAGATATCACCTCATACCAGTCAGAATGGCTAAAATTAACAAGTCAGGAAATGACAGATGTTGGCGGGGATGCAGAGAAAGGGGAACCCTCCTACACTGTTGGTGGGAATGCAAGCTGGTGCAGCCACTCTGGAAAACAGTATGGAGGTTCCTCAAAAAGTTGAAAATAGAGCTACTGTATGACCCAGCAATTACACTACTGGGTATTTACCCCAAAGATACAAATGTAGGGATCCGAAGGGGTACATGCACCCTGATGTTTATAGCAGCAGTGTCCACAATAGCCAAACTGTGGAAAGAGCCAAGATGTCCATCGACAGATGAATGGATAAAGAAGATGTGGTATATATATACAATGGAATATTATGCAGCCATCAAAAGGAATGAAATCTTGCCATTTGCAACGACATGGATGGAACTGGAGGGTATTATGCTGAGCAAAATAAGTCAATCGGAGAAGGACATGTATCATATGACCTCACTGATATGAGGAATTCTTAATTTCAGGAAACAAACTGAGGGTTGCTGGAGTGGTGGGGGGTGGGAGGGACGGGGTGCCTGCGTGATAGACATCGGGGAGGGTATGTGCTATGGTGAGCGCTGCGAATTGTGTAAGACTGTTGAATCACAGACCTGTACCTCTGAAACAAATAATACATTATATGTTAAAAAAAAAAAAAGAAGATAGCAGGAGGGGAAGAATGAAGGGGGGGAATCAGAGGGGGAGATGAACCATGAGAGACGATGGACTCTGAAAAACAAACTGAGGGTTTTGTTTTTTTTTTCCAAAGATTTTATTTATTTATTTGACAGAGAGAGAGAGTGAGAGAGGGAACACAAGCAGGGGGAGTGGGAGAGGGAGAAGCAGGCTTCCCGCGTAGCAGGGAGCCCGATGCGGGGCTCGATCCCAGGACCCTGGGATCATGGCCTGAGCCGAAGGCAGATGCTTAACGACTGAGCCACCCAGGCGCCCCCAAACTGAGGGTTTTTAGAGGGGAGGTGGGTGGGGGGATGGGTTAGCCTGGTGATGGGTATTAAGGAGGGCATGTTCTGCATGGAGCACTGGGTGTTATACGCAAACAATGAATCATGGAACACTACATCAAAAACTAATGATGTAATGTATGGTCATTAACATAACATAATAATAAAAAAAGAAAACTTCATGGAATAGAAATTAATCTCAGCTTTAAAAGACAAGACTTGGATTTTAAAAGGGGGGGAAGGTGTTTTCTAGGAGAGAGGATGACATACACCAAGCCATGGAGGTTAAGAATGCATCTGTGTCTTCTATAAGCATTGACTTTCATTTGGTTCCTGCTATGGAACTCATCTCCTGCCTAATTCTAGATTCCAGTCACCTCCAGTACCACCACTAGCTAATGGATCTAAATAGGGGTGTAATGGGTTTAATTGTGTTCCCTCAAAATTCACATGTTGAAGTCTTAACCTCCAGTACTCAGAATGTCACCTTATTTCGAAATTGGTTTGTTGCAGATAAAATTAGTTAAGATGAAGACATTAGGGTGGACCTCAATCCAATATGACCAGATTCCTCAGTAAGAGGGGAATTTGACACAGAGACTCACCGACAGGGAGAATGCATAGGGAGATGAAGGCAGAAATTGAAGATGAGGAGCAGAAATGCTTCCACAGGCCAAGGAACACTAAAGATTGCCAGCAAATGACCAGGAGGTTGGCCAGACACATGGAACACATTTTCCTTAGGAAGCAAACAATGCTGCTGACACCTTGACCTTGGAACTTCTGGCCTCCGGAACTGTGAGACAAAAAATTTCTCTAAAGTTACTCAGTTTGTGGTACTTTATCATGGCAGCCTTAGCAAACTATATTAGAGGAAATACAAGGACTTTTGCATCCTCCACTCATTATTTGGGTGTCCTTACCCCTCCTCCCTCCCCCAACATGAACCCTGGGAAGAGAGTCACAGGAATCCTTCTGACCTTTAAATTCTGAGTCTTGATCAACACATCAGTGCTTCTGTCTCAGTGTTTTATCGTAACAAACTTGGCCATTAACCCAAGTCCTCTTTTTTAAACATTCTGACTTTGCCATCTCCCAAGTTACATATTTTTGTGGTATAAGAATCTACTACTCTTTCTCAGTATCAGCATTTTTATCTCCTGATTTATGAGTTGTTTATAAACCATATAGATATGTAAGACATGATTTTATGGTAACATTTGTCTATCTAGAAAAATTCAGATCCCTTCTAAATATAACCACTTCTGAGTTTTAAAAAAGAATGTACCACAATTTCCTGAGGTAAAGCCAAAATAAGTACATAAATATATAGCGAACATTATTTAATACTTATGACAGTTATTTTTAAAAGCAAATCTACATGTATTACCTCATTTAATCCTTACAACAAACTATGAAGTGAGTTCCGTTATTATCCTGAAGAAAGTGAGGCACAGAGATCAAGGAATTTACTCAGAGTCTTATAGCTATTTAGTGTTTTAATCAGGATGAAAAAAAGGGGAGTTATTAAGTATTAAGTATTTTTAAGTATTAAGTACCTGCTGCATACACAACACTGTGTATTCTGGTTTCATAGGTTATCTCCTTTAATTTCTCCTGATATTGTGTGTGTAAGTCATGATTATGTCTTTTTTTCCAGATCATGCAACTGAGGCTTGGAGAGTTTAGGCAACATGTCCTGTTCATGTTGCCAGTAATTTGAGGGACAATATTCAAGCCCATTGACAATGTTTTTGGAATAAGTGCTTTGTCTCCCAAGTTAATTATATTGATCAGTCTCACTACGTCTTCATTAAATCTTCTTTTCTTCAATTTTCCCGCTGGTGTTACTTACCCACTCTTATAAACACTGTCCCACCTAGTACTTTGAAACCGAGGTGATCTCTACAAAGAGCAAATATGAAAACAGTTTCACCCATGGTCAAGTGGCCTTCTTCAAAGTTGATTTAATGCTTCTCTTCTCTCGTTCCAGGCACCAAACTCATTTTTTCATATTCCTTGTAACCCAATCTCTACTTTGAATCACATATTGAATAATTTGGCCCCTGACTAGATGTCTTCACTTCAGTATGTTCCTTTCTTTCTTCTAAATATCAGTTTTCAGTATTAGTTTTTGTTCGTGCTGATCAATATTCATTCATTTTCAATCATTGGAGGCACAGACAAAGGTTTCTGAAATTCCTTAAGAGCCTTCTTCTGATTACACTATGCAGGAGACCAGGTGCACACTCTGTTCATCCTCTTCTCCTGCATGAATGGAGTGAGAAAAATTCCCACCATTGAATAAATTTGGTCTCAGAAAGAAACATAATAATAGACTCAGACACCAGAGTGAGGAAAAGAATCCAAGGCCTAATTACTCAATATGGGATACAAAATGAAGTTGGAAGCACAGTAACAGTTCTTTACATTGCCAATTGTTTTAAAATATAGTGTATTAATAAAAAAAATTTGAGTTACAATAAGGCCAGCAGATCAGGAAATGATTGCCATTTAAAAGATAGTTTATTACATAGAGTTTCCAAGAAGAAGGGTTACACCACATCACTCACGGTTACACAGGGAAGTACCAGGGTTGATCAAGAGGCAGAGGGAGCAAGGGGAGCTCTGGAGAGAGCCTTTATTGTGGTTTCCCTGGGAAAGGAGTGAAACAGGGTAAGCAGACTTAGGTAGGATTGGCTAGTTTAAATAATTTCAGTGGGCTCTGAAACATAGGGATGGCCCCTAGCTATCTGGTACCTGGGGTGACTGGGGTGGGTGGATAGTGACCCAGAGTGTAAGAACTCAAGAAAGGAGGTGATTGGGGTATGAGCTCTGTATTGGTTAGTTTGTGCTTGAAAAGTACACCCATAGGCAAGTTGTTTACTGTCTCTAGCTATTGGCTAACTCTGGGAAGAGCAGCCCCTCAAAGGCCCCAGATGTCAAAGCATCAAAATACAAAAAAAAATAGACAAAGCTAATACACCAATTAGATGACCCCGAGCCATAGAATGGTGGGTGTTTTTTTGCTTTGTTTTGTTTTACTTTTTAACGTTTAAAAAATATTATTTTTTTATTTTTACCTTTATTAATTATAATTTGTATGTCTTTTATTTTTATATTTTCTAATATTAAACAAGAAAAAAATAACTCTTTATGAACAAAGAAGCACTTAGGCGTTCCTAAGTGGAGCCAGATATTACTTTAAGAAAAACTGGAAACACAGTATGAATAATAATTATCATTTAATAAATTCATCATATGCAGTACCATTACAATGTTTGAACATGATATGCAGATTTTATAGTCAATTTTTAAGGATATATGAAACTATTGGTTGTTGTGTTGCATAATAATTGCCACGAATAGTAAACATTTGGTGTAAACGCTTGAGGGTTGAATTGAATTAACTGTGAGTTTCTGAGAGCAGTTTGTGGGCAATGAGAGAGAAGAATGGCCTTGATCCTGGACAGTGGGCTATCATGGAGAATCTGCCCTTGCCCTGATCAACCCAGCTCCCTAACCCCAGACCTCGTCCCTGCCCTTAGGGAAGTTTTTCTACCAATGCTGCCAGCCCCATGGTTGCTGCTCGAGTGTTGCCGGGGAGTATGAATGAAAAGAAAGCTCAATGTTTTTCAGGGACAAAAGACCTTGTTCTGCGGTGCAGGCTGGCATGGTACCTTGATTAAAGACATCTCTTCAGGCCCCACAATCCATACCACTGTTTATAATTTTCTGCTTTAGGAACCCAGGGCGGACTCATCTATAGCCTATGCTCCCAAACACAAGCACCCTTTCTGGGTCCTATAAAGAGCTTACGTTCACTGACCCTGGCTATGTTTCTGTGTGTTCTCTCTCTTTCCCAGCCGGAAGCTAAGCCGAAATTTCCCCTAAATCTAACAATTTGCTCACCTAGGATTTTAGGGATGTGTATGCAGATAGGAAACCACATGACCAGTCACAAGCTTCCAGAAGTGGCTATACTTTGCATGTTCTCCTGCAATCTGGAAAACATTCTGTACTGACAGGAACCACAGATTGCCCTTCAGAGGAATAGCTTCTAAGTCACACACAAAAAAAGTAAAGAAGGTAAATGTAGATATATCCTAACAAATCTTAGACTTCTGAGTCAGTGAACTGGGTTTAAATTCTCATACCTAAGAGATTACTGGGAAAATCAATTGCCTACCCTTGCTCTTTTCCTTATCTGTAAAGTAGGGGAAAACAATCACCTCCCATTGTGATAATCAAGTAAGATAAAGTATAGTTAATTACCACCTACACAGTACAGCTGGAGAGAAAAGACCCCCAAGGCAACCACTCCACGGTTCTGCTTTGCCCAAAGCTTCTCCTTAAGGGAAGATTTGCAGCCTAGGTCTTCAAGGGGAAAAGGTCTGAATATTTGTTTTCAATAGAATTTAATAAATTAGGGTACAAGAAAAGCCAACATTCACCAGCCATTATGAGTAGAGACAACCTGGAAGAAATAGATTACATGGTGAACATTTTAATAAGAAAGGGGAAGGAGGTTGCACCTCTAGGGCTGCTAGAAAGCCGAGAAGAGAACAGGGAACAGGTCTACTATTTGAAGACAGAATCAAAGGCTGGGCCCCAACAATGCTATACAGGTAAGGTGCAGTTTTTACATTAAAATACTTTCAACAAGGATTTGCATTCACATTAAAGATTTTGCTTTTTCTTGACTTCATCTGCCCAGGAAAACTTTCAAATTGCTATGCTAAGCATTGTTTCCTTATAAGTTAAAATAAGTAATTCTATCATAAATATTTAAAAGAAATCACCATAGTATGCCTTAATATAGCAGTACACATATCAAAGGAAATTTTTACAATCACAAATATAGAAAATGTGTTTAAACGTACTCCAAATCCTCCAGAATTATATAAGTACTCCAATAGGTTTAAATACATTCTATCAATTTCTGAGACACGAATCCCATTATAAAAACACAAACTGTATTCTTTAAAGCAGAGACATCACTCAACCTAAGAAATGAGTTAATCGTTCAAAAAAGTAGATCACTGAAATGGAAAGCTCTCACACACACACACACGCAAATATCCTTATACACTTGTATATGAATTATGTCTCTATAAACACATAAAGATCTATAGATACAGATATATATTATATAAAAATCTAAAAATTAAAGCATGCACATTTATCTTTCCAATTTTACATTATTTTAATGCAATTTTCAAGAAGAGATATTCCTCTTGAAGAATCACTTGGATAGGCATTAGAACAATCTGCCTGAGAAAACGCAGCAGTAACTATTCTTAAGACAATTTATAGCTCATATTCTTTGATTCACTGAATATATAGTCTTCTTAATATGGTAAGAAATTACACAAATGTATGTTTCCTTAAAGCAGATGATTGGCTGAAACTACTAAGTCAAGTGTTGTGTAATTGTTGTAAACATTTCTTATAAATTAGTCATTTTTCCATACTATAAACCATTTGGGACTTAAATTTTCAGGTTTTCATCCCCTGATTGGCAAGTTATTTACCAAAACAAAACCACCAATCACTGTACACTATAATTAAATGCCTACGTATGCTTTGAAGATAAAGCAATGATTGCAAATTATTCAAAAGCATTATTGAGTAAGTCCAACAGATACCCTGAGTGGATGTACAGCTGTTACAGGTAGAAATATGCCTCTTCTCCCACGCTGTAGTAATAGCTATAAGGAACACAGCTATTTGTAAACACGTTCTGTTCTGGGAAAGGCCATCAGTAAGAGCTGATAGCTTCGAGAAATGTGCATATTCAGAATCGTGCTGGCTCTGCTATTACCTATAACTCATCTCCCTAATCTCTTCCTCTTCCCCTTTCTAAGAATGTTTAACAAGAGATTTAATGGGCTGAAGTGCCTACAAAGAGTGCTAATCAGGAATTCTTACTGCTAGTAGGTAAATTAATATCAGTAATGCCTTCATTTATTTATTCATTCATCTACCCATCCAGTCACCAAATATTTACTGAGCATCTGTTATATATGCACAGTTATGAAGACCAAGAAGGTCTTCTTGGTTTTTACCTCTGTAAACTCACACTCTAGTAGGCACATAACTGAAAAATACTACCAAATCACTGAAGAATTAAATTGGGGTCTTTTCTATAAGATTCACCGGTATAGGGGAAAAAACGATAACAAAACCCAAAAATAATACCTTAACATTTAATTATTTTTCTTGGTTACAATTGTATGACCTGTGAATTTCAAAACAATCCACTTACGTGATGGCAGTGACACAGGTCGAGATCAATGATAAATCTCCTTTGCCTGCTGGAAGGTCAGTGAACCATCACTGGTAAGCTAGCTCTGCCTTGCATCCCATCCCCATCCCTCAAATGACTGATATGAAAGAGAATTTTTTTAAGATTTATTTATTTATTTATTTGAGAAGGAGAGAGAAAGAGAAAGAGAGAGTGTGTGCGAGCAAGGAGAAGAGGCAGAGGGAGAGGGAGAGAGAAAATCCCAAGCAGACTCCCTGCTGAGCACAGAGCCTGACATGGGACTCAATCTCAGGACCGTGAGATCATGACCTGACCTCATGAGAGTTGGATGCCTAATCAACTGAGCCACCCAGGTGTCCTGAGATTTTTATATTATATAGAAAAAGCACCCTCTTTCCCTTTCCTGGTAACCTGGTTTTCCATCTTAAGAGATCATATTTCAAAAGTAAAATTAACACCTTTCAATATGTCAGAAAAAAAGAAAACCCTCATTTGCCTAATCAATCATTCTATAAATTTGGAAATCACCCCAAAATGGATTTCCCTCTATCAATTTTCCACTTCCAATTGGAGGCAGGGAGCTAGAGAAAGCATGGATAATTTACAAATCCATCTCTGAATTATTTTGTATGTATTGCCAGATTTTAAAATCAGTGCCAAATCAACATAACAAATACAGTATTGTGTAACCTTCCTAGTTAAAACTTTAAAATTCTGAACAAAAATTTCTTTTTAGTTTATTGATGTGGTATACCTTAATAGAGACATGACCTCTTATTGCTGAAATGCTTTTAGAAAGATGAAAGTGACGGTTTTTAGTAAATTTGAACTCTGGTTTCCTAAAAGTAATATTCCCTACTTTCTTTATACAGATGCTACATAAAAGCTGAAAGATAAAAGATTCAGAGATGGAATGGGTAGGGAATATGGATTTGGGAATACGTAAAGGACAGTGATTATCTGTGGTACAATGGGAGGAAAGAATTCAGGGAGGGGAGAGTGTGCATTAGCCTGAAAATTTAATTTCCATTTCGAAGAAGAGGAAATACAAATCATAATAGAGTTTCCACCATGTGTCACACCCTATCATAATCTTATTTAATGTTAATGGCAACTGTATCAGAAAGCATTGTTCCCCATTTTACAGATGAAAGAACTGGGCTTAAATAAAAATATCCAAGATCCCGTAGTGGACAAGCTATATGAATGGAACCCACATCTGTATGATTCAAGAACCTTTCCCTCTAGATAGGAGAAGAGGGGTCTGATAAGAACAGATTATTCCAGAAAATAGGAACTATTTGTATGCTATTTCAGGAGACTCTAAACAAACTACAAAAATGTGATTAGTCTTCAATGAGTCAGTGATGTTTTACTTAAATTACCAGATTTTTCGATTATTTCTTGTAATGATTTTTATGTTCTAGAATGGAAACTTTCTCATTCAACATAATGAATGTTAGACCACCAAAGCAGTTAAGAATTCTTGTTCAAGTTTCACCTTTTACTGATAAACATTCCTAAGACTATCCAAATAATCTCCTTGTTCTAACTATAAAATGTTTTTCACGGTATGAGAAAATTCTCAAGTATTAATGAGTTCATGCATGTGATGTCCTTTGAGTTCCTTAAAAGAAATGGCTAAGTATAAAAGTGATGTTATTCTCTTTTTTCCCCTTCATTTGATGTCCTGCCTAAGCTGACTGTGGCTTGTTGAGTATATTATACAGAAAAATTGAAGCCACCCTTCAGTGCCTAAATAAGAACAGAGATCAGTTAATGATTTAAATCTTACCTCCAGCCTTCTAGGAACAGAGAGAGATGTTTTAATTCATAGCGTTAGTGTGTGTGTGGATTGGTCCCACACAATGATGTCAGGTTAATTTAATAAGAATTCAGAAGCTATTGGTAAGAGCGGGTGATGTGAACATTAGAGAGATTGCCCGGACAAAATTTGAGAGCTACCCTTCAAGCGTCTAGGACATAAACCAAAGTGGGGGGAGGAGGAGTTACCATTAATGGACCCAGCAATATTCCAAGTAAACATATTTAACCTTAGGAAGCACTGAAGATGCCACTAATTTGGTGACCAGAAGACAAGCTCGGATGAAGAAATGTCTTTTTGACAGGGGAATGGGTTGTTTGTAAATGGATTTTAAACATGCTAGAGACTGTGTCTTGTATTACTTTAAAAGCTAATCACGTAGTTCCTAATTAAGGGTCCCTCTGGGTACCTAATACATCCGATTACAACCCTTAATCCACGATCTCATACTTGTTTCCATCTATAAAATATATCAAGATTGTTTTCATCCATAGATGATCCCAAATTGGTAGCCCCAGGCTGTTCTTTTGCCATATAGTCCAATATCATATATATATATGACTACCTATTGAATTTCCTCATCTGGGTGTCTCACAGCCCTCCACACTAATTTTGCCCCAAACCCAATGATTTTGTTCCCTCCAAATCTATTTTTTTTCTTCAAGTCTTTCCTATCTCAGTGAAAGGAAGCCCCATCCACTTGATTTCCTAAGTCAGATATCTAGGAGTTATCCTTTATTGCTCCCCACATTTTACCTCCAATATTTAGTTAACTGCTACATACTGACAATTTTATTCCCTAATTGCTTCTTGGGTCTACCCATTTCCATCCATCTGCCTCTGTTCTAGGCCATACCACCATTATCTCTCTGGATTACTAGGACTGCTTCCTAACCCACCCATCCAGTCTACAATCTGATCTAAAGTGATCCTTCTAAACACAAATATAACTCCCCTGACAAAATCTTTGTCCATTGCTCTTACAATAAATGATCAATTCTGTAACACAGTTTGCAAGTCCCCACCTGTATCTTCAGTCTCACTCCTCATTTCTTCCTCCTAGACCAGGCTGCTGTAGAGTGACACAGAGATTTTTCCCCAGTCTTTGAACATGACACGTTCTCATGGTGAGACCTTCATCTGTGCAATTTCCTTTCTCTGAAACATTTTCTTCCGGTCCACCCTGGGAAATCCTTAACATCTTCAGATTTCTGCTTCTTTCTGGAAGCCTCCCCCTGGTTTGTATAGACAAATTTAGGTTGCCCTCTATATGTTCCCATAAAACCTGGTATTTCTTCCAAGTTATTACTCATCAGACTTTATTTTAATTATTGTATACTTGTTTGTCTTTTTAAATAGAGCTCATAATTTGTAAGAGGAAAAAGAATGTCTCTTCTTGCTCTCACTCCATCCCTGGGTTTTAGTACGTTGCCCTATAATTAGTAGGTATTTAATAAAATTTGTATATAAAATGATCACATCCCAAATAAAAATATCACTTAAGCATACCAATTCTTTATAGCTAATCCTATCCTTTCCTTATATCAGAGAACACAGATTCGATTCTTAGGGATAGCATAACCATGTAATTGACCATCTACCTTAGGACATTTTTGACTGCACAGGGCATAATATTAATGAATTATAGGTCAACAGGAGTAAACTAAGACTGTTGCAGGCACACCAGGAAATGTGGTCACCTCCCTTAGGAGCAAGACAGAGAACATAAATAAATAAATCACAAGAATGTCTGGGTTTTTGGTTTTTTGTTTTTTCGGCATGGAGGATATTCTACTGATCTGGAGATGGCAGCAACCATACAGGGTCCAAATAATTGTATCATGTTGGAATATAGACCCAGTCTTGTCAGATCTCCTGATCTATCAAGAAAAATTGGAAATCTTAATTTTATCTGAAATATCCGGGTGTTTTAATGTTGGAAACTAATTTCAAAAAATTAAAACAAAATAGTTCTAAGTACAGACAAGAGATAAAAATTGAAATATGTAATCACCTATAAAGCTCAGACACATTGTCACTGGTGTCAGTCAGTGCATGGGAACAGGGTATTCCAAGTATTATACTATTAGTTACTGAGGTTCAGAAAGTCTTAAAAAGGGGGCCAGACATCCAGGATATTGAGAGGACATTTAAATACCTAAAAGCACCTCAATATTCTAATTCAGGAGCACCATACCTAAATATCAGTCCTGGTATAGACATAAAGAATGCTTCATGAGGACCTCTAGAGTGTTTTTGTTGAAACCCAAATAACTGAGTTGCTTCCACAATACTACGCTGATCTTAATTTTTCTACTCACTCATTACATGATCACTCCCTAAACACTGTCTGTGTTTGATTTACCCCTAAATTAGATTTTAAAGGTTCAGAAATTCATGAATGCTGCCTCCACAACAGAGTTTTACTGGTCAATTGCAAAATAGGTTCCATTAGCTGCCAATGCCAAAATCATCAGTTGGGGAATAGAACTTGGGTTGGAAAGATTTAGCACAGCTTCCACCTCACCATCCACAACGCCTAACCCACAATTTGCCCATGAGCAGTAGCTAATATTCATAGTTTGGTCTGCAAGCTCTTGCTTAATCTGGTAATAACATACATGGAATTGTTTCATGATCAGGGATTGGATGAGTAATTCGCAAAGCTGCTTGCGTTATTTATATTTTCCAAATGCATATAAAATAGATTTACAGAAATGATTATGCTAAGGACATAATTAAAGAATGAGCCACAAAGAAACTTTGAGATCATCTAGCTCAGTCTCTTCATTTTATAGCTGAAGAAACCTCACCTGCGGAGGTTGAACAATTTACCGAAGTCACACAACCTCCCAGATGTGATGTTTAAGAGTCACCAAAGCATTTGTGAGTGACAGAATTTCAGCATATGGATGGGGAGGAGGTTACAGAATTTGGGGGAGGAGTTTAGGAACCAGAAATAGTTACGAATTCATTAACAAAGACAGACTCTTCAAAGAGGCAAAGTAAATTGCCGGTGACCTCACTGCAAAGCAGAGGCAGACTTCCTGCAGAGCTTTAAGGCCTTACAGCCGTCTGAAGAACATGGTGCCATCCACCAGGAAATGCCTTCAACCACAGATGCACTGGATAGTGGAGACTTTTCAGCTTTAATTTTGTTATTTTATTTCCATCGCCAAACTTCCTACTGAAGTCACTCACCTCCTCCCCATTTCCATTTGCTTTAGAGCTCCCCTTTGCCTTTTGTTTTCTCCTTGATGTTGATTATCTTATTCTTGCCACCATGCCTTGGCACTCCAAAGAAATGTTCCAATTTCCTTAAATTTTTCCATGGGATATGCCATTTATCTCCTCACCGCTATTGAAACCTGGGTTTCCTGTGGCTGCACCACTTTCCTCACAAACTTTCCTAGCGAGCGACTTTTATTCTCCTCCCCAGGCTCACTGGGTCATCCAAAACTCAGGTCAGTCCAACCCTGGACTCCTATCTTCTGTTACCAGATTGCCCCCCTCTCAATGTGGTGGGCACCATCCAATCCACGGAGGGCCTGAATAGAACAAAAAAGTGAGGAAAGGCAAATTCATCCCTTTTGCTTCCTGCCTGCCTGCTTGAGCTGGGACATCAGTCTCCTCCTGTGCTTGGACTGGGAATTACACCATTGGCTGCCCTGGTTTTCAGGCCTTCACACTGGGACTTTAATTACACCAATAGCTTTCCTGAGTTTCCAGCTTGAAGACAGCAAATCATGGGATTCCTCAGCCTCCATAATCTCATAATTCCTCATAATAAATCTTTTTATATATATAAGATATTGGTTCTGTTTCTCTGGAGAGTCCTGACTAATACAATCATCTAACAAAATAGTATACATTCATTCATGTGCACCTACATACTTTAAATACTATGACTAACATAATACTTAGTGGTGAAGTCTGAATGTCTTCCTCCTAAGATCAGGAACAAAGCAAGAATGTCCACTCTTTCCACTTCTATTCCATATCATACTGGAAGTCCTGGGTGGTGCAAGCAAGTAATAAAAAGAAATAAAATGTATACAGATTGGAGAGAAAGAAATAAAACTTTATTTTTAGATATGATTACATAAAATAATATCAGAAACTGACCAATAATCATTTGCCACTTAAAAGTGTGTTTAGTTAGATCACAAAATACAAGGCTATACAGGTCTAGGATCAGTATCTTTGAAACCACAAAACGCAGAAGAAAGAATTAAAGATTGAAATAATGTAGAAATAAATCATGTTGCTCACGAACTGGAGAACTCAATATCATTAGAATGTCAATTCTCCCCAAACTGATCAACAAATTCATTACAAACCCAGTCAAATTCCCAGAAGGATTATTTTGCAGATATTGACAAGCTGATTATAAATTTTATATGGAAAGGCAAAGGAACTAGGAAGAACAAACTTTGTTTTTAAGATTTTATTTATTTATTTGGGAGAGAGAGAGCACAAGCAGGGAGAGGGACAGAGGGAGAGGGAGAAGCAGGTTCCCCACTGAGCAGGGAGCCCAATATGGGGCTCGATCCCAGGACCCTCAGATCATGACCTGAGCCAAAGGCAGACACTTAACTGACTGAGCCACCCAGGAGTCCTAAGAACAAACTTTCTTGAAAAATAAAATCATTCCCGGGGTGCCTGGGTGGCTCAGTCCGTTGAGCATCCAACTCTTGATTTCAGCTCAGGTCATGATCTCAGGGTCATGAAATCTAGCCCCATGTTGGGCTCCCCGCTCAGCAGGGAGTCTGCTTGAGATTCTCTCTCTCCTTCTCCCTCTGTCGCTCCCTCTGCTTGTGTGCACACCCTCTCTCTCAAATAAATAAATCTTAAAAAAAAAGAGAAAAAATCATTCAGGTTGAGTATGATTAGATTGCATGACTTATTATAAAAGCCAGAGTAACAAAGCAGTGTAGCATTGATGAAAGAATAGGTCAACGGAACAGAATAAAGAGTGCAGAAATAAACCCATACACATATGGTCAATTGATTTTGACAGAACTGTAAAGCCAATTCAATGGAGAAATAACAGCCTATTTTACAAATGCTGGTGGAACAATTAAATACACATATGCCAAAAAAATGAACTCTATACATACCTCACACCTTATATAAAAATTAGCTCAAAATAATACATAGACCTAAATGTAAAAGCAAAAAAATAAAACTTACAGGAGAAGAAAAAACTTTGTGACTGTGGCTAGACAAGGAATTTTAGATACACCAAAAGCACAACCCATAAAAAAAATTATAAATTGACCTTATCAAAATATAAACTTTGCTCTATTAAGAGAATGAAGAACAAGCCACATACTGGGAGAAAATATTTGCCAATCACAAATGTTTTGTTATATTACCCAGAATATATAAAGAATTCTGAAAATAAGAAAACAAACAGCCCTTTTTAAAAATGAGATAGAGGTTTGAATAGACACTTCATCAAAGAAGATATGAATCCAAATAAGCACATAACAAAACGCTCAACATTATTACTCATCAAGGAAATACAGATTAAAGCCAAAATGAGATACCATTATATGCCTATTAACTTGGTTTAAAAATACTGATAATATCAAGCGCTCATGAGGACGGAGAGCAACCAGAACTCTCATACCTTACTGGTGAGAATGTACAATGGTAATGCCCACTTTGGAAGGCAGCTTGCTAGTTTGTTATATGTCTAAATATTTATGATCCAGCAATCCTCCTCCTAGGTACTTACCCGAGATAAATGAAACTTATGTTCACACAAAAACCTGTATGAATGTTTGAGCATCGTTATTCATAATTGCTGAAAACTGGAAGCAACTCAGATGCACTTCAGTTTGTAAATAGATGAACAAACTCTGGTGCATTCATAGAGTGAGGAACTCGACAATAAAAGGCAACAACATAGGAAAATCTCAAATAATTCCAGTATATGAAATTATAGGAAAGGACAAAATGATGATTCTGGTTAGTGATAAATTAACGGTTAACAGTTTTGGGGGCTGGTGGAGGGCTTAACTACAAAGAATTATAAGGGAGTTTGCTGGGGTGGGGAGGGAACAGCTCTATATCTTGATTATGATGGTGGTTGCTCAACTCTATGCACCTATCAAAGCTCACAGAACTGTCCATCAGAATGAGTGATTTCTACTGCATGTAAAATTTTTAATTAATAAAAAGTTTTAAAAGATCTTGTTTGCTGATGGCTGCCAGAGGGGAGGCGGGTGGAGTGATGAGCAAAATGGGTGAAAGGGAGTGGGAGATATAGGCTTCCAGTTATGGGGAATGAATAGTCACCGGGATGAAAGGTACAGCATAGAATACATATTCATTGGTCTTTAGTAGCTTTTTATGGTGTCAGATGGCAGCTATACTTGGTGGTGAGCACAGCATAGTATATAGACTCACCTAATCACTATGTTGCACACCTGAAGCTAATGGTAACATTGTGTGTCAACTATACTTAATACTTTACAATGTTGTCCTAGAAACTATTAACATTGTTTTTAAAAGATTCTATTTATTTATTTGTCAGAGAGAGAGAGAGAGAACAAGCAGGGGGAGCCGCAAGCAGAGGGAGAAGCAGGCTCCCCGCTGAGCAAGGAGCCCGATGCGGGACTCAATCCCAGGACCCTGGGAGCATGACCTGAACCGAAGGCAGATGTCCAACTGACTGAGCCACCCAGGCGTCCCACATTTGTTTTTTCCTTTCTTCCCTCAGAACTTAATTGGAGAAGGAGGTCTAGAACCAGCCCTATACAATTGTCCATTGTCAACATTCATACTTCTCCAAGACCTTTTATAAACAGGAGGTAAACTAAAGAGAAACAAAAAAGCGTCTTCATTTTCTGTGCAAAGGGAAAAATTAAGGTTGCTATGTGCTTTATAATTCTACTTATAATGATGTAGCATTTATACCTTAGACTGTTAAAATAGCATTTCACATACTTATTTCCATTTGCAACCATGTGATCTGATAAGACCATCATAAAAATTTAGTTACTGTAATATGTTATATTAAATCAAATACTGTCTCTGTATTATGGGTTTATATGTCATTGTAAATGTAGAGACAAAACAGAAGAATTTATCAAAATTAGATGTTGTATCAAAGCAGGAAATATACCCAAGACAATGTTCTTTCCATTAGAATGACATTTAGATTCTAGAGTTCCCATTGTGGCTTTTCCCTTACCTAATGGATGCTGGAACGGAACAGATCCTTGTGCATTACACATTTCTTGGAAAGCTTTATGGTGGTCATCTGAAAACATGTGCTTTCCCAGGAAGTAGCTTCAGAATGGTAAATGGATATTTCATATGTAATTCAGTAGACTTTGTTTAATTCAAACTTAATTTTATTGTATTTTATAGACAAATAATATTTTATAATCCAGTTTAATTACACATACAATCTTTTATATTATTTTCCTTTTGGATATCTCATAAAAAGAAAAGCATTAGGTAGAAGATCAACAAATGCATATACAGTGAAAATTCATTCAAGTAAATCTATTCATAAATGACATAGAATTTTAACATTTAAAGCAGGACTATAATTATGCCTTTGTTATACTATGAGTGTCAAAATGTGAGGTATGGATAATTATTTTAATGTCATTTTTAATAACAATAATTATTCATATTTAAGCCAGAAAAGCATAAAGAAAACTAAATGGCCCATAAGTCCAGCTAACACTATCATTTAAAAATAAATAAATCAAAGAGACATCTGTGTGGTAGAGTCGGTTAAGCGTCTGACTCTTGATTTTGGCTCGGGTCATGATCTCAGTATTGTAGGATTGAGCCCCTGGTCAAGCTCCGCACTCAGCAGGGAGTCCACTTGAGATTCTCTCTCTCCTTCCCCCTCTGCCCATCCCCCCGCTCAAGTGCTCTCTCTCTCTTAAAACAAATAAATCTTTAAAAATAAATAAATAAATAAATTATAAAACAAATATATTCTGTATTGGAAGAATATTCAAAGAGTACCTAAAAGGTACATAATGAAATGTAAAAAATACTTCTCTCTCTCTCCACCTAGAGTTTTACTACTCTAAATATAATCACTGTTAACATCTGAAACTCTCAAAAACAATATTTCTCCAAAAGAAATATATACTCTGTTGCACTTTGATTTTTTAACTTCTACCTTTTGGTTTATTAGTACATATCTTTGTTTTATGCTTTTAGTGGTTTCTCTAGTATTTACTCTATAATTTTCCTATATCACAGTCTGCACCAAATAATATTGGGACACATCATGTAAATTTCCCGATCTGCCTTTTTACTCTTGTTATACATTTGCTTCTTCATGTGTTACAAAGTTTTATTATCTTTGTTTAAAATAAATTAAAAATAAGGAAAATATCTTTTATATGTGTCCACATAGAATTTTCAGTGTTCTCCTTTATATCAATCCAAATTTTCATCTGGTATCATTTTTTTTTAAACTTGAAGTTAATGGTAGTGCAAGTTTGCTGATAATTAATTCTCTCAGCTTTTATCTATCTAAAAAAGCCTTTACTTTTCTTTCATTTTTGGAACATACTTTTGCCAGATACAAAATTCATTGTTAGTAGAATTTTAATGGTGTTACCACCATGACTTTTGACTGCAAAATTTTTGAAATCATTTGTTCATCTGTATATAATGATTCTTTTTCCTCTGGCTGCTTTTAAGATTTTCTTTTTGTTACTTGTTTTCAGCAATTTGATTCTAATGTTTGGTGTGATTTTCTCTTGCTCAGATTCGCTGAGCTTTTTTAATGTGTGAGTTTATAGTTTTCACCATTTTTAGCCATTATTTCTCCAGATATTTCTCTATACCCCCACCTAATTACACATAAGTTAAACTGCTTGATTTTACTCTACTGCTCATCTATGCTGTGTTCATTCTTTTCAGTCATTTTTCCTGTGTTTCATTGTAAATGGCTTATATTCTATGCCTGAAAATTCATTGATCTTTTCATTGGTAGTGTCTCATCTCCTCTTTAATCCCATCTATAAGGGGCTCAGTTGTGTCTCACCCGAAATTATATGTTGACGTCCTACCCCTAGTACCTCAGAATGTGACTATATTGGTAGGAAAGTACTTTAAAGAGGAAATTAAGGTTAAATGAGGTCATTGAGGTGGGACCTAATCCAACATGACTGGTATCCTTATAAGAAGAGATGAGGACACAGAGGAAGACTACCTGAAGACGTGGAAGAAGATGGCTGTCTGTAAGCCAAAGACAAAGAGGCCTCAGGATGAAACCAAACCTGCCAACACCTTGATCTTGGACTTCCAGCCTCCAGGATTATCTCTTGTTTAAGCCACTCAGTCTGTGGTACTTTGTTATGGCAGCCCTAGCACACTAATACATCATCAAAACTATTCTTCATTTTAAATATTGTAGTTTTCGTCTATAGAAGTTCTACTGAGGTCTTTTCCCCCCACTTCTCTCTTTATCATGTTACTTCCTTCTTCTGTGTTCTTGAACAAATGGAGCATATTTACAATTTATGTTTCAATATCCTTCTCTCCTAATTCCATCCTCTGTATTATTGCTGGGTCTGTATCTATTGCTTGATTTCTCTTAGCATAGAACATATTTTTCTGCTTCTTTGCATGTCTGGTAATTTTTACATTATAAATATTAATGTTACATTTTTGTGTTCTGGATTTGGTTGTGTTTCTATAAATAGCATTTGACCTTCTTGTTGTATTTTGTTAAGTTATTTAGAATCAGTTGTACCCTTCTGAGGCTTGTTTATAAGGTTTATTAGGCTAGGTCCAGAGCAGCTAATAGTCTAGGATATTTTAGCTCAAGTGATATAGCAATGCCTCTTGAGGATCTATCCAACGCCCTACCTATTAAGACATCTTTCTACTTTGTTGTAGGAATCACAAATTCTTCTCAGCCCTCTGTGAGCTCCAAGAATTGTTAAGCCTACTGTCTCTGGGTATTCTTTCCCCAGCCTGCGGTCATCTTCTTCCTGTACATGCACAGGTTAGTACTTAGCCAGACTTAAAAGGACTCCTCTACACATATTTGAAGCTCTGTCTGTGTGTAGCTCTGGTAGCCTTTAGGTCACCTAGGCCTTCTGAAACTATATTCTCTGCCTCTTATACTCAGTAAAACTCCCAGGGTCTATTTAGATTTCACCTACCATTATTCAGCCTGGAAATTATCTCCAGACAGAAAACAAAAACTCATAGCGTTTACCTACCTCATTAATTCCCTTTTCTTAGGGATCAAAAGTATGTGTGGCCTGTGGTTCCATGTCTGAAAACCATTCTTTCATACACTTCATTCAGTTTTCTAATTGTTTAAGGCTGGGGGGGAACATCTGTTCTCTATTATTCCATTATGGCCTGAAGAGGAAGTCCACATTTTCATTCTTAACTTTTTATATCATTATGTTTAAACTAACCCATTTGTAGCAGGTATATAATATTCCAATGGATAAATATAATGAATTTATTAATAAGACCCATATTAAAGGACATTCAGGTTATAGCCAGCATTTTGCTATTAAAAAGTAAGCATTCTTATGCTTACAACACAGAGTAATTTCATATACTCTATTTTACTGGCTAACTTCCTAAAATAGATTTTCTGGATCAAAGGGTATGAGAGTTATTCAAAAATAAGTATTTCCAAATTCCCATCTAAAAATTGCAAAATTAACACCACTCTACTCCCACACTTTCCCCAACATAAGAAGATTAACCTCCACCAATCTGAGAGAAAATGTATCTTTTGTTTGGATTTTCACTTATTCAACTATGAGTAAGATTGGGCATATTTTGTATTTTATCAGCCATTTATTTTCATCTGTCAATTAGCTATTCATACCTTTGACTATTTTCCTTTTTTAATATGTATGAGCTAATTGTACATAATAAATTTAGTTTCTTGTCATATTTTTGCAACTGTTTTTCTGTTTCTTTAACATTATGTTATTTATGACATACAGAAGTTTTAAATATTTATGCAATCAAATTTTTCAATATTTTCCATTATGTTTCTGGGGTTTTGTACTCTTCTCTGCAAGCCCTCCTCAAACATACATTTTCTCATTTTTTTTGGTAAAACTTTACAGTTTAATTCTTAAATTTTGATCAATTTAAACTTTATTCTGATGCAAGGAATAAGGTAGAAATTCCAGAATTTTTTATAAAGATTTTGTTTATTTTAGAGAGAGAGCACACATGAGCAGGAAAGGAGCAGATGGAGAGAGAGAGGATGATAATCTCCATTAGACACCGTGCTGAGGTGCAGAGCCTAACGTGGTGCTCTATCCCAGGACCCTGAGAGCAGGAGCTGAGCTGAAACTAAGAGTTGGCCGCTTAACCAACTGAAACCCCCAGGCACCCCAGAAATTCCAGATATTTTATCCAAATAATTAACTAGCTATTTTAACTCTATTGACTCCCTCTTCTCATTAATGATTTCACCTAACACATTTATCATTAAAAGAAGATCTTTATGGACTTTATATCTATTGATTTCTCTGGATATAATTCTGTCTCTAGGATTAGATTATTTCCATTAGTGTAATTTGTTAGGTTTCAAAATGGATTTTATGAATTTATGTTCACTGACTTTCTGGTTATATATTTCTTCTATCATATTATTTCCATATAGCTTCATAAGTTTCCATATCAGATAGAACTGATCCTTATCAACCTGCACGCATTTTTCTTTTAAAAAGTTCCCTGGATATTGGCATAGACTTACTTTTCCAAATGAATTTTGCTTATAATCAAAATGCATAGACTAATTTATGAAAATTTATACCTTTCCAATATAAGTTGTGCTATCAAAGAGCATAATGTTTCCATTTACTTTAGACTTCCCTTAACATTCCTGTGCAAAAATCAATGCACTTTATATGTGTGTATTTCTGGACTCCATTCTAGTCTATTGATTTATACGTCCATTCTTCTTTTAAAACCACATTGTTTGCTGAAGACACAGAATAAATCTTGAAACCACATGGTGTAAGTCCTCCAACATTGCTCTTCTTTAAAATTGTTTTGTCTGTTCTATATCTTTTACATTTTCATATAAAATTGAGAAATAGCTTGTTAGTTCTTACAAAAAAAAAAAAAAAAGCCTGCTAGAATTTTGATAGAGACTGTTGAATCCATAGAACAACTGGGGAGAACTGTCATCTTAACAATGTTGAGTCTTCCAATCTCTGAGCACAGTATTCTTTCCATTTATTAGGTCTTCATTTATTTCTCTCAGCAATATTTTCTAGCTTTCGGTGTGTATAGGTCATGGAAAGTTTATCAGATTTATCCCTTAGAATTTCATATTTTTATTTGCATTGGTTTATTGGTTTTTTTCATTTTCTGATTTTTCTTTGCTAATGTATATTGATATATTGATGAATACATCCAGAAAGTGAGATTTTACTTTAAAATACAAGTGCTTCAGTATATTATACAATAACAATGTATGCATTATAATCACAATAAAATGAAATATAAAAATCAGTATATTACATATATTGACGACACATAACAGACACACACTCAGGTTTTAGAGAGGGATCATGAGAATGAATACAGCTTTGTTTTGCCTAATAATCTTTATTTTTGCCTTTCTAAACATCGTCTCTGTTTTTATTTTTAAATTCTATCCTAACCAGGGCGCCTGGGTGGCTCAGTTGGTTAAGCCACTGCCTTCGGCTCAGGTCATGATCCTGGAGTCCCGGGATTGAGTCCCGCATCGGGCTCCCTGCTCAGCGGGGAGTCTGCTTCTCCCTCTGACCCTCCTCACTCTCATGCTGTCTGTCTCTCATTCTCTCTCAATTAAATAAATAAATAAATCTTTAAAAAAAAAAAAATTCTATCCTAACCATTTTTAAGTATACAGTTCAATAATGTTAAGTATACTCACAATGTTGTGAAATAGATTACTAGAACTTTTTCATCTTGCAAATCTGAAACTATATATTCACTAAATAACTCCCTTCCCCATCCCACCTCCAGTTCTTGGTAATCACCATTCTACTTTCCATTTATGTGAGCTTGAGTATTTTAGATACCTCATATATGTGGAATTATACAATATTTGTCTTTTTGTGACTGCCTTACTCAGCATAATGTCCTCAAATTCATCCATATTATAGCATATGTCAGAATTTCCTTCCTTTTTAAGACTGAGTAATATTCCATTGTATTTATTTACCACGTTTTGTTTATTCATTCATCTATTAATGGACATTTGAGTTGCTTCCACCTGTTGGCTACTGTGAATGATGCACACATGGGTGTGCCACCTCTTTAAAAAACTATTACAATAGATCTAGCTCAATACAATAGAGCTGTGTCCACTTCTTTACCACACTTCTGCTGCATGGCCATAAATTTTGCATTTATAATATTTAGTAGATTCACTAAGTGATTCTCCATCAAGGGTGGTTCTTATTCCTTAGGATATTTGGATTCATGAGGGGACATTTTTGTTTTCACAATGACTAGAAAACGCAACAGGCATTTACTGGGCAGGACCAGGATTACTAAGCAACCTGCAATGCAAGACAGTCCTGCTGAATGAGGAATAAAGAGACCCACCTAGAGCTCTAATAGTGCTTCCCTTGAGATATACTAGCCATTAATCATGTGGGCTTATGCTTATTACACTAAACATGGGACATTTTACTATGCTTAATTGTTCTGTTGGTAGGTTTTCAAAATTGTTTGTTTTTTTTTAAATAAATATTATTTCTTTTGCTGGGGCACAGGCTGCTAGCCGCAGAGATGACTCTTCTGAATAGCAGGAACCATTTATTTGGGAATGTGTCCAAGCAAAATCATATTTGGACTACAAGAAGAGGGGAAAGTATGGGACCCCTCACTTACTGTGTGTTGTTGTAAAAAATAATCCTGGCAAAAAAATTAACAGCAAAGTCGGCTTTAATAACTAAATCTGGAGCATAAATTGAATATGTATTACTTAGAGGTAGTAATTGTAGCTTCCTTAAGGAAAAAGGATCATTGTATACCTAGAGCCTAGCAGACAGAAGATGTTCAAAAAATACTAAATGCTGAATGACCAGGGGAAAAAAAGAAGAAAGGACAGGATAAATAGTACACTGAAAGGATTAGAAGTAAAAGATGTTCCAATTAATAATTGGCACATTCTGGTGTTGGGCCCTGGGTCCTTTAGAAACATCGATGGAGGAAGGATGGAAGTGAGATTTACAGGCCTCCAGTGTGAGTGCTTAAGAGCCTCTAGAAGGAGCACTGACCCCATCCTGTGATGGAACCTGGCATGACCTTCAGGAATTTCAGGTGCTGAGGCCTAAGAGGCCCAATGGCACCGGGTCAGGTTTCCTTTGGCCTAGAAATGAGGATGTACTTGTGAAGAGTTCACAATACTGGTCTTAGGAGGACAGTTCAGGGCTCCAAAGATGTGAATGTAAAAGCACTGTGAGTATAATACTGTGGAAAGAATTCAGGGTTTGCAGATGAGGGAAATAGAAATAACTGGGCTGTGGATGATGGGACATTGATATGGTTACCTGGATATTCCAATGCTATAGTTATGATATGTACTTTGTATCTGAATCACCAAGGAGCTTTTCAAAAACTGCAAAGCCCAGGGCACCTGGGTGGCTCAGTTGATTAAGTGACTGCCTTCGGCTCAGGTCATGATTCCGGAGTCCTGGGATCGAGTCCCACATCGGGCTCCCGGCTCAGCGGGGAGCCTGCTTCTCCCTCTGACCCTCTCCCCTCTCATGCTGTTTCTCTCTCTCAAATAAATAAATAAATAAATAAAATCTTAAAAACAAACAAACAAACAAACAAACAAAAAAACTGCAAAGCCCAAAGATTCGGACTGAATTGGGGTGGGACCCAGGCATCTGTAATTTTTGAAGCGTCCCAGATGATTCTCATGTGCAGCCAAGGACTGAAAGTGATCTAAACCAAAGACTGAAGAGTCTTTAGGTTAGGTACACTGCTGAATCCTTAGAAATGGTGCATTGGTGGTTATGAGGTCTGTGGCTGGACCTAAGAGCATTGGGGAAAGTATCTAGGGTTTGCGGGTTCAAATATTTGGAAAGAGGTAGCTGGATAAAGGAGAAGATGGGTCCTTTTGCATACTTACATGAATTATATTTCAAGTACAGGTATTTACTGCCTCCACTAGAGGCTGGTGGATTCGTTGAGAGAGCATAGATACTGTGGATTTAAGTTCAGTTGTATCTGCCTACAAACTGACTGACTTAACCTCTCTCCACCTGACTTCTAGCATCTATAAAGCAGAAATGGTAATTTTAAAAGCCAAAGCCTCACCGGGAAGGGAGGCGTCCCCATGATGTTTGTGCTAGTGCTCCTCCTTAGCACATTCTGGAAGGCCTCCTCAAGCTGGAGTCATTTTCAGTTTAGGGACTTTGTTCACAAATTCAGTTTCAAAGTGAGAGTGGAGATGGGCAAGAAGACAGGGATGATGAGAGAGCAGAAACAAAGGAACTGGAGGCAGGTGTCTGAAGTGATGTCCCTGTGGTTCCAGGCTGAGGAGCCGGAGAGGAGACAGAAGTTGAATTTGGATCCACAGGGAGCTGGAGGCTGAAAAGAGTAACATGACCTCCTCGGAGGCAGTTTAAAAAGATTAGATAAATGGAAGCCACAAAGATGAGAAGAACCGAATCCGCCAAAGGCTGGGCTTTTCCTATCTGTGGAGTACCTTGCAGGGCACCCTTCTCACGCACCTCCCCACTGTGCACAAAGCTCCATATTCATAACCGAAAGCCCTATGTTGGTTGTTGTAAAAAGACAAAGGAGCCAGCCTTTTCATTATTGTTTCAAATGAGGACATTTTTTTTTTTTCTAGACAGGATGGCCAAAAATTTAAATTGAAACAAGAAACTCCAGAAAATAAAGAAAATGTAACGGTGCCCCAGTGCCCATGAAACAACCCAGCAGAGGAAAACGGTTCATGTTTTCCAAAGGCTTGCATTGCCAGCTTGGCTACCGTAAACCAGGACACTGAGTCTGTGACATTGAAAATAAAAACAAGCATCTTCTAAAAACATATTATGGTCTATTTATTTCAGACTTCTCCTTTGCACTGAAACATTTGGTTGAAATTAATTTGACCTCCCATCTGTGAAATTGCTGTTTTCCATAGCTTTGGTCATATGACTATTCAATGGTGGTCTTAGTTTTGTCATTTTCTTTTATTATAGTTTAATATCAGTGTTTTATTTTCTACGTAGAAAGTAGGACTGAGAACCATAACCACATTCACCTCGTTTCTACCGTGAGAAAGCATGCAATGAGCTTCCCATGAAATGCTACCTTAAGGAAATGTCACAGTCAAAACTAGACTAAGAATATGTACAATTTTCCCACCTAAAGACAAAGCCAGGTACACTGTGAGTATCATCCCTGAGGCTGGTATTAGGCCGAGTGTTGCTCAGCAGCCCACCTCCCCCATGTCCTCGCGTGGACTCATTGCTTACAGCGCACCCTGCTTCATCAACCAATCAAAATACATGAGTAGATGGGAAAAGAAGGTATGCACATGGAAACTCCCCCTGGGGCAACACTCGCACCCCCCACTCGCCTCCTGACTTATTGTCTGCCTTCTACTTCCTGACACTTCAAGCTCTTGATCTTAAAAATGTTAAATGGCGGTGTTTCTGTACCCCACCTTTAAAATCTTTTGTAAGAGGTGAGGAATTTCAAGAACATTCTGTGATACACATCGTCTTTCTCTCCACTTGGCTAGAGGGAAACAAAAGATATAAAATAAAGTTGAAGGAAAGAAAAATAAGGGAAATAATACCACTTTCAGGTGGGATGTCAGTCTAGTCTCCTGCAACGGACACCATCCCAATCCCATGGGGTGCACACAGAACCGGGGAGCTAGCTGGGATGCTGGTGCCCTGGCAACAGCTTTCGCCACCTCTAATGTCAACCTGCAAAATAGGTCAGACTCTGAGGCACACCAGTAGCATGCATATAATCATTGTGGGAAATTTATGATTTATTTACTCAGCAAGCTGGAAAATATCAAAGGATGAATTTGGCTCCTATTAGCATGAAGCCTTTTAAAATGACACTCAGGAAATTCTTTTCTGCTCTTTTATTTGCAATTCATCTCCTGAGCACCTTTGTACCACATCTTGAAATTACAGAACCACCCACAAATTTCATCCTCTTCTTCTAGACAAATATTGATCTTACCCACCCTTCTAAGCTCAAGTATTTTGGATGGGATGGAAATGAATGTCACATTCCTCTTTCGGCTGTAAGTACTTAATAATGAGATGCCCTGGGGTGCTGTGGCACCAGCCATGGGATCAGTCACGAACTTTGGGAGGAGGGGCTCTGAAGCAGGGAGTAGCTGCATTGTTTTTAAGCTCTTGCTTGAAAACTCAGGCAGAGCCTGTAATGTGGCATTAGGGCCGGGAATGCTGTCACATTGCTGAGAGCCAGCCCTTCTCAAGTGCTTCAGAATGAATTCTGGAGAGTAAGCCACGTCACAGGGACTTGGGCTCCACCGCAGAGGTTCTTTGCGAACTCTGCTTTGGGCCAAGCCCCCAGGCATGAGAGCTGGCTGGCTCAGAATTGGAATGAGCCTCCCTGAGGGCTCCCAACAGCGGAGCCCGTTCTTCCGATATCTGTACCACCTCTCTTCTCATCCACGGAATCCAGGAGAGGGGAGGATCCATATTCTCAGGAATTCTCTTGGAGGTATCAGAACTAACACCTTCTGCTGGGAGTTGGAGAGTAACAACGATGCTGGAGTGGAAATGGGCACAGAGAGGAGAAAATATGAAAATGAGCTAAATAAAAATGCTACAAAGCTAAGTAGAAGAAAAGGACTCAAACTTTGCCTGGCAAGGCAATCATTTGGAAGGCTTTGAGATATCATGGAGGCATGAACAGCATAAAGGAGGAAAGTCTGGAGTTCTTGTGTGACTTTGAGACCAGTTGGATCTTGGACAAGTCAGTTAGCTTCCCTGGGTTTTCTAATGTGTCCCTTAATAACATTTGTGAAGTACTTTAGAGTTAACAGGGGATTTTTTATACACATTTTATCTCGTAATCCTCACTATAAAGCCATGGAGCAAGGATGAGAAGGAGGGGAGGAGGAGAAACACCTTTCAGCTGCTACTATACACCAGGTTCTGTTTTAAGTGGGTTACATGTATTCACGTAATCTTTCACCAAACCCATGAAGTAGTGACTATTGTTGAACCCATTTTATAGAAATGTAGGCAAAAGAGGTTACGTAATATGCCTGATGACACTCTGTCAGTAAGTTTTGAAGACAGTTCAAACAGACTCAGTCTGGTTTCAGAGCCCAAAACCAAATGTATTATTACTGCTGCTTTCACAGGACAATAATAAAAATATGATGACAGAAGCGCACTACAGAAAGAATTCTGTAGAGATTAAATCACATTTTCTCAGACTCCAAACTGCTCTCCTCCTGTAAGCGAGACATTGTTGAGAGCTACATGAACCCACGTCAGTGAATCTATGTAGCCAGTGGCATCAAAGAATTCATGCACTTTCCAAAAGTATTTCTCACTGCTGTTATTATTCTTATTAAACTGAGTCAGCTGAGGCTTCCTATTTCCTATTTACACAAGTGTAACAAATGGGGTAGATAATTGTAATGCAATTAAATCTTGTTGACGGTAGAACATAGTATAATGTTCCACAAACATCTTTTGGCCCAACTGGATCCAGAATTTCCCTTTTATTATACTCTCCAGAAATTCAACTTTCAGGAGTCATTAGAACTCTTCCAGAATACTCTGATTCTCCCTTTTCTCTCACATTACAGGCTTGCCCTTCCCTATCCCCTGAATTAGGCATAGCCATGTGACTTATCTTAGCCAAATAGGAACATAAGTGACATTGTCATTTCTAAATTGTAAGAGTCAGTGTGTGACTTCCCATGTTCTCCTTTTTCTCTAGTCAGGGAGACCAGCAATACTTCTCAGATGGGTGCTCTATTAGCCCTGGACCCTAAGTGAGGAGACAGAACAGTACGTCCTGCTGACCAGCTTTAGATGCTTTGTGTGAATGAAAATCATTTTTTACCATGGTAAGTCACTGAGATTTGGGAACTGTTGTTACTGTGGTATAATCTAACCCTTCCTCACTGCTTTGCAGCCCTATAACTGTATTAGTCAGAGTTCAATGCAAGAACCAGAAACTACTCTGCATATTATGTTAGCAGAAGCATTATTAACAAAGTGAATTAGGTGCTCCAAAATCATTGGAAAGCTTAAAAGAGAGGGTATAGGCCACAGGGTAGCAAACTATGGCCTGTAGACCAAATCCATCCCTGCCACCTGTTTCTGTAAATAAAGTTTTATTGGAACACGACCATGCCGATTTATTTATACGTTGTGTGTTGCTATTTGTGAGCTATAGCAGAGCTGAGTAATTGCAACAGAGGATTGTATGGTCTGCAAAGCCTAAAATATTTACTCTTTGTCCTTTATAGAAAAATTTTCCTATCCCTAGTTTAGTTTAAGCTTTCTGGAATGGCTGCCAACAAGATCTAGAACCAACCAACTTAGTAAGCTACTCCCTCTGAGGTCACAGCTAGAGCTTTGACAGACAAAATAAGGCTATTTTGCCCCTGTGCTATTTTCCCAGAAACAGAGAGAAAGCTGAAGAACAGATGCTGGAAAGCTGATGCATGAAAACTGTACATTTCTAGAACACTGCTTGACAGAGATGTAGAAGATAACATCGGCTTCCCTTCTGCCTCTCATATCTTGCGCAAATAAACCTAACTGGAAGAACCTACTTCTCATCCAGAATTTTAGCTTTTTGGCTGCAAGAAAGTACAGGGTGTAGTTTTTAGTTTTCTGATTTGTTTTCTAGAAGTATAATGCAAGGGGGATTGAATGAACCAATCCAGAGTATTTGGCTTACAGGCACTGTTTACTGTTCTCATATATCTGGGAGAGTCCATCCTCATTATGAGTGCACATGAATCTTTGCAATACATATTTGTTATTTAAACTAATTTGAGTGCATTCCTTGTGATCATTAGAAAATAACTTGAAATCAAGTTACAAAAAATATGAATATTATTTTGATTTTATGAAAAAATATATATGTATATTTTACATATTAATTTCTGAATCAGTCACAGCAGTTACCAGCTGACAATAAGTGGTTAATGAATGTTACCTTAAATTGTCAAAAACCTTCTCAGTCTATCCATTTCCCTCTCCATCAAATAAAATTTTCTCCATTGGGGATTGAGGACAATCAATCTAGCCCTATTCTATCTAACCATGTGGCTATCAACTCTTAAGTAGGTTCCCTGTTCTGATCAGGCTGGTCTGGCTGTTTACTGCCCATAAACACATCAAATTAACACCTGCCTCTGTGTCTTCCCCACTGCTATCCTCCCTTTTCCTTTTCCTTTCTTTCTAGCCTGTAGCAGAGCTTCAGAGCTAACTTCTTGAAGCAGTTGTCTATGCTTGTTGTCCCAACTCCATCCTGCCAACCATGACCATCAATCCACACAACAGCAAAATCATCCATGTCATCAATCAGTCCTCACATAACTTGACCTCTCAGCCACATTTGAAGCTGTCGACTGCACCTTCCTTTTGAAAATACTCTTTGCCCTTAGTTTCTGTGACACACTCTTGCCTGTGTGCCCCTCTCTCCTCTACTGGCCAGCTTGTGACCTTCCTGTCTTAGTCAGATAGGATTGCCACAACAAAACCCTCAGACTGGCTTCCTTAGACAACAGAAGACAGAAATTGACTTTCTCACAGTTCTGGAGCCTAGAAGACAACAATCAAGGTGCCTGGAGATTCTGTTTCTGACAAGAGAGCTCTTCCTGGCTTACAGAGGGCTGCTTACTTGCTGTGGCTTCACAGGGCCTTTCTTCTGTGTGTTTGTGGAGAGAGAGCTCTGGTGTTTCTTCTTCTTCTTACAAGGACACCAGCCCTATCATATTAGGGTCCCAACCTTATGACCGCTTTAACCTTAATTGCCTCCCTAAAGACCCTGTCTTTAAATACAGCACATTAGGGGTTAGGGATTCAACATCTGAATGGAGGGAGGGGAGATGACATAATTTAGTCTGTTACACTTCCTTCCAGGTACTGATGGTTTCTCAAGCCTCTGACCTAGGCTCAGCCTTCTTTATATCCTCTTCTTAGGTGAGTTTGTCCAAGACCATAGCATCAGATACTATCCTCTCACTGATGATTCATTGTGGCTTATGTTCTAGATATGAGGGACATAATTCTCCCTCACTCCTTTTGTTTTCTTCCATAATGGAGGATGTCCATTAATAAAACACTCCCAGCTTCCCTATAACTCCTTCTTGTTCCTCCCAAAGGAAGGAGAGATTATTTTTCAAATGTTAATTTTGAAAAGAATAAACCAGGGATGGTTAGGTCAGCACTTCTCTCTCTCCTCTCTCTCTCTCTCTCTTTCTTTAGAAACAAAAGAGCATATATTCTTTCTCTTCTCTTCTGTAAGTTTCCAAACATGGAATCCACCCATGAGTGTTATAGCACTGCCTGTGACAGGCTGAGTAGGTCTGTCAACTTGTGGGGTTCACTATTAGCAAACAGTGCCCTCAGTCAAAAGCCATGTTCAGCGAGATCAGTCTTACCACTACTAAAAGTAATGTCAGTCGTATCAGTGATAAAAATGGGTTAGTCTCCATCTTATCTTTAGGATTATTTATCATTTAAATTTGCAACTGAGTAGGAAAAGTGGCACTCCTATTGAGCCCACACACAACAAGTCTCAGAGAATTGAGCCCAGAAATTTTTATTGAACTATGTCCAGACACTGTACTATATAATGAAAATACATACGTATATTCTCAGTGGCAAGACAGCTAGTTCTTCTTCCTTATTCATTCATTCATTTCATCAATTATTTATTGAGCATCAGCTCTATGTGCTTGACGTATATCAATTATGATGATCAAACAAACAGAAAAAGGTGCAGGTCCTTATGGAACTTTGTCTTATTAGGGGAAGATAAACAATAAATGTAACAAGTAAACCAATTACATAGTATGCTAGAAGGTGTTAAGAAAGGAATAGAGAAGAGAAGAGAGAAGAGTAAGGGATCAGGATAGTAGACATAGTAGAGAGTAGACAGATAGTAGACATACGTTGTGATTTTTAATAGGTTGATCAAGGTAAGTCTTGCTGAGGGGTTGAGGTGTGAGCAAACTCAGAAGGGGGTAAGGAATTAGCCTGGTAAGCATCTGTGGAAACTGTATTTAGACAGAATGGCCAGTGCAAAGGCACTGAGCATGAGTGTGTCTAGGCACGAGCATGTCTAGGGTGCTGCGAGAATTGTCAGGAGGCCTGTGTGGCTGGAGGAGAAGAGCAGAAGGGAGAAATACAGGAATGGTAGGTAGACACAAGCCCTGGGGCCAGAGCCTGTCGTGCCTTGTAGGCCACTGTAAGGCCTTTAGCATTTAATAGCATCACTGGTTTATGTGCTGAGAGTGACTCACTGAAAGCAAGGACAGAATCTGGGGCACCACTTAGGTGGCTTTTGCTAAGAGAGGATAGTGAGGCAGGTAACAGTGGAGGTGGCAAAAAATAGACTCTGAATATATAGTTTGCAGGTAAAGCCAGCAGGTGTTAGAGAAAGAGAGAAGCCATAGGAGAAATCAAAGCTGCTTTTGTTTTTGGTTTTTTCTAATGTTTAGTGTCTTATTTTATTTTCTCTTTTGGCTTTTTTGCTATAATTCTTTGTCTTAATTATTGTTTTATTTGTTTCTTTAGGGATTATAATATGTACCCTTTGCTTACCATAGTGTATTTAGAATTACAATTGTATTACTTTATATGAAATAGAAGAAGCTTTCAACAATATAATTTTATTTACATCCCATCCTTTGTGCTACTGGTACATTTTTGTTATATCTATGTTATAAATTCCACAAGAAAATATTTCATTTTTGCTTTAAACCATCAGTTGTCCATTAAACAAATTACAAGAAAAAAAATTAGATTGTCTTTTATACTTACCTATGTATTTACCACTTCCCAAACTCCTTATTCCTTCCTGTAAATCTGAATTTCCGTCCGGTGCCCTTTGCCTTCCACCTGAAGACTTCCTTTAGCATTCCTCGTGGTACAGGTCTTCTGGCAACAAATTTTGCCAGCTTTTCTTTATCTCAAAATGTTTTCATTTCACCCTCATTTGTGAAGGATGTCTTCAGTGAATATAGAATCTGAGTTGACAATGTATCTTTTTCTTTCAGCACATTAAAGGGGTTGTTCTTATCAATGTTCCCCTGTATGTAATGTCTCTCCGGCTATTTTTATGATTTCAAAGGTTTTTGAAAACCTCTGCTTTGCAACAGTATATGATGTGGCTTGCTTTTTGTGTCCCGCTTCGGGTTTGCTGAGTTTCTTAGATCTGTAGGTTAATGTTTTTACCAAATTTGGGGGAAGTTTGGACAAAATATTTCTTATATTTTTCTCTCTTTTGTTCTTCTCCTTCTGGGACTCCCATTACATGTATATTATACCTCCTGATATTCCATAGGAATAGTGTACAACAGGTCACCGGGGCTCTATTTCATTTTGCTGCTGTCAATGACGATCTTTTTTCCTCTCTCTACTATTCCATTACTTTATATTATGATCTCTTGTAAATGCTTAAAATTTTTTCCACATATACACCACTTTTAACAATCTATCCCAATAGTTAAGCATTCCCTAGTTTTCATAGTGGTATGGAGAAAAGATTTCTAAGAAAATCACCTAGAAACTTTTATGGCTGCTTTTAGAAGAAGATAATTATCTCTCTCTTCCAACAGTGGACTAAATTAAAGTCTAACGTGAGAATTTGGGCAAATATGTGAAACTTTGTTGCTATGGATTTTGAGGATGCTTCATATAGCAAATTGAAAGACATTTTTGTGTTGGGTATTCTGTCCAAAGTGTGGCTCAATTAGTTACAGAACTGCATTCAAAGATATTTTACTTATTTTGCCAGGATTTGAGGTAAATAGTCATTAATTTGTAGTCTATCATTATAGTTACAAAAACCTCAAAACATTTTCAGTGAACACATTCTGATAAATAAAACAACTGACATTCATTAAAAAGAAAAATATTTACTTCCTACCCGCTACCACCTCCTTTCATTCTCCCGAATTGCTTCTCAATGAAAGGAGATTTTGTTGCTAGTTGTTGTAGTGATCCAGGCTTGCTGCCTAATTCCGTTTTCTGTTTCTCACTTCATTCTCAATCACAGCGCCGAAACATGGTGCTGAAAGACAAGACCAAAGCTTCCGTGTTTCTGATGCACTGGAGTCAGTAGTTGGTCTAAATGGGGAGACTGCTTCTCTGAACATTATTTATCAACAAGGCCCTGACAACATCATCTTGAATTTCACCTGATTTAAGCAAAGTGTTGATTTGTTGCTAAAATCACAAGAGAGGATTATAGAGATGGCAATATCCAAGGGATGAGAAATGAGAGTGGAAATCTTTTTCAAAGTGAGTATGGGAATCAGGTTGTTAGTTCACTGTAAGTGATTATTGAAAATCCAAAGTATGTGAGCTGGGAACAGAAGGAGGAGGAGGGAGAGAGTCGCTGAACTATATGCCATTAAAGGAATAAAAAAGGCATAAAAGACAAGGTTCTTGGCCTTAATGCTCTCAGAATCTATTAAAGAAGACAAGACATATGCAGAGAGAAAAAAGACAATGGAAGCTCTGTACAAAATCAAGGATAAGAAAAACTTAACTGGAAAAAATAGATTAAAATTCTAGAAGAATTTGTTTTGTAATATTAGAATTATAATTGATGTTTTTAGCCTGTCTTCCAAATTATGAGCAATGTCTTTTATGACAGAAATAATATACTTATCCACAAGATTAAAAGAACTTGTGAACTAGTGTATTAACAAGCATGAATTTGCATACCAGAAATCAATTAACAAGTGCCTATTGCCTGTTACTCTGTGCCTGGTATGTGCTAGACACTGTGAGAAATAGAGAGGAGCAGAAGGCACAGTCTCTGTACTCAAAGAGCTTACCCTCCTATGGGAGAAATAAAACTAGGCACCCCGGAGCAGTGAAGCATCCTGAGGGTCAAACTCTAAGTCAAAGGGATGGACGACCCATTTGTTGATTATTTCTCAATAAACATTATATTACTAAGTATCCATTATGCCTATGAAGCCTACTATAGTTATAAAACAGTGGTAAAGAATTGATCCTGGTATTTCTGGAGCTTAGTCGGATAGGTATAAATTGATGTTGATCAGTTAACCATAATAGGTGAATGTAACCTCCACTTCTTCCCTTGATTCCAGAATAAAATCTTCTCTTAGTTTTTTTCCTTATATCACTGATCCCTCATTTTCAATCTCCTTTCCTGGATCTGGAACCTCTTTTCTTTTTTAAAAAATACATTCTTCATTCCTATTATGGGTTGAATTATGTCCCCCCAAATTCATGTTGAAGTTCTAATACCCAGTACCTCAGAATGTGACTTTATTTGGAAATAAGGTTGTTGTAGATGTAATTAGTTAAGATGAGGTCATACCGGAAGAGGATGGGCCTCTAATCCAATATGGCTGATGTCCTTAAAAAAAAGAGAAATTTGGCACAGACACATACATACACAGGGAGAATGTGATGTGAGCATGAAGTCGGCAATCAGGATGATGCGCTACAAGCAGAGGAACACCAAAGATTGCCAGCAGACACCAGAAGCCAGGAGGCGTGGAATATATTCTTGTTTACAAGCTTCAAAGGAACCAACTTGGCTGACACCTGAACTTTGGGTTTCCAGCATCCAGAACTGTGAGACAATAAATTTCTGTTGTGTGAGGCACCCAGTTTGTGGTACTTTGTTACAGCAGCCCTGGCAAACTAACACAGTCTCTAAGTAATCGGATGTTAGTAGTTTTAAATACCATCTCTATGTCAGCATCTCCCAAATTTACACCTTTATCCAGAACTCTCTTCCATCCTCCAGACTCATATATACGATTCCCTACTGACTCTTCTACTTGGAGATCTTAAAAACATCTCAGATTCAACATGTCCAAAACTGAACTCTTGATCTCTTCCCACAAAATATATTCCCCTACAGCCTTCCTGTTGGATTACAGTTCCATTCTCTTGGTTTTCAGGTCACAAATTTTGGTGTCGCCTGCTATGGATTGAATTGTTTATTTCAAAAATTTGTATGTTGATGTCCTAACCCTCAGTGTGATAGCATTTGGGAGATCGAGCTTTTGGAGGTGATTAGGTTTAGATGAGGTCATGAAGATGGGGCCCTCATAGTGGGATTAGTGCCCTTTTGAGAAAAGACACCAAAGAGCTTGTTTGTTCTCTCTTCCCACCACGTGAGGACAAAGCAAGAAAGCAGCTGTCTGCAAGCCAGGAAGAGAGTCCACACCACACCTGACCATGCTGGCACCCTGATCTCAGACTTCCAGATTCCAGAACTGTGAGAAAATGGATCTCTGTTGTTGAAACCACCAGTCTATAATATTTTACTTTGGCAGCCCAAGCAAAGACATTACCCTTGACTCCTCTCCCTCATACTCCATATTTGATCTCCTCAAAAGTCTTCTTAGTTCCACCTCCAAAATATATCCAAAATCGATTCTTCTGCCCAGGGCCCCCACTGCTATAACCCTGATCCGAGCTATCATCTCTCTCCCCTGGATTCCTACAATAGCTCTCTAACTGATCTCCTGCTTTTACCCTTAACCCGCTTTGGTCCATTCAATCCCCACAGTAACCTCAGTGATCCTTTTAAAATACAATTAGCAAAATATGGATCCTCTGCTCAAGGCCTGCAATGGCTCCCCATTTTTTCCCCACTGGAAATGTCAAAGCATTCATAATAGCCTAAGCCAGGTGGCCCGACACCCAAAGTTTTTGGCTTTGGCATATTCTTCAATACACTGACTGACTGGACAACTGATTAAAATATTTCAGATTCTAGAAGTTGTTTTGAGTTATAATTAATTACACTGATGGAATTGTGTGTGAGCCTCCATTTCTTCCCCTATAAAATGAGGAGGTTTTGATAATCTGTAAGAATCCTTTCAGCTCTAACACTTAAAATTTTTTATTAGCAAGAGAATTCACTGTGTGTGTGTGGTGCCGACAGGTGTTGAAGGAGCCCAAAATGAAGCAACTATTTTGTAATTATAGAGTTGATCTAATCATTGCAGACAGCACACTAGGTAATTTAATCCCTGTAGTGAATTTTATTCAGTTTAGCTGTCTACATTCACACAAATTAGATAATTAGATAGCCTCAGCCACTATGCAAGAAAGCTAGTATCTTTAGACAAGTGGCATGCTCTTAATGAGCTGACTCATATGTCAGGAGGAATACACATATGTAAGAATACGCACATGTTTATGCTTATACGACTAGGATGTACATGTTGGAGTGCACAGAGAGACAAAATGGTTAGGGAAACTTGATTCAGGCCTTTTACGATGTGAAATACTTTTTTAAAAGTATATTAGTCAGCATTAAATTAAAAACAAGCTGATAAAATCCTTTTGAATTTGCTAAAATACGTTTTCATCAATGTATTTGTTTTAAAATTTTATTTTATCAATTTAAAGATTGTTTTTAATATTTAAGCATTTCTTTATTTGTGAACTTGAAAACTGTTGTAAAGAATCTCTATTCCTCTCCTCCTTGCTCCCTCCCCACCTGGTACACTGGCTGCTTCCAGTTCCTGGAGCACATCAGGCACACGGCCCCAGCAGGGCCTTCTTGCTGGTGGTCCTCCTAGCCTGGAACACTCTTCCTTCAGACACATATATGGCCGTCTCCCTCACTGCCTGATGGCTTTGCTCAAATGTCACTTTCTGAGCCATTATCTTCCTTTTATTCCACATTCATGATTATATTTATTTTCTTCCATTTTTATATCCATAGCACTAAATACCTCATAACATACAACATAATTTTTATATTTTTTATGTTTTTATTTTTGTTCTCCCTGCCCTAGAGTGTTAGTCCTGTAGGGCATAGACCTTTGTTATCATTTAAAGATGCCTCCCAAATGCCTAGAATAGTGCCTGGAATTTAATCGGTGCTCAACAAATATCAGTTAAGTGAGTGAATCTGACAATGTTCTTCTGTATATAAATTCAGATGATGACTAATAAAGTCTTTGAAAATAGCCAAGTACTAGAAACAAATAAATCAGTTTGTGATAGGATGATATTAAGATTGTGATATGTACAAACAGTATACATATGTATTTAATTGCCCTCTTAACTCAGGATTCCTAATAACCTCCCACTTCCAGTGCAGAATCTTGAGTATTATTGCTCCATGCAAAGAGAGGGCAAATATTTGACTTATTTATAAGCAAGATAATAGATAGGCTTGAAAACTGCCTTGGAAAAAGAGATAACCTTTATAAATTTCACCAGCATATTTAGCCAAGCATATTCAGACCACAAAGGAAGGCTAAGCCAAGAGTTTTAATGCCCTAAGGTAGAGGGAAAGAATCTTCTCCATGCTTGACAATAGGAGACATTTTAGATAAGGCAGGGACACACTGAAAGCAACTACTACTTGCTTATGAATCTAGAAAAATCGCATGACAAAGAGGAGTTCTGCACCAACATAGCAGGCCACAGCATGGTTAAGAAGAGAGACACCATGAAAGGCAAAGAGAGGGTCCAGGTGGTCCTCCTGAAGTACCCTCCATTTCTGTGCACCATCTTTGATGTAATGAGAAGAGGCAGATGACCTGCTAGGACCACGGAGACCCTCACATTCAAGTGAATCTTCCACATTTTGCTAACACCTGCTTCAATTCAGAGATGAAATTCTCTGTGAAGCTCTCTCATGTGTGTTGATGGATACATCTACCCCTGTCCTCTCCTTGTGGCCCCCATATTGATGATCATGTCTTGCTAAGACCCTTGAGGGGATGAGCTTATCACTGTCACTTCTGCCAGGAACCAGTAAGGGGAATTCCAAGGGTACTTTCTCCTGATGCTCCCAAAGTGCCCAACCCTCAATTTCCCAAAGCCTCTTCACTGACCTAAGCCATTAGCCTTCCATCATCCCCACCCTACTTATAAATCTCGAATTACTGAAATGACTCAAAGCCATGGCCAAATGGCGGAAACTGAAGCAATCATGTGACTTGTAGTTAGCATTCATTCCCAAATGTGATGGGAGTGTGCTGGGACGACTGGAGTAATCATGTATGCATGGCTTTAATCCACAAAGGGAACAAGAAGGAGTGAGTTTTGAGACAAATTCTTAAGGAAGATTGGGAGGCAGGAAGAAGTTGGAGCGTTCCAGCCAATGGTAATAGAACAGTGCAAGCCAGGGGCCAGTTAGCTGAGATGTATAAAAGCAGCACGTTTGTTTTTCCGAAGTAGAAACTCCATGTCAGGGACATGAGACATGGAGTTATTACACAGTGAAAACTGAAGGCAGCTGTGGAGAAGCCATGGGATATAACTTCCTTAAGACCAAATTTCCCTACCTCAAAAGAAGGGTATTTCACACTTCAGAAGCAAAATTACATCCAGTAATACCTTTCAGCTGAGATTATATATAGAAGCATGTTTATTTTTTTTAAATGTACCCCTTGGAGTATTATTAAAACTACTGTCATAATGAAACCACTTGACAACTGTAGCTACATTTGTAATGCTTGAGTAGTGCTTAGCTGAGGTACCATGACACCAGAAAACACAACAAATCCTTTGGATGGACAAGGACTGGCCTCTATACTTAGCAACACTGTGTCTACATATATCACAGGGGGAAAGGCTTCCTGGGACAAGCTTTGAATAACAGGGAATTTGATTCCCCTTTGCTAAAAATTCTGATAAAGAAGCTGAGTTTGACTTTAAGGCGACAGCAGCAAGTTTATTAGGACTAAAGTATTGGAGATGTGTGCATGCACAAACATAAATGCACATATTTATGGGATGCAAACTTACTTTTGTGCAAGAACATATCTTGGACAGTACCCACCTCATTGACTCTGGATCAACCAATATTTACTTAAAAATCTGTAATTACCTGTGTTACATGAGGTGGAGGCTTGAAACACTATCTCAGGCCCGCAGAGAACTATAATCTGTCTTGCCCTAGAGCAGCGAGGGCAGGAGGACGAAGGCTGGAGCTTGGACCTGACACATGTCCAGATCACCTTGCAGCCCAACGTGCATAGGGCTTGACAAGAGCAAGCATGCTTCAGGCAACTGTGAGTACTTTATTGCCAAGAGGTCATAAGTTTCCAGTAAGTATGCACTTTTCCTCCTACAAAATCCAGGGCAGAAACACTCATGGTTTGCCATCAGTAACGGAGGTTTATTCCAGGATATAAAAATACTAAGCTACAAGAAAATTACCCCACCAGCCTCATAACCATTCTGAGATTCAGATGTCTAGGACATCCAGTGTCTGCTAGATGTGTTCATCCTGAACGTGTTCGGCGTCTGCTAGAGGACATCCTGAATAGTGAGACTCTCTCAGAAGTTCTACATCTCAAAATAAAAATGTGATTAGGCTGATTTGCCACTATTCCCTCAAGTGCACCCAGTAGGCAGAATTTACCCCCAAGCCACCTTGGGGGCCCCTGAGCTCCCTCACGTGCACCCTTCCGTTTACCTCAGGCTGCCTCTTTAACTCAATGCTCTCTGGCTAGTGCTCTAGAACTACTTTTGCTTAAAAACCATACTTCGGGGCCCAAGACTAGCCTGCAGGATAGAACAGTCTCTGGCCGCTTCTCTTGTCAAAGGTAGTTGTATATAAACAAGTCTTTGAGGCTCTGTAGCCTCCACAGTCTGCAGTACCAGAGCACAGGGTCCGAGGGGCCAGGAAGAGCCCATGCGTGTGTTCAAGCAACAGCAGGTCGAGCAGGCAGATGCGTGTCCACGGGTGACCTCCTCAGGCAAGGAAACTGAAGGGAACGGGTATCGCCTATCAGAAACTGAAGCAGAAGCCTGGTCCTGGGAATAAAATGACAAAGCAGAGGTCCTCAGCAGAGCCCAGAGCTGGGCCAGTTTGTGAGCAATGTCTTGGGTAGGGTACAGTTCAATCTTCAGGGGGAAAGGATACATGGATTTAGCTGAAGAGCTGAGGTGATATGAGTGAGGGAAAAGATAAAGTTAAAAGAAGGCAAAT
This sequence comes from Halichoerus grypus, assembly GCF_964656455.1. Classification (NCBI taxonomy): domain Eukaryota; kingdom Metazoa; phylum Chordata; class Mammalia; order Carnivora; family Phocidae; genus Halichoerus; species Halichoerus grypus. The sequence continues at coordinate 56,445,181 of NC_135712.1, forward strand.
GGAGAAACAACAAAAACAAGTGAAAGGTTAAATAATGCTATAGGCAATAAACCAGGGCTCCTGGCACCCAGGCAGCACTCTGGGCGCTGTCACGGCTGTCATGCTAGGAGTCACCCTCACGGGGAGGAGATGCTTGCGCGCCATCATGAATGAATAGGCACTCGTCAGGCAGTGAGGGGAAAATCAATGTGACTACAGCATAAGGTGGGTGTAGGGAAGTAGCAAAGATCAACCTCGTATAAAAAGATAAAATAAAAGATGAAAGTAAGCACACCACGGGAATAAACTTCCGTAAAGTTTGCTTCAGGTGCAGGAGGCCCAGATGAGAAACTTTCACTTCTTGCCCACATTTATTTGCATATTCAGAAAGAATAGCCTGAAGAAATCTCACAAACACGTTATATTCTTCAGACTGAACTTAAAACACAAAAAACACAAGTCTCTCCAGATGTAGTCAGTGTTAAGCCTGCCTTAATGAGGCAGGACATAGTCTGTCAACTAGTTCTGAAATGGAGGCCCCCCCACCAACCAAGCATGTCAGGAAAACACTACGTTAGATGTCTCAGTTCATCAATCTAATAAATGAGTTCTCAAATGTCATTTTCCCTCCATATGCAGCAAACATTTTTCTATTATTTAGTTATGCTGTTTTAATTGGATTAACTCTCAGCGCACCAGCATGGTTCCATCTGTGAGAACCACTTATGTCACTGAATGGAGGGAAGAAAGCTGCCGGAGGAAGGGGATGACCATTCAGAGTGACATGTGGCGCAGGCTTGTCAAGACAGAAAATAGCATGTGAAATTCATGCGTTTCAGTTAAAGGTCGTACAATCAGCTGATGCTATGCCTTTTAGTTCATTAAGAGAAACATTAGCCATCTTGAATAGCCTTCAAAGCAAAATAAGTATTTTGATTAACTCCAAAGAAAAGGGGATAGTCTCCTGGTCTATAGGTCATATGTAACAACTGTAATGGAGTCAACGACTGCATTTGAGAAAAGAGCACAAACGGTATCAGTAGGTTTTGAACCTGGGTGAAACCACTAGCCTGCCTACGAATCAGCACAAGGTAGCAGAATATGCCACCCCAAAATATGTTACTTTGGCATATTGATTATCTTAAGCTGAAGACAATTGAGAAAAAAATGATATAAGAAAAGCTCTCTGCCTAAAAGTGGGACACAAATTTGGAAAGATATTCCTCCCCCCCTTCTCTAGCAGGAAGGAGATAAGTTAATCAGTGGAGAGAACTTTCGACCCTTATTAGCCCAGATGAATCTACATAACAAACTGCTAAAACCAGCCTTTATTTACCATTAGTTTCCCCATATATTTTCTTCCTCAAATTTGCTGAACCTAAAAGTTCAAAGTCCTTTTCCTTGTCTTCTCACTATTCTACAAAATTACTGTTCTTCATTAAAATGCTATATAAGCCCAAGTTATAACCACACCTTTGAGTTACTCATCACAGAGTGCCTCCACATGTATGCATGATGCATGTGTTATTAAACTTCTGCTTGCTCTTCTCTTGTTTAATCTGTTTGGTTTTTTTTTCTTTTCCCCATCTAATTTCTGGACAACAGCCCATGAAGCTAAGATGGTAGTGGGAAAATAATTTTATTCCTCCCCCAGAGAAACTTTTCATGGACAACAAAAATCTTGGATGAACACTTAAAATAGCAATATGTTTAATTATTTAAATATTTTGCTAGTTCAGAAGTGGTTAATAGGAATTAAGTTTTGATAGTAAACTAAAAAATATATTTATGGAAAGAAATTTTACCAAGCCCTAAAATGTTGTACTAACTTTTTAAACAATATTAAATTAAGTGTTTTAAATCATTTTCCTTTATAAGTATCTGAATCAAGTTTTCTCAGCACTTGGTGACTAACCTATATATAAGCTTAATACATACACAATCTTCATATATATAAGCATCAAGTGTGGTGATCCTTGTGAAATGTGGGTCAGTCTATTCAGAATCTACAACTTGACTGCAGATTGCTGACTTCTCACATAGGGGCCATGGTTACCTAATCACTCAACTTACGTGATAAATACAAACAGCCAAACTGAATAGAATTCACTTCAGGCACAGCATCATCTAGTTTGGCTATCTGCATTGATTAGATTTACTGTATTATCATAAAATATCAATTTCAATTTGTGTCAGGTCCACATAGCATATGGTATATTTCCTTGTTCTTGAAGAATTATAAAATCTTCAAGCTAGAGGAACCTTAGAGATTAACCCCTTATTTAACAGATGAAGAGACAGAAGACTCAAAATGTACTCAATTCAATCAGTGTAGCTAAATCAGGAGCAAAACACTTTTTGGAATCTGAATCATCTCAATTCAATTTTCAAAACCAGCATAGTAAAATAGCATGCCAGGCCACCTGGGTTTTAATCTTGAAACTATTGCTAATTAGCTATTGGTTTGGGGGCTAGATTTTCCCAAACAGGAGGGTATAAACAGGTGAAGAAATTGATCCTTTAGGCCCTAGATGCCTAGAAGGAGCTGAGGCAGCCTAAACTCTTGAGCGTGTCACCCTTCAAACATGACTATTTATCCAAGTGTGCCACACAAATGCTCTCATCTTCTATCAGTGCAGTTATATGAAGGGATCAGAAAGAACTTGATCTTTAGGACTTTAGGCAAATATAACCTGGCTATGCCTCAGACACCTCCTGTGTAGTATGAGCTTGGACTATATTACTTACACAAATACTTACTAACCAGTTCTTTCATTTAACACATTATGCTAGAATCTTGGGAGGATACAGTTGTAAGGCACAGCACAATTACATTAGTCAGAATAGACAAGGCTATGCTGTGGTAACAAATAAATACTAAAATCTCAGGGGCCTAACCCAACTCAAACCAATGCAAGTCGAGGTGCCCTCCTCCATTTTATTGTTATGCCATCTATAACATGTGGCATCTGGGATTATGACAGCGGAGAAAAGGAAAATCCATGAGACATATCAACTCTAAACTGCTTGACCCAGAAGCAATACACATTAATTCTGCTCTAGTTTCATTGGTCAGAATTAATTACAGATTCTTATCCTAATTGCCAGGCTGCTAGAAAAGTAGGAGATCATATAGATATTTGGTGACCACTAAGATCCTCTGCTCTATTTATGAAGAAAAAGATATACAAAGAAATTTTATTTGATACCAACTTTATTCTAAGATGCTGTGCTTCCGTTTTTTCTTATATACCTCTTAATAGCCATATTTGTTCGCCAAATGAGCCCTGGTTAAGTCGCAAATACATAGCAGTTGGGGGGACTCCTAACATTAAAAACCCAGTCCTTTTACTCAGATGAAATATGACACTGATAATAATAATGGCTCACATCACTATAGCTCTTTGATTTTTTAAAATTATTTCATACATATGAAAATAACACCCATCTTATATGATTGATCAAGCAAAAATTAAATTTTCAACACATTTAAGACACTTAGCACAATACCTACATGGAAGAGCTAAATAACATTAAATATTATCATTGTCACCATGACATCATTATTGTTTTGTTGTTAGGTATCGTTTGATTCTCTGCAAGCCATGGTTAGCCTCACCGAGGGAAGTCAGACTCAAAAGGCTAAGTCACTTGCCAAAAATACACAGTTTCAAGTACAAGAGTCTAACTACTCTGACACCAAGTCTAGTGACCTGGGCACTTTTTAACTTACGTGATTTGTCCAACCTAAGACAGCAAGTCAGTGAATGTGCCTAAACCAGATCTAACATCAAGGGAAATCTCCCACCACTTGACACAACTAGGTAAGAAAAGACAGGTATAAAAGAAGTACTCTAAAAAGAGTAATAATAAATGGTCTCCTCCACCTCACCTGCTCTTCTCCCCCATACCTGTGGAATGAGATATGATTAGGTTGACTGTCTGGCACACAAGGGAAAATGGCCAAAGCAGCAGTGGCCTAAGATTGCTGGGGCAGTGTTCATTGGGAAAAATTCACAAAGTCAGGAATTGTCCATTTTTTTCTGGGGTAGTAGACAGAGCCCTTGACTATGCAACATTAAATGCATGATAATGGATGTGTCAGTCCGTCCGTGGTGTGATCAAGAACTACAGTACAATAGCGCTGTAATGACAGACGATCCCTGGTCATAGGAAGAGACCAAGAAACAATGCTGTTGGTCATGGTTAGCCTGTCCTCAGCTCCCATGCTGAAGTACAGATAGTTGTCCTATTCCAACTAGATACCTCCAGGACTATTCAAATTAATAGCCCTTTGCATTCTGCCTTAGATAAACATGGACTGCTCTTGGTAGTAGTTATTCATCCATTCTTAACTGTCCTCCAGTATCAACCACAGTGATGCCGTCACTAGCCACACCACTCCTACAGGTCAAAATGGTAGATTGTACTGCCTAAAGGCCACTTCTTGATTTGGAGAAAGAGGGAAGAACTGAGTAAAAGGTTAATTTGGCTGACCTTCTGAAAGGAAGCTAGTCTCATAAAAAGTGTTGATCTCTTGCAAAGCTCCATGGAAACTGGCTACCACCCAATGATTAAGGCAGTTAATCCTGATCAACTGCAATGCCTGGACCCCTGGCCCTGAACAAGTCTGTGGAAGGGCTGAAGTGTATCCAACGTAAAACTCACCGAGGTGGAGGATGGACTGAGGCTGTATCGCGTGTGCCGCCCTGTTACACAGCTTTGGTATGTCAGCCTCTGATCATACTAGAGGAGCCGGCACGTCACTAATCATGCTGCTTAGAAATCCGCAACCCCAGGGACCGTGGTCCCTCTCATGGAGTCTGACGAAGAACTCTGATAGATTTTTGTGCACTGCCCTAAAAACAATGGGTGTGGGCAGGCACAGCCTACACATCTGCTACTGACCCCGCACCAGTGAATTTTCCAGAACACTAATCTGGTAGGCCTTGTGTGAGTGCTGTTTTGCAATTCATCTTTATTTGTAAAACAGAGACATTACAATTTACCATTGAAACAAGAACATTGTAAGAGTTAAAAGAGAGCATTGTTATTATTTACACCTGGACAACTGTACTGTCCCTGGAAATCCAGGGCATGTGGTCCCCTTAGATACACTACCTTTTAAAGGAAAAAAAAAAATCAGTCTATGCAATTCTGGAAATCATATGAGCACACTGAAAATAGCATGAAAAGAAACCTGATATTTTGAGGCCACGTGTGTGTATTTGTGTGTATTGGAGGCCAGTGGAGGGCAACATAAACTTACTCAAAGGGCCATCATATAGCAGAGTGAAAGGCTTATTCTCTCCTGCTCCAAAAAGCAGAATTGTAATCAAGAAGCAAAGTCAGTTTCAATATACGAAAGAGCTTCTCGTCAGAGCTGCTCAACAACAGAAGAGGTTGCCTTGCCGGAGTATTCTCCTCATACTCTGGAAGCATGCAAGCTGATGAAGGATACATACAGCGAGATGTTTTACACAATGAGGGAGAAATTATATATATAGCTCTTAAGAGTCTTGGAAGATTATAATTTACAAATGGCTATTATCATGAAAAAATTATGATTTCTTGTTGGTTTGGTAATACCAAGAATCTCATTCATTAGTGAATAGTCTACACTCAAGCCAAGGCAGAGAGATAACCTAATGCAAGAAAAGAAACTTAGAAATTTTCCAGTGTGTGACAGGTCATCCAAGACGAACCAAAGAAAATAATACAATTCCATGCCTGATTTGCATGCATGAAGGAAAATCACAGCAATATACTGTTACCAAGGATGTAATTAACTGGTATTACCTGAAAAATGTGAAAGTTCAGAATTCCATTCATAATCTCTATTTACTTATATGAAATTAAAAGATTTAAGCACTAATTGAACAATAGTGAAATTTTATTAGCTCTTGAATCCTTTGGCTAAATGGCATAAGTTTGTATATCAATTCTTTTGAAATAGGGTTGAACTTTGGCTAAATTACTAAGGTGATAAAATTTGTCTTCAAATACACTGCACCTCCTTATTCTCCACTGTCTCATCCTTAGGGCAACACTTTTTCATGGTAAAACTTCCTTCTGTTTGCTACCTCTCTTCTTTTCTCTTTTATTCTCAGGAAAGGGTCAAATCAAATCAGGTTTCCTACAACTACAATGACTAAGAAAAGGGGCATCTATCATCTACCAACTATTTTATATGCATTTGAGATATCTTAATTCAGTGTGATAAAATTCTAATCATGGAATTCCAGGAATCAGTCTTATCAGTTAAGAATTGTTTGGAGGAGGATTATTGGCTCCTGAATTTTTTGTATATAGGAAGCCACCAATTCTTCACACTAGTCATCTTGTCCTACATTTGTCTGCTCTAGCAATACCCAAGTAAGACTGGTATGGTCTTTATCTATTAATAATAGCTGGGGGGTATTTATTCAGGATTCTATGTGCTAAGCACTGCACTGATCACTTTACATATATTACCTCATCTTTTATTTATTTATTTTAAGATTTTATTTATCTATTTGACAGAGAGAGAGCGAAAGCAAGCACAAGCAGGGGGAGCAGCAGAGGGAGAGGGAAAAGCAGGCTCCCTGCTGAGCAGCGAGCCCAACACGGGGCTCGATCCCAGGACCCTGCGATCATGACCGGAGCCGAAGGCAGAAGCTTAACTGACTGAGCCACCCAGATGCCCTTTATCTCATCTTTTCATCTTCACAACAACCGTATAAATTATATATTATTGTCACAGCACTAAAGATAAAAAAAGTTAGGTACAAAAGGTTAACAAATTTGTTTAAAGTTATATGAGAAAGTGGTGTGCCAAATTCCCAAGCCTGGGCTCTCGACCTGCAGGTGCTATTGCACATTAGCATGCTGAAACTAACTCCACAAGTATTTCTCATGTGCACACTGAGAAAATGTATAAAGACGAGAAGGTACCCTTTCTTTATAACCTGTCCAATGTCTCATATCCTGTTTTCTTCCATTGGTACTTACACCCATGGCCAATTTAATCAGAACTTACCCAAATATTTCAGCACTAATTAGAGAATATTAAGCTCCTCTCAAGCTTCAGTGCCTTCTCCTTCCTACCTCTTTTTATTTTTTCCCAGAAATACATGAGTTTAACATCTCATTCTTTTTGATTAAATTCTTTTAGGTAAAAGTGATTCCTTCCTCCTGGAAACTGAAACTTAGGATTTCCTTCTTTCCACTGGTCACTTTAAACAGAAGCTGGGGTGATTTAACAGGAGAACAGAGTCAATTATCTCCATATTAACTCAGAGGGGAAGGTAGTTGAAATGGAAAATTTCTAACTGATCACTATGGAACATCTAACCAAATTGTACAGTCAACTAGGCACTAAATGGTCCTCCATTTTATGTCATGTTAATGAAGATAAATTGGAGAGATGGTTGCAGATAGAAGAAAAGGAAGTAGGTTCAAAGACAGCTCCCACGGTGGAGGAGGGAGACCTCCTGCTCAGGCTCACAGTCAACCTCAGGTCTACCCCCCTGTAACAACTAGTAGTAAGATTCATCTTGGTAAAAGTAATATTGTGTCCCCCATGAGACAAGTTTCAGAGAAGCATACCTACACTTAGCAGGAAAGGAGGGAAAATTGCAACCACCATAGAGAGAAAGCAGGCAAATGGTTGGGACCTTGGCTGGTTCAGTTGGGAGCTGAGACAGGGAAACACACAATGCTTAAGAAAGGATGGCAACAGCTGGGCTGTGTATGGCTCAGCCCCTCCTGCAGTCTAGCATGGCAATCTTAGATCTGGATAAATGTTTGCTGTCGTCTCTGCTGCCTTGGAAAACAACCCTAGTCCCATGTTGAAATCGCATGAGTATTTAAGAGCTGTTATCTTGGTGATGTGGCAGCGGAGTACTCCAGAATAATGTGTGCTCCATTATAAAAATTGCCTTGTAAGAGTAAAGACCGAGTCAGAGAGAGGGCATACATCCTGAGATTCCAAATAGAAATCATTGTGGCTGTGGTTGTTAAGAGGTCTCCAAAGCTGACTTTGAAGGTATTGGTTATGATGACCTTGCCACTTGAGATCGGGTTTTGATTGTATCAAAAACATTGGAGGTTCATGTAGTTGAGCTATGAGCACCTGCTGCGCCACTCAAAATGGAAAGTAAATATGACCTGTTTACTGGAGCTGTGTCACCCTCTCCCTACAAGGCCCCTGATCCTCTCTCTCCTCTAATCCAAGCCCAACTGTTTTAAAGAAAAAGCCAGTTAGGGGTGGAGGCAAAGGCTCCCTGTCCCCAAGGAGCACCAAACGCCATATGCACCTGCCCAAGTATTCTGAGAAACTATGGAGAGGAAAGGACTCAAACTTTTAAAGCTCTGTTAGATACAGGAGGACAAGTTACCATTCTACCCCATCCTAAAAGGGGAGGAAATGCCCAGATTCAGTTCATTGGGTTTGGGCTACATTCACAGTGAGGAAAGGAAGCTAACCTGACCTTGTAGGTGGGGCCCTTTGGGACAGTTCAATGTACTGCCATTGTGGTTTACACTGATGAACGTATAATTGTATTGATTTTTGACATGCCTGTATTGTGAGTGCTTATAAGCACCAGAAGGGATTCTCCCATTCAGGAACTACTTACTGCATGTAGAAAAATGCTGGAGAGACAGGTAAGTCACTCCCTAAGCTGCATTCCTTCCCAGACACAGAATACATTCCCAGGAGGAAGAGAGAAATGACAGTCCTGTAAGGACTTATAAGCAGCAGCCCAGCATACCTAATGGAAAAGAATACCTGGGGCATGGAGGTTTAGAGTGGCTTCATCATCGGTGAATTCAGGAGTTGCACTTCCAGCCCTGGCTGTCGTGGACATTTGTGACTGGAACCAAATCCGTCGCATAGACTGATGGCACCTGGAATGCTGCCTTGGACATCGCCAGTGCCTTATTCCTTGCTGCTGGTGCCTGATGACCAAGACCAATTCTCATTCATGTGGCGAGGCTTCCAGTAGAGATCTGCCGGGGCTACCTAACCTCCACTGTTATTTCCCACTGATGAGTGGGTCAGGATTTAGCACAAGTACCTCGACCCCATGGTGTCCAAAGCTTTCACTTTATAGTTGATGTCCTGTGGGTTAGCAAAACAAAAGCCTCCCAGGCTCAATGTCCCTGACTGCATTGTTATCATACCTCCACCAGTAGGGGTAGCTGATAAACCCCAAGGACATTCAAGGGCTTATTCACCAAGTAAACTTTCTCAGGACTAAGTGGACAGATTCTCAACATTCGATCTCTCTGGCAGTCAAGGAAAACTGTTGTCTCTTTGCCTCTCCTTTCCCCCGACCAAAGAAGGCTCTGCATTTTATGATACTCTGAACATTGGAGACAGTATGTACCTCACTTGGTCTGTTTTATCTGCCAATCTGCAAACAAATATCCTTTGAATGGGGAACAACCAATAGGCTGGATTGGAGGCCTGTACATCAAGCTGGAGCCCATTCTCCACTTTGGGGGTCCCCAAATCATAATGACCTCTTTGAGCTACATTTCTCTGTGACTGATGATTCTGCTGATTGGAGCCTCTGGCAAAGGGCATCTTTGAAACCGTGGCCAGCTATCTTGTTAGCTTGCAAGTGGAGGAAAATTTTAGGCCCTTCACAGTTTACGACCCCCGATTGATCGTGAATCCTCTGATCAGAAGTTTGTAAAAATATACACTATCTGTATATCTTTTTTGGTAAAGTGCCCATTTAAATCTGTTGCCCATTTGCAGAAAGCATTGTTTTTTGGGGCAGAACATTCTAGTACACATTTTTTTTTTTCAAAGCAACATTAACACAGTCACTCAATTACTCAATTTAAATGAAGCTCTCAACTCCAGTCTCCTCTGGTAGAAATAAAAGTTATGTGTCAGAATAAATTGAGAAGGATGCAGAAATGGCATTGAGAATAGACAAACATTTCATCTTATTCTATTTTTTAAAAAGCTTTACTGAAGATAAATGATTAAATATTTTGTAGAAATTACCATTTTAATTTAGATGAAGATTAGAGAACTTAGTATATGAACATCAGAATTTAAAGCTATCAGTTTTCATATTATCTTTTGAGCCATCTATTAAGTTCCTAGTTGAAAATTAAAATATATTACTAAAAGAACAAAATATCAAATCCCTTTATTTAGTGAATAACAACAGATTATAGAGCTGAGAATACACTAAGTTATTACATGAAACAGTGACAAGGATCCAGATGAATTTCTATTTTATTATTTTATTTTATTATTTTCAAACAGTAAAACTCACTTGTTTTGATGTTCAGTTCTGTGATATTTTAACATGTATAAATTCTTTAACCATGACCACAGAGGGGATGCAGAGCAATGCCAGGACCCCAGAGAACTCCCTCGGGCTCTCTTGTGTTCTGACCCTCCCTACTACAAAGCCCCAGGAAACACTGATCTGTTTTTTATATCTTTTTTTTTTTTTTTTTTTTGCAAGGGGGAAGGACATTTCCAGAATGTTATATTAATGAAATCATATAGTATGTAACCTTTTGAGTTCTTTGACTCAGCCTAACTCTCAGGAGAGTCATCCAAGTTCTGGTGTGTATCAGCTTATTCCTTTCTATTGGTAAATAGGGTTCCATACTTGGATTACAGTGGTGTGTTTATGCATTCACCCACTGAAGGATATTAATGATGCTTCTGGTTCTGGGTTATCATTAATAATGCTGCCATAAACATTTACGCACAGGTTTTCATGTGAACATAAATTTTCCTTTTTTGAATATATATACCCAAAGGTGGATTGCTAGGTCATAGAGTAAGTGTATGCCTAACTCTGAGAAACTGCCAAACTGTTTCCCAGGGGGGCAGGACAATTTTGCGCTCCTATCAACAATGTGTTAGAGTTCCTGCTGCTCGCCATCCTCATCAGTACTGGGTTTCATTAGTAGTTTTTATTTTAGGCAAGATAATTGGTGTAAATGCTATCTCATGGCAGTTTTAATTTTCATTTCCCTAGTGACTAATGATGCAAAACATAGTTTCATGTGCTTATTTGCCATCTGTATATCTTTTTTGGTAAAGTGCCCATTTAAATCTGTTGCCCATTTTTAAAATTGGGTTGTTTATTTTCTAATTCTTTAATTTGGAGAGTTCTTTGTATATTCTGATACAATCCTTTGTCTGATATGCGATTTGCAAATGTTTTACTCCCAGTCTGTGGGTTGTCTTTCTATTCTCTCTCTCTCTCTCTCTCTCCCCTTATCCTTCAGTTTTCTTAATAATGTCCTGTGTTGAACAAAAGTTTTTTATAAAGTCCAATTTATCAGTTATTCCTTATGGATTGCACATTTGGTATTGTATCTAAGAACTCTTATGTAACTGAACGTCAGGAAGATTTTCCCCTATAATATATGGAAGTGTTGAATCACTATATTGTACACCTGAAACTAATATAACACTGTATGTTAACTACACTGGAATTAAAATTTTAAAAAAGAATTTAAAAAAGAAATTTTCCCCTGTGTTTTTTTCTAAGTGTTTAAAGTTTCACATTTTCATTTACATCCCTGATGCATTTTGAGTTAAGTTCTATTTATGGAGTAAAGTGTAGAAGAAGGTTCATTGTTTTACATGTGAATTTCCAGGTGTTCTAGACTATTTATTGAAAAGACTGTCCTTTATCCATAGAATTGCCATTGCTCCTTTGTCAAAACTCAACCACTTCTTATGGGTCTATTTCTGGATTATCCCTTCTGTTCAATGTTCTATGCGTCTATCCTTCCACCATTACCACACTATTCTGACTACTGTAGTTCTATGATACGGCTTAAAACTCAATAGTGTGTTTCTTCAACTCTGCTCTTTTAAAAAATTGTTTGGTTATTCTAGTTCCTGTGTCTTTCCACATTCGTTTTATGATCATCTTGTTGATATCTATAAAACAAATCCTATTGAGATATTGATTGGGACTGCATTACATCTGCAAATAATAATGGAGACAACTGACATTTTAACTGCTGAGTCTTCCAATCCATGAACATATGATTTTCCATTAATATCAGCAGTATTTTACAGTTTTTAGCATACAGATCCTGCACCTATTTTGCTATATTTATTCCAAGTATATCATTTTGGAACAACCATAAATACTACTAATTTTTTTAAAATCTCAATTTCCAACTGTTCATTGATAGTATATAAAAACATAATTGAATTTTGTTTATTGCTCTTTTATCCTATGACCTTGCTAAACTCAATTATTAGTTCTACAAGTTTTTTTGATAGATTCCTTGAGATCATCTACATAGACAATCACATCATCTACAAGTAAAAACTGTTTTGTTTTTTCCTGTCCAATCATTTGGGAAGAAAAGAAAAATGCCTTTTATTTCATTTTTTAGACATATTGCATTTGCTAGAATTCTAGTACAATATTAAATAAAAGTGATGAGACTAAACATCCTTGTCTAGTTTCTGATGTCAGGGAGAAAGCAATCAGACTTTCACCATTAAGTACAACATTAGCTGTAGGTTTTTCATAAATGCCTTTACCCAAATTTTTATGTTCTCTTTTATTCCAAGTGTGCTGAGAGCTTTTATTACATATTGGATGTAGAATTTTGTCAAATGCTTTTTCTGAATCTATTGATATGATCATTTGTTCTTTTTGTCATTAAGTCTGTTAATGTGGTTATATATATATGTTAGCTGATTTTAGACTTTGAAGCCAGGACTGGTGGAATGATCTCTCATTTCTAATTATTTGAGAGTTTCCCCAAGATAAACCTTCACATGGTTGTGATTTATTATTCTTTTTATACATTGCTGGATTTGACTTGCTAATATTTTTTGAGGATTTTTCTGTCTATGTTTAAGAGGAATATTGGTCTGTAGTTTTCATTTCTCATGTTGTCCCTGTCTGGTTTTAGTGTCAGAATAATGCTAGCGCTGTAAAATGAGTTGGGAAATGTCCTCTCTTTTTCTAACTCAATGAGAAATTTGAAAAGTTGATGTCATTTCTTCCTTAGATATTTAGTAAAGTTCATCAGTGAACAATCTGGGCTTGGAAATATTTTTTGAAGGTGTTTAACTATGAATCAGATTTTTTTTCAATAGGTAAAGGATGACTCAAGTTATCTCTGTTCTTAATTGAGTTTTGATATTTGTGTCTTAAAAAGAATTGATTTATTTCATCTAAATTATAAATTATGTGCATAAAGTTGTTCATAATATTTCTTTATTATCCTCTGAATGTCTTTTGGGTTGTTAGTAATATTTCTTCTTTTATTCCTGATCATTTGTGATCATTTGTGTTGACCATTTATGCCTTATTTCCTTGGTCAATTGCACTAGAGGTTTATCAATTTAACTGTTTTCTTTTTAAAGAACCAGATTTTTGGTTACCTTGATTTTTATGTTTTCAATTTCATTGACTTTGCTTTTCTATTTGTATTGAGTATATTTTGCTCTTTTTTATGTTTCTGTAGGTAAATAAACATAGCCATGTTGGGTTAATAGCCATTGGGTTTATTCCTTTTCTTAAAGCAATCCCAGTGACTGTGGTGATATGTAGAAGTGAAACAGGTAAGTGAAATGAACACTTCTGCTGTGAATGTTTTAGGGAAAGAAATTTTAAAAAATTTGTAACTAAAAGCAAACTAAGATGTTGAATATGGATATTAGCTTTATTCTACACTTTTATTCTTAAGATTAATCAGTCAGCCTCACTTTAATGAGTATTGACCATAGTTATTCTCAAATATTAAATTACTGATTTGAGAACTTTCTTTTCTCATATAAATTTTTAATGCTATAACTTTCCCCCTAAGCACTGCTTTAGCTGTATCACGTAAATTGGGGTGGTTATATTTCCATTTTTATTCAGTTCAGAATCATTTCTAATTTCCCCTTGAGATTTCCTCTTTGATCAATTATTTACTAATGTTTTGTTTAATTTTATAATATCTAGAAAACTAGTGATTTACAGATATGATTCTGTTATTGCTTTCTAGTTTAATTTTGTTATGATCAGAGAACATACTTTCAATAATTTAAATTCTTTTAAATTTAATAAGGTTTGCTTTGTGACTCATAATATGGACTCTCTTGGTGAATGTTCCATCCATGCTTGAAAAGAATGTGTATTCTGCTGTGACCTGGGGTGTTATACAAATGTCAGTTAAATAAAGTTGGCTAATGGCGTTATTCAAGTCTATACTTTTGGTTTTCATTTGTTTGCTTTTTCACATACTTTCTTTTCTCCTTCTATAACATGAATATTATACCCAAAGCTCCCTGATTCAATTTGTCCCAAAGCTCCCTGAGGTTCTGCTTCTCTGTGTGTGTCTCTATCTCTGTCTGTCTCTGTCTCTCATTGTTTAAAATGGATAATTTCTATTCCCTGTCTTCAGGTTCACTGACTTTACTGATTCCTTCCTTCCCATCTACATTCTGCTGTAAGCCTCTTCAGTGATTTTTTAAAATTTCCATTATTGTATTCTTCTGTTCTAAAATTTTTCTCTTTTTTTTTTAATAGTTTCTATTTCTTTGCTTCTATGTATCTATTCTCTTCAAGAGTCTTTTGCCTTACTTCCTGGAGAATGATTATAATGGCTGCTTCAGAGACTTTTTCTGTTAATTTCAACATTTGAATCATCTTGTGGTTAGTGTCTGTTGTCTTCCTTCTCCCTTAATAGTTGTTCAGATATTCCTACTTCTTTGTATGTTGAGTAGTTTTGGGTTGTATCCTGGACATTTTGAATACTATAAGACTCTGGATCCTATTTAAATCTTCTGTAGAACACAGATTTTTGTTTTGTTTTAACAGGCAGTCAATACATATCCTGGCCCACTTTCTATGCACTGTCTTTACAGTGTCGACTTGGTTTTCAAAAAATTTGCAGTGACACCTGGTTTACCCAGCTTGTGAGCCACCCAGAGTTCAGACTAAAACCTGAGCAGTGGTCCTCACCATAGGTCCGTGTTCAAAACCTTTGCTGAGGTGATTCCATTTAGTTTCAAGCATGCACAGCTCAGGAGTTAGTCCAGGACTTTAAACATAGATTTAAATGGTCACTTTCTCCAGCTACTTCCTCTCTATTATCCCTTCCCCACTCTGGTTCCCAGGGTTCCATCTTCCTGGTGCTATTATTAGAAAGATAGAAAGTTAGCCTCACCACACTACTGTCAGGGTGCTGATCTTTAATTCTGCCTCTGTCACAGCAGTGAGGAGGGAAAAGGGCTCCATCTCTTCACTGGTACTCTGAGGGGTAACAGGGCTAGGCAGTTCTGCAGGGCTTGGCCTCACAGTGTTTCTGCTGCCATGCTAGCCTGGAGGTGAAGGGGTCTCACCTTTTTGTTGCCACTCACTTGATGTAGGCTGGGGAGAATCCGCAGGGCTCCTCTCCTTGGACCACCATGTGCTGGTGGAGAGAAAGAGCTTTTGGAAAACAAAAATTCAACAGGAGACTCACTTGCCAGATCATTCCTCCAGTCCTGAGATCCTTATCCAGTCTGCCTGCTTTTGTCCATCTGTCACTCAGTTGCTTAATGTATTTTATTCTGGGCTGTTATAATTAGTGGATGAGATAGGGTGGAGTGTGTTTACTCCATTGTGTCCAGAATCAGAAGTCCCTTTTCAAAAAAAAAAAAAAAAAAAAATCTAAAAAGTGGATAAGAGAGAAAGGAAAAAGGAAACCTACCTCATAGGAATATGTATAACAAAGAGAATAAATGATAGAATACGTCTGGCAAACGATAATGCTAGGGTGAGGCATTTATTTTCCCCTCCGGATGTATCCTTCCATGTAACACACCAGGCTCCCCCCCTCCCCCACCGACTGCTCCCTAACAAATCAGGAGTGAGCTAAAGTCTATTGGTGAGTTTGGAGTAACACAGGACATGCACTGCCCAGCCACATCTATTTCCCCCTGCTCTTGCCCAGAGCGAGACTATGTTCTCAATTCCTCTAAGTCATATGATAAAATTAGTGGCAAAGGCCCTATCCTTATGGGGCAGGTGTGCAATGGTGCAGTACCTTCCATGACTCATTTCACTAACTCTGGAGTTCAGTATTGAGAAACCTGCTTACAGGTATAAGCCACATTTCTCAATTTCAGCAAATTAGATTGGATATTTTTGTCTCCATATGATTTATTCATTCATCCTGTTAGTTTAGCACTCCAGTGAGAACAAAAGTGGAGTAAAATGCTGGGCCTTTTTAAAGATGCCAACATACACTAAATAAACAAAAGTTAGTTAATTCACTGAAACACCATCCTTTCAATAACAGGGTATTCAGTTATTATATGACTATAGGGCACCTTAATATCTTATTGTGAAAGAATCTAATTCACTTTTTTATCCCCAGTGCTTAGCACATTGCCAAGTAAATGAACACGTAGTAAGTGCTTAGTATATGTCTACCAAATAGACAAATAAATGATTCAGTGAATAAAAGAATTTCGATATGCATAATGTTAGGTGTACCTTTCATAGGAACAATCTTTTATTTAATGGAGGCGATTCCATCTCAGATAGCTCCTACTTCCTCAATCGATATAAGATATCTTGGAATATCTAGCATTTACTCTACCCCAATTAGAACAGTTGCCAATTCATTTAATCCACATAAAGCTCCTCTGAGGTAGATACTATTATTATCCATATTTTACAAAGAAAAAAAGTGCTGAGCAAAGAGAACAAGTGACTTGTCAGTGGTCAGAAAGCCAGTCAATGACAAACCCGTGAAGTTGGTACCTATTTCGAACACACCAGACCATCTCCCAAGGCTGAGCTTCCATTGCCCTCACCAACACCGTGTTCATATGTGGGCTAGTCCTAGACTTACAGTCAACCTCTCTTTCCCTTCCGTCCCCCAGCACAGGCACACCTCGAGACCTGGCCTGGCTACATCAACTCCATCGCCCCTCCCCGTGCCTCTACCACTCAGGGCTACACAACCACAGCCAGAACCTTCTTCCACATACTATCAGTCCTCACCTCAAAGGATTAGCCTACCTTCCTTCAACCATCATCAGTCCTGCTGCAAGCCTATGGAATATCCTTTGTATCTTCAGGTCTTACCAGTTAAGAACAGGGCACAGTAAACTGAGAGCAAATAGTCAGTGGGAGGGGAATGATAACATGTAGGGCTGATAAGCAATAAAGAAGTTATAGCACTTTAAGTATAATGCCTTTCATTTTTCAATACTATTTCTCTTGACTTAAATACCTGTATACTTGAAAATTTTTTGTCATTACAGAAAGCTATGATTATTTTCCCCTGCTTCCAAAGTCCAAAAAAAAAAAAAAAAGATGTAACAGCTTAAAACGAAGCCATTAATAGAATTCCTAATTCTAATAATTTGGTTATTTCATTATTAAAAATGTGTAATCTAAGTCAATTTGGAATATTGCCTAGAATAATTATGCAAAAAGTAAAATGTGAAACAACTAATCCAGAAGCAAAATGGGTTTTAAACTGTTTCATGTAGACCATAGACTCCAGATGAACTCTGACCTTTTTTTTAAAGATTTTATTTATTTATATGAGACAGAGAGAGAATGAGCAGGGGGGAGGAGCAGAGGAAGAGGGAGAAGCAGACTTTCCACCAAGCAGGGAGCCCAATGCAGGGCTCAATCCCAGGACCCCAAGATCATGACCTGAGCCGAAAGCAGATGCTTAACCAACTGAGCCACCCAGGTGCCCTGAACTCTGACATTTTTAAAAAATACTTTATTTATTGAAGAGGGGGAAATCTGTGTGGGAGACGAACCATGAGAGACTATGGATTCTGAGAAACAAACTGAGGGTTTTAGAGGGGAGGGGGGTCAGGGGATGGGTAGCCCGGTGATGGGTATTAAGGAGGGCACGTATTGCATGGAGCACTGGGTGTTATATGCCAACAGTGAATCATGGAACACCACATCAAAAATTAATGATGTATGGTGACTAACATAATAAAATAAAAGAAAAAGAAAAGAAAAAAAGATTTTATTTATTTATTTGAAAGAGAGAGAGCACACAAGTAGGGGAGGGGCAGAGGGAGAGAGACAAGCAGACACCCCACTGTTCATGGAGCCCGGACTCGGACTTGAAGCTCGACCCCAGGACCCTGAGATCATGACCTGAGCCAAAGTCAGACACCTAACTGACTGAGCCACCCAGGCACCCTGAGCTCTGACATTTTTAAAGGTATAAATGTTTTACCATTCAAGTGCCATGGTCTCCTATCATATTTTATGTATGTTATCTTCCCCAATAATTCTCAGATTTCAGTGTACATAAGAATCACACCTGGGGAGTGAGGCAAAGAATGACGTTAAAAGTACTGGTTCCTGAGGACTAGCCTCAGGAATCTTTGAGGACAGAACCCAACCAAAAATACTTTGAAGGAGCTTCTCCAATGATTCTGATGCCCACAAAGTTTGAGAAACACTAATACATATTTGACTTTCAGGACTGAAAGATACAGGAATAGTCTGTAGATGCTAAAAAAATTTCAGATAATTAGTCTGATAACATCTCTACTCCAGCATTAAACACTTACTCATATTGGCCCTTGTGCTGATATCTTTCTTAATTTTCCACTTAAATACCTCTTTGAAGAAAAGTCTACTGTGGGTTCCCCAATATAAAAATGTGTTTTTTCCACAAAATAACAAATAAAAGTGCAATTACGACTTAAAGAAGAGTCTGGTCCTATCTGATACAGATAAATGTACTACCCCATTTTATTTATTTATTTATTTATTTATTTATTTATTTATTTATTATTTGTTGTGTGATTTACCACCTTTCTTGTCAATTTATTTTCTGGGTGTGTGGGTGTTTATATATATGTATTTGAACACACAAGACATTTAAAAAGATTGGCAGCTAGATAATTAAGAAGTTTTTCTTACTATGTAGTCTTTTGGCTTTTTACATATCATCTGCTAAACCTCAACCAGCAGGCAACAGCAACAAAAAATTATGCTGAAATCATTGGAGAAATACTAAAATATGTCATGTGCATTTGCTTCAAAAACCTGTTTAATAGCTCTGTTAATACTTGTCAATCACCATGTGTTCTTAATCTTCTTGGTTATTTAAACATAATTTCTAGTTCCTTGTTGAAGTCTTTTTCTAGTACCTTTAGTATCTTCTACATAACTGCACATTTTTCATATTAAAATCAAAATTGCTTTCCATTTGATTTGTCTTCCTAGCCCTTCAGTTGCTAAAGTTACTACTACAATTCACAAAATATTCAAATTCCAAACTTTCCTGTCATTTGTTGAATCAAAAGACTCACCTGAATGCTTTTTGGGTAATTTTATTGTATGTTTATTTCTCCAAGACAAACCATTTCAGAATGCCTAACAATAAATTACCACCTGTCTAAAGAAGTCTTGCTGTTTGAAGGGTTCTTCTCAGCTTAACTCCTTAAAGTAAAATGTAGCAGGTTCATTTAACATCTCTTCAGAAAGAAGAGCGTACACAATGCAAAACTAACCTGTTTATAAGGTACATGTCATATTAGTATCTCAAGACGTGTTACAATGAATTTTCTGAAAGCAATGGTAGTCATTCAAAACCAGAAATGGAAATTAGGATATAAAGAGAATTAAACTTGACGAAGGGAGACCGAGCACCGAGCTTTAGAATAATGCCTTTTAAAACATGCTTCCAAACACAGTATTAAGTGCATTCAATCAGTTCCAGCCATAGGTTGAAGAACCTGTGGAACTCACAGAAAATGTCCATTCTCAGCCCCATGGATTATCATCCCTACAAGGAGATGAAATAAAAACAAGTTTGTTTTCAAATTCTGCCTAGCATCAAGGAGAGTAACCCCAGCTGCAAAAAGTGGTCATGTGATGCCCCAGCAGCATGAGAAGGATGGAAACTGAGGTGCTGTGATCAGGGCAACACCTTTAATCCTGTACTTGAAGTTGTCTAGTCTCAGTAAGGTATCAGATACTAACCAGTAAATGGCAAGGCTTACATGGCATAGACGGTCCTGTCAATGACCACACTCCTGGGGCTCTGCTTCAATTCTCCTAGGTAAAGGAGGCCACGGCCCCATTCGTGGAAGTGCCCAGGGAAAGAGATAAAAGTCTTGCTTTCATTTCAACTAACATGTTCCATTCTAGTCAAACTCCCAAAGAGGCCCTATCCTGGTCACAGTGCTCAGACCTAAGGTACACATAGTTGTCACAAATGCATCATCATTTAGCTACCCGAGTCTTCAACAGAAGGCCAAACTATTAAACAAAAGAAAATCACTGAAGCATATGGGATCAGCTAAAATAATATAATTGTGGGAAATGAATGACGGAGTGCTTCTCAGAGGCTAGTAAAAGACCAACCATGATTATCCTCTCCTTTGCCAGGGCAGATCCTGTTGGCAATCCAGAAGGACAAGAACTGCCATGTTCAATCCTAACTGGGCTTTGATAGTCTCCTGTGGATGGAAGGAAGCAAGCTGATAGTAACAAGTATATTTTGAAAAAGAAAATTTATGTCTATGATCTCTCTTTCCCACCCCAAACCCTAGACCAAGAAAGGCTCTGGCTTTGGGGGAAGCTCGATGTCTTGTATACTATTGCTTCATCATGCAAATCAATAGCAGTTCAGTTGTGAATAGAACGGATGCGGACAGAGACTAAGAAGTCACCCGGGCCAGCTGGTATAGATTTTAGCGAACGGATTTTTCTGGGTTTCCATGCAAAGTCCTAAAATAGATAATTTTGAGAACCAGTTAAAGGCCTCTCCTCTGGCAGAGAAGTCAAAGGTGCTGGGGTTCGATTTGTTGAATGACAGTCTCAGCTGAACTCTAATCTGCCCTGAAGGAAAACAGCAGTCATCATTTATACTGCACCTGTGAGAGCTAAATAAATATTTACTAACAAAGAATGTTGATACATGGCTTCAGGTATAGATTTTCCTATGATTTTCCTGTCTACTTTCAATTTGCTGGGTAAGATTTTTCTGAGACTCTAGTCATGATGGAAGATTTTGTTCAGTTACAGAGAGAGAAAACTTAGGTTCAGCTATGCACATAGCTGAGGGTCCATGATTGTTCAAAATGTCCCCTTCTACTGGCATCGACAGGACAAGGTGAAGACTCCTTTTATTTTTTAAAATTGCTGACACTCAGCTCTTCCTGTTAAATCACCTCAATCAGCTAATGCCCCCATCCATCCCTTTGTCCTATTTATATTGTGTATAACTTTCTTCAACGACAAAATCGTGACACCTCTTATGTGTCATCAGAACCATCTTTTCCAAACTTTCACAAAAATATCTCCTCCTTTTGAATATGCTTCTTCCAGAAAATATCTCTTGCATCCCAGAATAGTCTTGTCACTCTGGGGACCTTCAGAGGTACCTGAATTGGCATTTCTCTAAATAGGGATTATATTTTCCAAGGCGGTTCCAAGATCTCCCATTGCACACACTCCAGTGTGAATATGGACACTCCTCCCTGGGGCAGGAAGGGGTCCACATTTCTTCCCCTTGAGTGTAGGTGGCCTGTGACTAAAGCAGAATTGACACTGTGTGTTTTCTGAGACTAGATCATAGATCCTACCTTCTATCTGGTTCTCCAGGAAACTCACCCTTAGAGCACAGCCGCCTTGCTGTGAATGGATTCTAGTCTATGAAGAGGCCCCATGTGGAAAGAAACTGAGTCCCTTGCCCACAGCATGACTGAGCAACCAGATGACAGTCAGGACTATAAACTTGTCAGTCATGTGAATGTGCCATCCTGAATGAAACCTTCAGTCAAAAATAGAGCTGTCCCAGCTATGCCGCATGGAAAGCAGATGAGCCTTCCCGGCCAAACCCCAACCAAATCGCAGATCCAGGGGCAAAATGAATGATTGCCATTGTTTTAGGCTACTAAGTTTTCAGGTAGATTGTTAGGCAGCACTGACCCAAAATGAATAAAGCGGTATAGTAACTGATATATTTGTCTATTTGTGTTGGGGGGCGGGGGCGGGGCGGGGTTGTGTGCATGCACACACGCACACTTTAAAGCCCAGTACTGAGACTGCTGACAAGGGGAATACGTTACTCCTTAATCACTGAATATAGCAGTTCTGAATCTACCTTTTTACAATCAGCCTAATGCTGATCCCACGCCCCGCCCCACTTAACTGAGGAAAACTTCCTATTCAGTCCCTCTGGGGCCTCTCTTCCTATGTGCCATGATCTGAGAGTTGTGTTCAGTGCCAAAGCACTGCAAAAGCTATAAGGGAATGAAACAAAATGTTGTTTCTGTGAATGGTACTTTTAATTTTACACATACTGGAATTCTGTTCTTCACTGAACTGTTTACTCATTTACTTGACATTTACTGAGAAGTTGTTATGTGCTTATTGTGCTTGGCACTGTGCTAAGCACTGAAGACAAATTCACAATTAGACTCCTTCACAATTAGATATTAAGAACATGCCCCATAGTCATGTAATAACTGGGTTCTGTGTACAGAAATAACCTCTGTCTTACCACACAGAATCTCTCTAAGTGTGGTGGTGATTCCACTATCTCTGAGCCATGCTCAGAATACTGAGGCTGAAAGCCCCAACATTTAGGATCAGACTCCCCAGGTACCTCATACACAGGCCTTCGAGACCTCACAATCTCTTCCCACGCAAAGCAGTATTTCAAACAATCGTCCTGCCTACCTGAGGACGTAACAGAAGCGTACTTGGTGTACTCGCTGTGTGCCGTGTTCCAGTCTGAATTCCTTACATGTGGTATTACCTCCCTTAATTCTCACTGAAGTCCTGGGAGGTAGGCAAACCATTCCCATTCTTCAGATGAGCAAATTGGAGCACAAAAAAAGTACTTTATTTGAGGTACAGAGTTATTACGTGGGAAAGCCAAGAATTGAACCCAGACGCTGTCTGCAGAGGTATTCTCAAATACTGGGTTGTACTGCTCTGTGGCCTTAAGAACAGATAAGCATTTAGAAGTTCCCACCAGACCGATTCTGTTCACCTTTCATGCTTAATTTTTGACTAATGTAGAATGTGGAACCGTAAGTCAGATCATGACTTTCTACATTCTTCATGATATAGTATACTATGTGTTTTCACGTAAGGGTTTCTTTGTAATTGTTCCTTTAATTTTATCCACTATTCTTACAAAAATATATTATTTGTAAGCAAATGGTAAAACAAAACAAAACAAAACAAATGGCAATCATCTAGTCCAGATATATAGTGAAAGGCAGCTAACCACACAGCATATTCTTAAAGGTCATTACTGAATCTGGGTCAATGCCCTTGCACATCTCTGTTCCTATACTTTTTCCTTTTGGGGTTTGCTAACTTGGGCAATTATATCTCCTTAGAGAAGATCAAGAACTTGATCTCCCTCTCAACTATGAATCAAAGCCAAGTATAAAATACAAATATGGAGTTCTAATGGCCCCAGCTTATTTCTCACTACTCCCCACATGTCTAAGCTACTCCATGTCTCCAACATATAACTTAATATTGCCACATCTGTACCTTTCTTCATGATGTTCTCCATCGGAATCATCTGCTTTTATGTCCTTCAAAGCTGCCCACCATTTTCCTTTGGAGGGGACCTCCCCCTGAAACACTACATGGCCAATACCCCACAGGCCTTTCTGCTGTTCAGATAAAAGTCCTACCCTCTCTCTTTACTCTTTCCCTTGTGATTGTCTCTGCACCATCTCTGCCTGTATTCAGCACCTAACTTTCTAGCTCTGTCTTCTGTTCCTGACCCATCTCTTGAACTGCCTACCCTTGGGCACAAGGACTTATCCATAAGGGCTGCAGCATTTCTGCCAACTTTCTATTGGATCTGGTTACACTTGTGCTCTGGCTCCATCCAGCCTCCAGGACTCCATCCAGTAATTTTAACCTGTCTGACTGCGGGACTGGATAAATCTAGACCATATTCTTCCTTCAAGGCCCAGCTCAAAATTTACCTATTCCGAGAAGGCACCTCCTATATTCCATCTCGCAATAATCTTCCCTTTCAAGGCATTCTATTAGTGCTTACTTAACACTGCCACTCTTCAGAGCTCGTTTGAATACTTTTGATATTATTCAGTAGTCACTATGTGAGTGCTTCACTTATTTTCTCTGAACAGTCTATAAGTTACCTGACAGCACCGAGTGGTTTTTCTATGTTTTATGTATGTTTCCTTTGTTTCACTTTGAGATAAAATAGCTTCAGTTTAGGCACAGATATTCCATCCATGCTTATTGAGTGGAACAAAAATAAAATCCAGATCACAAAACACTGGAGCTTAATGACCCTAAGTTTTGGTGAAATATTCACAGGTAGGTAAGGGAAATGGTGAGGGGGGTATCAAGATACAGGGAGGGTGGGGCGCCTGGGTGGCTCAGTCGTTAAGCGTCTGCCTTCAGCTCAGGTCATGATCCCAGTGTCCTGGGATCGAGCCCCACATCGAGCCCCACATCGGGCTCCCTGCTCGGCGGGAAGCCTGCTTCTCCCTCTCCCACTCCCCCTGCTTGGGTTCCCTCTCTCGCTGTGTCTCTCTCTGTCAAATAAATAAATAAAATCTTTAAAAAAAAAAAAAAAGATACAGGGAGGGTGTTTACCCAAAGAAAATTTCTCCAAAACTCTAATGCATGTGGGAGGTGCTTCAATCATCATTTCTTTAGTAATTCTTGCTACAGTGGTGCATTAGGATATCTCCTACCATTCAGAGGATTTGAGCAGAAAAAGTTAGGAACCACTACTCTATTACAGCCATTGAATAAACTATATAATGAAGTTTTCTTAGAAAATGCTAATGACTTATTCAAAAAGATGTTGCATTAAGCCATGGCAATTTAGGACCAGATGACTGTCTCTTCTATAAATCAGGAATAAAGGCCTAATTATATGGATTTCACAGGTTGTAACAATAAAGGGGCTTTAGCTTGCCAAGTTCTGGGGTAAAAAGTTTCTTTAGAGACATTCAAATTGGGAATAAACAAATATTAAATCTTTTTGCTCCACGTGATGCCCCCCAAAATAAATTCAGTTCTCTTCAAAATAAAGATTGACATGAGTAGCTTACCCTTGTATAGCACTTAGGCAGTTAATATCTTGTTTTGTTTTCTAAGAATTCAATAGGCATGGCAAGGTCAAAAGCTCTTTACTACAAAAGAGCCAGTAGGCTTTTTCAGCAAGGTAACCTCAAGAAATCCTCAAAACAACCTATGGGGTGTTAACAATCTCCCTTTTTAGATGAGGAGACCAAAGATTAATGAGTTTCAACAAATAGCTGAAGTTACACAATAGCAAATGGTAAAACCTGGATTCCGTATTTAAGTTTTTTAACTTTTAAGTCCAGGCTCAGACAGGTATTTCCCAACTACTTATTATATAATTACATAACACATTGAATTAGACACAGGACTTTGCTTCATAATTTTAACCTTAAAATGAAACCAGATTTTGAATGAGGATGAATGGTAGCTCTTGAAAAGAGGTGATGGGATAACTATTTTCTCTTTCATCTATTATCTTTTTTATATAAATTTTAGCCAGAGATTTTTATTGAACATCACAAACCAAGTAAGAGTTTGGGTACTAAATGCTGATTGAAATGTGTTCTTTTTTTCTGGTTTTACCGTCTTTATAATTCTGTTTTCTTCCATGTGAAGAGACAGATATTCAGGGGATATTTCTCATGGTACTTATTAAAAAATCCCAGTTACTGTTTCATCACTCTGTGAATGGACCTATTGTCCTGCTCACCAGAAGGGCTACCATTGTAATGATCCAGCACTGTGTATTTTCACAGACATCCTCAAATCAAAATGGTAATTACAACTAGATGAGAAGTCAAATTCACATCAGAAATCATCTGTGATAGAATTTCAGAATTTTGAATTCGTTTAAAATTACGTTAACTCGTGTAAAAATTATTTTAACCTGTGTTGAGGTTTCCTCTTCGTGTACACTATTTAAACCTCTGTTAAAATAGCCTTTGGGCCTCTCACCAACTGCAGCACTGACTCTAAATCAGGAGGTGGGAAAGAGGGGAGGGAAACAAGGGTGCTCGTCAAAGACATCCTCTAGCACTGGGAACCAGGAGGGTGATAACCGTGTGTCTGAGACCGTTCATCACAAAGGTTCCACGATGGGAGCAGCGCTGCAATTCCTTACAGCTGACAGAATACAGCTCAGGCAATCTGCCCCAATCCAACCTTCCGTGTACAACAGCTGTCCTCGTGTCTGGAGTTTGAAAAAAAATGAAGAACATTCCTTGACCACACAGTCCAGGGGTTTGAATCTACCGGTTTTGTTGTTCTTTTATTTTGTCCTGAAAGGGGCCTTGTCAAATCAAAATGAAAAGAATGTTTTGAAGCGTGAGAAAATTCAAATGTCCTGTTTAAAGCCTGGAGTTCATTAGTAGCAGCAGACTCACTTATTTCAAGGGTCACTGGGTTACCTAGAAGAGCCTGTCTCTTTGTTGCCCAAATCCCAAACCATTCCCCTGAAAACAGTTTAGAAACACTCTTAAGTCTATTAGCTTTCTATGGGACCTAATTCATCTTTGCTGGGCTTTATCTTGTGATCCTGTCAAGTCAAGGGCCCTGCTTTGATTATGTGCTATTCTTTTTTCTCTTGATCACTTTTCAGTTAAGTAATTGTCTCGGTTTAATTAGCTGTAATGATTAAAACTTTGTTTATATTACACTGCAATTCTATTTTATCAATGACACTTAGGTTAACTATTTTACTATTTACTGTCCAATACAGAAATTTTACCTGGAAGAAATAATCTTTTTAACTGGACTTTTTTTTAATTGAACTATATTTATTATACAGGCATTAAGGCTAAAATATAAATTTTGGGAAATAAGAGAAATTGCCTGTTCTTGACATTACAGATTTAGACTGGAAACAAAGAGATTTTATAACATTGTAATACTGGGAGGTGGAATGTAATGAGTACGGGTTTCAGACTCTAACAAACCTGGCTTTGGATTCTGCATCAGGACTTACCAGGACATTTCTGAACTTAAATGGTCTCATTTGTAAAATGAAAATATTAATATCAACCCCATGCAGACGGCTTGAAGATTATAGAAGAAGGGTATAAGGTACAATATTGAATCTAATGTTAGTTATTGTTTGCTTTAGCTTTGCCACTAAGCAGCTAGGCTATCTTGAGATCGAGCGACTTCATTTCTTTGTGTTTCAGGTTCCTCCGATAAATAAGGACTAGATCAGTTCTACTTTTTCTGTTAAAACTCGGTTAATAAGTAAACCCTCTCTATTGGTTCTCTGTAATTCTACATTAACCAGAGTTTTCTCATGTTAAAATTTTCCAGGTGAGTAGAGGTGGCATTAGTTGGAATTTGGACAGTAGTGTGAGGACAAGGTGACAAAAACAAAATGTCCAGCAAGAAGTGTTCCCATACAGAACACTGGGACAAGAACCAGAGTAAAATCAATCACATTTAGAAGATAAAACCACAAGTGAGTGGTTAAATAAAATGTTTAGAGAACTTGTATTATGATTCCCTAGCAGATGTAATGAGTGTTCTTAGAAAAAAATCACTGGAAAAGTTTAATCAGCCTGCCTAATCTCAGCTTACTCAACTTGTAGCAATGAGCATCCCTGCCACCTACCTAGTTGTGTGAGTTCCCATGAGAAAAAAAGGCAACGAAATACATTAAATGTGATCATCTTTATACTTGTCAAGTATTTCTGTTTACAACACATTGACAGTATCCGTTTATCTGCCTTGTGGAGAAACTTTTTTTTTTTTAAATGACCCCTAAGCTTTACCTCTCATCAATAGTGGTAGGTTTTATTTTTAATTTGTTTTTACTTTGATACAGATTTACTATTTTTCTAAATATATTTTGCAAAAACAACTTTATTTAAAGACATAAACCATGTTTAATAATTCAAGCTATAAAGACAGCAACACAGAATGTGAAACCTGGGAACACATACTTTCTTCTTTACAAATGCAGTGGGGGAGGCATGGACACCTTTTCCCCTGTTTGTGATCGAGTGGTCAAGACACATGAGCAAAAGAGTTTCAAAACTAAGTGCTTATCCAGATCTTCCCTTATCTGAAATCCTTACTCTAAATTTGGAATAAATAAACTTTATATGAAAATCAGCATTGTAGATGGGAGTGGGCATATGGTTAACCAGGCTGGAACAAACAGTTTTTCTATGATAGAACAGCTCATCCTGAAACACCTTACGATAAGAAACAATAACAAAGCATTCATGGCAATGCTAATATCTACCTTCCTTTGAGCTTTTAATAATAGGCTCCACGACACAGGACTTTTCGTACATTATGCCTTGCCTGGCAGTACGTTTCTTATATTACATTGAGAAAATAGGTGCGTAAATATATTTTAGATAATTTGAAATTTCATGTAATAGCTTGAGCCCATTTATAATGCTCAATTAGCTCTATTAAAATTCCATACTCTCTAAACAATCAACCACTCTTTAGACAATTAAAGGTATCAAAGCATGACTGACTTGAGAAAGCTGTCCCATTTTACTCCAAGCACAGAGTACGACATTTTACAAAATTCCTCATTCCAACTTGAGATCCTCACCACATCACAAAACTTCTTCCAGGGCAATTTTTACCAATTACCCCCAAGGCAGCCTTAAGAATCTTTACCACTGCTCCTGCATGTCATTCTATTCCCTTCCCAACTTCATTCTTCCAACACTACAAAGCCCTATTCCAGGCAAGAAAGCACAAAACAAACACATTGGTTATCTTCTCTAATCCTAGTGTGGTAACCATCAGGGTCAGTCTTAAGGAAGGAAGATAATAAAGTATACAATTTCCTTCTAATGCAGATACTTTATATATTTATTTCTACTTGTACCTTTATTTATTATTCTTATATGAATTTGGAAACAGGGACAAGTAGGAAATAATAACAGGTAATTAAAGCTACAAGGTAACTCTCAAATTCTTCTTAAACCTACCCTCCCAAAGTAGGATATACAATTAATTTAAACTCTTAGTTTACGTCCTAGGAAGAGGATTAACCTAGTATGCTGGAACAACAATGGGGAAATGAAATAATCTTAAACTTTTTTTAAGTACTTATTTTCTTTAGGGTTCTCAGAAGAACTTGGGATTCTGTGAGAGTCTTGCTAAAGAATAACAAGGAAGGAGCCCATTACCTCATGTGACTAAGTTTTTTAATACATATGGCTAGAGAACACCAGAGGCACATTCAGAAGAAAGAGCCAGGTAGCTTACTAACAAGTGACAAAAAGAAAACCAAACAACAGTTAGAGATGGAGGAGGTGGTAGTGTTACCCTGGCCAAGAAATGTAGCAACCATCAGTCCCTGAGGTATATCTAAATCAAGCAGAAAGTGGCAGAAGTTCAACAAAGTACTGAGGATGAAGAATTCAAAAGGAATCTCTAGCCAAAGACAATGAGAGGAGCCGGACATGAGACGTCTCCACTTGGTGGCTGGTATCTGGAAACATTACTCAGGATGATGGGATGGTATGGCTTCCATCCTCAGAGAAGGTAGTGAGACTTCAGCTAACTGAAGACATGAGCAACATCCGCATGAATTTTGGGAACCACTGCTCCAAAGTGAATGCTACTTCAGCCTAACAGGTGGAAGTAGGAAGCAATCCCACTACTGGGGTAAAGTGTTAAAAACTTCAAAGTTACTTTGCTTTTATCGCTTCTTTAGGCTTAAGGATCTCAGCATTAAAAGCAGCTCTCTTTTCCATAAACAACACAACCAGAGGGAACAACAATATGGAGAAAACTATGAAACTAAACCCAGGGAGAGCCTGCATTGGCATCAGCTTGCTACAGGCCCTCAAGAGGCTGCACTCTGTTTTTGCCCAGATCCCTCAGCAGGCCAGGTCTTAAAGACTTGGCATCACCTCCTGCCTCCGCCAGCTCAGTGCCCTGTCTTCTGGAGGGCTCCCGCTTCCTAGACCTCGAGAAGGTCTGGCAGACACAGCCTAAGAAGCGACCAAAGCAGAGTGGTGGTGATGCCAAGGATGTCCCTGCAGGAGAAGAGGACCCAGGCTCCGGGGAAGCTGGGAGCTCACAGGGCTGGATCGGACACTCCTGATGCTTCACACAGCAATCCTCATCCTGCTGACTCTGTAATTGGGCCTGCAAGCAGAAGAAAGTTAAAGCCCTCAATGCCAACACACATACACAGAGACGGCCCGTCACCCTCTAAGCCAATTCATACTTTATCTGGGCCCAAGGATCCCAGTTTGTTCCTCAAGCTCTTTATCCCCACCTCCTCCCACTGCAGGGGAAGAGTTGTCATTATTTTTCCTAGGAAAATGTGGCAAGCCCAGACTTTTGACACCCCATGCCTCATCCTTACCTCATTGGGAAGGTCAAAATCATCTTCCTGAGCACTGAGTATGGTCAGCTTTGCATCTACCACCTCATCTTCTCCACTCTGTGGTGGTACCAAAGGTGTTGGAAGTATCGGGGGGCAGTGGGTCTCCACTTTCTCCTTCCTCTTGCTCTTCCTCATTCTCTTTGTCCTTATGGCCTTCCTAAGATGTCTATGCTTTTTTGGAAGTGGATCTAATTTTCTCCTCTGGACTGGAGGCATGACAGGATCTTGTGAAATGTCACCTATTTGACTCTCAGATGTCCCCTCCAATGGCTCTGATGATGATTCCAAATTTCTCTTCAGAGGGTCATTCTCCCATAGGTGGAAGGTCTCCTCAGTATCTTGAGTATCTGGTGATATGTTCAAGTCATCAGTGACATGTTTTGGGATGGAGATTGGAGATTCCCAACCTCTTTCATTGACGGTTTTTTTTTTACCCACTAGGTGGACCCCAGCCAGCTTTGCACGAACAAAAAGCTCACAACAAAAGGACCAAGAGTCAAATGCAAAATGAAGTAGTTAGTACCCTGACCCTTTCCAATAATTTATCCTCCGCTATCACAGACACAATATTATACTGATCTCAGATTTCCCCTCTGGACTTATCTAAGGAATTCAATGGCTTTCAGAGATACTCCTCAGTTTGTTCTTCTTGGCCTGGGAGATCACAGATTTCCTAAAAGGAGAGAGAAGATCATTGAAGTACTTGCTCCATGGATAGTGGAGTTCCTCCTACTCATAGAAAATGTAGGATTTAATAAGACTCTGCCAAACATAGCATGAATTCCTCAACAGTAACAGTATTTAGCAACTTAACCAATTTCCAAAGCAATATTTTTAAAAGTAAGAAAATTCTCCATGTATATCAGAATCACCAGGGGGTGCTCTTTGAAAAAGCAGATTTCTGGGATGTACCCCAGACCTACAATCAGAACCTCTAAACTAAAGCTGGGTTGCAGGAATTTGTATTTTTTCCCAGTAACCTACACTCTAAAATCTGTATTCTAAAACCTGAAAACTACTGCTTTAGAAGGACACTAGATCCAATATTTTATGGGGCTATGGGGATGACTATTCTTAAAAACATGCCACTTTCCCCTATAGGTTTTCCCTAATCATCTCAGCCCATAATGATCCTCTGAACTCATTTAGTCATCCTCACTCATTTTGATATGTTATCCTTTGTTACCTTCTATTATAATTTAACTTCAAAATCTTGTAACTCTGTCTTCTAACCAGAGTATAAGCTTCTCAAGGGCAGAGACTCTTAGAGTTGTTAGTTCTCTACAGTGGCTTGCCAGTATTAGTGCTTCATAAATTGAAGAAGTGAATATAAATATGAATAGGTTTATATCCCAGTGTACAATGATTGATATGAGGCTTCTCTGTATGAAGAGTTATAGAGCAACAGAATGTTAAAAAGGACACAGGCCCTGGGGACAACCTAATCGAATTCCCCCAGGTTTACAGATGGGGAAGCTAAGGCTCAAGTAAGATAATGGCCTGCCTAAAGCTGGGGTTGACAAATTTTTCTGTAAAGGGTCAGATAGTAAATATTTTAGGCTCTGTGATAAAGTCCTGCCACGAATATTCCTCTCTGCACTGTGGCACAAAAGAATTACATAAACAAATATTCATGGCTGTGTTCCAGTAAAACTTTATTTACAAAAGCAGGTGGTAGGTCAGATTTGGCAGCAGGCTATTGTGTGCCAACCCTGGCCTAAAGCAATACAACTAGTTAGCAGGTTAGCTAGGATTAGAAATCAAGTCACCCGATTCCCAGCAAATGCTCTTTCCACAAAGGAGTAGACAACTGTACAATGAGAAAGAGTTTTCTCAATTAAAAAAGGGGCTTTAAAGGAGGAAGAGATCAAAATACATCTGGGTGTGTTATACTTCTAAGATGGTTTCTGATGACCATTAGTCATTTACACAAACAACTAGTAGCTGAATTCTGAAACTGGCCAATTTTCAAACAGACTCCACCAACTAGGTGGGGTAGACTGAATATTTCCTATCACCTGCTTAGGAAAGCATACTATTTGGTCCCTTTTTTACTGAGCAGAAAACCCTGCAGATAGGTAATGGAAAATACTTTCCTCATTCATTTCTTCAAATCATCATGGCCTAGTGAGTACACAGTGCACAGCCCAGTGACCAAAAGTTTCAAGTAATTACCAGCGGAACATGGGGGCAGAGACAGGATAGGTTATCTAAGAAGCTAAAACCTCACTTCCTAACCCAAGATGCTCTTTAATAATGAAAACGACCCTACTATTAAAGATTAAGTACCCAAAGTCTTGAGGTTATTTTATATTCTGGGCTTTCTGAGAACTCTGAGGTCCATCCAGAACTCTCTGTTCTATTTTCATTTCCACCCCTAATGTGTTCCTCATGTCATTACTCCGCCTTCACAAAGTAAATGATTAACAAATATTTGCTGACTGATGGATTAATAGATGGATGAGTAAATGAATGAATGAACCAAATGCTATTAGAAAGTTCCTTGATTTTGCAGCTATAAAAATAAACCAGAGCTAGTACATTGTGCAAGAGGAAGTAATATTTTTTTAAGTTACCCCTCAGTGAAGCTAATCGTGCCGTCACATAGTGTAAACGTCAATAAAAGTTTCATGAATGAATTCAAGCATTTGATGTAAGCGACTTAAATTACATGTCAAGTACAAAGTTATCCTGCTCGTCACACACACACACACACACACACACACACACACACACACACACACACACACAATGGTATCTAAGTACAGAATTTATTTACTAATACGTTAACATGGAATTCTTTGTAATTAGCTTCAGTTCCGCACCATTAGGAGAGTTTGGTAAAATCTCTGAGAGAAGAACACTCCATGGGATAAACGAGAGAATGCAGGCTCAGGTTAAACCTGCAGCCTCCAGTAGAAACAACTGTGGAGGCAGCAATTACAGAAGCAGCCCTTGATGCCCCCAAAGAGGTGGGCGAGGACTCTAAAAGAGAAGTCAGCTGGACAAATTCAAGACTCTAAAAGTCAACCTGGGGGCGCCTGGGTGGCTCAGTTGGTTAAGCGACTGCCTTCGGCTCAGGTCATGATCCTGGAGTCCCGGGATCGAGTCCCGCATCGGGCTCCCTGCTCGGCAGGGAGTCTGCTTCTCCCTTTGACCCTCCTCCTTCTCATGCTCTCTGTCTCTCGTTCTCTCTCTCTCAAATAAATAAATAAAATCTTTAAAAAAAAAATAAATAAATAAAAAATAAAAGTCAACCTGGCTTCTTCACTGCCTTGGCAATGGACCTGGGCCAGGTCCTCATCATGCCTCAACTGTATTTTGACAAGGCTCTATTCCCTCCACCCCACTCTCCACAAAGGAGCTAGAATGATCTTTCAAAACAAATCTGACCTGTCACCCTCCTATTTAAAGCTCTGCTCCCTAGGCCCCCCAACAAGATACTGGTCCTTTGTGATCTGACTTCCTGTCTCCTATCCTACCTCAAGTCTACCACTCACCCTCAGAGAGCATATGTTGTTGGGGAAGACAGACCACTTGCCATTTCCTGACGACACCGTGCTTTCTTAAACACTCTTCCTTTTGCCTACAATGCGTTTTTCCTCCTCAGTACCTGACCTAGTTTTAAGTATTACCTCTTCTTAGAAGGCTTAGCCGACTTCCTCAAGCAGAAAACAAACAAACAAAAACAGATTCAATTTATGTACCATTCTGTACCTACAAAAATTATCCCATTGAATTTAAGCCATTTGGAGATCTGTGTCCTTCACTAGACTCGGTGCTCCCTGAAGGCAGGAACTCTTGCTTCTCACTTGATTCCTACCTAGTGTCTCTGTGGTGCCTGGCACCTGCAAGGTGGTCAGGATTTATGGACTTCAAAATGCAGTTGTCTGGTCTGCCTCCAGGACCCGAGCTCTAGAGGCCAATTCACCCCTCTCTCTCTGAATGAACAAACACACTGAAGTATGGAGGACAAAACTGAGAAGCTATGGCCAGGACTCAAGAGCCATACATCCAGCTACCAATTCAAAGCCTGTGCCATGAGTAACAGGTTTCACTTGGGAAAGAACGAGCTGCTCAGGCAGTGGTTAGCACTACCCAGCACAATTCTACTCTAGGAGCCTCCTCCCACCCACTTCCTCATGAGAATTACAAGGAAAGCTAGCGAAAGAGGTCCCAATCAGATCCCTGGCTCCCTGCAGGCACGCTTTCCTCCAGCCTGGACCACACTTCTCCATCTTGCTGGTTGACTCTCAGCACCCCTTACCCATCCCTACTTCCCCCACCCTGCTCCATGTGGGAGCCTCCCCAAACTCTCAGTGATGCCTGCATTGCAAAGTTTCACCCACAATCAGCATTCTCATTCCCACAGGACATACACCCAACTCCAGGCCTTGGTTCTTTCTTTGAGTGCCCCTACCTGGGAAACCTGTCCCTGGGGCTAGATGTGCTCATATGCAGGGATGTTGTTCAACCCACAGAAGTCATTTGCCTGACCAGAGGTGAAAGAGGTTTATACCACATCAATCTCACTGACTCTGGAGCCCATGATTCCCCTGGATTTTGCACATCAGAAAGTATTGGGTATATAATACAAGTGAATTCACATGTTACACTCTGAGTCCATTTGTCTCCATAAACCTGTTGCACTTCAGCTTTCTTTGTGATAGATTCCCCCCCACCCTTTTCACATATGACTTGAAGCAAAGCTGAGAGTATTAAAGCGTTGGATGAATCCGCTGCCTAAGCAGACTCGAAGCCAACTGAGAGGCCCTAAGACAACAAACTCTTGGCCACTGAACTTCTGGCTCGTCCTGCAGAAGAGACGAGAGAAAAATTTCACTAATCACCATTGACAGCGAAGTGACTATCCCTCTTTAAAAATGGGGAAGAAATGATTGGCACGAACTCACTTTGCTTCTCAGTGACTCTCTGGAGAATTAAATAACTGAAGCATCAGACAACAATTTTCTTTGAAGATGACCTTTCATATTAAATGAAAAGCCGAAGAGCTAGTCTCAAAAGGAAAGAAAATGAATAATCTGTGAGGGCAAGTACTCATTCCTGAGTATACAGTAACAAAAAGACAAAAATATGATCGTAAACATTGTCAAATGTTGCGTGACAAATTAAGTGTATTTTCATTTTCGGGGTAACATTTATTGAGAGCCTACTATGAATCAGACATTGGGAAAGTTGCTCTTTGATTTAAAAAAATGCATACACTTGATCAATGTAATTTAAATCCATTGTTTTCTAATGTTAGCAGGCATGAGAATTACATGGAGGGCCTTTAGAACACAGATTGCTGGGGCCCACCCCTCATGTTTCTGCTTCAGTAGGTCTGGATGAGCACATTAGAATATACATTTTGAACAAGTTCCTGGGCGGTGCTGCTGGTCTGGAGACTGCACTTGGAGAACCACTGAATTAGGTCATCTCAAATTGAAAGAGGAGACAGACTCAGAACCGATTAAGCAGGGGGAGCATTCCTAACCATGTATGACCAGATGAAGATGTATAGGCTTTGAAATGATTATCTGCAGGGCTGATTCCTCCAGCCATGCTGCCATCCCACCCGCCTCTTGAGTTGTTGGGATGATATGGCCAAAATGCAGTGCGCTTGAAATGTGGATACTATTGTCCCTGGGCTTGCCCACGGGTCTTTTCTCCAGGAGCACCTCTCTCCCCCCACAACTCTCCTTCAGTCTCAACCTCAGGCCAGTTACAAACTTCAGAACTTGAATGTCATAGACACTCTCTAATTATTAAAAGCCTAGGAATGCACATATAAAGTAGCCATGAAATAGTTTCATTTTCTGAGGAAAATATGTGACTATTATCCCTTTATTAAGTTCTTGCTCTTTTCTAAAATTTCATCATCTCCTTTTAAAACTTTACCCCTCTGGGTTGAAAGTCAGTGCAGAAAAGAGCTTCAGCAACCTTTGATTTAGCCTAATAAAACAATAACACCACACTCAGTGGGTGGTTAAATCTGATAATATTTTGTGCTGAATTTTCTGTAGTAATTCAATTAAAAATCCTATGGCTGGCCAACATAAAGCATACAGATCACCAAAGTTTTATAGTATTACATTTTTTGGTCTTAAAATAGCCTATATTAATTTGGTGTCTTTATTTATTAACCTAAATAGTTCAAGTAGAGTTTCTCCTAAATGTAATTTAGGATAACCATTTATATCTGTACTGTTTAAAAACTTCAGCTGGTTCACATCATTATGGTGCTTAAAATTCCAATTAAAGTGGGAGAAACACTAATCAGAGAACATATTACAAAAGCTGTATTAATATGACCGCCACAATATCACCGTTTATTAAAGGTTCTGGGGAATTAATTCATGCTGACTCCTCTATGTCCTCCTTCAATGAGCAAGGCCCCTGGAAAAGGAATATTGTCACTCAAAGCAAGCTGAAGCCATTCAGAATCACTGAATCGTTTGGTCACATCTATTCCTGCCAGGGTTCCTCGCCAAAGAGTCAATGATCCTGGGCTCTCTTCATGCCTTCTTTAATGACAGACTTGGAACATTCCAGAAAACTTTAGCACTTCCTTTTTCAACCATAAATTGCACGTAACTCTCCAAATTCTTAGTCTATAATTTCTCATAAAACTCTTTGAGATCCTCTGGTGAAGATAAATGGCAAGACTTATTGGACTTTAAATTATTATCCTTCAACGTTATATGCACTGGATCATAACTCTATGGCTTTGGTTCCCTCATAAAACTAAACCATGAAGCCATTCTTTTCATTTCAAGCTTAACAGCACACAGGCCCATGGGTGAAGCAATATAAACACTCTTGAGTAATTTCTCAAATCTCTTCTGCAAAAACAGACTTGCAACTCAGTGGTGTATAATCTCTCCTCAGAATCTGTGAAGTTTGTAGTTCTCAGGCCACCCAAATGGAATGGTGAGAATAATGTTCATGTATAGAAGTGGGACAGGACTAAGAACTGTCTGTAACTATAGAACTTAGAGTTAGCTCCAGCTCCACCTCTCTACTGCCCTAGACAAGTCATCAAGCCAGGTTGCTGTTTTTGGGAGAAAAGGTGGACTTCAGGTTCACCGAAAATTTTTTTTAATCCCAGGTTCATAGAATTAGTTTAATCAAAATTACCAGTTCATGACACACTCGCATCATTGCTCCATGCATGGCCTTTTATATATATATATATTGTCTTAAATGTCATTTTTATCATATATACTCTTAGGTATACACCTGAGAAAAAGTCATGCAAAATGTGCATTAGAAATATGTATATGTTTATAAAGACACTATATACTACAAAAGGCCTGGAAAAAATCCAAACATCCACCATCAGGATAATGTGGTAGACTCCCACAATGGAACAGTAAACAAGAGCCAAATGAAGAAACCACAGGTACTTGTGAGAATAGAGAGTCACTGTTTCAGAGTCTTTCTTTTACCCTCTGAAATGGAGACAACAATACCACTTACCTTATCTTTTTTTGAGGATTAATGTAAAAATCCTTTGAAAATTATAACTAACATATGCTGATTATTTTCCTCCTATATTCTCTATTCTCTGGTCCTATAAGAATAATCTGGAAACATCATAGTGAAGAACAGGAAAACAGTATAATCGGTGATACTAATTTGGAGTTACACTACTGGGGTTCAACTCTCTAATCTAGCAATTATTTCCCGTGTGGACTCAGGTAAGTTAATTAACCTCTCTAAACCTCAGTTTTCTCTCATGTGAAGTAGAAACAAAATTAGTACCTACTTGGCACTAAGTCTGGGTGGCTTAGTCAGTTAAGCGTCCGACTCTTGATTTCAGTTCAGTTCATGATCTCAAGGTCATGAGATCAAGGACCACGTCAGGCTCCATGCCCACACAAGATTCTCTCTCTCTCCCTCTCCTTCTGCCCCCCACCCATCTCTCTCTCTCTCCTTCTCTCTCTCTCTCTAAAAAAAAAAAAAAATTAGTACCTACTTAAGAGGGTTTCACTGAGGTAATCCAAGTACTTAGCACACTGCCTGATACACCATAATAAGTGTTCACATCATCAACAACTATTACATTAACAGGGATCCCTGAACATTTGTCAAATGGACATAGCTGCTTTCCCCTGTCCTTACCTACCTTACTTACCATTCATTCTTCCAATACAACACATGCACACTCATTCACACATAGATTTTCTTTGCTTTTGCCCATTCTTCAGCTCCTCATATTTAGATTAACATTGAGGATAATAAACACAATAATTAGGCCCAGAGTTCCTGCCTTAGACATCAAGACAGAAACAGGAACAATTTTATCAGATTATAGTAGCCTAAAATATAAAGTTCTTCTCAAAAGAATTTTGCTTGGAATTTCCATTAAAAGCAAAGTTCATCTGCATTTTATTTAAAAGACCTGCAAATGGGGAAAGGCAACCCTTTTCACAATCCACACAGAGTACTAAAAATGTGTGGGAGTAATTCTTTAAATGTAACATAACCCAATTGGAGTAAAAAGGATTAAACTACAGTATCTGAAATATAAACATTCTCTGAAGGACATATTTTACATTTGCGGAATTTGTTACACCAGGTCTGGGCAGGTCATAATGGAAGACACTGGGACCTGAAACTAGACCTGCCACCAGGGAGGATGGCCCCGCTGCAGGTGCTGGGAGAATGTCCAGTCTGGCAGGCAGAACAAAGTAGCTAAAAAATATGGCAGCACATAAGAGCTGATAATGCAGCTAGGAAACTGGCATCAGGAGGCAAACATGAAATAGCGGAAGTTCACTCAATATGAAAGCACCGTGTGATGCCAAGGAATTCAGAAGCAAAAAGTGACCCCAAGATGCAGGCAGGCAGCATCAGACAGCCTGATCTGTGACAGCAGAGCCTCAGTCAGCCTATGGTACGGAGGCTGCGCCCTGATGGCCGAGAGAGAGAGGGAATGGCAAGTGTGAGGTTCTTTGAGGACCTGGGGAAACTTAGCAAGAACTGCGGTGCAAGGTCAATTCTGAACCCAAAGAAC
Organism: Halichoerus grypus; assembly: GCF_964656455.1. NCBI lineage: Eukaryota > Metazoa > Chordata > Mammalia > Carnivora > Phocidae > Halichoerus > Halichoerus grypus. The sequence continues at coordinate 56,484,548 of NC_135712.1, forward strand.
GAGAGACATACATGATTCTAGAAATATGGCATATGGCAAAGGCAGACTAGAAGCCTAAGGCGATGCTGAGGAACAAAAAGTGTGGAGTTAGAGTTCCTTCAATGACTTCTATCTCAGGTCTCAGGTCTGGTCACAGAAAGCCTAAAAGGCTCAGTGAACAAGCTGTGGCCATGATGATCATGATGACAGGGGGCGGAGGGATTGGGGGCGGTGCAGCAGAAACTGGAGAACAGGAAGGACTTGACAATAACAAGATCAGGAAAACAGAGCCAGCAGTTCCAAAATTACAATCACTATAATCACCTTGAAACTTCACAAACAAGTAGCAGCACTCTTATTGAACCAAATCCCAGCACAACAACCACAAAAATAATTAGGAAAGTCCATGTGAATTTGTTTTAATGAACTTGACCTATAGTAAAAAAAAAAAATAGGCCAGTAATCATCAGGGAAATGCAAATCACAATCGCAATGAAATATCACCTCACACTTGTCAGAATGGCTGGTATCAAAAAGACAAGAAGTAACAAGTGTTGGAAAGGATGTGGAGAAAAGGGGACCCTCCTGTACTGCTGGTGGGAATGTCAATCCGTGCAGCCACTGTGGAAAATAGTATGAAGCTTTCTCAAAAACTTCAAAACGGAAGTACCAATTGACCCAGCAATTTCACTACTGGATATCTGCCTGAAGAAAATGGAAACTTGAATTTAAAAAGATATGTGCACCCCTATGTTTATTGCAGCATTATTTATGATAGCCAAGATATGGAAACAACCTAAGTGTCCATCAACGGATGAATGGATAAAGAAAATGTGGGGTATACATATATATAATTGAACATCAGTCAGCCATAAAAAAGAATGAAATCTCACCATTTGTGACAACATGGATGGACCTTGACAGTATTATGCTAAATAACTCAGAGAAAGACAAATACAGCATGATTTCATTTATGTGAAATCTAAAAAGTAAAACAAAACAGCAAAACCCAGACTGATACAGATAACAGATTGGTGCTTGCCAGGGGGATGTGGTTGGGGGTGGCAAAATAGGTGAAGGGGATCAAGAAGTACAAACTTCCAGTTTTAAAATCACTAAGTCATGGGGATGTAATGTACAGTCTGGGGAATATAGTCAATCATATTAATTTGGTATGGGTGACACACACACAAATGTTCCCCACATCCATGGCCCAGTGCATTCAGAAGAAGCACCACAAAGCCATCCTTGGAAGTCAAGGATCTCCCTTTGGGGTGTGAACATTCATGAGATGGAGAAAGAGTACTTTCATAAGCCAAATATACTCCATTTCTGCTGCAGCAGCCTATCCCTTACGAGTGTAATGACCACTGGTAGCCTGGATCTCTAAACTATGCAGATGCAACCAATCAACAACTTCATAGTCAATGTCCGCATGTCCTAATAAGCAAGGGATCTTTAGCTGAATAGGTATTCATGAGCAACTGCTCCTGGAATGCTCCAAAGCCAGATAATTAACAGCTGTGTGCTGCAATTAATTTTTATTTATGCCTTAGATATTCAGGCAAGATATTATTTCTTGTGTATGACAGATTCATATTTCATGCTGGGTCTCAAAGCAGCAATAAGAAAAACAACATCAGTTTTGGTTCTGTTTTTACTTTCTTAATTCAACTGCTCTGCCATTTGTATCTCAAAACACTGTGCTGCCTTGTATTGGGCGAGCAAATTCCAAAGCCCATACAAGGGGACCGTGAGGGAAAAACTGGCAAAGGCAGCCAAGGCTTCCCCCAGGCATTCACAAGCCCTTAGAGGGTGCCAGAAGGCACAATCTAAATTAAGGCGATGACACTGGAGTCTCAGCAGTCCCAGTTCACCTCCACGGCCCCTGTGCGCATGTTATTTCATTCAGCGATTGTTAATTGAACGTCCACCATGCGCGAGGTACTGTTCAAAGATTTGCAAAATAAAGAGACTGGATAGCGTTTTTCCAGATTCTTCCAGCTTTATAATTTTACAAGTCAGTAAGTCTAGAAAACACAGACCAGGACCTTGAGGAGTGTACATTTCTGAAGGTGAGACCAGATTACGCAAATAAAAAAAAAATTTAATCCAAGGCAGGATCAGGAAGTGCCAAATCCAAGAGGCCACTGTCATAAGACCACAGAGGAGGAAGGGCTTTGAACGCCAGGTTGCAGAACTCTGTGGCAGTGATCTCAGAACTCCAGCATGCATCAGGGTTGTTAAAAGAGATCAGTGGGCCCGACCACCAGAGTTTCCAATTCAGTAGGTCTGGAGGAGGGCCCCGAATTTACATTTCTCACAACTTTCCAAGTAACGCTAATGCTGCTGGTTCAAGAACCACATCTTCGACCCAGGGTTCCATGAGAAGCCATCAAAGTTCACTGCACAGTAGAAAACCACAATGGGAGCAGTGTTTTGGAACAATTAATCTAGAGATGGCAGGTAGGACTAACTAAAAGGAAGTCAACAGATTTACAAAAGGGCCAAGGCCAGAGGACTTGGATTTGAAAGAAGAATCAGCTTGACTAGCACAGAATTGACTTGACTAGCAAATCGGCTATTTGGTGACTTTAGCTCCAAAGGATTCCTGATGCACAGAATGGAACCTTGAATGAGTTTATTTAGCTGTGCTGTGTCCGAATCCCTCCAGGGATGGTAAAGAATCCCTTGGAAACCCCATCTAGCCTTAATTTGGAGCTGTCCAGATCGCTCAGGCATGAGAAGTTCAGAAGCCTCTCTTCATATTTCTCACAAGTTTCTCACAGTACTTGAAATCCCACCATTTGAATCACTACTTTAGATTAAGGTGCTGACACCCTAAAGCCTATTAAAGGTAGTGTGTGTTATTCTGCACCTCAGTTAGGAACTCTTGCTCCCTTGTCACTCCCAGGGGACAAAAGTGGTTTTTCTCTTAAAACTCCAGCTTTATGAACTCAGCTCTTTCATAGTGAGTCATTTGGATCTTCACACATTCCAGCCAGTAATTGAAGACATAAGAATCTCGGCAGCTTTACTACACGAAGAGGAATTTTGGAACAGGAGTTCTATGCATGTCAGCAAATTGCAGGTACGTGGTGGTTACCAAGCTGCCCTTCTTGCTTCCCTTCAAAGGATGTTTGCTTTACTGTTTCAGGTTAGCCAGCCAAGGCCACTTGGCACCCACCCTACACCATCTACCTCTTCTCTCAGCCTCCCCCAGCCAAATGGCTCAAGAGTTTTAGCTACTTGACTCCCATCTGCCCTTCCCCACACCTCAACCCCACAGGCCATGCCTAACCTCTGTCAGATGGTTACAGAGTTTAAGCTCAGTAACTGGGGGTGTATCTGAAGTCACACTGAGCTTCTTGTCCCCAAGACCTGGCCCCTCTTTGCTTTGCTCAACTGTTCTGGTAAGTCACAGTATATGCCAAAGTCTCTGTCTCTATTTCCTCTGGATGTGGGACCTACCAACTCGAACTTGTCACTTGGGCAGCCCCGGCCCTACCCCAACCCTTTTTCAAACATTTCTGAGTGACTTTACAGCTATCCGTAATTCACCCCATCCCTTTCCAAAACACAGCAACAAGCCAAAGAGCTTAAATAATGGTCTTTGCTATTCACTGTCCGAAGTACGGAGCTTTCACAGTTCCATGTGAAGGAGATTCCAGGCGATTCCCTAGCCCTCCTCTACCTGCTCCTCCCCAATTCGCTCCTATGATGGCAGAATCTACTCAGTCCCCTCTACCCACATCTCTCTGGGTTTCTCTGTCCTTGATCCAAGCACTGTCCCACCCCCCCACCCCCGGGAGAAGGGAAGAGAGCTCTATTCTGTATCCTGGTCAGCTGGTGTGAGGGCTTGCTCCTACCTTGCTGGGCTGGCACGACGAAGTGTCAGGCCTTAGGCCAGATGTTGAGGACACGGAGATGAATTAATAATAAACAAACAAACATCATTCCTACTTTGATGGAGCTTTCATTCTAATGATCAGGTGCTGCTGACCTGACTTCCTAAATTTAGATAAAAGACCAGAAAATTAATGTGAAGTGAGAATCCTAATATTATTCAGAAATAGGCCAGATGTTTTTTGTTTTTTGTTTTTTTATTTTGTTTTTTTTTTTTATAATCAGTGTGTATCTCAGTGTGTAATAAGTCTGCTTGAAAATGACTTTAAAAAAGAAAAAGGACTTAACACCTGTTGCAGTCTGTTTGCTGGCCCAGACAGAAAAGCGTTTCTAAAGATTTTGTCACAGTGTAATGCAATCTCCCTTGATTGTTGCCCCAGGTGCCTTTCCCTCATTGAAATATATCATTAAAAGAGGATCCTACATGTCAGATTAAATGGGGAGAAGAATAAAAGAAGGTCCTTTTCCCACCTTCCGGAGTTGGCACCAGTAAAAAAAAAAAAATGTATCCATGAAATTTTGTTTCTAATACAAACATCAACTTTTTACCTAGCAGCAAAGTTCTTTCACTTTCTTGCTAACTTGTTTCTGATTATAAAAGCAACACATGCTTATAATAGGAAATTTGGAAAATACAGGCAAGTACGAAAAAAGAAAACACCTGCATTCTCACTGACTAGTGATCATTGCTTTTGATATTTTGGTTTACTTCCTTCCAGTGTTCTTTATTTTTCGATGCACATAGGTATACACACACACATTTTGCATACCTCTGATCACACCATATGTATATAATTTTGTATCCTATTTTTTATTCTCACCATTAGACAAAAAAAATGTCTTCCTATAATTATTATTTGAAAACATCAGCAAGGCTCTCTTCATGCTTATAGCTTATTTCTCCCATTAATCTAAGCCCCGATCTTCTGTGAGAGACCTACTTCTCATTTACTCTAAACCTGATGTTGAAATCACACTGAAGAAAAAAGAAAAAAAGAGAAGTACTGATAATGAAATCTCTTAAATGAATTGAGGAATAAGACACTCTGCAAACCACGCCTTCCTCTCTGAAGAAAATTCCAGCAAACTCAAGAGAAGTGAAGGTGATGTCCAATTCTCTCTTCAGACCTAACAGGTAGTTCTTTAAGATTTCACACTAAAGTCTAGTCTCCTGGCTATTGACCCTCACCCTGAAAGCAAGAAAGGCATTTTTGTTTTTTGGGTTTTTTTAAAAGTAAAGTTCAGAATTCCAGTTTGCAAGATAACCTGGCTTGGCCACATCTATGTTAAAAAAAATTCAAGGATTTTTATTAAATTGACATGAACTTCATATGAACCAATGTGTGATATACTTTCTATAAGAGCAAGAGAAAAAAACTTTAAAAATCAAATACATTTTATTTTATATGGAGTTTACAGGTGACAAATCATTTTCTTTTAATTTTTTTTTAAAGATTTTATTTATTTATTTAATTGACAGAGAGAGAGAGAGACTGCATGAGAGGGAACACAAGCAGGGGGAGTGGGAGAGGGAGAAGCAGGCTTCCAGCCGAGCAGGGAGACTGATGCGGGGCTCGATCCCAGGACCCTGGGATCATGACCTGAGCCAAAGGCAGTCGCTTAACCAACTGAGCCACCCAGGTGCCCCATCTTTTGTTTAATTTTAAAATATATCTTACTTTTTAACTATGTTGATTTGGTCATAAAAGTAGCCCATAATCATTTAAACCACTTCCTTTTGTATTTTATCCTCTGAAAAACCCTATGAGGTGAGTGAGTAGGCAGAGGAATATTGCTATGCTGGTTTCAGAGATCAGGTCATTCAGAACCTGGAAATGTTAAATGACTCATCCAAGGTCACACAGGAAGTCAAAGAAGTGGAGGTCGAAATTTTCTTTTAACTTAAGTGCACCATTCTTTTCAGATCATCTATTTTCAGCATCTTTTATAGAAATACGGTTTGTCTAGATTCTGTTCTGTTCAGAAATTTATAGCATTCTATCCAATGTTATCACAAAACACACTTTAAGAGGAAAACTGGTAGTCTCAAGTTGGCTCTAGAGGAAGGTAAAAACTACAGATGTGAAAACTATAGAAACCATGTTCTATGACCAATAATGGATGAAGGAACTTGGTATATTTAGCTCGGAAAAAAGAAAATCAAAAGGAGATAAGAGAGCTCTTTCAATGTTTAAAAAGGCTGTCAAATGCTCAGGTGAGCAGAACTGTTCCATGTTGCTCCAAATACCAGACAAGAACAATGGACAGAACTTTAAAGAAACAGATTTCTACGCAATAAGAGATTTGTCTTTTGAACCAATGGAACTGTTCAGCTGTGGAACAAACTGCTCTCCCTCTAAGACGGCGAACTTTGCTGCACTGGGAGGTATTGAAAAAAAAAAAAAAGCTGTCAAGGATGCTCTGATAACTTTTTGGTTTCTGTATTTTCAGTTTACGTTTCCTTTGTTTTTCTTGGCTCACTAATTCAATACATAGTGCACCGCAGGTGAGCGAGGAGACGCTACTACAAACCAGGTGCTTCCCAACGATGTTTCCCAGCTGATAAGAATCTCTGGGGGTGGCTGGTGGCTCCCCTTGAATCAGGAGCTGCAGAGACCTCAGAGGAGGGGCCTGGGAACTGTTGGTTTTACAAGTGCCCCCAGGTGATTTTTGTCATCACGGAGGTTTAAGAAAACTTTTCAAAACATCATTTTATCCATTTAATCCTCACCACGATCCTGGAGGGCAGATGAGAATCTTAAGGCTCAGAACTCTGTACAGTGTGTCCAAAGTCACACAGCGATGATGCGGCACAAAAAGGACTCCCACTCAAGGGAGTTTTCATCCGGAGCCTGAGATCTTACCTGTCCTCCACGGGATTCTGAAAGAATGACACAAAGCAAGGAAATGAGTAACCAGAGATGGGTTTCGTTAGATGCGCATTTGGGGTTTTTTTAAAAATGGGCCATGAGTCGTTGGTATGCACGGTAAAATGTTGAAGCATGTAATTGGTGGTGTTCTGATTTAGGCAGGGACTCTGTTGAAGTTTGCATTTTTGTCTTCCATGAATAATTGTGAAAAGGGTGTACTAACCAAATAAATAATTTCAACATGATTACAAAGAGAACAACATTTTAATGCACTTAGCAGAAGCAATTTACATGCATACAATTAATGTGCTAATTTCAGTGATCTTTAGCTATTCATTAAAACAGGCCTGGCAGGTCCTGTACTTGGCAACACTTTGTTAGTCATTTCCTGCTATTACTTTATGTACTCAAAAGTAATCAGCCATCTATAATTTAAGACTTTTTGCTAATTAAATAGCCCTTTCTCTAATTATGTCCAAATTAGAGAGGTTAGTATGTGGATAAATGCGTTTGTATTTGGCACAAGTATTCAAAGAAGGTGATTTCTCAGTATGTGACAACAAAGACCAGTATGTGATCGACAGTCTCCAACAGAGTAGAGGGGAATGTTCGAGTGTGCAAGAAAGGCCTTTTGACTTAAAATCTGAGCAGCAGAGGAAGAGTATTCTCTTTAAGACAGGCTTTATGCTCAGCCTTGTAAACCTAGCAAAGTCTGGATTTGTTGACCTTCAGGGAATAATACAAGGATCATCTGTTTTTTCAGGCCTTTGCCCAAGAGATGAAATGGAATGAGGGTTCAGGGAGAAAAGAGTTAAAGGTTGTGTTTGCAGGAATGTGTTTGCTGACATTGATCAATGGGTAATTTTGTGATCGTAGGTTTATTCACATAGAGGGTTCAAAAAACAGATCAATAATAAAGCAATGGTGAAGATGCCAAAGGAAAGGTGATTAATGAAAAATACGGTGGAGGTGCAATCTGCCACATAGTATGAATGCTCCTTCATTTAGCACCCTATAAATAAATATGCATCCGATGGAAACAGAACATTCCCTTGGAATGTCGTTACAGCCAGGCAGAATCTCATCAGAGCCCATGCTTCAAAGAGCAGTTCCTCATGTCCACAGAAGCAAGTTTAAATTCTCCTGTGTAAAGTCTCTGTAAGCAGTTCCACTCTTGCATTATGCATGATTCTGACATCTTGTAACATGAGCAGTGTTCTAATAGTGATTTCCAATTTTATTTCCTGTGTTACATTTTAACGACCCTATTTAGGTTAGCATTTTACTTTGGCCACATATCTTGTTACATTTCCTCATATAGCATTTAATTACAGTAGCAGTACTGTAACCTAGTATTGGATAGATGCACATGAATTTAGTGTAGCCTTTAAAGAATTTGTTGCTTTTAAGCTTGTGCTTTGTTCCGTCATTTTTCACTGTGCCAATTTAATATGTAATGGTGAGTGTGAGGCAGGAGCCTAGCTCCTTACACCAGCGACCTGATAATAAGTAGTAACGAACTATCCTAAAAGTGAATACCAAAATCTAAGAGAACCAAATATGACAGTGGGTTGTAGGTCTTTCCTAGGGCGATGACACTCAAGTTCTTAAATGGAAAACTCCGGGAAGGGTTGACCCTAAGTGAACTTGTAAAGAAGCCAAACACTTCACTCTTCCCCTTCTTGTGTCTCCCTCCCTCTTCATCCTCTTTTTTCAGGAGTCCAGGCTTTCCTCCCTATTGACCTTTGCCCTTAAAAAGGACTTGAAACCAATCTTCAGCACCTAGATGATGTCACGTCAGGAAATATCTTCTCCACATTTCATGTATATCTAAGTGTTATTTCTCACTCTGGAGTGTCAGTCCCCTATTTGAATTATTTCAGCAGTCCATAGGAAAGTCATGGATGGCTTCTCAGTAAGCAAATGTGAAACCAGTTTTCTTTCCAGATCTCATTTTTTTAATGGTCCAGAGAAGATACGTCTACCCTGCATTATGGATAATATGAAATGCTTTCAAATACCCTCTCAATGCATCACAGCATTGAGAAATATGATTCTTTTTAAACTTTTACTAGGCAGTTTAAGCATCTTTACTGATAACCCAGTGATGACCAAGTACGCTCCTCTCCACGAATGGTGACAGTAGATACGTCAGAGAAAAGTATGTTTGTGTGTAATACATGTCAGGTATGTAATCTACCGTATAAAAACCGACTGTTAGATGCCGGCTGTTTTGCATACATTGTCTCATTCATGAACTCTGCATATACTTGCACCTGGTGTCCAGATGAGGAGGCAGAAGGCAGGGCAGAAATCCAGTCCAGGCTCTTCTGGCCAAATCTAGGACAAGATACACTGTTAGCCCTAACAAATGATAATTTCCAATAATTGGTCCCCCCAAGAGGAGCGCCTGTTTCTAATTCCCATAAAGGTGCTGTATGTGCTAGTGTTGAGCGGGCTCTCATTTCATACTCAATACAACTCCATCAAGAGTGTGTGCTTATAGGTAAAGACCACAGAGGTGAGAGGCGTTAAATTACTTGCTTCAAGCCCAAAAACTACTAACACACTTCAGAACTTGAAATGAGCCCTTTAAATACCCAAGAAAGGAAGAGTAGGGGGGAAACTCACACATTTCCTTTATGTATGTCTGCTTAGCTCAATTGTTTGGAGCTCTGTGCTTATGAAACTACAAAGCCAGCAGGTTTAGTTAAAGGCACTGAACTATACTTTGTGCTGGGTCATGACTGTAGTCTCTGAATAGTGGGCTTGGGATTGCAAAGCAAGGAGAGGAGCGAATTCGATAGCGTGGTTCAGTGGTTCTCAAACCTTAGTGGGCTTCAGAATCACCTTGGAGGGCTTGTTAAACAGAGATTACTAAACCCCCACTGCAGACTTTCTGATCCAGTGGGTCTGGGATTGACCTGAGAATTTGCATTTCTCACAAGTTTCCAGGTGAGGTCGATGCTGCTTACCTGGGGAACTTACTGGTAGAGTGTACAGACCTACCCATTACCAAAACAAAAACTAGAACCAAACAAAAGTCACTTGTCTATAAGCGAGTCAGGAGTGTTATCTAAGAACTTAAAAACAGCACAGGTCTTGGGCCTCGTTTTTCCCTGTGTTCAAATGAAACTGCTTGCAGGATTATATGGCATCTTGAGCTTTCTATTTACACCCACCTTGTATTAAAGGTTAAAAATAACAATAAAAGATAACAGGACACCAAACTGACTGGGTCTGGTGTTACCTGTCCAGCCTAATATAAACTATCTTTGGGAGAAACGGTACTGCTGGAAATGGCATAAAATGAATAAAGGATTGGAAGCCTGCCCTCCTAATTGCATATTTATTCTTATCCCTTTACTCATTTTTCATATATGGACAATCACAGTTAATCACAAAGCATTTCTCTTAGGATCCTTCATAAAGTGTGAAATAAATTCTCCAATAAAATGTTTAGTAGAGTGTATCCAGTTTCCAATTAAAGAAACATGCTTGTATGGTGTCATGAATTCCTTCCACAAAACATTTCCTTTGTGTAGAAACACTTTATGGTAAATCTTAAAATAACTCTATTTTGTCAGGATGACTTAAAGCAGAGTGTCTGGTGAGCCCCTCAGCTCTCCTCCCCTGCACACACACCCTAAGAAATAGTCTATACAAAATAACTTGTTCTTGTCTGTATACACAGTCAGCCACTGTGGTGTGAAAGGCACTGGTAGTCGTCTTAATCTATACGTATCACTCCATAATCAATACGGCTAGCGTACCACCTGAGTGATCCCATCAACAGATTCTGTCAACACATACTGAACGATGTCTAGGGCCACCATCTATTATCTAGGGCCACCATCCATTTATCCATGGGGGATCCAGAATAGCTTTGTCATTTTTTTCTTTTTTTTTTTTTAACTTTTTTTTAGGTCCCTTCCGTGCTTTTAATCTTCTTTTAAAGAATCTCCAGTCTCCCACTCTATTAGTAACATGAAAAAAAAGACAAAACACAAAACAATGAGGCAATCCATTTTCTGAATGGTGGAACAGCAGATTCACAGCATTTAATTAGAGCTAATTTAAGAGAGTTTTCTTAGTCTTCAGGACCAAATCCCTCAAGGGAAACGGTGATGCAATTGTTTGATGTCTTTCACTCGGGGCTCATCTTTAGAGTTCTTAGTTATGTCTGGGAAAAATTCAGACAGGTGGGCTCAGCTTGATCCCCATGGAAGAAGCACTGCCCTGACAGTCTGATCACAGTTCTGGAAATCTAGTTTTTCTGGCTGTGAGTTACTGACAAGTCTGTCTCTGGCTTTAAGGACAGCCTTGCTTGGAGAGCTGTTTTCTTTGATGGGGATGTCAAACTAACGGTGATCACACTGTAATGATGGGGCTTTTTCTCCCTTTTTATTAAAGCCACAGGTACAAGAGGTGGTTATCCGGTTTTCATGTGAACTATGAGACATGAGAATTTCCTAAGACTTTTTTAAAGGCACAAATTACTAAGAAAATTGTAATTGAAAAAAAAAAGAGAGAGAGAGTTGTGGCCATCTGAAATGGACCTAAAGGTCAATAAATCATACGAGAAAACCTCATTAGAAAGCTAAGGTATCTTCTTGTATATTCAGACCAAAGCTAGCATGGTAATTGACTTGAATGCAGGATTTTAAAAGAATCAGATTTGCCTCTTTCTCTCAGGTTGTCTTCTCAAGGGACTTTTTTAGCTCCTCAATTCTGAAATGATAATAATAAGAAGAAAAATAATAGTGGAGAGGGATGACTGGTGAGGCAGAAATTTAAGTCTTCTAATGAGAGAATATGCATTTCAAAAACTGCCAATCCCTTCAGGTTCTACAAGGGGAGACGTCAATTAGCTGTGGAAAGAACCATTTTTAATTATGTGGCGTAAGACAAATAGGCATCCATTGTTATGGGGCAAAGGTACTACAGGTTTCCTTTTTACTTTTCCCCCACCACTGAAGATGCTCTACCCAAATCCCTTAGAAGAGGGAACTAGAAGATGCTGGAATGGGAATGGGCAAATTTCTACAGTGTTTCTAGAAAGAAAGGGATGGACAACTGCATCCCTGTTCCCTTGGAGGCTGCAGATTATTCAGACACCTCTAACTGACATGGCTGAGGTTAGCTGGTGGTTTAGGAGCTTAGGAACTGCACAGAGAAATCTCACCATGAGAAACAGATTCTAGACTAAAGAGCCAGACTCCAGACTAGGTCTGGGTTGTCTCAGACATGGATTACTTCTGTGGAAAACTTGCCCGAACCAGCCATCCTGGTACAGCGGGTTTGTCACAGGAAAAAAAGCTGTGCGAACACGCGTCTGTTCGAGTGTGTGTATACAAACCTAAGAGTTCAGTGATATTTGAGGTCCAGCTGTCTTCTAGCACTGGGTGACTGTGGCTGGGGTGACCCTGGCTAGGAAGGTTTCTCTCCCTCTGTGGATCTGCACCCTGAGGATGCAGTGGGAAGACGAGACCATTTTCAACAGCCAACACCTGCTCAGTGAGGCCAGAGGCTGCAGACAACCAACCAAACAACTGATTTCCTCTTTTTTTTTAATTTAATTTTATTTTATTATGTTATGTTAGTCACCATACATTACATCATTAGTTTTTGATGTAATGTACCACAATTCATTGTTTTCGTATAACACCCAGTGCTCCATGCAGAACGTGCCCTCCTTAATACCCATCACCAGGCTAACCCATCCCCCCACCCCTCTAAAACCCTCAGTTTGTTTCTCAGAGTCCATAGTCTCTCATGGTTCATCTCCCCCTCTGATTTCCCCCCCTTCATTTTTCCCTTCCTTCTCCTAATGACCACATCTTCTTTATCCATTTGTCTGTTGAAGGGCATCTCAGCTCCTTCCACAGTTTGGCTATTGTGGACATTGCTGCTGTGAACATTGGGGTGCATGTGCCCCTTCTTTTTCACTACATCTGTATCTTTGGGATAAATACTCAGTAGTACAATTCCTGGGTCATAGGGTAGCTCTATTTTTTTTTTAATTTTATTTTATTACGTTATGTTAGTCACCATACAATACATCATTAGTTTTTGATGTAGTGATCCCCAATTCATTGTTTTCATGTAACACCCAGTGCTCCATGCAGTATGTGCCCTCCTTAATACTCATCACCGGGCTAACCCATCCCCCCCTCCCCCTCCCCTCTAGAACACTCAGTTTGTTTCTCAGAGTCCATAGTCTCTCATGGTTCGTCTCCCCCTCCGATTCCCCCCCTTCATGTTTCCCTTCCTTCTCCTAATGTCCTCCATGCTATTCCTTATGTCCTCAGAAAATTAAAAATAGAGCCACCCTATGACCCAGCAATTGCACTCCTGGGTATTTACCCCAAAGACACAGATGTAGTGAAAAGAACGGCCATATGCACCCCAATGTTCATAGCAGCAATGTCCGCAATAGCCAAACTGTGGAAAGAGCCGAGATGCCCTTCAACAGATGAATGGATAAAGAAGATGTGGTCCATATCTACAATGGAATATTACTCAGCCATCAGAAAGGATGAATACCCAACTTTTACATCAACCTGGATGGAACTGGAGGAGATTATGCTAAGTGAAATAAGTCAAGCAGAGAAAGTCAATTATCATATGGTTTCAACTGATTTCCTCTTGATGGGATTTGATTATAATCCCAACTGACCCCAGATCTGAGATAGCCTCCGGGTTCCTGGGCTCTGCAAGGACAGAGATGTTCTTACAATGACAACCTGGCTGTTCTAGGCCTATCAAATGGAATATTTAAAGAAATATGACTCTATTTTGTTCTGGGGTTCATAACTGCTGGTGAGTCTGTTAAAACACACACACACACACACACACACACACAAAACGATCACCTAACATTTATTCAAAGGGTACCATATGCCAGATACTGCAGCAAGCACTTTGCACATATTAACTCAATCTTCACCATGCTTTTTTCTAGAAAGGAACCCACTTTGACAAAAGATCACACATTTATGAAGGAGAGAACAAGGATTCAAATTCAGTCTCATCCAGTTTAGCATCTAGAAGAATTCAGCTAGCATTACCAATCTCAAATTCCAAATGCTCTTACGAAAATCTCTTAGTAAAGAAAATAATAATTAACTGAAGCCCTGTTCATTTAAGGGGTTAGCTACCTAATCTTTTAAAATAAATCCCCTAGAGCTAGTACTGATTTATAAGAGATAAACAAATGCAGTTCCACATAAAAGTTACATTTTCAGAGCATAATTTTCAGCAGATTCTGAGGATAGTCAATGATGTTGTCCATACACTTAACACATCACCCACCTACCTGTATTACACTGCACAACCCTCCCTCTCATACCTAATTTTACTTGTCCTCAACAGACGGCCTTTATGGGCCTGGAGATTTGAATGGAGTTAAAGTTTAATTTGCCAACTTGAAGAGGTTTATTTCTAAAAAAGACATTTAGGAAGCCTTAGCAACAGTCCAAGCAAAAACTACTTGCCCCTCTGGATTCCCCACTTCTGATTGTGGCTCCTCCCCCCAACCCCAGTGCTTGCTCCCAGTCAGCTGAGCTAAAAAACCTTCAGGTCTCTTCTCATTCTCCCTCTTCCTTCACCCGTCAAGTCAGTAAGACATCAAAGCCTGTGACTGATCACTCATTCATTCATTCATTCATTCATCCCACATCCTTAAGGAGATTTTTCTTTCTAGATCAACCATCAGTCATTACAAATTCCACCAAAATCACCCCCACACAATACTCCAAGCCTCTTCATTGGCCTGCCTACTTTTAGTCTCACCTCCCTGATCCATTCCATACAATTCCAAGACTGACTCCCCAAAACAGTACTTTGTGCAATCTGGTTCAACAGTACTCTTTGTAGTGATTCAAGAATATATTAAATCCTATCGCTCGGCATCAGGGAAATCCAAATCAAAACCTCAATGAGATACCACCCCACACCAGACAGAATGGCTAAAATTAACAAGTCAGGAAATGACAGATGTTGGCGGGGATGCGGAGAAAGGGGAACCCTCCTACACTGTTGGTGGGAATGCAAGCTGGTGCAGCCACTCTGGAAAACAGTATGGAGGTTCCTCAAAAAGTTGAAAATAGAGCTACCATATGATCCAGCAATTGCACTCCTGGGTATTTACCCCAAAGATACAAAAGTAGGGACCCGAAAGGCTACGTGCACCCCGATGTTTATAGCAGCAATGTCCACAATAGCCAAACTATGGAAGGAGCCAAGATGTCCATCAACAGATGAATGGATAAAGAAGATGTGGTATATATATATACGATGGAATATTATGCAGCCATCAAAAGGAATGAGATCTTGCCGTTTGCAATGACGTGGATGGAACTGGAGGGTATTATGCTGAGCGAAATAAGTCAAACAGAGAAAGAAATGTATCATATGACCTCACTGATATGAGGAATTCTTAATCTCAGGAAACAAACTGAGGGTTGCTGGAGTGGGGGGTGGGGTGGGAGGGATGGGGTGACTGGGTGATGGACACTGGGGAGGGTATGTGTTCTGGTAAGCGCTGTGAATTGTGCAAGACTGTTGAATCTCAGATCTGTACCTCTGAAACAAATAATGCAATATATGTTTTTTGTTTTTTGTTTTTTTTTAAAGATTTTATTTATTTATTTGACAGAGAGACACAGCAAGAGAAGGAACACAAGCAGGGGGAGTGGGGGAGGGAGAAGCAGGCTTCCCGCAGAGCAGGGAGCCAGACGTGGGGCTCGATTCCAGGACCCTGGGATCATGACCTGAGCCGAAGGCAGACGCTTAACGACTGAGCCACCCAGGCGCCCCGCAATATATGTTAAGAAAGAAAAAAAGAAGAAGAAGAATGTAGCAGGAGGGGAAGAATGAAGGGGGGGAAATCGGAGGGGGAGAAGAACCATGAGAGACAATGGACTCTGAAAAACAAACTGAGGGTTCTAGAGGGGAGGGGGGTGGGAGGATGGGTTAGCCTGGTGATGGGTATTGAGGAGGGCACGTTCTGCATGGAGCACTGGGTGTTATGCACAAACAATGAATCATGGAACACTATATCTAAATCTAATGATGTAATGTATGGGGATTAACATAACAATAAAAAAATTAAAAAAAAAAAAAGAATATATTAAATCCTTAGCCCAGCACTCAAGAGAAAGCACAACAGAGCCCAACCTACGTTTCCAGCTTTCCTTCCACTGCTGGTCCCCCAAACTCATCCCTTTGCTCCAGCTTAAACGGCCTACTCGAAGTCCCTCCCAAAACAACTTGGATTATCCTGTCATTTCTCTAACAAAAGAGTGATGCCAGCAGATTGGAATGAGGTCGAATTTAGCTTCTATTTTGGTTGTTACTTAACACTATGCATTTTTTTTCAGAGCCCTAAGGTGAATTACCTGTCTAGGGGCTAAATCAGTTCTGTTCTTCCTCATGTACAGAGTCTGTAATTGGCATAAATGTTCAGTTTCTGTAGATGTACCAAGTGTCACCCATCTGACTTTGTGACTCAGATGGATTTTACAGCTTACACAAAGAACAGGGACTCTTTGATGACCAGTGACATCCTTTAAGCTGACAAATCACTTCCTTGTTATCCCTGGCATCTCCCACACCTAGCCCATTAGTAAGTGGCAGCTTTAAGAGATGCTGAAAATTGAGGCAAAAAATGAGAGCCAATGCCAGTCATTTAAATACTGACAGGCCTTAGGCAGACCAGATTTTTAAATTAGCCATTCTGAGACAGAGAAAGGATTCTGCTGTCCAGATCAAAAAGCTACGTCCCATAGCCTTCCTATGTGGCAGGTTTTAGTGCCTGGGAGAAGTTGTGCCTCGGATGGTAGCTGGTTGCATACACTGTGCCTTACTTTCCTCCTCTTAAATGGGTGAACATCTTCCTTAACTTCACTCAGATGAGCATTATTGATATGAATTCTGCCATTTCAGGTTAAATGACCACTGGCAGGGCCTCACAGCTGAAATTCAAACATGCTTGGGGAGATGTGCAGTGTATTTGTCTAGCGGACTGTGGAACCTCTTGGAAGATAATTCTCCCTAAGAGGGACTCAGACCCAAAGGCTCAGCTGATGAACTAGCTTGGTTTCTGCCATCCCAGCCCTCCAGGCACTCATATTTGGGTTCTAAGAAGTTGTGGGTAGAAACTAAAAGACAATGGAGTACAAGTAACTACTACTTTGGAAGGACCTCTAATAAAGGACAACCCCCCAAAATGGAAGAGAGGCATTTCCCCCACCCCAACTCACTACAGGATCACCCCCAGTTTCAGTGGCAACAGCGGCCCCCAGAAGAGGCAACGAACGGTGCTGCGTAAATGCACCACCATGTGGGAAATAATCAGCGTCGCTCACGAGTGCGTGAGAAACAACCCTGTTGCATTCTCAGAAATACCTGAGCAAGGACAGTAATGTTGTTTAGAGGGCTAGAGTCCAGCAGTGGCCAGTGATAGCCAGTGAAATATGGCAGATCTCTCAGAGTGACGCCATTTTCACTCAGGGCGCCTTGAATTGAAAAAACAGAGATGGTCCCCAACTTATAATGGTTCCACTTACGATTTTTTGACTTTACAATGGAGCAAAAGCTATATGCATCCAAGGAAAGCTGTAATTTGACTTTTGAATGTTGGTATTTTTCCGGGCTAGCCATATGTGGTAAGACACTCTCTTGCAATGCTGGGCAGTGGCAGCAAGTCAGAGCTCCCCATCAGCCAGGAGATCACCAGGGTGAACGGCTGAAACACTTACAACCGTTCTGTACTCATACAACCATTCTGTTTCTCACGTTCAGTCCAGCACTCAATGAATTACATGAGCTATTCAACACTTATCACAAAACAGGCTTTGTGTGACCTCATGTGCCCAACTGTAGACTAATGGAAGTGTTCTGAGCACGTTTAAGGTAGGCTAGGCTAACCTATGATGTCTGGTAAGTGAGGTATATTACATGCATTTTCAACTTACGGTATTTTCAATTGATGATGGATTTATCAGGCCATAATCCCATGTAAATTGAGGATGATCTGTAAAGCTAATGTTTACTAGTGTTTTGAACATGCCAGTATTTTTCACTTGCTAGTTTATTTGATCCTCAAGTCAACTCTATGAGGTAGGTACTAATATTTTTTTTCATTTTATAGATAGGAAACCTGACCCTTCAAGAGATTAGGTAATTGGTCCCAAGGCTAGGAGCCGATCAGTGATAGCCTGGGCATTCAGACTATCCTAAAGCTGTGAGATTCCTGAGCCTAATGGGGAACCACTCAGGTATAGAGGCTACTTGCTGGCACTTACAGAGACAGTTACATGGGCTTGTTCTTGTTGTGAAAGCTAAATATAAATTCTTTGTTCCAACAAAGGCCAGAATTAGTGCAACTATTTAACATTAGCTGAGAACACTACAGCTAGGTCACGATCAAGACCCCACTCTCTAAAATAAGCCACGGAATGGGGCGCCTGGGTGGCTCAGTTGTTGAGCGTCTGCCTTCGGCTCAGGTCGTGACCCCAGGGTCCTGGGATCAAGCCCCACATCGGGCTCCCTGCTCCGCGGGAAGCCTGCTTCTCCCTCTCCCACTCCCCCTGCTTGTGTTCCCTCTCTCGCTGTGTCTCTCACTGTCAAATAAATAAATAAAATCTTTAATAAATAAATAAACTAAGCAACCTTAAAAAAAAAAAAAATGAGCCACGGAATCTCATAACCTAGTGAGGGAACACCCCAGAGCAGGCAGCCTGACATCCCACAGACCCGTTGAGGCCGGTGTGGGATCCTTGACAACTCCTGCAGCTGCTTGCTGCCACACTGTCTTGGAGCTTCGTGGTGAGTGCTCACAGAGGTTAGCACATTGGGAGAGTTCTTGTCTCCATGACGTGGAGAGCGGGACTAAGACAGTGTCCTACTGTGCATGTTGGGAAGGCTTATTATTAGTACTTTTAGGGCTAAGTGTAGGTGGGGCTGAAATTTTTCCTGACTTTTCCTGGAAAATCACTTCCTCACTCTGAGTATTTGTCACCTGTGTTATAAAATGAGGGAGTTGGAACAGATCACCTCTGAGTTTCTCTGTTGGACTAAGAAAGACTCTCTGAATTAGAAAATTGGGAAAGCAGCTTTTACATTTTTATTATAAATCTTTAGAAAGAAAGAAAGAAAAAGAAAATTCAAAAACAAGCCAATGGAGATATTAGAAACTGTGGTCACTGTAAGAAAGATAGAACAAGTAACAAAATGAGAGAGAGAGAGAGAGAAGGCATCCTAGGGTTAGTAGCTCCTAGAGAGAGGCAAAAGGTTTTCTCCAGGTTTTAACAGAAATAGATTAAACCTTTCTTCAATGTGTTGAGACATCCTGCAGGGTATTTTATGGGCCAAAATAAGTCAGAGCCTTCTCCATTCAAGACCCAACGTACAAAAGGAATGAGGTGGAGAATATGAGGAAGTTCTGAAAGTGACTCTGTCGGCTGACAATCAGACACATTTCTTGACCTTGTAAACAATGGGATTTTTGGATTCATCTCCTTTAGAGGAGAGTGAAACCTTTGTCCCTTAGAATGTTTTAAACTAAGATAGACAAAGAACACACTGTTTTAGAAATGTTCTGTATTGTATTAAAGAGCATACCGCAGAGAATGGTCTGATGGGGATCCCCGGTGTAAAGAACTGGGTGACCTATAACTTCTCTATTTTTGTGGATTTCTGCTATCTTAAACCTTTTGCTGCAAGCAGCCAGGTCCCCGAGGAATGGGGAATTGAAATACAACAGGTGGCTTGGCTGGCTCTTTCCAACAGATGTAGAAGAAGCATGCCAAATGTTCTGTCACCAACATCACCAGATGTGCTTGCACGCTCCCCGCCACTCTCAGACACATGAGCATACACACCCTCATCAACATACCTTTTCTCCTGCCCTGTGCTTCTAGAAGGGCCTACACAGGCCAAGTGAGGAAGAAGGCTTTAGTACTGTGCAGTGTTATAGCTCTCCATAAGGCAGAGACCAGAGAAGAGACCAGTCATGCTTTTTAGCTCATCATTGCCCTGATGATGTACCCAATTTTGATCGATCTGTAGGAAGTCATGGACAGAAATCTATACAAGAAACCAAGGCATCCTGAAATGTAATAACAATCTAAGAATACGTTCACTCAGGAATGATTCAATTCTCTGATAATAAATACAAGCAAAAACAAAATAAACCACCAAGTAGACAAACTGAGCTGAGATTATGTTACTCTCTATTACAACTTTAACGTCATATATATTTTATAACATCAAATCTTAGAAAAGGCCAAAAGATTTAAAAAAAAAAAAAAAAAAAGGAAAGAAAGAAAAGAAAATGTCAAAAGATGATTCAGGGAAATTCAGGGCAGAGGGTGTGGGGGGTGGATCATGTAATTCCCATTTTCAAATGCCATCACATTTTTTTTTTTTTTAAAGATTTTATTTATTTATTTGACAGAGAGAGACATAGCGAGAGAGGGAACACAAGCAGGGGAGTGGGAGAGGGAGAAGCAAGCTCCCCGCAGAGCAGGGAGCCCGATGTGCGACTCGATCCCAGGACCCTGGGATCATGACCCGAGCCGAAGGCAGTCGCTTAACCAACTGAGCCACCCAGGCGCCCCATGCCATCACATTTTTACTGAATGTTTTAGGTATGCAACAAAATAGTGTCCTTTCCCTCACGGGGCTTTCAGCTTATGAGAGAAAATGTACGTTCAAACATCCAATTATAATAAGAGAGTATTTTTAGTAATAAGAGTACAAATAATAAAAGAGTACTTTTATTATCAAAGCAAACGAGCATAGTAACACATAGGACAGAAAGATTCTGACTGTGAGGGACTACTTAGGGTCATCAGAGAAAGCTTCGCAAAAGGAGGAGGTTGAGGAAGAAGAAGAGGAAAATATATTTTTTCTTACTTAATAATCTTATATTATCCCCAATTTGCAGATGAGGCAATGAAAGCTCAAAGGGATTAAATAAGTTTCCCAGGATAGTTAAGCTGTAAGAAACAGAAATTTTGCCCAGGCCTCTTTATGTCTGCCACGCCCTTCCATCATAACTAGGCTGTGATCCTTGAATGGATCCATCAGGAGTGAAGGGTTTTAGTAACTGGAGACAGAAAGATCAACCTGAGTAAATCCACATGGGGTGAAAGGGCATTGCAAACTTGGTGAACTTTAAGAAATCGAAGGAGGTTGGAGCATCAAACACTTAAGTATATACAGAAGATGAGGTCAGAAACATTTTAAAGTGAAAAATGGATACAAAAAATTCAAGTCTTAGAAAAATAGAAATCCCAGGGCACTCTTCCAGTTGCTGATATATGTCTCCCCTCCCTCAGATCAATCATGGTTTTAGAAAATGCCCTGGCATCAGGAGCATGCATGTTAGATACTCGATTCTCACAGTGGGTGACAATCGTGCTGTTTTCTTTTAACACTCAGAGGAGGGATGAATGGAATATTTGAAGGCTTGACTTATTATATGACTTGAAGATAAAGAAAGGGGGCAGGAAGATGAGAATGGGACAAGAGAGCCTAGCGAAATCAAATCCACAGATTATCCTAAATCCACCGCGTACTTACAGAGCCCTTAAAGCACTTGAAATTCTATCACTGGCACATGTAAACCTATTGCCAAAGCTTTAGAAAAGGGGGCAGGAGGAAGAAAGGCATTCCGTGTACATAATTTGTCCCAAAAATATCAGAAAAATGAATCTCTCTTTGGCTGCTGCCAGAAATTGAACTTTGTATGGAAACTTCAAATTTCAGCCCAATCCCTAGACTTCTCAAAATACTTTATCTCATGACTCAATTCATTCTCACGCTGTGGTAACGCCAAATATGTGGTCTAAACGATGTACATTTAGTATAATGTAATGACTGTAGTCAACCAGAGCCACACTACATGATAAAATCCTTCTATGCATGATAAACAAATGAACTCGGCAAATGTCCAACTTTTCCTTTTCCAAGACCACATTTCTTATTCAAAGAACTAAATCTGAACATATTTTTCCTTAGTACTACTTCATTATTTCCAGGATATAGATGTTCTTGTTTGTATGCTTCATTATCTTTATAAAATATCAAACGAAAGTGCTTTTCCTATTTCCCTGCTAAGTGGAGAGTAATCCAGAAATTTACTGGGTTTCTATTGACCCAGTAAATGTAAGACAGAAATCTAAAGGCTCTTCACATTGTTTATGCTGAAAATGTATCAGATTCTATTCTGAAAGTACACTGACCTATAAAAAGTATTTGTCTTACTCTGGTAAATAAGAGCCCTGTGTAAGTGGATATCTCAGTTTGAACTGAAGTTTACTTTATTCTAATCAGAACTGATGTATCAGATCACTTAATGATGTCCTTGTTACACAGAAGAATCATCCATTCCCCAAGTTGTCTACATTGCAGCACACGGTACTCCACTGAACTCAAAATGAATAAAGAAAGTAGAATTTTTTAAATCCTACAAAATTGAATAAATCTCTCTGAAGATAAAGCATAACAAAGAAAATCTGGTTGAAGTTGCCATTCTCAAAAATACATTCCTCAGAAATAAAAATGCCAAACAACATTCACAATGGATTTTGTACAATCTTGCAGCCCAGAAGATCAAGAATCCAAAGGCATTGAGGGTATTCAGACTCCAAGATTAGCAACTCCATCAAGACCGTGACCTTGTACAAAACTTAAAAGGGTATTAGGAACCTGAATGTTCATGCAGCATTCTTTCAGAATAACTTTTTTTCACTTCCTCTTGCCCTTTGCTCTGCCGATGCCCCCTTAAAACTCAGCTCAAGCGTCACCTCTTTGGCAAGTCCTCCTTTAACCACCCAGTTCCACGTAACCATCTCTCCTCTGTGCTCCCAGAGCCCCTTATGCCCTAAAGCCGCAGCTCCTTCTCTACCTGGTAGTCTGTGATGGACTTGTCTGCTTGTCCTTTGGAACAAGAAGATGACCTATCCGACTTGGTTTTCCCATTGTTTTGCTTGGTATCTGGGACAGAGTAGCTGCCCAGTATGCTTCTTTGAATGAATAAATGACAAATGAACAATATCTCCATTCGTATAATAGGAAGATCAATTTGTACATATGTCCAAAATTACATCTTCAGACTTTCCTATTTATTCTCTGTCCTATATTTTAATATACAAAGACGTTCTAATTTTGGCCTCTGTGTATAATCTGGCACATTTTGACTTTCAGCACTGTTATTTCCATTAGGCAGCATATCGCACCAAAAGTGTGAAAAACTACAAAACATACACATATTTTACCTAAATGTTACTTGAAACAATGGCATGGGCTTATGAGCACAGTGATGAATTTATAATCTGAAATTCAGTGATTGTGTTCCACTGTGACTTGGGTATAAAATTCTTTCTTCAGGCAAGGGGCTGTCAATAGGCAGCTTCGAAAAATAATGAATGTTTGCAGTAATAATTTCATGGGTTGACTGAAACTTAATAGCTTTTATTTCCAATTTAGACTTGTGATGTGTTCCAATAGAAACAGTCTCAAATGAAATATAGTCTAATACAGTACTATTTAACCCTCTCTTATTTTGTTAATCCTTTGTTGCTGTTTTATTTGGTTTTGTGTTAACAGTCATACAAACTGAGTTAGCCACCTCACTTTTTACTTTGCTGCCTGTCTCAGCCTTTCTCGGTCTACTCTCCATCACCCAGAAGATGGATGTCTGATGACTGATGATCTGATTGATGAGGACCCTTGCTTCAGCTCACTACTGCCAACCTCCCTCTTGGCCCTTTTACTATTTAGTATTGGGTAAACGAGAAACAAAAAAGACTAGATCTAGATTAGTTCACCCTGCTTATTGTCAGCAGGTCAAATTGGGGACAAGGTTAAGACTCCCAAATGAATAAAAGTCTTTGGTGTCTGTAGCTATGGAAAAGTCTGACTGCCAGGAATATGGAATTTGATGGGCTTGAGTCTGCAGGCCTACGTGTGTAGAGACAACTGAACAACTTGTCATTATGTACAGAGCACAATTTTAGCATTTTGAGGAAGGCAGAAAGGAGACAAAAACTAGGCTATACTGAAACCCTTGGATTGCTGAGTGTATAATGTACAATGGAACATTCTTTAAACTAATGACATTTATTTGGGATATGCATCAGGTTGACTCGGGATGGTTTTACAAAATTACACACAATGTGTATCCACCCTAGAACAAATGAATCAAAAACTCCAGAGGTAACCTTAACACAAGCATCTTAAAAACAAACGAACTCTTGGGTCTGATGCACATTTCTGGGTTTGGTGCACATTTCTGATAATAATAAACCATTTATTAACTATTTTCCAGGTAGTGCCAAAACCAAATAATTTGATGGGAAAAATACGTAAAATGGTTCAGCGTAGTTAAAGAACAAAAACTCTCTAGATTCTGTGTCATGGTGCTCATGGCAACAATGTTCCTATGCTTTTCCTGATACTGATGGACAGAGAAGTATTGACCAGCACAGACTCATTCTGCCAGAGAACAGGTCAAGTCAGTAAATATAGTAATTACCTTGAATCATCTTTTATCTAAACTAGACCCCCCCCCCCCAAATCACATAATTAGACAAAATTTCACCAAGAGCTTATTTTCAAACCCAATGAATAAACTATGGCGGATAATGAGAGTTCATTCACAGTTCCCCTGTCTACTCTAGAATTAAAGAGGTGCTCATACAAATCTAGTAACTAGGAAATCTATGAAGGGAAACAATAATGTTACTAAACCATATCATTTGAAAATATTGTAGATACTACTAGAAAAGATGTGATGAACCAGGGGATGTTTCTTTCCTCCTGGAGTTGATGCCAAAATAACTGAGAGTAAAGGGATGAGAGCAGCAGCACCAGAAGAAAGAAATTTTCAGTAGAAACATAACATCTGAGGTGGGATCGATAAAAGAAAAAAGTTGGTCTCTTCGGTTCAAGTAAATGACTCCTCTGCAGAGTTACGATGTAAGGGACAAGAACGCCAAAGAGTTGACCTCTTTACCAGAATAAATGATTCCCTGGACAAAAATCAAGAATGTTTCCATGTTCTCAACAGTACTCATCATCTTGCTGGCCTTCTGTCAAGGTTAATAATTATAACGTGTCTGTCCCTTACTGTGACCTCTGAGAGGACCTGTCTTCCAAGTCCTTTCTCTTGAGAAGAGCATCCTGCTCCCTCTGCTCCAGGGCCAGCCCACTTCCTCCGGCAGGGATGGCCCTCATCCAGAGCCAGACCCTTCCTGCTGGCAGCTCTTGTCTGGATCCAATTGGCCTCAGCTGGAGGTCCAGATGGCTCGTTCCTTACTCCCCAGCAGGGTTTCGGCAGCATCCAGCCCTTCCTGGTCTCTCTGCCATTAGTGCCATCAGGATTTGAATGTTTTCCCTCAATCCTAACAGCAGCTTAGGAAAGCATGTAGATTTTATTCCCATTGAATAGACTCAGCAAGAGAAGGAAGACAACTTCAGAAAGGATACAATAACTTTGTAAAGGAGTGAGGTCCAATCGTGAAGTATTCTGAAAGGTAGTTTTTATTCACGGCACTTCCTGCAAATGTAAATGGCCTTTATATATCTATATCTATCAATATCTATTGATTCATCTGTCAACTGACAGATAGATCAGACCGACAGATGGACAGAAACTGAAAAATACCATATATGGATAGAGATATAGACATAAAAAGAGATACAGATAGAGATAGAATGTATAAATATCCATATCTACAGCTACAGCTATGTAGATATAGACATCACTTTTTTTTAAAAAACTAACAACAGGATAGGTATCCTGTTTAAAATGCTGTAATAGATAAATCTGTATCTATATTCATCTACCTATACAAACATTTTTAAAGAGTTTCTGACAATTTGTCAGTTTACCTATGGTTGCCATGCTATATAAGTTTTCACCAAATTTGAGGAATATGATGGGGATGATCCTACTTTAAAATATAGACTCTATGTCAAATGCAAAATTCAGTCTGGGAGACTTTCTAAGGTGGCCAAAACTGAGGATATATTTTACCTCATTTGAAGTACACATTTGGGATGGTCTGATTTAAGACCTGGGTAATAGAGGGACGCTTGGGTGGCTCAGTCTGTTTAGCATCTGACTCTTGATTTCAGCTCAGGTCTTGGTCTCACGGTCATGAGTTCAAGCCGCATGTTGGGCTCCACGCTGAGCATGGAGCTTACTTTAAAAAAAAGAAAAAAAGACTTGGTTCACTTTGTGAACCCAAAATCATCTTCCAGAACAGGTGAAATGAGAAAATGTGCTAGTTTCCTAGGGGCTCCTATGACAAATTACCACAAAATGAGTGGCTTAAAACAACAGAAATGTATTCTTTCACAATTTGGAGACTAGAAGTCTGAAATCAGGGCGTTGGCAGGGCCATGCTCCCTCTGAAGGCCTTAGAGAGGAATCCTTCCTTGTCTCTTCTAGCTTTTGGTGGTTGCTGGCAATGCTTCTCATTCCTCAGCTTGTGGTAGCATAAATCTAACCTCTGCCTCAGTCTTCACATGCCTTGTCCTTGGTGTAACCTCTGTGTCTTCAAATCCCTCTCTCCTTATAGAGACACCAGTCACTGGATTTAGGACCCACTCTAATCCAGTATGATCTCATTTAACTTGATTGTATCTTCGAATACTGAATTCCCAAAAAGGTCGTATTTCCAAATAAGGTAACAGAGGTTCGAACCTTAACGTATCTTGTAGGGGGACACAACTGAACAAATAACAGGAACTATGTAGCCAACATGGGTGGGGAACCACAATATGCCAGGCACTAAATACCAATCTGGAGAGATAGGCCCCAGGCTATAAAATGCTATGAACACAGAAAACAAAAAGAGCTGCAATTAGGACCCCAAAAACGATAAAGAAAAAATTACTATTCAAATTAAAATACTTTTTGATAGTGAAAGTGGGTGCAATGCATAATTATGTCAGGACAACAGGCATAAACCAGCACTATTCTGAATAAAGTAAAATGCAAATTTACCTTAGCCCTAAAGGGAAAAGTCGCAATATTAGACTCTTGAATTGAAAGTATTATTTTGCATTTGAGTTGCTTCTCAAATGGGCAACTCCACATAAGGTGCTCTAGGGTGAGGCACAGCAAGGATTTATATTTTTAATGATGGATAATAATTTCTTTCGAGTGACACTGATTTATTGAAAGAAATTATTTACAAACATTGAGATGTTTTTGTTTATCTAGTAATCTGCAATTGCTCTGGCTATGAATTTTTTAGGTACTTAAAAAATACTTAGCAACATTTAACTCAATCTCATCTTCAGTGTATGCTGGTTAGCAGCTCCCAAAGAACAGTCCCTATGTCGTCTTTCCTCAGTATATTTGATCACATCTGGCAGGAATGTTACTGGTTATCTTCCCTGAATCTTGTTTTCTCACACCACCAACATTAAACCCATCATCTAAATCCTTACGAATAGAGTGAGGGACTGTACAATATGCGCTTAGCTATTCAAAGTCCCTGAAATTCAAATGCAATAACAGAGTGAGAAACTTTAGTTTTGTTTTGATTTCTGTAGGAGAAGAATGTAAGGAGGGGAAACCTCAACCAGCTGATAGTTTATCTTAAAAAGTAGGTCAGCTCATAGAATGAAAGGATGACTGTTTAATTAACTAGAAGCTTGAAACCCCAAAGTGGGTAAAGCACTGTGTTTGTCTTTTTAGAGCTTAGCCTTATCAACATCTTACATATCTGCTGGGTCCTAGCTAATAACAATCAATTACATAGTTTGGAGCCCCTTGATTACCTACCCACACTGTTAGGTACTAGGGCAGCTATGTAAAAATAAAACATGTCCAACAGACATTTTTGCTGAATATTCAGAATACACCTACCCATATAACTAGAAATGTAATAGCAAACTGGTGACCCCAACTAAGAGTAACTTAAAGCCAAATGCCAATCAATATGGACTGGAATGATGAAGTAACTCTCGGAATGAGTGTTCTAAGTACTGCTCCTTGAAGGTGACAAGATAGAAGGGAATCTGCCAAGAGAGAAAGAGAGTGTGCAAGAGCACAGAGGAGCGAGGAAGGAGCTAACATTTATTGAGTAACTACTATGTGCCAGTCAGAGGGCTGGCCACCTTACTTACATGATCTAACATCACCCTCACCACAAGCCTGGGCAGCAAGTGTAAGTGAGAGATGAACCATCCAAGTGACAGAGCTGGAAGGCAACAGAGAGAATATCTGCGCAAAGATTCTCTGAATCCAGAACCTACTTTTGCGCCGTGCTCCTCCATGGCACCTCTTTCACAGAGTGAGGAGACTGGCCCAATAGCAGACCATGCGTTCGAGCTGGACAGGAGCAGAATCTCCTGAGCAAGAGGAACTGCAGCTCTCCGGAGTACCTCCTCCAGAAACGGTCACCACACTAAGGTGGATTCCTCGTTTGGAGACAGATATGTCATCTTCATCTTCTCCTCTACAGACATTTGAAAGAATTACTCTAAGATTCTGGTTACAAGAAAATGTGCGTGTGGGGAGGGGAAGTGACTTTACACAGCTGTCTGTGGGAGTAATTTTAGCAGCTTGAATTTATATTAAAATAAGCTATAATGTAAGTGTAAATGTGATGAGTCAGTATTCTGCCATTTTGTACATTTCAGGGCCATTTTTCTCTACTTGTTTGACATGATTCACCAGATTTTTTTTTTTTCCTTTTACACAGAAAGAACCATACAAGAAGGGATGGGAAAAATAATCACTTAACTCCTTCTAGAAGTTGTTCAGCTTAGCTACACACTCAGGGGTCAACGTTTCAAAAGTTTTCAAATCATTATTGCACAGGCAGCCTATATAAGCACGACTAATTGCCAAAGGGCAGGAAAGTCTGCTGGATTAAGAAACACCTTGGACTAATACAACTTTGAATGTATACTTTCTCATTAGTGGATAAGAATCTACGAGTTTCTTAGTTCACAATGATAAAAGGAGTTAGTGATGCCATCTCTTTACCTCTACACATGGGATCTTGTTTCCACTGGTTAATTAGTTTTGGTAAGGCTATGTGAAATCCTGAGATAAAAAGGCTGTATATATAGTACACATATGAGATGTTGGTGAATGTGTCATCAGAAGCATTATTTGAATTTCTTAAACTGAAATATGGATTCTGCTTAAGGTGCTTCATACACTTTAAGGTGAGGATTTTAGCAAGGTGAATTTTATACTCATTAAACTCAAGCTTTTAGCCAAGTGAACTCAGTAGCTAAGCATATGTAAAGGTGTTGTTCTCCTCCCTTAGGTCAATCTGTGCAGTGCATTCACTCACGAACAGGTTAAGAATAAAACAACTTTCCTTCCTCTGTAACTGACTAGAAAAAGAAAAATAGAGAGGTAAAAAAAGTTAAATGTTTTTACGAGGTTGTGGGACAGAGTAAAGTAAGAGCCCCCTCGATCTATATAATACTGGCACATATGAAGAGTTTCACCGTGTACCAGACTCTGTGCCCAGCATTCAAGGCGCACGCTGAACACGGCAGCCGCAGCTTGCAGTCTAGTCAGGGAGGCATACGGGCATGTCGGCAATAAGGACAGAACGTGGTAAGTGATGATGAGACTGCTCTCAGACTTGGAATATCAAAGAAGATTTCCTGGAGACAGCGATATCTACACTGAGACAAACCATATGAGGTAAGTTAGCTAGATGTAGATCTGGGGTAGACTGGGATGGGAGTCAGAGTGGGGAAAGGGTTTACTGGGGATGTTTCAGGCAAAGATAACCCTGTGTTCGAGGGACTAGGGTATACTGAAGACCATATTCAGGAAACTAAAAAAACTACAGTATGCCTATGGCACAGAGCTCTGTAGATAGGGCCTGCTTCATACAAACAGACTGAATGACATAGTCATGAGCCTTACCCTCAAAGAAGTTAAATCCATTTGGGCAGATGAAACCAAACTGCAAATAAAGCAAGGGCTAATTATGTAGCAAAGAAGTGTGCAAAGAAGATCAAATCACTGGGGGAAAGGGTATGTCACCTCTCTGCCTCCTCCCTTCAGCACCCCTGTGCACCACAAAAGTTTTGTGAAAGTGAAGAGCAGGATATCCATAATGACTCAAGCTCCTTGGAAAAGGTTTAACATTTGCCTGAGTACAAGTATGCTCTCTGGATCTCTTGCAAGAGGAAGAGGTCAATCAAGAGTATACAAGGAAATACGAGTGTCAGTGTTTGACTGAGGACAGGAGCATGTGGTAGAGAAGCCACATGGCAAACCCATCAGGTAACCTAGGAGAGGGCAGGAGCTGGTCAAGAATCTGGTGAGTCAAACATGTGGCCCTTTGATCTGAGTGGGAGTTCAGTAAGTGGACCAGAGAATTGCAACAGGAGGTATATACAGTAAAGAGAATAATTTTACTATGCTCTAGGGAAATCCCAAGACCTAATTACAAAACTATCAGGGTAAAAGTGGGTCCCGATCCTTTTAAATGTCAAATCTCTCCTAACACTGTACAAGTTGTAGTTGGAAACTCCAGCTGCTTCCATCACCAGGAGAGAGCAAAATAGGACTGGGGCAGCCACATTAATTTGAATGCACTATTTGATGCACTGTTCATTCACAAGGCTTATATATCACCCACAAATGGGTCATTTTCCATAAGAGGATTGATTATCAGACACGTGAGTTAATCTAGAGGTCAGAGACTTCGTGATCTTCTGTGTACCCCCCTTTGTTGGTGTGGACTTTACTGTTCTTTTTCTGGTAGTGAGGACCACATCACTGGAGGCTAAATCTGGGAAGGTCCACCAGCAAGAGGATGGCTAGGGTTTGCTGTGCAGTTCTTGGCAGTGTATGGGTTAGATGCGCGCACACGCTGATGAGCACGTGTGAATATGTATCTCAGAAGTAAGAAGCAAGAACAAAGATAAGGAAGGAAAAAAAGTGAAGGCAACAGAATGAGCCAGATAAAGATGTAAATGAGGAGAACAAACATGCACAAAAAAAAATGAAAGACAGGGCAACAAAAGTATAATAAGGGTTGAGAGTAAAGAAATAATTAAATGGAGTAAGGAGATGATCACTTATCTAAGTTTTTACACATACACCGTTGTTTCTGCAACAAATTTATAAGTAGTTTTTAAAAAACTGACTGGAAAAATCACTTCAAATTCATAAAACAGTTCCCTGTATGAGAGGAGCAGGGAGGAGAATGGGACTAGGTGAAGAAAAGGAAGCCAATGTTACCTATGCTTTAAGTCCAGAGCATCATGTGAAAATGGTTCCAGTTTTAAATTCCAGGTGGGTTCATCGGTGTTTGTTATATTATTCTCCACAGTTTTATGGTGTCTGTTTAACTCTTCAAAGTAGAAAAAGAAAGAGAGATGAAAAGGGTTTTGATGACAAAGTACAAAGCATCCATCAAGGTACATGGTCTACCAGCTAATTACCAGCCAAAGGAGGCAGGCAAGTATTTAATGTCTCAGCGTTCTGGGAGTGACTGGAGGGCAGTTTCCCACCCAGGATAAAGAGAATTATCTTCCGTGTTCCTTCCTGTCTGGGTGTGCTTTTCCTACCACCACCTCCAAGAACCCCTCTGGCTGCTGGGGGATCACTCTCAGTGGCTCAGCTTTGTTTACTTTCTGAGGTTGCTGATTACCTGATGTGTTTCTGTCAGCTGAAATTTACAGACACATTACCATGTTTGTCAGGCACTGGGAGCTACAAGACAAGAATTTCCTGAGGATAAAAGTGCAGCGGGCACTGTTTGTATTCCCTTCTGACCAAGGTGGTGTGTCCTAGCTCTATTAATGCCATTAGTGTGACGTGTTAAAAATCCCTCACGAAAATTCTTGTTCATCGGGTACCTGCATTTCTAAATGGTAAATTGTTTTCTAAGCCAAGATATTACAGTATAATAGATACTTCGGGGGTTGGCGGGGTTTTTTCTTGGTTTTTTTTTTTTTTTTTTTTTTTTCAGTATAATAGATACTTGTAACACAAACTCTTACTAATAGGTTTTGTTTACCAAGCAAGAGAAGCTTTTCATATCTCAGGAAAGGGAGTGGAGTTAAAGCTTCCAACCAACAGGTTACATGGGCTCTGAATAATTGCAGAGCTGGGAAGAGAGAAACTGAGGAGCTTTGAAAGACAAATGAATACAAGAAAGTACATAAAAAAGATTGATTTGTTTATTTTATTGCATGGGGGCAATAGTAGCCTGAAGGAGGAGACAGGTTAATCAATTTCCTGAGGTCACATATGATGAGGTTAGTAGCGTATAGAATCAATGGTTAACCTACATCTCAAGGGCAAAACCAATGACACGTAGAGTGGCTTTTAGATATACTTCAGCCACAAAGGGAGCCTTAACTACAAAATCCCACAGTCTAAGAAAGTTTCACTGCAGGTTAGAGGGAAAATGGGATTCTGTGATTTAAGAAGTACCTAATATTTTTTGTCTATTTATCTAATAGAAGTCATGTAAATACCCACTATCAGCCTACTAGCCCCATCTTACCAGAAATGAAACTAGGCAAAAAAGTGGCTGAGGGTCACAAAGCAATGCAGATTATAAATTATCACTTCTAGGCCTGTTGCTTAGCTACCAAACCAGCCTGTCTTCTTACCCCTACACTGCCGGCAAGCATCATCTGCTGTTATTTAAATACACTTGAGCAAATGCTGAAGTTAGAGACCAAGAAATTATTATATGGATACAATTAAGTGAAAGAAAACCTCCTGAGTGCTTAAGATAAAATCTACTGCCTGGGCGAGAGGGTGAAAGCACTGAAAGGGTAAATTGT
The DNA here is from genome assembly GCF_964656455.1 of Halichoerus grypus. NCBI lineage: Eukaryota > Metazoa > Chordata > Mammalia > Carnivora > Phocidae > Halichoerus > Halichoerus grypus. The sequence continues at coordinate 56,517,115 of NC_135712.1, forward strand.
GGCGTTGGAGGATTTCTGGTCCACAGTGGAAATTTCACTAGTAGAACTGGAAGCAAAGGAACAATTGATCATTCACCTGAAAGCAACTGCCAGACAGCACTGTCTCTTTGGTGGTTTTGTGCTAAAGAAGAGACTGGTTTGTTTCCTGTCTGATAGGAATTGGCAGTTAAGCTGCCAATCTTCGAACCTTGTTATAAATACATGCTCTATACATGACCGTGTGCATCCATCCATGTGGAATACACACACACATAAAGATCACTCCCAAAGATATTTACATAGGTGTAAATTTAAGGAAATATTGGTACCTTGTTTGACATGGTCAGCCAAGTATTACATAACCATGTTATAGCTCCCCTCATTACCAAATGAAGAAAAAAAGGAAGAAAAAAGAAGAAAAAGAAGCACAATGAAATTGTAAGAACTGGAGCTCTGGCAGATGCTTCTCTTGTGTGAGTTCTTTTTTTCGAAACAGTATGAAATGCAGATGAAAATGAAAAGTGAATGTTTAAATGTGTTTTGTATAAATGTGAGGAGTAAACATGTCGAGTGGCTGAATTAGTTGCATGTGTTGAAAGAGAAGTGTGATACCATCTGAAGAGCTAAAATTGGAGGTGAGCAATGATAATGACCGAGAAACAAATTGTCTAGGTGTTAGTTTCAATAAAAAAGATGAGAAACAGAGCAGACAAGCTAAAGAGAAGGTAGGGGAGCATTCTGATCAAATTATGTTTGATCAGGGTTTGAGAAGTGTATGGGGAGAGGAAAGTGGGCTCAGTGCATGATTAAGGGAAGGGAAGAGAGGGACGATCATGCCAATATATTTTAATAAGCAACCAAAAAATGTAATTTTAAGTTAACTTTCAATGGTGATATTAATACAAGGTTAAAAGGACAGATGCAAGCAGTGTATTAGATAAGGAAGAAGCATGTTATTTGGTAACTAAGAGAAAACTCCATGTTTATATCATGACACCTTAGCTATCCAATTGATGTCCCAGGAAGGTCTTCCAAATAAGTGAATATCTAGAATAATGAAAATGTAACCCCTGTAATCCCATTACAAAACAATGTAATCATTTTGCTGAAAGTCTGGCTGAGATGTATAATTCTCCTCCCTGCTCATATCAGAGAATAGGATTTACCCTTTTCCTGGTAACAAAGAGTCCTTATCATGAGCATCATGCTGATGTTCTGAACATCTCAAGACCATTGAGGACTTCAGACTTTAGACTGAACTCACTGAATTCCTCCCACCTACTAGTCTATTCTAATTGCCAGTTTTTAGCATCTCTTCCCTATGTGGTAAGTCCAATGGTATGGGGGGCAGCCTCTATACTAAATGACCTCAGACTACTGCTCCAATTACTGAATCAGTTTCTTCCTTTGTCCCTGGGCTGGTTTCCTAGACATCCTTTGCTCACTCTCTGTCTGTAACCTAACGTGAAGTAAAGATTGATGGGGGGAAATTAATTTTAGTCATTTTATGGCATATTGACTCCCAAAGAAAAAATGTGGTTCTACTCTACTAAGTAGCAAAATGTATGAGATTCATGCATGGGCTGTGTTCTTATTTAAAGATACTTTCTGCTAAATATTAAATAGTGAAAATGATATTCTATCTGATAGATAAGGCAATGGGGTACCTTGGTATTATCACTTTACCTTCTTTCAACTCTGATTTTCCCTTTACACTTGCCCTTGCTCAGACTGACCACTCTCAGCCTTGGTCATTTTCCAGTTTTTTACATTGCTACTTCACTGCCAGAGCAAAAGCCCCAAAGAAGCCCCGCTTGTTTTGCAGTCCAAGGTAAGATGTACACAGAAAAATAGCACTTTTATCAAACATGTTACACTTTAGACACAAAATCTTCCGAAACCACTTCTTGTCCATTTTTCCTTCTTTCAGAAAGGAGAGACAGGAGGTTAGATGAAATGAGGTAAAGCATTTCCTCCCTTGAGAATCTGCTTGCTCAATAACTTAAGCTCTCACTACTACACCTAATACTCCCTTTGGTTTAAATGTCTTAGGTACAAGATACAGCCACACTGAGTGTGGATGTGTCCCCAAGCTTAACACAGATGACGTGGATGCCTCAAGGGGAGTTTTTCACACTTCCCTCTGAAATTAGTTAAGCGTAGATAAATGACCCCTCTTATTTCAGAAGGAGAGAGAATTCTGGGTTTGTCGTTTGGCTTTGTTTTGTTTCTGTCTCCTTATTTAAAAGGGATGTATCCTGCACTCAGCAATCAGAAAAATTTCTTCCTTGCTTAGGAGTGTCTGGATATAATGACAAAGAACCAGAGACAAAGAGTTAGATGAAAAGTCTTCATGCATTAATAACTAGACATGAGAAAGATCCTCTGACTAAAAGAACAACATGGATCTCAAGAAGGAGGCAGCATGAGTGAGTAATGAGAAGGCTAGATAACCAAAAAGCCAGAATGAGTTACCAACCTAGACTCAAGCTAGAGAGGTACTACTCATTCCTGAAGCAGTAGAAACAGCTGCTGTTCAAAGGACAAACTGTCTTTATACGATGTGTTTGTTTCCCATATGACTGATAAGACAATGCCTCCAACTCTAAGTTCTCTAACTTTCTGGGGTTACTCTTCCTGTAGTTTATATTTTAAATAGCTCAAAACTCCATCCTTCATAATCTTGTGAGGATTTTACACGTCACAAGAATTGTGGTAATTACTAGGGTCAGATGTTCTCATTGTCACCTCTTTTGCTTCGTAAGAAAACCAACAACCTAAAATTGAATATGACACATCTGTGTTTTTAAAGTCCTTCAACCAATCTCTACTCTTCCTTCCCCACCACCATGGAAATTTCTCACTGGAAAACTCTTTCCTCTCTGAGCCCCCATTCCCAACACATTGCTGCATCACCCACCATAAGCATCTTTAAACTTCCCCTTTTTTTAGTGTCCCTAATCTCTATCTTCCAGGCTACCTAAACCTCTAGATTCTCTTTTATGTAAAGTTATTCAGTGCTTAGCTTTGCCTCCTACTTCATAATCGTAACTGCACATTGGAAACCTGAGAAGCATACAGCATACCAATGTCCAGTCCCCACCCTACACCAAATGGACTGTAATCACTGTGAGTGAGGCCAGAATATCATATTTTAACAGCTCCCAGGTGATTCTAATGCACATCTTGAGTTGAAAACTTTTCTAGCCCAGTGCTTCTTGAGCTTTAATGTGCATAGAAACCACTGGGGGAGCTTGTTAAAATGCAGACGTTGATTCAGTAGACTTGAGGTGGGGCCCAAGATTCTGCATTTCTAATAAGCACCCAGGACTGCACTTTGAGAAGCAAGATTCTAGAAGCATGTTTTCCAAATTTGCTGTACACTGGAATCACCTGGGAGCTTTAAAAACTGATGCCTGGGTCCTAGTCCCCGACATCAGAATTTTTAAAGTTTCTCAGGTGCTCCCAAATCTCTGGTTTAGACCATGAATATAGGAAGAGTGAATCTGTCATATCTGTCATCTCTTCCATTTCCAAACAAAAGGTCATCTCTCCAATAGGAATCTGGCTGCTCCCCTTATATACAAAAGGTTCTGCAGTTGGCTCTTATTTTAAATAGCATTTTCCATCCTAGTTAAAGGATACTGTATGTGTGTCTAGGACAGCTATTTAGTAAATCAGTATTAATTATTGTCAACTAACATTTCTATTTCCAAAGACCCAATGCAGTAATACCTTTAAGTATTATTTTTAGCAGATATTTCTAAACCCAGGTGGACTTTTTCACCCATCAGGTCTCAATAATAAGATCAATAGAAGATCATTCTAGAATTGGTACCCTGATATGGTTTCTTTCTAAAACTGGTACTTAAACAAGGATGCCAAGGTCTTACCTTGGGGGTAGTCAATGAGTTATTCACTGCATAGGGATCCCATTTGGAAGTCAAGATAATTACTGGTAAGTTTATATGGAGAGTCAGTGGTTGACTACAGCATTGACTTTATATGCAAATACTCCTGTGTTTAAATTCTCTCTTCAGGGGCGCCTGGGCTCAGTCGGTTGGGCATCAGATTCTTGGTTTCAGCTCAGGTATAATCTTGGGGTCATGAGATCCAGCCCTGCATCAGGTTCCATGCTCGGCAGGGAGTCTGCTTGAGGTTCTTTCTCTCCTTCTGCCCCTGCCCCTCCCCCACTCATGCTCGCTTGCTCGCTCTCCCAAAATAAATAAACAAAATCTTTTAAAAAATAAATAAATAAATAAATAAATAAATAAATAAATTCTCTCTTCAAAGTATTACTTGTGTGACCTTGTGCAAATTTATTAATTTCTGGGCTCATTTTTTCCTATATATAAAAATTAGAATAATTACACACACATTATATTACACACAAACACACACATGATAGATATAGATAGATAGATAGCTGAATTTAAGAGAAATATATACATTAAATTGTTGCCTGCCCCTAATCCTGTGCTCAAGAAAAACTGGCATCCTTCCTTTGCATATTATACCCCAGCCAGTTTGCAGTTATAGTGGGCTAGTAAGATTTTTCAAAATGTCTGTACTTTCAGAGCTTGACTTTATATCTAATTCGAACGCACACTACAAAGAAGAGCAGTATACCAGATATTGTAGAGAAGTGTGAGGGGAGTAGATATGTTCTCTGTATTTGAAAAGCGTATCACTTAGTGTCAGGCAGGATAAATATAAATATGTAAGTATATAAAAACACATACTAAAACACACAGCTAGTTTCAGCTGTGCAAAGAATCAGACATGAGGGCTATACTGTTGCTCAGAGACCAGGTCCTGGGGCCATCTATCTGTGAAAGCTGTATAAAAATGATGAGTTTGTATAGAATTTTTAAGGCACAGAGGGAGAGCCTTGGTGTGACAGAAAAGGGTGAGAGAGCAGGTAGAACAAAGAAGACTACTATTTAAGCAGTGTCATTGGCAGCGTTCCGTGGCAATACAATCCCATCAAGAAAACTTTACAGATCAGGATTTAGGGACCTGCATTTTAAAATGATTGAATATAAAATGAATATGATTTTTAACACTTAAGTTTCAAAGGTTCTATGGGATTCTCCTTTCTCTTCTCTGACAATTCTGTAGTATTATATACAAAAGAGACATAGTTTAAGAGATTTAAAGAGTATCCTATTACCTTGAAGATTAGCCTGATTTGCAATTGCCTTGCTGTTATGTGTTCTCTCTGTAGAAACTGGAGACCTTTGAATAGTTTGCACTTCAGAGTACTTTTAAGTCTTTTCCTAAAGTGAAATGTGTTTGTCGTGTATATTTGGCAGGAAGGACAGGAAAGGAGATAAAGCTTTTATTGTACTTGACACTCTGACGATTTGAATTTCATTCACCTATAATGAGATGGCTAAATTTACAATAAATAACAGCTGTACCATCATCTGATCAACAGGGCTCCATGCTTGTATAACCAGATGACATAAATGTACATGCCAAAAAGTTAGCAGTCTTACTACATGTTAACAATGTTGAATTGATCAAATATCCTTTAAGATTATAGGTAAATGGATGCTGTGATATGAGATCGCTGGGCTGGCCAGAAGGTTTTCCAGCACTGCTCAGCACTATTCTGAGCTCAGCTGTCTTTTCAGCAGTTTTCTTCTTCCTTTTTAAAAAATCATCTATCAAAGGCACTTGAAAACAAGAATTATTGCATATCCAACTCTTTTACTACATCGTTGCTACTCTAAAAAGGCTCAGAATCATTCTTCCAACTTCTTACATGTAGATGTGGCTCCTCTACTGGAAAAGGTATAAGACTTTTCAGTTTGAGAGCACCTCAAAAGCCAAGTGCTATGAATAGAACAACTGGATAGATTGGCTATCCTGCCTGAGTCCTTATGGCTTCACTATCTGCTTCAATTCTATACTCAAGGTGTGGTGGCTCAATATTTAAGCTCCATGTAATCTCACACTGAGTACATAACAATAAAATGCTGGAAAATCTCTAATACTTGAATCCATCATTAGTTGAGGTTGCAGGGGAGGAACAAACTAACATGAAACCTAAGGAAATGCCCTCCAAAGACAGAAAGCAAGAACTTGCTGACCTGGGGTAGATGCTGCTGGACACATGTAATAAGAATTATACTAAAATATTTAAAGAATAGCTACAGGCTGAATATGGGCTAGCCAGAGAACATAGAACCCCGGGGGCTGCAAACATAGGGGAACTTGCACCCACATGCAAGCCCAGTCTCTACAGACCTTCCCAAATGCTTACAAAAACACCGGTGAGAGTACTAAGAAAGCCTTCCTTGAGATGCAGTCCTGGGAAGGGAACAGTCCCCTGGGAAAGCACAAAACCCGATTTGGATCCCTCTCTCCTATCTCTCCTAGAATCAAAGGGCTTAAAACTATTGAAAAAGGGAGGGAGGGAAACCTGTTTCCCTTATTTTAGGGCATTGATGAAAACCCATTCTAGCTAAAGGATTGGAATAGGAAAAAGCTCTTTACCCTTAGGGGAGGGGCAGAAACAAGTACTGATCCCAGACCAGTAAAGGTCTTCTCCAGCTGGGTGAGAGACATCATGAGATGACCCATCATGAGATGACCCATGAGACTCCCAGGACCCAGGACACAATGCCTGTTTAAATCTTAATCAGAACAACAGAAAATACTCACCACCACCACGCATGTGCATGCGCACACACACACACACACACACACACACACCCTTACCATGATGCAACTAAAGTTGAGTAACAAGAAACAGCAGGGTACTTTTGGGAAAGGAACAAGATCATGGAGGGAGGCCCTCTCTGAAGGTAAGGTTTAAAACAGAGGGTGAAAAAAGAATTAAAAATTAAAAAAATAAATAAATAAAACAGAGGGTGGAGCAGCCATCAGGAAATCTTTCTGGCAAACCAGTCCCCACTCTGAGCATAAGATAATGCTGAAGGATTTGAAGTTGGTGTTATACAGAAGGTAACCATAGCAACAACAAAATGCAAACAGAGCTCAACTCCTAACTAACTGACCTAACTTCCTTCTATACTAAAGGCCTGTCAGAAAAAAAAAAAAGTTGTTACATCATCTTCAGGCACAAAAATTTTTTATCTCATTTTTTGCTATCCATTTTTTTTAAGATTTTATTTATTTATCTGAGAGAGAGAGTGAGCAGGAGCAGGGAGAGCCAGAGAGGGAGAGGGAGAAGCAGACTCCCCGCTGAGCAGAGAGACAGAAGCAGGGCTTGATCCCAGGACCCTGAGATCATGACCTGAGCCAAAGGCAGACACTTAACCTAACCAACAGAGCTACCCAGGCACCCCACAGTTTTTGCTATCCTTCACAAGATGTCCATATGCCAAGAAAAACTTAAAAGACATCCAAAAAAGCAAATAAAAAACAATACATTGTCAAAAGCAAAGCAATAAACGTACCCAATCTCAGATATGATATAGATGTTGGAAATAACACACTAGGAATTAAAAAATAACTATGATTAATATATAAAAAGCTCTAGTAGAAAAGGCAGACAACATGCAAATTCAGATAGTAATTTCAGTGGAGAAACTGAACCCATAACAAAAAAAATCAAATGAAAATGCCAGAAGTTAACGTAGATGAAGATGGCTTCAGTGGGCTCAACAACAGACCTGACCCATCAGAAAACAGAATAAGTGAAATTTAAGGTAAGTCAAAAGAAATTAACAAAATAAAACAAAAAGAAAAATGGGTGAAAAAAAAAGAAGAGTGCATCCAAGAGAAATGGCACAATATCAAACAATCCATATGCGTAATCAAAATTCCAGAAGACAGAGAGAACATGGCAGGGAAAAAAATGTAAAGAAATAATGGTAGAGAATCTTCCCAAACTGATGACAGACATCAAACCAGAGATCCAAGAAGTTCAGAGATCACAAAGGAGAATAAATATAAAAACACAAAAGAAAATAGCTGGACATATATTAAAACTGTTGAAAACTAAAGACAAAAAGAGAAAATGTTAAACACAGCCAGAGGTGATAAAAAAATATATATATGTAAAATTTTCTTGCACTATCATTTACAATATTAAAAATAAGAAATAATTTAATTATGTATTGATATACTAACTCATACAACAAACAACTATCCATTCAGTGAGCACTGTGTACCCAAACTGCTCTAGACACTGAACAATGGGAAATAAGACAATCAAGTTTCCTATTTCCATAGAAGTAGTAGGGGAGACAAACAATAAAAAAGTAAACAATAAATATACAATATAATTTCCAATAACAATATGAAAATTTATTAATTTGCCAAGTAAGTTTTGGTACCTTTATACAATGGCAGGCTATAAAGCCATTAAAATCAAATTGTAGGAAAAAAAATTGATGTGGGAAAATGTTTCCAATGTATTGCAATCTGTAATATGCACTACGAGACATATATATAAAATGAATAGTACGATGTTTATCACAGAAAAAAAACTGCAGTATCAAAAAAATAATGCAAGACTATACTCTAAAATGTTAATAACTTTTTTCTATTGTAATTTTTTTCCTTTGAACTCTTTGTTTTCCAAGTTTTCTGACCTATACATATACTATACTTTTGTAATCAGAAAATAACACGTTCTTAAAAATGAGTGTAGTCCATGAAAGAAAGTAAAAAAATGAAACAATGGAACATTTTTGAGCTAGTGGTTCTTTGTACTTCTTTGTTTATATTTTAGGAAATTTCATAAAATGTATAGGTCTAGGAGAAAGTAAATGCAAAAGGAGATGGTAAAAATAACAATGCAAGAGGAAGTGGTTGTTAAACATTGTCCAAAAATAGATGGCAGTATTGGGATCTTAGACACAAGAAGTAGACCAGCCTTGAAGAGGAAGAGGGACACACTTTCTTTTGAAACAGGAAAAATTAGAAGATAAATAAAACAGCAAAGACAGTTTAGATGATGCACAAAAGCACAAAGATAGCTTAAAAGAAAACAAAGTTGGGAAATTTCATAATATATATATATACCATTTCCTTAATTAAGAGATAATCAATTATGTCTGCTCACAATTAAACCATCAGGGATGAGTATACAAGCTTGGCAGAGCAAAAGAAGATTTCAAGGTCAAATGAGATAAATGTGCAAGGGAGTCAACTTGGATGAATAAGGGACAATTGAATAACTATGAGACACAACTACATTCAGAGACAACCAGTAATAGTGAGACCAACCAACATGGTCATAAGATTCTCTCCAGACTCACTTTGCAGTATGGAAACAGGAGCAAAATTGAAATTAAAAATAAATGGTTCTCTCCATTAGTGCTTGCAAAAGATTTTAAATTCCATAGGTGAGTTATACCATAGGAAAGAGTAATGTCTTGAATTGAGTATGTCACATTTTGGGAAAGCACAGAAATGGACTGTTTGCTGGGCAGGATTCTTTTATTCATTGTTTAATTCATCTTGTATTTTAAAAAAGGAAAAAAAAACAACTTTTTCTCATGTTTGTGGATGAGGCTTATTAAAGTGTTAAAATTACGGTGGTCACATATCTGAGACATTTCTGAATTCACATGGGTTGACTAACTCTAGGTGATATCAGTAGAGCCAGTGTTTTACATTTCACCATCACATCTTCATCTTTTAAAGTCTAAACTTTTCCTTATCTATGGTTAGAAAAAACAAGGTAGAAAAATATGTTCCCTTCACATTACCTCAAAAGACTTCTGATTAGCATAAAAACAACTATATCAAATGGCAATGTGCTACTTTGATTCTTCTGGCTTCTACAATGCTACATTCAATCATGATCATGATTGACATCACACCCTTTATCAGACCCTGTTATATTTTTCTCTTTGGAATCTTCCACTTCTTCCTTATGTCTTGCAAGTTCAAAATTGTTAGCCTGGTATCATCTTTCTGATCCAAAGTTACTTTATCCTTTGGCCACTAAAAAAAAAAAAAAAAAGCCAAGACTGTGTTTTGTTCACCATGGCACAAAACTTGACACGTGGAAAAAGTTTAATTTTTTTGTAAACAAAAATTTTCAATGTTCAAGAAAAGTGTATGCAAGTTGGTCTTCTCTCGTCTGTGTCTATGGCTTACATATGTTTAGCTAGCTGTTAAGTCTTTGCTTGGACTTCTTTCTGGCTCTGTGCAAAAGTGGTTAAAAAGAACAGTCAATATACGCAAACGATGAATCATGGAACACTACATCAAAAACTAATGATGTAATGTATGGTGATTAACATAACATAATTAAAAAAAAAAAGAACAGCCAAGAGAAGCACTTCTAGAATGGGAGAGTAAGTGCCTCTGAAAATCTACTCCTCCAGGGGCACCTGGGTGGCTCAGTCAGTTAAGCGGTTGCCTTCAGCTCAGGTCATGGTCCCAGGGTCCTGGGATCGAGCCCCGCATCAGGCTCCCTGCTCGGCAGGAACCCTGCTTCTCCCTCTCCCACCCCCTTGCTTGTGTTCCCTCTCTTGCTGTGTCTCTCTCTGTCAGATAAATAAATAAAATATTAAAAAAAAAAAAAATCTACTCCTCCATAAAAGTGCCTCTGAAAAAATGGGAACATGGGAAAAAATTGTAAATATCAACTTTTTTGTAACTATGTAAAGTAACCAAAGGCTTTCAACAATCTGAGGAGTGTTCCTTCAAGAAAAATGGCTAAATCTCAAGAACAATAAATTTTGTGACATTTGAATTTGTGTTATTCCTATTTCTCTCTCCCAGCTGCATGACAGGTCTTTACACCAGTGAGTAGTCTTAAAACCTATGAAAACTAGCAGCCTAGCAGCCACTGGAGGGAACAAAATGGGTTTGGAGCTAGGTACAAAAGTTCAATTATAAAATAAGTCATGGGAATGAAATGTACAGCATGGTGATTATAGGGAATAATACTGTGTCACATATTTTAAAGTTGCTAAGAGAGTTAATCTTAAAATTTCTCATCACAAGAAAAAAAATATGCAACCTTGTATGGAGACAGATGGTTATTAGGTTTATTGTGATCATGTCACTCTGTATACAAATATCTAATTATTGTGTTGTATACCTGGAACTAATATGACATCTTATGTCAATTATACTTCAATTTTAACAAAAAGCTTTAAAAAAGCCCACACCTAGATAAATAACTTCAGTGATAAATTCTACCCAACAATTAAAGAAAAATTATTGCCAATTCTTACAAATCTTTCAAAAAATATGAGAGGACATTTCCCAACAAAAGAACTTGTTTTACAATGTCAAAACTAGATTAAGATGTCACAATTAAAGAAAGCTACAGACCAGTATTGTTAATGAATACAGATGCAAAAATCTTCAACAAAATACTAGCAAATGAATCCAGTAATATTTAAAAAAAAAAAAAAAAAAATCACACAACATGGCCAAGTAGGATTTATTCCAGGAATGCAAAGTTGGTTTAACATCCAAAAATCAGTACAATGCATGAGATTAATTAATAAAATGAACGACAAAACCACATGATTATCTCAATAAACAGAGAAAAAATAATTAATAAAACCCAACCACTTTCCTAAGAAAAAACTCTTAACAAACTAAGAATACAAGAAACTTCTTGAACCTTTTGAAGGACGTCTACAGAAAACCCATAACTAACATCATACTTAATAGTGAAAAGCTGAATGCTGTCCCCCTAAAATAAGAAACAATACAAAGATATCTGCTCTCACAACTTATATTCAACATTGAAAGTTTTATCCAGGGCAAACAGACAGGTAAAACAAATAAAGGACTCTCAGGTTTGGATAGAAGCAGCAAAACCATCTTTGTTTTGCAAATCAGATGGTCTTGTATATAGAATATCATAAAGAATCCACAAAAAAATTATAACTAATGAACAAGTTGAGCAAAACTGGAGAATACAAGATCAATATTAAAAAATCACTTGGAATTCTACACACTAGCAATGAACACCTTAAAAACAAAATTGAGAAAATTCCATTGACAATAGCATCACACACAAAAATAACAATTAATACATATAACAAGAGAAATTAAATACATGTACTCTGAAAACTATAAAGCACTACTGAAAGAAATTAAAGAAAATCTACATAAATGGAAAAACATCTCATTTTCATGGATTGAAAGACAATTATTAGTAAGATAGAAATACTTCCTTAATCGATCTACAGATTCAATGTAATCACTAATCAAATCCCAACTGGCTTTTTTTGTAAAAATTAACAAGTTGATCTTATATTTTATCTAGAAATTCAAGGGACCTGGAACAGCCAAAACAATCTTGGGAGAAAAACAAAGTTGGAGGTCTCATATTCCAGAACTTACTACTAAGCTATAGTGATCAAGACTTTGTCACATTGGCTTAAAGACAGACGTATAAACAAGACAAAACCATATATTTATGATCAATTGATTTTAGAAAAGGGTGCTAAGACACTGTAATGGGGGGAAAGAACAGTCTTTTCAACAAATGGTACAAGGACAGCTGGTTATCCACACAAAGGAAATTAATTTGGATCCTTACCTCACACCATATACAAAAATTAACTCAAAATTGAGCATAGACATAAATATAAGATCTAAAACTGTAAAACTCTTAGAAAATGGGAATAAAACTTTGTGATCTTGGGTAAGGAAAAGTTTCTTAAATACTGACAACAAAAACACAAACAACAAAGGAAAAATAAATAAATTGGGCTTCATCAAAATTAAAAACTCTTACATTTCAATTAACAGCATCAAAAAAGTGATAACATCACCCATAGAATTAGAGAAAATATTTGTAGATCATATACCTAATAGGAAATTTGTATTTAAAATATAAAAAGAAATCTTAACAACTCAATAATGAAAATACAAACAACTCAATTGAAAAACAGGCAAAGGATCTGAATAGATATGTCTTGAAAATATACATATATATAGCCAATAAACACATGAGAAGATGCCCAATATCATCATTAGCCATCACAGAAAGTAAAATCAAACCTGCAACAATACCACTTCATATCTACTCAGATGACTAAAATTAAAAAAAAAAAAAAAAAACAATGACAAATATTATCTAGAATATGGAGAAATTGAAACCCTCGTACATTGCTGGTACAATTATAAAATGGTACAGCCACTTTAGAGAACTGTTCCTCAAAAGTTCCTCAGAACTGTTAAGGATATAGTTGCCATAGGACCCACCAATTCCACTCCAAGGTATACATCCAAGAAAAATTATAACATATGTTCATGCAATGACTTGTACACAAATATCCACAAACAGCATTATTCAAAATCATCAAAAAGTAGAAACAATTCAAGTGTTTACCAGGTGATAAATGGACAAACAAAATGTGGTACATCCATACAATGGAATATTATTCAGCCATTAAAAGGACTGATAAGTACTGCAACATGAATAAATCTTGAAAAGATTATGCCATGTTAAGGAAGCCACACAGAAAAGACCACATACTGTATTATTCCATTTATATGAAATGTCCAGATTAGCCAATCCATAGAGACAGAAAGTAGACTAGTAAATGTCAGGAACTGGAAAGGGAAGCAGTGTATAGTGACTGACAACACAGGGTTTCTTTTAGCTCAATAAAGGTATTCTGCAAATAGATATATGGTTGCACAACTCTGTGAATATACTAAAACTCACCAAACTGCACACTTTTAAAAGGATAAATTTTATAATATGGAAATTATGCATCAATTAAATTGTTTAAAGAAAAAGAAAAAGAACATCCAAGTATCTCAGATAGGTAAGAGTCAGAGGAAGAGGCTGGCAGCTTGGGTGATGGGAGCATGACAAATTTGGCTGAATGTTTATCTTTTCAGAACCTCACTATTTAAAACATGGAAATGGTACAGAATGACAGGAGAGAAAACTGTAAGCATAGGCTGAGGGTATTTAAAGGATTTGAACATTGTTATGTATGTGTTATAGAGCCTGGGAAAGAATTCTAGCGAGCAGGTGACCTGATTTCACAAATATCATCATGAGGATAATCAATAATAAAACAGAGCGCCAAGCACACTTACAGCATGTTGGGAAGCAATATAAAGGAATTAAAATACATGTCCTCTGGTTTTGCAATTCTTCAATAACAACAAAGAAAAAAGTGCAACCATAGTGAACCTCTAAAAAAAAGTTTTCTTTTCAATGCAATAAATCATAGAGAGGAGAGATCATTAGGAATTGGAATGAACAAACTATTTTAAAAGCCACACAGAACACATGAACTCAAACTAGGCCTTAAAGGGGGAATGGAATTTAGATAAACTGAGGAGAGGAATTACCAGAGGTCAAAGTATTAGAAGGTCAAGTGCCTATGCCAAACCACAACAAATTTGGATACAGTCATGCACAAAGTCAATTTCTTACCCCCAACCCTACCCCATTCAAAACTACAAGGTCATCAGAGTAATATTACTAAAACCTCCTTACCTTGGCTTTGATGTCTCCACTATAAAGTTCACTTACCTGATTAGGAATCATGGCATACCCAGGTCTTTAAAGACTTCCAATTCTCATCTTTCAGCAACCCACCCCCAGCAAACCCTGCTCCTAGTCCAGCCCCTACCCCAACCAACCCTGTTTCCAGGAATACTCTGTAACCTCAACACTCCATATTCAACTTTCCTATTTATTTTTTTTTCCCCATCACACTCATTGCCTTCTAACATACTACATATTTGACCTATTTATGGTTCATTATCTGCCTTGTCCACGAGAAAGTAATTTCATTTGGCAATTATACCTCAATAAAGCAGAAAAAGGAAAAACGGAAAAAAGAAATAAGGAAGGAAAGACTCCAAAAGGGTAGGGGTTTTTGCTTGTTTTGTTGATTACTCTATCCCTAGCATTAAAACATTGCCTGGCACATAGAAAATACTCAATAATTTTGTGTTACAAAGCACATTTGTTATATAAGTCAATTCCTAATGTGAGTTGAACTCATTCTCCTAGGATACAATAGGAAAGTAGACATCATTTTTGTCAACCTTTCACTTTACTGAATCCTCATATTCCTCACTTTCATATTTTCTCAGGAGAGAAACAAAATGTTATTCTGTATTTCAGTTGATAACTTTTATATTTTCAATGTGGGTAACTTGCAAATCAAGGAAATTTAACTTAATCTCTTCATTTTCTCATTATGTAATTGACTTATTACACCAAGAATGCAAAGAAGAATTTGATACAAGGTTATTAAATTTAGAATTAGCATATATGGTATTTATACACTGCCACGAAGCTGACCACACAAAATCCTACAGAACTGAGAACACCGAAGGAATGATAGCCAGATACCTGAGAGAGTTAATGGTGAATTAGATTCAACCCGATAAATAACAACTAAGGACAAGATGGCTGGCCAATGGAGGAACCAAAGCATCACTTTTACTACTACTGAAAGCTTGCGTGAAGGTATGGGGCAACAATGGGCTCCCTAATTGTGAACTGCAGGATTGGGCAGACTGACCCGGCACAGTGACTGGCAGCACTGGATAACCAGCCAGACTTCCCCATTCAAGAGCCTTCCCAGTGAAAGAAACTCTACCTGGAACAGCACAGAGGAGCAAGCCTCGATCTGCACAGCCTCTGAAGAAAGCACTCTCAAGATGAGAGGAAAAGCAGAACCAGGCATGCCCAGTTCCTCCCCTCCCTCAGATCCACCAATAAAATGAAGTCCTTCCTCCTTGCTGGGGGAGGAGCCAATGAGGAGGGCGGGTGGAGAATAACGGAAGTGTTAGGAGAAAAGACTTCCCCTGGGGAATTAGAGGACCGAGATAGAAAGATTCCTCCCAACAGGGATCCTCAGCCTTGCCTCTGGTAACGTCATTGCTGCCCTTACGGAGAATACTTGGAAGAAGGTCTCCGGTACCCTAAAGGATGGGTGGGAAAATGAGAGCACCCTCTCTCTCTTCACTCTGAAGTGTTGCCTAGAGTGGAAACTGGAGGTTTCCATAGTACTTGCTACTGTGAGCTCAAAGATCAGTCTAGAGGGCCCCATCTTCTTCCAAATATTCTTTAAAAACAAACAAAAAAACAAATTTCATTTCCCCTATTCCTTTTTTTTTTTTTAGCGATTTTAAGTTTTCTTTATTATCCATTGCTAATTTTTCTCACAGCTTCCAACAGCTCTTGTTTCACTTTTCCACGTACTTGGACCTCTTTTTCAAGGTATTTCTCAGTTCTTTGCTTTTCCTGAAGTGACCCTGACCACTCTTAACTTGCTCTCCAGGCTCGCAGCACACCTCTCTCATCCTGGCACTTGGGTTGGCCATCATCTGGGGAATTCTGCTTTCATCTGCTTTCAATTCTCTCTAGTGTTACATCTCCTGTTTCCAGAGTCCATGTTTTCCTCTTTTTCTTGAATTAACTCCTCATTTTAGAGTCACTACCTAAAAATTAGAAAATGGGAAGGCATTGTTCTTAGACCTTACTTTTTCGAAAGTGACATTGTATTTTTCTCTCAAGTTCTTTATAATTTGTTTGTGGTTAGAGTATGAGGGTTGAAAATCATTTTCATCAGTTTTTAAGGTATTTCTCCTTCAGATGGCTGTTGAAAGATCTGATGTTATTTTTAGTCCTAATAATTTGTATGTTACCTGTTTGTTTTCTTTTGTGGAGAACTGAAGAATTTTCTCATTATTCTCATGGTCTGAATTTCATGAGACAGTACCTTGGTTTGGGTCTAACTTGTTACTTTCTTCCTTTTTCTTTTAATTAATTATACTAGTCTCTTGGATGGCACTTTCTTCCCTCCCCCCTCAGGTTTTTGGGGTTTTTTTTGGTTTTTGTTTGTTTGTTTTTTAGAGAGAGAGAGAGAGAGAGAGCACGACTGGGGGGAGGGGCGGAGGAAGAGAGAGAATCCCAGGCAGGCTCCATGCTCAGCACCAAGCCCGAAGTGTCGCTCAATCTCACAACACTGAGATCATGACCTGAGCTGAAATCAAGAGGCAGATGCTCAACCGACTGAGCCACCCAGGCACCTTTCGAATGTCACTTTCAATCTGGAGATTCATAGTCTTCATTAATGGAAATTGTCTTGCATTATTTTGTTGTGAATTTTTCTTCCCATTTTCTCTATACCATCCTTCTAGATCATCTTTTATTTAAACATTAAAACTAGTGGATTGATCCTTCATTTTTCTTGTCTTTTCCTTTCTTTTAGCCTTTTATTGTATTTTCTGAGATTTTGCCTTGATTTTATCTTCCAATCAGTATAGTGATTTTTTTTTCTTATTTCAGATACCATGTTTTTATTTTCTAAGATTTCATTCTTAATGTCCAATCATTTAATTATTTTAGCATCTAGTTCTTATTTTATTATAATAGCATCATTTTATCTCTCTGAGGGTGTTTTGAGAGTCTTTGTCTGATTTCTGGGTTGCTTCTATTTTTGTCAAGTTCTTTTTCTCTGTTTGTTTTGCTCTCTTTCATGTTGGAGGAATTCCCCAACTGGCAGGTGATCCTTGATGGCTCATTCATATGTGAAGGTGATATACTTTAAGGATTACTGGAAACTCCATGAGAGGACAAAGCTTGTTGAGAGCATGCACTTACTTCACTGTGGGGTTTGGGTGGCTAGCTAGCCTTTTTACTAGGTCATACAAAAATGTCAATATGTATAGTTATTTTCTCTGTGGCTCTTCAATTTCCTCACAGAAAGATCCTAACAATTCTTGCCTCAGGGAGGAGGTGGCCACTGGCTTTCTGGGATTTGAGCAGGAGAGGGGGGCAGGGTGTGTTCTCATCATTCATGGTACACACTTTCACTTAATCTATTCTGCTTTGAGTTAGCCAGTTTACCCACATCTGTCTTTATGCCTGACAACCACAAACCTAGAGTCCTTGTGGTTAAATTTCTTCCGAAACCAAATTTTTCATTTCCTCTGGAGGTGGCAGAAGGGTGGGCACATGCTGCATGGGGTCGGGGTAGGTACCTAGATGACTGACTAATCCTGATTCGTATCTTAAACCAATTCATTCATTTTTAGTCTCCATCTTACCCCTCATCATTCAGGTTATATAACAAAATACCATAGACTGGGTGGCTTATAAATAGCAGAAATGTATTGCTCATAGTTGTGGAGGCTGGGTGCCAGCATGAGTTCTGGAGGCAGGGTACCAGCATAGTTGGATTCCGGTGAGAGCCCTCTTCCAGATTGCAGGCTGTAGACTTCTCATATCCTCACATGGCAGAAGAGACATGGGAGCTATCTAGGGCCTTTTTCATAAGGGCACTAATCCCATTCATTAGGGTTTCATCCTCATGACCTGATGACCTCCCAAAGGCCCTATCTCCTAATACCATGACCTTGGGGGTTAGGATTTCAGTAGATGAATTTGGGGAGTGGGGACACAGATATTCAGACCATAATACCTCTCCTTGTGATTAACTGTTACCTCTAATGTGTGAGCCTTTCCACAGTTTGACAAATGAATAGGTTTGCACTGTGTTACCTCCCTCTGCTTGCTTTTAAGATTCATCCTCCCTACACTATTAAGTGTTTCTTCCATCCACATGCTACATTTCCCCAATTTTTATCTTTCTAGTCCACTGTTGTCTTCTCTGCCATTCTCATTATCCCGTATTGTATAAATCAGTAACTTTTTTATGCCTTCCTATAATTTGGCTGGAAATTTGGGAGAGAGAAGAGAGATGAACACATTTGTTCAATCAGCCATGTTTACCTGACAGGTTTCTGTGAATTTTAAAATGCATATACAATACTAGTCATATGGGAGTATATCAAGCGGCAAAGGATTTAGTTTCTGCCCTGAAAACTTTAAGAATTCAATTGCATTTTGAGGTAATAGTTCAGGAATAGCCACAAGGCAGTAAAAATTAATGGTATAGACAAGAAATAATATGGTCATTTAGATGAAGGATTGAGTTTTATGTGACCTTGATCTTGATCAACAGAATACTCTTCCTCTGGGTATTTAAGAAGGGAGATTGTGTCCCAGGCTGAGAGAACTCAAGAACTACATGTCTGAAAGATTGTACCATGTCATGATGGAATAAGAACTCCCAAGTTCCAGGACAAGTTTCATATTGATGGTTAAAGTCTATTTGCTCTATTGATCTATTCCTAAATTTCCTTCTTCTACTCATCAGCATACATAACTCCTGAAATGCTCTTCTTGATTTGCTGTAATGGTGTAGTTTAAATTTTCCATGCAGACAGCATCTGAAATTATAATAATTTTAGCTAGTCCCTGCTTAGTATTCATATTGAAATGTTCTGTTAACACTCACTCAGCTTTATAGTCTCTTATTTTTTTCCTTAATCTTCCGACTACAAAATAAAGTAATGTAATAGGTATATTTCTGATGGCTTTCTCCCCATTCTCCCAAAGTCCCAATAAAAATCACATAAACCCATTGAATTGGTATATATGGACAAATATGTTTCCCTGAGCCAATAAAGGGATGCTCGTAGCTGTATTTGAGGAGGTAGGAAAGCCAGGAGGTGCTATTGTTTGATTTTACACAGTAAAAACGTGAACAGTCTTTGCCACGGGTTCAATTTTTTAAGTTTTAGGACTTTGCAAAAACTTCCAGGATTTCAATCACAGATTTCTAATATTTTACAGCCCTGCCAAGTTAAACAGCAACAGTTGTGAGATTTATCTGCAGAACACGTGGCTAATGACCTTTAAGGCAACTTGCCTCATATGTCAACTAGAAAAAAACATGAACTGTAACTATTGAGACGAGTTGCTTTTCTTATTTTTGCCCATTTATGCAACTCAATATCTGGTATAGTAGATGTAACATAAGTGCATGGAGGTGTTTTTAAGGACAGTTTTTCTCTAAAAAATGTCATTTTTGAAACTAATTATTAAGAAAATCGAGTTTTTGGCATTTTAATCTAAAATATGTCAGTGTTCTCAAAGTAATTGGGTTGAATTTTTCTACAAATGTGTATATTGGCTTATGTTAATCTTGGCTGAACAAACTGTTACCATGAGATTGCGTTTAAAACAACTGGTGGGATTTGTGGGAAATACATTTCAACTGCTAATAATTTGCCTTAATATTACACATTTCTTCAAGCAGCTCAAAGGAGTTTATGAGACATTTGTTTTTATTCTAAATGTCTTATAATATCTTACAAATGCCAGACATTACTTTTATTACAAAGAATTTTTATTCGTCCCATAAGGAATGATTATCAATAAAATGTTACAGATAGAAAACCTGAAATATATAGGGAGATTTTATTCACCAGTAAGAAGGCTTTGTTCGAAAACAGCTAGCAACAATACTTAGTCTAAGTTCTGTGTGTATGATCCATGGTTATCACCAAAAGTGGGCTAGTGTCTAGGTTAACTACAGTCCACAGCGTGAAAACAGAAAGGGTTCTAGTACTCCAGGTATTTACTTTCAGGCTTAGGCACACAGACCTGAGACTAAATACTGGTCTACTACCTCTAAGCTGTTTTACCTGAGGCAAATTGCTTCACTTCTTCATTTGTTGATATAAGTAAAGGCACAAAACCATGGCAAATAATAAATGGAGACTATTATTAACTTATACAACAGAAGTAGCAGTTAATGAGTCAGGACTTGCTAGTCTCTGGTCAAAAAGTCAGGAACCTACCTTTCTTGAAGGAGATGCATTTAGGTGAAGAGAAATTTTGACAGACCTCTTCAGGAGAAATCTAGACAGTGTTTTGTAATTTTGCCTGATAGGTTATCTTGTCCCCTTTTATTCTCTGTATATTAAAAAAAAATGGCTGCCTTCACTGTTATTAAAAATATAGAACAAACAATAAATCATAGCAAATCTTCATAACTTATGTTATTCTAAATAACAAGTTTTCTGCATTTCTGAGGATATGTACATCATGTTAAAAACGTTAAGTATTTTGGACAGAAGCATTTTTAAGCCCTATTATGTACTTTCATGCCTTCTTAAATGGATCATATGAACTATAATTTAAAATATTTTTAATGATTCATGATCCTCTCTGTGAATAGCTAATGGATCATGCTCAATTCATTCTTTCAATAGCATTTATTGAGCACCTCCATGAAAGGAAAGTTCCTTTTCTTGATGAGCTTATACTATGGTGTGAGAGATAGACAAGAGAATTAAAAATTATAGAACAACTTTATAGTAACTATGCTATAGATAACCGAAAGGTATTGTAGGAGCTCAGAAATGGAGCGCCTAATTCAAAGCCAGGATGTGTACTTTGGGAGAAGGGGTGGGAATAAGTGTTTTCCAAACAGGAGATTTCTAAAGATAAAGAGAAGTTAGCCAGCTAGAGTAGAGGGAAGAGCATAGGAAATTTTAGTAACTTAAAGAAGTTTGGTTTGGCACTATACTCAGTGCAGGTGACAGAACTGCAAGATATTAATGATGGAGAGACAGGCATAGACCATCGATAATAAAGAATTTTGAATGTCAAGATTAAGAGTTTGACATTTATTGTGAAGGCTATTAGGAGCCATTGGAGATTTTTAGTTTAAGTGGCTATGGAATTACCAGACAAAATAGACATCAAGACAAGAAATATTACCACAAGTATAGATGGACATTTCATAGTTTAAAAATAAATCGATTTATTAAAAAGACATAACAGTCATTAATGTGTATGCACCTATGAAGAGAGGTTCAAAATATACAAAGCAAAAACTAAAAGCGTGAATAGAGTGTTAGATTCTAAAATTTCTCCCTAAGTCATTGATAGAACAACTAGATGGAAAGACAATAAGTATAGGGAAGATTTGAATAGTAGTTACCTACTTAAACTAATTGATTTTATAAAACACTACATCCAACAAAGGGAGAATATACATTCTTTACAAATACACATGGAAAGTTCACCAAGACAGAGCATAAGCTGGATCGGTAGCCTGTCTCACTTTTCAAGGATGCTGGCAGAGCATGTAACACTCCAGGATCAGAGATAAAGGACCTTATTACTCACGGCAATAGTTATAGCCAGATTATCAGCATTAGTGCCAATTCACTGAGCAGCAGTTCCCACAGGATGACACAAAAAGCGTCAGATGATAACTGAACACACAATAGAGCACAGTACAGGAGAGGAATCCTGAGTTTAGGGAACCCAAATATTTTTATGTTAGGCAGTGAGCCTGCCTGACATTTGCCTAGGAGGGAGACATTATTTTTATTATATTTATTATAGTAGACAATAAACGAGCCTGCCTTTTATTCTGGAGGGAGACACTATCTCTGATTTTCAAGACTATTTGCTATATAAATATCTTTGAAAAAATAATCTAGAACAAAGGCCATCAGTACCTCTGCTCACAAGACATGCAGAGATTTGCAAAAATCCACAAAGATGTGTTTTTTAACAGTAGTATTGGCATAAAGAAAGGCAAATAAATTAATATCATAGAATAGAGCATCCATAAAGAGATACACACATCTGAGCAATTGCTTTCCATAAAGGTGCCAGAACAATTCAGTGAGGGCAGAAAAGTCTTTCAACGGGTGGTACCAAAAAATCTGGATAAGTATATGAAAAAAATAAATGGACCTTTTCCCCTACTTCTCACAATACACAATTGGAATAATTGGAGATGATTTTTTTTAACCACAATATAAAAGCTAGACTTCCAGTGAAAATACATGAGAAATTCTTCATGACTATGGAGTAGACAAAGACTTCTCAGGACATAGAAAGTACTAGCCATACAAGAAATTTTGGTAATTGGACTTCATAATTAAAAACTTCTATTCATTGAAAAGACACTATTTAAGAAAATGATTAAGCAAAACATAGATTGAGAGAAAATATTTGCAACAAATATATCTGATAAAGGATTTGTATGAACAGAAAAGTTAGATTGTACATAGAAAAGGAATTTTTAGAGGGGTACCTTAGAAGGACAAGGGGCAAGAGAGAAGAGAGTAGTGCATGAATGTTTGAAGTCTTGGGTCAACAGATGTAGGCTGGACAGGAGAAAAAAGTAAGAAAGTGGACTTTATATATTGGAAGACAATTAAGCAATTATTTGACTAGAGTTATTGGACTATATTTGTGAAAGGAAATACAGAAAAAGTGGAGGAAAAGAAGACAGTAACCAAAAGAACATACGTTGGAATTTAAGATCTTAGATGTAGAACAGATCTGGGAAATAGTGAGACAGATCCAACACCAAGGCACAAGTCAGCTCCTGACAATGGGCTGCTGAAAAGTAGTGAAGTAATAATGGGGTAGCAATATTGAACGGATGATTTTAAGCACTGAGAAAGAAAAGAAGCCAGTGAGCCAGGTGCCAAAGCTTTCCGTGATTCTGGAATAATCAGAAATTTAGCAGTTGAAGATTACCAGGGGAGAGTGAGGGTCACTAGTTTATAATGGCATAATGGACCCTTATTATATACTGTGCATAGTTAGGCATGCATGTTCATATTCAATTTTCACAATACCCCTATGATAGTAAGACCTAATCCTCATTCACAGATGATTAAACTGAAATTCACAGAAGTTAAGTAATTCATCCAGGTTATAGAATTTGTGAATGGCGGGGCTGGATTCAGACCTTTATCTGTTTGACTCAAGAGTTAGTGTCCTTTCTACCATATCATACTAACAGCCAGATAGGCTGGGCTCTCAGTGAGAAGGAATGTGAAGGAGTGGTGCTGCTGGTTAGAAGGAGATTAGAGGGTCAAAAATGTGGACAATCCGCTTCTAACCCACAGGAGACTAGAGTAGGACCATAGTACTTACCACTGAGAGAGCTCAGAAGAGACATTTAACCCTCAAAGAAGAGCAAAGAATTGGTTAATTAGGCTGATGAATTGTTCTTTAAAGACTTTGGATGTGTGAAGGAGGTTTTTGTGATTCTTAGGGCACAAAACAGACCACTTAAGGAGCTGTCATTCCAAATCTCAACTGAAATTTTTCTGTTATTTATAGGTTTGTTTTATTCTTTTCCCTTTGTCATCAAGCACATAATTTTTCTCACAGTAGCCAATGTCCTTGAATGGAGAAACAACTCCCCCCCTCCTAATGTGATTTTTCTAACCTTGAAGATGGTCGTAAACCTGATAGCCAAGCTTATTAAAACCATAGGCTATATAAAACTTAATAAAATTATGTGCTACATAAGAGCAATTGGTTTTGAGGGAGGATCTGGGAGTCCTTCTACACATGAGGAACAGAGCTTTTGTTCATGTGATCTGTTTTGGTTTTAGTTTTGGTTTCAAGCTATGTTCTTAGGAGATGAGTTTGCTGGTTAACTGAATTCCAGATAGGTAAGGTGTACTGTACATAAGCAGCATAATAAAACTACTAAATATAATTTAGTTAAACATTATTTAACTAACCTTTAGTCAATCTTAAACGAATGATATTAAGCCAAACTCTTTCAATTCTGATGTCTTCTTTTTAGTCTATATTTTTGGTCATCATTTGGAAGGTAAACTAAAGATATTTTTAATGATCCAAAATCCAAATCTAAATTCAAACAAAATGAGTTTCTTTGGGACAACTACTGACAGTATTGTTAGATCTTTGAATTGAACTTGGAGCTATTTTTTATGTTGGATTGAAAATGGTGGTATCATAATTTATAAGGAGAGAATAGACTCAGAATGAGACCTAAGAAGGATCAGAAGAGATACAAGAAACTTTAGGTCCACATATCTTGTGGTAATTTCTGAGAAACCTAACTACATTCTAATTTTCTAAAGTATTCTGTTTCTCCATAACACAGACTATCATTAGACTGTTTTAAGCTACATAATGAAAAGTCCATTGATCTAAACTAACGTCTTTGGGGAAGATTATAGGAGATGTATTTCTGTAATATTTGGATTTTAGATAATGAACATATATAACTCGTGCTCAGAAAAAAAAAAAAAAGCATGATAAAAATGCAAAAAAAAACCCTAAGAAAAACTGTAAACAGAATTTGCTGGATGTCCAAATTACACTGGAATAAAATTGAAGTTCTACTAATTCAGAAAGTATATAACAAATTAAGTCTTGAAGCAAACCATCTTTGTCACAAGGGCTAGCTCTAAACTACTGTGTGAGCCCTAGCAGACCGATCCAAGTGCCTGCTACATTCTTCTACAAATTAAAATACCTTAAAAAGAAGATCCAGGACTATCTTGAAAAAACAAAAATGACATAAGACAGACCATTCTCACCCTGAGGAGGATATGAAAAAGACAGAATGTATAATGCCACCAACTTTTGTCTTGTGGAAGCTTATGTCTGAAGATAGGAAGACAGAGAGAAGCAATGGCATGAGCTTTTCTTTATTTCTTTTATCCTTGTGACTGTTCTCTGGAAAACTGATATGTCATCAGATCCGTACACCAAAGCTCTAATATAGGTAGGAACTGCCTTTATTTTGAGGACCATCATCACCTACAAACAAAAGAAATGTTCGAACTTGCTTTATGTTATCTTTTCTCCAGCTCCTCTGGCATATGAAGGGAATTGAGATGAGATTAAGGCATTTTTTTCTGCTTTTCCTATTACAGGCCTATGTTATAATTTATAAACAAACCAAATTGTCAGTTTCTTTTAACTCATCATTTAAGAAGAAAACAGTTGTTTGAGGTGGTTGTTACTTTTTTAAGAAAAAGTGCGTCTGTACACTTTCGAGGTAATCTTGAGTTCCAAGTTTGATTTCATCAACATATTATCAGTTGAAATTCTGAGGAACAGTATGAGTAAATGTTACTTTTTTTCTCTCTTTTGAATATGTGTTGTATTTAAATATGAAGTTGAAATCTTGGGCAATTCATATATGAAGTGATAGAAATTATATTGTAATCAACATATTTGAGTCTGTGTTTCCTAACTATGCAATTATGTTCATATGCAGAATATAAAGTAGAGGGCCTTCCAAGAAGTAAATTTAACCTTGAAAAGTGAATTGTCTCTTCCACTTTCTATGGCCTCCTGTGAATGTTTACAGAATGCATAGAAGAATTGCTAGAGAATGTGCTGGAGAATCTAAGGAAATATTGTTGTTTTTTTGTTTTTTTGTTTTTTTTTTTAAAGATTTTATTTATTTATTTGACAGAGAGAGCGAGAGAGCACAAGCAGGGAGAACAGTAGAGGGAGAGGGAGAAGCAGGCTCCCCGCCAAGCAGGGAGCCCGATGTGGGGCTCGATCCCAGGACCCTGAGATCATGACCTGAGCCGAAGGCAGACGCTCAACCATCTGAGCCACCCAGGCGCCCCGGAAATATTGTTTTTAAAAAGTGACCTTAACATTTAACATCATCGATGTTATATTGATTTTTTTAGCAGAAATTTCATAAGCCAAATTGCCTGTACATGTTTTCCAGTGTGTAATATTTTTAAAAAATTATTCTACTGGAAACAATGATAAACGAATTTCCCTATAATTGATCCTGGCCATTGCCGCTTAGTCTGGCTGCACTAGCATGAATATCGGGGCAGGGACCAAGAGGTGGGTACAAAACCAAACCGTGACCACAGCAAGGAACAGGAGCAGGCATGGGACTCCCCAAATCAGATTCTTCCCTTCACATGGGCAGAACAAATAACCACTCACAAGGTTCGATTTTGAATTATAGAACATCACAGTTTATGGTAAAACTAAGGACCAAAGAAATGCGTGCCGCAGAATGATAACTTAATTGCTCCTGCCCTACACCTCCTAGTCGCCTTGTCGCCACTTGGGCCACCCACTGCTCTCTGGCTGCCGAGAGTGGAGCCACCCGAAATCCCAGACACTCATTCTTTTTTTTTTATAAAGATTTTATTTAATTTGGCAGAGAGATACAGAGTGTGCACAAGCAGGGGACAGAGGGAGAAGCAGGCTTCCCGCTGATCCAGGAGCCCGACTTGGGACTCAATCCCAGGACCCTGGGATCACGACCTGAGCCGAAGGCAGACGCTTAACCAGCTGAGCCACCCAGGCATCCCTCAAACACTCATTCTTTTGAGATTTGAAGTTTTGAGCCAGGTGTAAGGCAGGAAAGAGTAAAAAGATCTCAACTCTTCTAAAAGCCCCGTTTGAACTTTATTGTTACATTATCTCAGAGCACACATCCTCATATTCTTCTAGTGGTGGGTTTGCGCCTCACGTGAGGCCTGCAAGGGTGGCTTTTCTCCGTGTTCCTCTTCCCCCGTCAGTGTTCATCAGTCCCTGCGTGCCTGTGCCTCCGAGGGCGTTTCTCTCCAAGCTCTTCCTTGCCTCTCTGTCAGCAGTAGACTACTGTCGCTTATTATGTGATGCTAGGCTCCTGCTAGGCACTGGGGGTGGTTCCTGATTCTCCCGGCGCAGCCCCAGGATCAGGCAGAGTCTGTGCCCCGGGCCTTGGGGCTGGGCCTTTTCCCTACTCCTACCTTTATCCCCGTGGCAAGCAGACCTCTCTTCATTGCTTAGGCTGCAAGAGCAGCTCGCTGTCTGGTCTTCTGCCCTGACCAGTCTTTCTTGTGAGCATCCAAGGTAAGCCCATGGAAAAGAGTTTGCAAATCACTGTGAACTTCCCTTGTGAATTGGGCTCTCAGTTATTCTAAAGTGATATCCTAGCCCACATTTGGCCCATAGGAATTTGTTGACATTTTCACAGATTTCTTCCCACCTGCTTACGTGAAAACCACCTCTTCCTCCCAGGCTCTGCTAACCGTGGAAGCGTGTGTGCGTCCTGTCCCTCCTTGGAGGGACTTGTCGCTCTTTGAGGTGTAGTCGCCTTAGCTGCCTTGCAGCTTCAGTTCTCTGAAGTTTAAATTGAAGAAAAGATACACTTTTTAAGACTATCTGGATTATTTGTGTTGTTAGTATGGCTCTAGTCTCAATGGGATAGTATTTAAAAATGGGTCCTTTGGGAAGTATAGGGTTAGATGAGGTCATAAAGGTAGGGCTCTCACGATGGGATTAAGTATCCTTATAAAAAGAGATATCAGAGGGCTTGCCCCCCCCACTTCAAGCACCCAAAGAAGAGGTCCTATCAGTGCACAGCAAGATGGCAACCACCTACAAACCAAGAGAAAAGGCATCAGAATGAAACCGACCTTGCTAGCACCTTGATCTTAGATTTCCCAGCCCAGAACTGTTAGAAATAAATGTCTGTTGTTTAAACTACATAGTCTGCAGTATTTTGTTATAACATCCTGAGCTGACTCACCCAGTACTGAGCATTCAAGAATCAGCTGAGAGAAGTTCCAGTGAAAACTGTTATCGTTTGGCACTGGAGCGTGGGAATCTCTAATCTAGAGAGCTTTTAGTTATGGAGTGGCTTTTTGCCTAACACCAACATAGGCTTACATGGGCAAACCAGACCATCTGAAAGAGTTACAAAGGATGGACCTATGTGGTTTGAAGATCCAAAGTCACTCCTATGGGATGGTCAACAAAGAGAGCAGCAATATCTTCAAAAGGCTCTGATTAAAATTGCACTTATATTTTCCCAGATAGAGTACACTAGTAGGGACTTCTCTTTCCTGCATCTCTCCTTTGCATATCTGAAGACGTTTTTTGTAAAATTCATTCATTCATTTAACACATTTTTTTTTTTAGAGAGGGAGAGAAAGGGACAGAGGGAGGGACACAGAGAGAGAGAAAGAGAGAGAGAGAAAGAATCTTAAGCAGGCTCCATGCCCAGCATGGAGTCCAACGCAGAGCTCAGTTTCACAATCCTGAGGTTATGACCTGAGCCAAAAATGAGTCAGACGCTCAGCCAACTGAGCCACCCAGGTGCCCCTCTTTTAAAAAACTTTCACTGAATGCTCAGAACATGCCAGGCACTGTCCTGGTATGTTGGAGTATATCAGAACACAAAATGGACAAAGATGTCTATCCATAGAGCGGAGTTTTCATTCTAGTAATGGGAGTCAGAAGTAAACAACATATGTGATAAATAAGTACATGAAATAGAATAAGGAAAGTTGTAGATGTTACAGGAAAAAAAAAAGTAATTGTGGAGTTAGAAAACGGTGGGGGTGGTAAGTTACAATTGTAAGCAGGGTTGTCAACGTAGACTCCGGTGTAAAGGTGACACTTGAGCAAAGACTTGGAGGAGGTAAGGGAGTGAACCATGCAGATAACTAGGGAAACACTATTCCTGGCAGAGGGAGCAACAGACAGAAAGGCCCTGGGTGGGAACAAGCTCAGTGTGTCCCAAGAACAGTACAAAGCCAGCAAAATGGGGAGCAGTAGGAGTGGATGTTAGTTAGAGAGGCTAGGGACGGAGGTGTCAGATCATATAAGTAGCAGGCTTTTCTAGACATATTTCCAACCCCCATGCTGAATCCCCCTTCTGTTGGTGAATGATCCCTCTCTTTTTGTATCCGGCTTTTTAATCAAAGACCCTTATAATGTTCCTACTGGGAGTCACCAGACGGAGATTGACTGGGGAGAAAGAGGCAATCGTTCAGTCCCAGATTAGTAATACAGCAGTTAATAGAACAATTGTTACCAGGTAATGGAGGCAGTTCTCAGTCTAGAAACCTTGAAATAAAGGTCAGTCAGCGATCAAGCTGCTAACTGTGTAAAAATACATTAAGATTGCAAACAAAAAAGAAATACAGATGATCAATAAGCAAAATGATGAAAAAGAAAATTCAGTCTTATTCATAATCACCAAGATGGAATTTTCTACTATCAACATAGATTATTTCCATATAATCTAGTTTGATATACAGGTTTTATACTATTATCGACTGCTGTCAAAGGTAGGGAAACCGAGATTCTCCTATCATATAATGGGACATTTACATAGGTTACAACTCACTGGGGAATAATTTGGCAGCACATCAGCTGCTCCCTTCACTGGTCTCTTCTTAACCGGTTTTCTGGATTAACCAGCACTCACCATTCTTTCTACAAAGCACATTGACTAGTTCCCTCTGCATACTGAATGCTTGAGCCTAAGGGTCCTCTCTCAAATTCATCTAAGCACTGCTGCTTTTTCAATGTTTAATATTTAGTTTAAAATCAAAGGGACTTATCACCAAGAGTTAGTTGTGTTTTTCCTAAACTTATGTCAGTTCTATTCATTATTATAATTGTTATTTAATTAAATTATATAATCTGATTAAATAGAAAGTGATTTGTTTTTTCAATGGAAACCAAGTGCTTTGCAAAGACTCGATAAATGTAAATTTTTAAAAGTGAAAAAACTGCTGTCAAATCAGAAGTGGGTGAGTCAAATGCAAAAGAAAATTGTAAAACTCATGAAGAGCTACTTTTCAAGTGCTTAAGTTCTCTCTCCATTTTAAGGAAAGTGAAACTAGAATCATAAGTGATTTATTCATTATAGTTGTATTTTGATTCGCTAATTGAATTTAAATTAAAAAAAAAAGAACTCCAAGAATGTACTATAAAACAGAAAACAAAACAAGCAAACAAACAAAACTCTGGCCCAACATTAAAATACTGACAAATGAAGGTACATAAAGTAAAAAAAAGGTGTGGTGGGGAGATATATATGTATCATTTTAAAAGATTGCCTGCTTTAAACAACTTCCTTCAATTAACCTATCACTTACATTGGGCAAAAGGGCTTCTAAAGTATATGTCAAAAATCTTAAAGCCATATATATGGTCACGTTACCAGTCTAATAAAGAGAAAACATCAGACAAACATAAACTGAAAACATCTATAGAATAACTAACTGGTACTCTTCAAAAGTGTCAAGGTCATGAAAAACAATTTGGAAAAGATTAAGGAGACATGATAACTAATTGCAACATAATTTTATGGAATAGAATCTGGAATAGAAAAAACATTAATGCCGTAGCTTAATTTAATATTTACAGTGTTAGTAAATGTACCATGGTTTTATAAGATGGCAACATCAGAGGAAGCTGGTTGAAGGATATACAAGAACTTTTTTTTTTAGATTTTATTTATTTATTTGATAGAGGGAGAGACAGCAAGAGTGGGAACACAAGCAGGAGTGGGAGAGGGAGAAGCAGGCTTCCCGCCGAGCAGGGAGCTTGATGCGGAGCTCTATCCCAGGACGCTGGGATCATGACCTAAGCTGAAGGCAGATACTTAACGATTGAGCCACCCAGTCACCCCTATGCAAGAACTTTCTGTACTATCTTTGCAAATCTTCTGTAAATCTAAATCTAAAATTATTCAAATAATTGTGTAAATCTTCTTTAAATCTTAAATTATTCAAAATTTTTAAAAAATTTAAGTATATGGGTAAAATACCTTTTACCCAACTCCAGAAATTTTGCTGGTCATTTATTCTAAGGAAATAATTTAAGATGTATGCATGGGGCGCCTGGGTGGCTCCGTTGGTTAAGCATCTGCCTTTGGCTCAAGTCATCAGCCCAGGGTCCTGGGATCGAGTCCTGCATCTGCCTCCCTGCTCAGCGGGGAGCCTGCTTCTCCCTCTCCCTCTGCTGCTCCTGCTGCTTATGCTTTCTCTCTCTCTCTCTCCCTTTCTCTGTCAAATAAATAAATAAGATCTTTTAAAAAAAGGATGCACATCTCTAGCCATCAGGGAAATACAAATCAAAACCACAATGAGGGGCGCCTGAGTGGCTCAGTCGGTTAAGCGGCTGCCTTCAGCTCAGGTCATGATCCCAGGGTCCTGGGATCGAGCCCCATGTCAGGCTCCCTGCTCGATGGGAAGCCTGCTTCTCCCTCTCCCACTCCCCCTGCTTGTGTTCCCTCTCTCTCTGTCTCTCTCTGTCAAATAAATAAATAAAAAAAAAAAAAAAAAAAAAAACCACAATGAGATACCACCTCCACAAGTCAGAATGGCTAAAATTAACAAGTCAGGAAATGACAGATGTTGGGGAGGATGCAGAAAAAAGGGGAACCCTATTACACTGTTGGTGGGAATTCAAGGTGGTGCAGCCACTCTGGAAAACAGTGTGGAGGTTCCTCAAGATACTAAAAATAGAGCTACCCTATAACCCAGCAATTGCACTACTAGGTATTTACCCCAAAGATACAGATGTAGTGAAAAGAAGGGGCACATGTACCCCAATGTTTATAGCAGCAATGTCCACAATAGCCAAACTGTAGAAGGAGCTGAGATGACCTTCAACAGATGAATGGATAAAGAAGATGTGGTCCATATATACAATGCAATATTACTCAGCCATCAGAAAGGATGAATACCCAACTTTTACATCAACATGGATGGGACTGGAGGAGATTATGCTAAGTGAAATAAGTCAAGCAGAGAAAGATAATTATCATATGGTTTCACTCATATGTGGAACATAAGGAATAGCACAGAGGACCATAGGGGAAGGGAGAGAAATCTGAAGGGGGAGAAATCAGAGAGGGAGACGAACCATGAGAGACTCTGGACCCCGGGAAACAAACTGAGGGTTTCAGAGGGGAGGGGGGCTGGAGGGATGGGGTAACAGGGTGATGGATACTAAGGAGGGCACGTGTTGTGATGAGCACTGGTGTTATATGCAACTAATGAATCATTGCACACTACATCAAAAACTAATGATGTACTATACAGTGGCTAACTGAACATAATAAAAAATTTTTTAAAAAAAGATGTATACAAAGATTTAGCCATAAGATATTAATAGAAAATAACTTAAATGTGCATTATAGGTGATTGGTTATGTATAATGAAGCATTATAATCAGTGGAATGTTCTACAGTTTAAAATATTTTACAGGTATTTTCAATGATATGGTGTGGGAGTGATGACAAGACTGACTTCATCTTTGGCCCTCTCTCTTGTTCATGTTTGCTCAATAACCTCATCCGGGGTCCCTTGGAGGTTAATACATACCTTAGAAATGCCCGCCAAGGCCATGATGCGGGGGAGGCTTGTTTTGGTCTCCCATGAATCTGTTAGAGATAACATAATCTTTTCCTTCTTGATGCACAGGTGTTGCCACAAGATCTAATTAAAGGTTAGCTGTCAATTAGGTCCATGCAAGCCCTTTGAGGTGCATGGGAACTCTTTGGTCTCACTGCTGTTCTGCGTGTCCCCTCACTCTGTAAAATCTGTGGACTGAGGTCTGGATTTTGCAGAGAATAACTATGCAGCAGCTGTGGAACATCCTCCATCTGACCCTCCCCCCTCCCCCCCGCCCCCCCCCCCCCCCCCCCCCGCCCAAGTAAGTTACCTTGAATAAAACTCTGTGTAAACTGTATGGAGTGGACTGCTTTGTTTTCTGGTCTCAAAGTGACCTCTCGGTTTGAGGAATACCTTACTCTTTCTCCTCCACCTCTAACATATGGAAAAATCCTTATAAAATTCTAGTAAGTGAAAGAAAAAGGAGATTTGAGAATAGGCTGTAGAGTATGAACCCATTTGTATGGTTGATTATATATACACTCCCCCAGAAACACACATGCACACACGGATGCACGCACACACAGAAAAATCTTTGGAATGCCAGAGATGTTTACAGGGGTTTTCACTAAATTTTGGAATCAGTCCTGCTTCATTTTCCCCTAATTTTAACATATACTGCATTTTATGATCGAACTATGTCAAATAAACTTCAATTGTTTTCTTTCTTTCTTCCTTTTTTTTTAATGCTAGTAAGGACGTGGAAATTTCTATGTTTTTTCTCTTTTTCTTCCTCCCTCACTCACTTCCTCTCTTCCTCCCTCCCTCTCTTCCTTTATCCCTCCATCTTCCCCCTCTTGCCCTTCCTTCCTTTCCTTCTTTCCTTTCTTCCTTCTTTTTCGAGAGAAGCTACTGCTATTATAGACAATCTTTGAAATTGCTTGAGGGAACCATATTTGCATAAGATTAGTGGCTTCCTGAGATATAAGAGTACAGGAGCTCAAACCACTTTGCCCCAAGAGTCAAGATTACTGAAATCTGTTAGAATAGGTTAGGATAACCCCCACAGAGGCCCAGTGACAAGAAAAGGCAAAAAAAAAAAAAAAAAAAGCCACAGAAATAAAGTCACCACGAGGGCAGAAAAAGCTAGGACCAAGTGGCATGGAGGACACAATTTTACTATGGAACACCACTGTCCTAGCAGAGCACTGAAGAAGGTGCTGGGGAGAAAGACAATCCTTCTTGGAAATCTTGAAGAATCACCAGACTGCTCTGCACCAGCTGATGTAAAATCTACTGGAGCATAAAGTCCACTCTAATCCTCATTGTCTCGGACATCAGCCATGCTAAATGATTACCGGACTTCTGGTTGCCGCCGACTTTGGTGGGAACACCAGCTACAAGGCAGCGGCCCCGTGTTGGAGGAGGTGATGGCTTTTTAATGAGCAACCAACATCTGCGGGCCGGTGTGAAGTCGGCCAGCCCAGCAGGTAGAGTTGGCAGATTTAGCAAGCTAAAATACAGGATGACCGGCTAAATTCGAATTTCAGAGAAACAATGGATACTTTTTTAGTATAGGTCTGTCCCAAATGTTGCATGGGACCTACTTAGACTAAAAAAAAAAAAAAAATTATGGTTTCTCTGAAATTCATGTTTAATTGGAAATCCTATATTTATCTGGCAATTCTATCAAGGTAATGAGTCCAAATCCCCACTCTAACAAGATAAGCATATGTTACTTTTCATTTTTCTAACTTAAAATGTTACTAAAGAAAATATTACAGCGGGAGACATTAGTGTGAGACCTCGTAGCAGCTCCAGTGCCTTAGCAGGTAATTATTACGAAGAAGAGTAAAGATGGCCAAAGGCAGCTGACCTCAGGCACTCTTCTAGTAGGAGTGCTCCTATCACCCCTGAGCTAGAAGTCTATAGATTAAAGAACTCTTGGCCGTCAGAATTGTTTTAGACGTTGTTTAATTGCAAGAAATATAAAGGCAATAAAGCTGGCAACAAGATAGGAACAAACAGAACTGGCCCTTGGAATATGAAAAGGACCTTTGGGAGGAGATGAGTGTCAGAGAAAGATTGATTTCTTGCTAACTTGCTTATCTACGTGAGTGAAGTCAAACACACTATTTGGAAATGTGGTTCACTACCCGGGGCAGTTATTCACACCTTGCCTCTAAACTGGGACACCCCCAATTACATCGGCAATGATCATTTGTTACTTAGGCAATAAAGAATAATGACTGTTAAGGAACAAAAGAAATAAGCCAAACATTTGGAAGCCAGGAATTCAGGTAAGAAAAGCGAGAGAAATCAGATTGGTCACCAATGTCAGGGCAAGAAAATCTGGAATCTAGAATGCTGCATCACAATCAACACCCCTGCCATGAGAACACGGAAGGGTCTAATTCCAAGGTGAGAAGTACCTAACCTCTTAATAGTTCCTGCCAGAGGGGGAAGATAGTGAGCAAACTCAGGCTTCCCCGGGGCTGTGCGTGATTGTAAGGACATTATCATAAGTGACCTTGTGTTCCTAATGTCTAGGCCTTTGTTGGCATATAAATCCATCAGACTGTATGGAAAGAACTGATATTGCAATCTAGTCTTAACACAAGGTGTAGGTTAACAAAATTATTAAGCTTTCTTCAGTAACAAAGGATACATACAGCCCTTTTGCACTAATCCATTTTGCAACCGTGATTTCATTTGCAATACAATGAATAAGTAAGTGCTTAATAAATGCTTTTCAGTGGGAATAGGAATGGGAATGTTTTGAATGGTAATAACAGGGTCAGAAGGAGACTTGAAGGGAAAGTTGACTGCCACCCATATAGAGACCAATTTGACAGAAAGAGTCAGCTGGGCAAATATTTGACTTACTGTATTTGTCTCCATCTGTCCTTGTCCTGGAAGTTTTAAGAGAGCTTAGCTGGGCAAATATGTTCTTGCTTGGTGGCCTAGCAAGGAACACACATGATGGAAATGTTATCCCTTTCTGGTTGTACCATGTTTTCTTCAGCAAGGGTATAGTTCCTTTTGGAATGGGTAAATCAAATTAAACAATTACTAAGTCTTCACCTTACATTCCATCTGCAAATAAGTTCTTCATATTTGTTCCTTGGTACATATTTGCTAGGGAATATTAAGAAGACTTTAAATCAACTATCAGATTATTGAAATTAATTCACTCAAGCATTTCTCAGGGCCTACTATGTTAAGGACCTTTGCTTTGTGTTTAAAAATTTTTTTTGATGGAACCAAGAAATCCCTCAGCTAGACAAATATCTAAGGATGCCCGTGGGCATTGATAATAGTAGCAAAAACTGGAAAGCAGCCCCCAAATTCATAGATTATTATGGATAAATAAATTGTGGAATATTCATACAGTGAAGTATTATTCATCAATGAAATGATCGAACTCAATCCATACTCACCAACATGAATGAATCTCAAAATCATCTTGCTGAAATCTCAGACAAATTCATGCAATATAATTCAGTTTGTATAAAGTTTAACATTTGGGAGAACTAAGCAATATAATAACGTTTAAGGATAAATATCTAGGTGGCAAAACTACAAAGAAAAGCAAGAGGAATAAAATTTAGGAAAGGAGTTACTTCTGGGAGAGAGCATAAAGGAATACATTTGGCAAGGTGTCTTCAATGTGCTAGTAATGTCCTGTCTCCGAACACTGGGTGGTGAGTACAGAGATACTTATTTTACTGTTATCTTAACTTTACAGATAGGTCTTCTACACTTTGTGTAGATGCAATATATTTCAAAAACAGAGGTTTAAAAAATAATTGAAAGGGAAAGCACTGGGTGATATTTTTCCTATTCGGCTATCTCAGAAATACCAAATCTATAAAACATATTTTAATTAACTACTTTACTTATGAAGAACTTTCTCAAGTTTATAAGTATTCAAATGTTGATATACAGGGGATAATTTAGATGATCACCATTGTGGGCGGACTGTGGAGAAATGGGGAGCATATCTCTAAAGAAAATCCATTC
The DNA here is from genome assembly GCF_964656455.1 of Halichoerus grypus. NCBI lineage: Eukaryota > Metazoa > Chordata > Mammalia > Carnivora > Phocidae > Halichoerus > Halichoerus grypus. The sequence goes on from NC_135712.1 coordinate 56,553,820, forward strand.
TCCATCTTTGGCTTTAAGATGGTCACATTTTGTTAAAAAAGAAAACCATGTTTCTATTTAGTATAAATTTGAAAAGAGACAATGAATTAACTGAGATGACATCCCACTATACATCTATAATATGTATTAGCTGAGAGTAATCAACTGAATGTCAAACAAAATTAAGCCTCAGAACTGACTAGATAAGTCAATGACCCCATTATACAGATGATGAGACTTTGATTCAGAGACAGCCAGTATTAAAATTATAATATTAAAGATTTGTGAAAATTTTATTAGAGCACTTAATTCAGAGACTGGTTTTTCTTTTATAGTGAGAAAGAGAAAAAATGAGTTTGAAATAGGTCTTACCAAGGAAAAGATGATGGAATTGGAATTGCCTAACCTGGAGAAAGGAAACTAAGAAATAATTGATGGCCAGCCTCAGACCTAGGAAGGGCTCCGTGCAGGAGAGTCCTGCATAGACGTTTCCTGTCTCTGCAAACAAATAAACAAGAGACATTGTATTTAAATTGAGATAGGACTAGATAGATAGATAGATAGATAGATAGATAGATAGATAGATAGATTAATGCATTTTTTTATTTGTAAATACATAAATCTAGAAGGCTATGCAACAAATTAACAGGAATTTGCTTGAGGAATGGCATCAGAAGAAAGTGAAACTTGGGATACATATCATTAACTTTCTTTAATTCCACATTACTTGATCTTTTTTATAATAAGCATGTATTACTTTTTACTTTTTAAATGTAAATTATTAATAAATAAATGTAGTGGGAAACATTTGGGCTGGACAGCATGGTGGCTCTGATACTGAGGCTGTTATCTCTGTTATTTTATTATCCCTCCAGTTGGAAATAAAGAACTTTTAACCATAAGCATTGTTTTAGTTGAGCATTGTTTGCTTAGTTGCAAGAAAGAGAAATGCACTTGAGCTAGCCGAGGCAAAGCCATTGCAGAGGACAGGAAGTGCATCCAGGATGGCCCGGAACTAGAAAGCTGGCAGGAGCTCTCCAGCCCAAATGCTCTCCTTGCCCTGCTCTTCTGTGTTAATTTGCTTTACTCTTCTCTTTTTCTACACGTACACAATTTTCTTCCGTTTTTCTGTTCCCAAGAGATGGTGTCCTGCATCTCGGAATCTACATTATATTCTAAGACTAGCTTCTATAGCCAGCTACCTAATATTCTAAGTCACATTTTCGGATCCCAGATGTCTCCCTGAAGTCAATCGTCTGTACCAGAGTGTTAGATTTTCGTATCTTTTTTCCAGTTCACAGGGATTGAGGGAGAGCTCTGAGAATGGGAAATGGGCAGGTTCCCGAAGATGGAATGTGGGTAGAAAGGGAAGAATAACATCTTTTCTAAAGGGTCCTAAACCATTGCAATGGCCTGCTAAGGCTTGACTTTGGGGAATATGCCATCCACTGCGTATGTTCCAAAGTTCAATGTAGTAAGTATTTTAATACTCATATATGATGTTTTTAGTAACATCACATTTGAATTTTCATCAGACTATATTATCCATGGAAATTTCTATCCAGGTTATTCAGAAAAGATGTGCCTAAAAATATCTGGGTTGCTTTATAAATCAGAAGCATCTCTGCAAACTCTAAAGCCTGGGAGAAGTCCAGTGAACACAGAATAGCAGTACCATCAGGAAAAGTGAAAATAACAAAAGTCACCCTGGGACGATAGAGGACAATGGCAGGTCATCAATTCCAGATAACCTTAACGGTAGTATGTCCATGGAGATGCTCCCAGTCTCCTCTACACAAGACAGGCTCAGGCTATCTCTGGTGTTCTGCTAAATGTCTGAGGTGGCGAGAGACAGGCTGAGAACAGAAGACTTAACATTAGGTATATTTGTGAAGATAATGGCTGCAAAATGAGCAATAGAAGCCATTTTCTAATGTAGAACTGAAAAGTTCTATTGTTACGTATAGAGAGACAATTGCAATTAGGTCAAATTAAGGAAAAACTCTTTTGAGGAGACAATTTCCTTTTTATTGCCATGACCCTGGAAGTGGATTTTCTAGTCTTTCAAACTGGATACTTAACTTGAACAAAAGATAGTAAAAATGTGAAGAATTTATTTAAATGAGAATCTACCCATAGTGAATCATATCTTAATAGCTTAGCATTGTACATCTGATCATACAATTTTTTTTTTTTTTTTGGCAAAGAAGATAAGTAAAAGTTCAGACTAGATCAAGGACTCTTTTGAAGTAAGCTAGGTTCAGTGCATTAATAAAGAGTTCCAGAAATCAGTTCAGTATAAATAAAGTATTAGACAATCAATGAAAATAATTCAAACTAGAAGATTATCATTTAATATTACCTATACTTCTCTTGAGCTAATTAATTTGATAGGTGTTAGGAGATAGAAGTCATGACCCAGGACCTTTTTTTCTCCTGATCCGTTTTCTTAATCGAAGTGTAGTTGACATACAGTGTTCTATTAATTTCAGCATAGTGGTTCAACATAGTGATTAAACTATTCTATACATTAGGCAGTGCTCACTTTATTTTCTAACTGGAAACCTGTACTCTTAATCCTCTTCACCTATTTCACCCATTCTCCCACCCCCTCCCCTCTGGCAATCACCAGTTGTCTGTGTTTATGAGTGTGTTTCTATTTGTTTTGTTTTTCAGATTCCACATATAAGTGAAATCATATAGTATTTTTCTTTTTCTGTTTGACTTATTTCACTTAGCATATCACCCCCTAGGTTCATCCATGTTGTTGTGAATGTTAGGATTTCATTCTTTTTTATTCTATATGGAGAGATCACACACACACACACACACACCCCACATCTTTTTATCCATTCACCTTATCCATGGACACTTATCCATATCTTGGCTCTTGTAAACAATGCTAAAATAAACATAGAGGTGCATATATCTTTTTGAATTCGTGTTTTCATTTTCTTTGGATAAATACCCAGTAGAGGAATTACTGGGTGGTATGATATTTCTATTTTAATTTTTTGAGAACTTCCACACTGTTTTCACTAGTGGCTGTACCAATTTACATTCCATGGGCCAATAGCTTTTTAAACACTGCATAGGCCTGCAATCTTGAAAACATGCACTGTTGGTTAGACCCAAGCAAGATTAAGTAAGACACAGCAGAGAGCTCGATGCATTTTAAAAATCATATCTTAGCAATCTATTTTAAACATTTTGTCTTGGATGATAAATAACATCTTTTCAATTAAAGACCAGAACATGTGTTCAAACAAAATGCTTTATGGGGTAACCACTTGCCTTAATTTAAACTAGGGTCTCACTATTCTCAAAGTACAATCCCCAGACCAGTAGCATAAACACCACCTAGAAACTTTTTGGAATATAAATTTTTAGGCCCCACTCCAGACCTACTGAATCAGAAACTCTGGGGGGTGGGGCCCAGCAATTTTAACAAGCCTTCCAGGTGACTCACATGCACACTAAACTTTGAGAACCACAGCTTTAAACCATTTTAGTCTGATGACCTTTACTGAAAAAAGAAAAACATCTAGGCCATTGACAGAAATGAATTCAGCATCAAAACACCTACAAATATACTTTTAAGCCTTGATAGATTAATCATTCAGCCTGGGATATAAAGATTAACCAAAATAATTGCAATTCAACAGCCTTTAAGCAGTACCTTATTCTAGATAAAAGAAGGCAAGTTTCCATTTTTCAGGTGAAAAGTGTTACTAATAGTATTACAATAATTTTTCTTTTGCTATTGAAGATTCTAATTATGGAATTCTCTATAATCAGCACTGCAGAAATGATACTCTAGTAATGACTGAGAATGCTTGTTTAATGAGGTTGCCTAATTCAAGAACTTGAATTAAAATTTTCAGAGTTTTTCCCTGGCCTAAAGATTTTTAGACTGGTATTCTATGTTCCAGAAGATCATCTTTTGTTCATATCTCATTTTTCTTACCTTCCTATTTTTCCCAGAAATGAAACTTCTGAGCACTTCAAAGGATGTTATAAATGCTAGTTAACACAGGGAATTGATAACTATCTATTTTATGGTCTAATTGCTCTGTTTCTTTTTCCTGCATCTCTCTCCATGTTTCTCAGGTCCCCCTCATTGATCTGTAAGAGCCCTTAGAGGCTAGTAATATTGCCCAGGGATTAATGAAGCTAATTTCAGGTTAGAAAACCATTTTGAGTTGGTAAGGATGTTAACAAAACTTTTACAAGCCTTTCCAAAAAATCTGTGTTTGGATAGAGTTTTAGGCCTAACCAAGCCTTCTTGCAGCCAAAGGGCCCATTTTAAAAGACTCATCTAATTACATTATCCTGAGGGAGGGTTTTAAATGCACTGTCATTTATACAGAAAACAAAGTATTACTTTGATGAGAAAGGAGAAAGTCACTGAAGACAAAGAGAGAAAAACATATCCACATTTACTATTAAACAGTGTAAGCTACGGAAAACAACAACAACAAAGTCTTTTCTACTTACATTTTTCTTTTCTAAGCTTACAAATAGAGTAAGAAATTTTCTTTTTTTTATTTCTGCCCCCCTCTTTAATATAATTCTCAGTTATTTAACTTCAAAAGAAAAGGCATATAAAATATAAGGTTTTTTTGAGAAAAAACTTAGATATAATTGAATTAAAAATGAATAGCTAAAACTTCTCCTCTACGTGAATTTTATGGTGAATATAACTTGAATATCACATCTTAAGATATTCTTAGTACAGCTACCTAGACTAGTAGCCAAATTTTCCCTAAAAGGTAGCCATATATTTGAAGCTATTCATTCAGTACCAAATATATTTTTTTGGTAGTATTATTGTTCAATATAATAGCTTAGAGTAATAGTACTACACTTGATCTTAGCCAAAAGGCCAAGAAGCGATAGTAGAATGCAATGCTATTATTATAATACTTAGTCAAAGATCCAGATATATCAGAATTTTGTCCCAGTAGTCACCCACCACTATAGGAGGGTGACAGATCCATTTAGTCAACACGTATTTGTTGAGCACCTACTATTTGCCAAGTTCTGGGGATACAGTAGTGAACAAAACAAATCACATTGCTGCTTCCACAGAACCAACAATCTTCTCCTTGGAGTGACAGATCATAAACAAATATATCAAATAAATATTTAATGTATCCAATGGCAGAAAGTATGGATATGAAAAATTCAGTTAAGGGATGAGAAAGAGTGGAATATAAGTGGACAGGGAATGGTCCTCTATTTTTATAAGCTGACCAAGTTAGGAAGGGCCTCTCTGAGGAGGTAACAGTTGCACAAAGCAGAAAATGAAATGAGGGAAGAAGCTTTATGAACGTAGGGGTTGGGGCCGAGGGGTGAGTAAGTGAGGGGGAATTGAAATGATGAAGTATTAGTAGCCAGGAGCCAGATCACCAAGTGCTGTGTAAAACAAGCGAAATCCTTTGGATCCATTCTGAGTGAGACAGAGAACGTTAATGTGTTTAGAGCAGACATGACATGGGTTTTTTAATGATTACTCCAGCTGCTGTGTTAGTGGCAAAGTTGGAATAAGGACACCAGGTAATAGCCCAGGACTATTATAATAGACTATTATATTATATTAGACGATTACAATAGACTATTATAATAGCCCAGGCAAGGTGTGACAGAGACTTGGATTAAGATGGTAGATATGGATGGGGTGAAAACTGGTCAGATCTGGGATATCTTTAAAGGCAGAGTCAACAGGGCTTACTTAAGGATTAGATATGGGGTGTGAATGTTAAGGAGGAATTCGGATGATTCAGGGGTTTAGGCTCGAACACTAGAAGAATGAAAACTCGGCAGAGAATGTACTTAATGGCAAGGGGGAGAAAATATACTTTATTATTAATGGAAATCTTGACTTCTTGGGGGACTCCGTCATATCCATCGAAGGAAATAACTGGCCAAAGAGAACAATGTCCTGAAAGAATGAAGGCCATTCCCAGGAGAGTAGCCTGCAAGAGGTAAGCAGGACATCTGTGGGATGTCCAGATGCTCATGGGCTACCTTCATGTGGCCTCTAGACAACAGACCCCTTGGCATCAGACATTCTCAGATGCAGGTCCAAGCTGGAGATAAGAAAGCTGGAGATAAATGGAAGGTGCCACAAGATAATAGCTGATAGAGCTTGGGCATGATGATAAAACACCCCAGGGAGACTACAGAAAGAACCATGAGAAGTCTTGCAGGGGCTGGAAGGTTCTGCAATGCCACGTGTAAAAAAGAGACATCAAAACACAGTTAGTGTAATATTTATTTCATTCAAATAGAGTTCAGCTAACCTAGGATTTCTTACACGTTCCTTTGGTTTCAGAGACTTCATAAATGAGAAATGGCACATTGCTTCCCTCACTGCCATGTTTCATGAGTGAAATGTTTTGCAATTAGTTTCCTGTATTACAATATGGAAAATAAAGGTTCTAAAGTGGAGCAAAATGGCATTTTAAACATCTGAAACCTGTCTTTTCATATGATTTTATCAATAACGTATATATACATATACAGCTATAAACATAAATCAGATTTCTATGTGATTTTTACTTTTGATATTTCTTATGCAAGCTACTTGTGATTTTCTCCAAGCAGATGTATAGTCGACCAAGCCTCATTTGAACTAGGTATGTGCTAAGATGTAGTACATCTTTATATGTAAAGTATACATAGTGCATGCTGCAAATGGTATTTTAAATCACTACAAATATGGTGAAGGAGAGATAAGAGGATTTTCATACCATATCTAGGAATATAAACACCTCTTCTCTGAATATACAATATCAACTGTCAGTGAGAGCTGATGATTATTTATATAATAAAAAAGATGCATTTTGGCTTTTGTGATATACACAGCTATTTTTCTCAATTATTCTTGCCATGTCACCCATCATACCAAGAACTACCTCAGAGATAAGAAACAATGACCATTTTCTTCTAGGAACAAAGTGAGAATTACTTTGTTTCATGATGTGATTTTTCTTTCACAGTTCTGAAAGCCTTGTTGGTGTGGAGGAGTTATTTCTTAAAATCTTCTTCACACCAAAGATAGAGTAAAAAAAGAGAGAGAAAGAAGCATCAATATAGTGCTATTTTCATATTTTAAAGGAGCACTGAAGCGAAATTACAATCTAAATGTTCAGGACCAGTTTTAAGATTTTAATGATGGAGGCCTAAAGGGAAAGCTAAGTTTTGGGTTTAATTCACTTGGATAAGAAAAAGTGAACCCCATGAATTCAGTGAGTGACCATCAATGACTCAATATAAGGTGTTGCTCTTTAGAGCAAACTTACGACAATTAGAAACCCCAGTATATTAAGAACAGCTGCTTATGTGTTTTCCTGGATGATATACTGGTGAGCTTGTCATTGTGTAAAGTAAAATAGAACTATTTTTACAAAATCTATAATTAACCCAAGGGACTTTGCTCTGCATTTATAGCTTAGCAAGGATTCTAAATGGATTTAAACAGTAGGAAAATGTCGCTGTTGCTTTTCCATGAATAACTCTCGAGGGCTATAACGGACATGAAATAAGGATATCCCTTCTCCTTTCCGAATACTAGCACTGCTTCCAAGATGTGGCGAGATTTTCAGTGAGATAAAAGGACACGCTTCCTTGAATGAAAGACACTTGAAACATGATCTCCATTATAGTAGGGAGCCTGTTGGTCTTGTTCATCACTATATCCTCAGCACCTATCACAGTGTCTGGCACATAATAGGAGCTCCATGAAGATATTCAATACATGATTGAACCTATTTGGGAAAACTGTACATGTTAGCATGGCTGCTAATGCAAGATGTATGACAATGTTAATCCCTAATATATGGGAGTGAGCTGAAAGGGAAGATTATCTGGAAGTGTTGCAGTAATTCTGTCCAGGCCAATTAAAGAACTTCCTGGGATCTCATTAGAAAGGTAAAATTAATTACAGGAAAAGGAGTCTACAGTTTAAATCTTGATTTAAATCTTAAAAGCATTGGTTTAAATCTTAAAAGCATCCCACCCCTAATCTCCCCTTGGGCTTTACCACTGTGATTCACTCTAGGCGACCAGCATCTTCATCTCTTTGCTAGAGGGCTCAGCTGGCTGGCAGATCAGGGCTGGCTTCTTCGGTGTATGAGCACTGCAGTCTTACAGGTTCCTGTCCTCAAGGGAGTGCCATGCTTGGGGTTTCATTCTGCACAGTTGCTATATTGAAATTCTTAGTAAGCATGTCTGAACACTTGGGTTCTGTTAGTGAAGTCCTGTGGGACAATAGAACATCTACAGGAGGCTCAGAGCCTCACTGAGTATGAGTGAGTCCCCTACCCTGACCCAGTGTTGCTCACTGTCTGCCCATGACAGGGGTCTGGGCACAAGCTGGGGTGAGTTCTCCCCCAGGATTCAGCTCCTGTTTACCTGAGGTAACTTGCTTGATAGGTTTCCTTCTCTGTCTCACTTCCTTACTTCCCCACTGGTGCATCCTAACGTCATCTTTTACATCAACCGCTTGGATTTGAATTCTTGAGTCTGTTTTTGGAGAAATCCAAAGTAAGATAGATTCATAAGCCAACATTTGAGAGATGTCTAATATCCTTGACTAATTGAAAAATAAGTATCTCCAATAGAGTAGAGTCCTTTCTTCCACAGGCTTCTCTCAATTCAGAGGCTTTGGGGTTTGTGTTTCTGTTTACCCTTTACTATTTAGGATGCATAACCAAACTTAATCATTTCCCTGTTGTTTATTTCCTCCTTCTCTGATTTGAATGCAAAAGGTTTGAGCTCCCCCGGGGTCCCTCCCCACTCTATAATTCTAGGAATCTCTTGGCCTCTTTCGAAAGAAAAGAAAACCTTGTTCTATACCTATTACCGCAAGGTACAATAATTTTCTGTGGATTTCTGAATTCTGCTGTGGAGGTATTTGTTTTTGTTAAATACGACCTTCAAATTACAAAGAAACTACACATGTCTCTCTGATCAGTTAGTCTGGAAAACAGATATTTTCAACGAAATCTGAAAATGTGACTTCAACATTCCTTTCTGAATTTGGGAAAGAAATTGGAAATACTGGAATGGTATATGAAGTATGAGATTTATTTTAAGAACAAAATACGTTTTGGGGCACCTGGGTGGCTCAGTCAGTTAAGCATCTGCTTTCGGCTCAGGTCATGATCCCAGGGTCCTGGGATCGAGTCCCACGTTGGGCTCCCTGATTCGCAGGGAGTCTACTTCTCTCTCTGCCCCTCCTCTCACTCATTCTCTCGTTCTCTCAATATCTCTCTCCCTCTCTCTCTCTCTCAAATAAATAAATCTTTTTTAAAAAAGAACAAAATATGTTTTATGCTTCACTATTTCTAAGTTTTAAATCTTTATTTTAGAATTTTATTTTTTGTACCATGAAACTTGATATTATTATTATTATTATTATTATTATCATATGTCCTCAGGCACTACTGCTTTATTCTGACATGAAAGCAAGAGAGTTTGGAGAAGGAGCTCTCAGGGTTTTGGTCAAATCTCCCATTTTGGGCATACCTTGGAGGAAAAAAAATATGATGCTAAAAATTAGGAGTTAATTTCCGCGTGCTCCCTGTTCCCTCCAGTGATTCTTGGGGTCTTGGATAAAAATAGTTGCAATCATTGACAGAAGAAGTTTCCCTCCCTTGCCATGTCTGAGACCTAGTAGATGCAGCATAGATGAAACTAAATTAGGGCTGCTAAGGGAAATTCCAGATCATTCCCGAGATCATTCCCGGACGTAAGTACTTTATGCGGACCTTATCTTCTCTGTGTATAACCTTGATTACCAAGCCTCTTGACTTGGAGCTATCTGCTTGACCTATCTCCCCTGATTCTTCAGTTTTAACTATCTTTTGTATCTATATCTCAAAAATCCTCTATATCCATCCACTTCCCTGTCCCAACCCCTTGTCCTGGTGAAAAGTTCACTCATTCATTCATTCGTTCATTCTTTGAACAAGTATTAATTAGTAACCTACAGTGCGATTCAGTGAACTATAATTCAAGTACATCTGTGGTCTGCAGAACAGCAATATCAACATCACCTAAGGATTCTGTTAGAAATGGAAATTCAGGGTGCCTGGGTGGCTCAGTCAGTTAAGCCTCTGACTCTTGATCTCAGCTCAGGTCTTGATCTCAGGGTTGTGAGTTCAAGCCCCATGTTGGGCTCCATGCTGGGTGTGGAGCCTACTTTAAAAAAAAAAATGCAAATTCTTGGTCCCCACCCCAGACCAACTGAATGAGAATGCCTGGTGGGAATCTGTTCAGGTGCATCTAAAAAGCTTAAGATGCACACTGGTCTTGGTCTAGATTGGAACCCAATAAATTGCATTTCTAATAAGTTTTCAGGTAATATTGATGCTACTAATCCAGGGACCACACTTTGAGAACCACTGATCTAGAAGTTCAAATTATTATTCCTGCTACCTAACAAAAGCCTGGAGTCTAAATCTCCCCAAATTATTTTTCAGCTTTAACCTCTGCTTTGATCATACCAAACCCAATTTTACTGTGAATCTTTCAGGCCCAACTTGCCAACTCACAGCTTTTCAAATTCGGTGGCAATTTGAGACGCCGCCACTGTATCCTATTCATATGATCACTTTCATTGTCTTCATTTTTGTTTCATGCGCTTTAACTGAAAATTGCACAACATGTTGGACTGGGCACAAATTAGAATTAGATTCCATGAGTTTAAACAATAATTTGATCACATTACCTGTGTAATTTTCAACAAGTCACTTACCACTTCTGAAACTTATTTCCCTACCTGCACAATGGAGATGAGATGGATTGAAAGATATTATATATTTGAAAGAAGTCAGCAAAATGGTCTGGCACATAGCAGGTGCTCAATAAATGTTATTTAGGGGCGCCTGGGTGGCTCAGTCGTTAAGCGTCTGCCTTCGGCTCAGGTCATGATCCCAGGGTCCTGGGATCAAGCCCCTCATCAGGCTCCCTGCTCCGCTGGAAGCCTGCTTCTCCCTCTCTCACTCCCTCTGCTTGTGTTCCCTCTCTCGCTGTGTCTCTCTCTGTCAAATAAATAAAATCTTTAAAAATAAAAATAAAATAAATAAATAAATAAATAAATGTTATTTAAATTGTATATCTTTTTTAAATGCCATCTAATGCCAGGTAATGACATGAGATATGTTAAAATAATCTTTTAATCTTGTATATGTCTTCAGAGTGCATTTAGTTTCATTTAAAAATTGATTTAACCTTATTATCTATACTTTCTTCCTTCTTCATTTTGGTGACCTCTAAGTAGTATAAAAATTCTATTTTCCTTTGATTTGTAAAAATACCTGGAGTTTTTAAAGCAAAGCACACTATTATAGAATGTTACAGTGGTAGTTCTAATGTTCAGTTTCCTATATTTCTTTGTCATTTGATGTCAAATAAAAGTCATAGCTAAATGTACCCTAAAATTTCTCATTAGAAAAAAATAGTTTCAGCATTGACTAAGCCTTTCATCTAAGCACATGAAATCCCTTTATAGGCATTAGCAAATTAAGTTTTAAAACACCTCCATCGGGAAAGTCAGAATTAGAACACATGGACTAGAACGACATAGGCTAGCTTAAGAAATAGGAGCTCATACTAGATCTACCAGAGTGCCTGAAAAGATTACAACCCAGCCGGTCTGCTAATTCCCATCATTTTAATGACTGACACGGAACTCCAACTTTGAAATGGGTTTTTGTTTTAAATATCATATTTACATAAAAGTAATGCATGCGTATGCTTACAAAAATCAAATAGGACTGAAAGGGTTATAACGAATATCGGTAACATCTTTCTCCAACCCTCCCCAACCCCAGGTTCCCTAGAGACAACCTCTTCTTAACTACTAGCTTGTGTATTTATAAATAGTAAGCTTAGGGGTGCCTGGGTGGCTCAGTCGTTAAGCGTCTGCCTTCAGCTCAGGTCATGATCCCAGGGTCCTGGGATCGAGCCCCGCATCGGGCTCCCTGCTCGGCGGGAAGCCTGCTTCTCCCTCTCCCACTCCCCCTGCTTGTGTTTCCTCTCTCACTGTGTCTCTCTCTGTCAAATAAATAAATAAAATCTTTAAAAAAATAAATAAATAAAAAAATAAATAGTAAGCTTATATTACTACCCTTGATTTGCCAATGTTAGATACTTTTTATACCCTTCTGTGATCAATGAGGAGTCAGCTATTAAGACACAACCACCACTGCACCTCCCCCATTCCTTCCTCTGTGATTATATTGTTGTAATTAAATCACGTAGCAATAGAGTATTTTGAGTATATATAAAATTTCCCTGCAGAGTCAAGTAGGTGTACTATCAAACAGTTGCACTATGGTTCCATTTCCTTTCATACACAGCCTTTTGGTTTTGCTCCTGGAATTCCTGATTATTTTACTTTGTTCTTGCAACTTCTTCTTATAGCCATCTTTTTTTTTTTTTTTCTGAAGTCCCATCATATCAGGTTCTTATCAAATGAGTCCCTCCTCTCTGTCCTACCCCACCTACAGGAAGTTTCCACATCAACCTTCTGCTTCATTTGGGGTTGCTGCTCTCCAGCATTGCTATCTTGGGACCACCCTCGACTCCTGTCCTGGGTTTGCAACCACCATTTCCTGAATTTTATGTCTTTCTATTTCTTAGTATTGCTGGAGGCACATTTTCTGAGTCTTTGCTGGTTGAAAATGTTTTTCTTCTACTCTCTACCCCACACTTAAAAATATATATATATTTTATTTCTTTATTTGAGAAGGAGAAAGAGAGATCGCATGAGCGGGAGGAAGTACAGAGGGAGAGGGAGGAGCAGACTCCCCACTGAGCAGGAGTCCAAATTGGGGCTCCATCTCAGGACCCTGTCTCAGGACCCCGGGGACCATGACCTGAGCCGAAGGCAGACACTTAACTGACAGCCACCCAGGCGCCCCTCTACCCCACATTTGATAGGTAATTTACATAGGCATAGAATTCTAGGTAGAAAATCATTTCCCATCAGGATTTTGAAAGGAATTTTTGTTGTCTTCTAAAGACAGTAAATGAGTGATTATGAATAAACTGAAAGATCATGGATTAAACATGCCATGGTCTAGTTTGGTGTTCCCAGGTACAAGCATCTTAAGAATTCTTAGAAAATGGGTGGCGCCTGGGTGGCTCAGTCGTTAAGCGTCTGCCTTCGGCTCAGGTCATGATCCCGGAGTCCTGGGATCGAGCCCCGCATCGGGTTCCCTGCTCTGCGGGAAGCCTGCTTCTCCCTCTCCCACTCCCCCTGCTTGTGTTCTCTCTCTTGCTGTGTATCTCTCTCTGTCAAATAAATAAACAAAATCTTTAAAAAAAAAAAAAAAGAAAAAAAGAATTCTTAGAAAATGAAAGAAGAATATAGATCACATGATAAGATTTTGGTTTAATTCACTACATCATTTGAGGGACCCAGTACAAAATGAAAATGTGGGGCCCTTTGTTAATAAATTATTAAAAATTTCAAAGCAATGCCACCAGAGCATTAAACCAAGCACAAGGGCCTTTTAAGTTCAGGGTCCTCTGCACCTGCACAGGTGACACACCTGTGAGGCTGGCCCTGGTCTCAGATCTGGCTCCGAAGACCATCTCCTTAATCTTCAGTCTCTCCTGGAACTTCCCTGAGCCATAGAGTCACATTTATAAAATAAGAATGACAATGACTATCCTTCTAACCATCCAGGGTTGTGGTGAGTCATATACAACATGGTAAAAATAATATGTGTGTGAGCACTATGTAAATCATAGAAGTGTAAAGAAGAGTAAGCCTTTATGGAATATTTTCCTTTATAATTCATCAATAAAAAGTATTAGGTTGGTGTGTGCATCATTGTATCCTCTTTTATGCCTGGATAACTGATATATAGACGTTTCATGGCTTCAAATATATATTTTAGAGCCACTCCAACTAGAGTTTTTTACAAGAAAAGCTATAACTCATTGTTGACCAGCACATTGTAATCTAAAGCTCTAAGACTTTTTTACTAAAATTTCCTACTAATTTCACCTTACAATAGCATTTTAGAGTCAGCACTTAAGTTGTGAAACATGGTGGTAACTGTGAGCATGATTTACTGTTATTCTGCCCCGAGTTTTAGCTGGTGACCCTAGGAGTGGGGGAGGGTGGGGGCGATGGGGTGGGTGGGTGATGGACACTGGGGAGGGTGTGTGCTATGGTGAGCGCTGTGAATTGTGTAAGACTGATGAATCACAGACCTGTACCCCTGAAACAAATACATTATATGTTAATAAAAAAATTTAAAAAATAATAATAGACCTTTACCCAATCTTAAGCTATATTCATCGGTATGTGTGCCGATGGCTGTTTTGCTGTTTGAATCTTGGATTAGTTACTAACCAGCTAAATTACGGAATTTTTTGAGCCTCATAGGTTTTCTGTGGGGATTAGCTAAAGTATGAAGATTTCAGACACATAGTAGGTGCTCAGCAAATGGTTACCATTATAGCTATCTATCTTATGAAGAAGAATAGGAATAATAATTCTACTTTTCAAATGACCAAGCATACCAATTTTTGTACAAGAACTTTTTTTAAAATAGTCCAATTCAAATATACTAATTTTTCGTTTTGTGAACAGAAATGAGTACTCAGCTTCTCACTAGATCAGCACTGAGCCTCTAGACCAGGGGCCCACAAACTACAGCCCACCGCCTGTTTTTTCTACAGCTTATGAACCCAAAATTATTTCTACACGTTTATCTTTCTTTTCTTGAGATATATTTGACACACAACATGGTGTAAATTTAGGGTTGATTTGATACACTTATATTGCAATATGACTGTCACTGGAGCATTAGCTAACTCCTCTCGCGTGTCACACTATCACTTCCTCTAGAGTTGGGAACAGTTAAGATCTCGTCTCTCAGCAAGTGCAATAGTATAATACAGACTTGCTGTCTATAATACACTCTCAAATGGTTGAAAAAATGAAATCACATTTTGTGACATGTGAAATCATATAAAATTTAAATTTCAGTGTCCCGAGTTTTATTGTAACAAGCCGCATTCATGCATTGACACAGGGTCTGTGGCAGCTTTCATGCTACAACAGCAGTTGAGTAATGGAGCGGTAGCTGCCCCATGGCCTGCAAAGCCTAAAATAGTTCCCGTCTAGATCTTAAAAGTTTGCTGAGCCCCAGACCATGAGTGTCACCACATAGACACAGCCTAGTGAGACCATCCTAGGATGCTTGCATTGCTGTGTCTCCATCTGGAAATAGTCCCCCTGTAGCATGTAGCGTTCCACCAGTCAAACCATCCTGAGTCCTCCGCTCCTCCTCCCTCTCCCATGTCCTCATTGCTCCTGCTCTGGTGGCTCTCACCTCAGTTGCTTGTCTTAACCACAATTCACACCGACCTCTGACGTGATATCCCCTCCTGCTAATCCGAGAGGAGACCAGCAGATCCCATTCAGATGCAGAAGTCCACCCCAGCAGCTAATCCAGCAAGAATCTTCAAGTGTTTTCTGGATGCAATTTTGGAAAATGTAGTGGATTTTTTTCACAGTGCATATTTTCACTCTTGGCCACTATGGATATGAAGTATCCGCTATATACCTAGCACTCTACTATGGAAGAGGTGGGGGGCTAGAAGATGGAAAGAAAGCTGAGTTAGGGAAGAAGGAAGAGGCCAAGAAAAGTGGTAAGATAAAACAATCAAGAAAATGAACCAGTTTGGTGACAGACTATAAGGCACAGAATGACTGACTGAATGAATGAATGAATGAGTGAGGGATTAATGGGAGTGATTAAGAAAGACTTTGCTGAGAGACTAGGACCTTAATTAGTTGGGCCTTAAAGGATGGGATGGATTTGAAGAATGCCTACTGGAGGGGAGTAGGAAAAATAAATAGGTCGGTGAAATGGGTTCTGCATCTGAACAGCCTCTGACAGGGGTCAGGGGTTGTAGAGGCGCCTCTCTTCTCCAATCTCCCACCCTCCATCACAGCAGTCCCATCACCCAGTCCACACAGCAATAAATTGCAAAAAGGCACCTTCAAGGAATAGACTATAAAATGGTGACTCTCTCTGGCTGGACCAGTTAGGTAGAGGTGCTCTCTCTCCTCCAGGGAGGCAGCCAGGCCTGCACCAGGGCAGGAACAGGTGGACAAGGTGGCTGTCAGTCTCCACTTGCACCCCTAGGGCCAGACACCCTCTTTCACAGCACAAACCGACTAATATACTGCAGATCTGGAATGGGTCGATCCCCAGCTGCATCTTATGTTTAGATATGTTCTGTTGGAATTTTCTAGCATATTAAAATGGTTTAAATGAACATTTGATAATATGCTCTGTCTGGTGAGGCTGTGGCTACACAGGTGCTCTCATTGTTGGCAGGAAAGCAAAAATCAGACAATCCCCACAGGGAGGAATTTGAAAAAATCCAGTGCAATCACATATGCATTTACTCCTTTGACACAGCAGTTCCAATTGTAGGCATCTGTTATAAAGACATACTGGCAAAAATACAAAATGATTTATGTTCGAAGCTGCTCTTTAAGGCATCATTTAGAATAGCAGTAAAGGGGTGCCTGTGTGGCTCAGTCGGTTAATCATCTGCCTTCTGCTCAGGTCATGATCCCAGGGTCCTGGGATCAAGCTCCGCATCAGGTTCCCTGCTCTGTGGGGAGACTGCTTCTCCTTCTCCCCCGCTTGTGCTCTCTAGCTCTCTCTCTCTCTCCAATAAATAAATAAAATCTTTAAAAAAAAATAGAATAGCAGTAAATTGGAAACAACCAAAACGATCTCTTACTAGAAGACTGACGAAACAAACCAGGCAAAAATTTTCCTATAAATGGCCAAATAGTAAATATTTTAGGCTTTGTGGTTATATGGCCTCTATTGTAATACTCAGCTCTATCATCTGACTATAAAAGCAGCCATAGAACATCAACAAATGTGTGTGGCTGTGTTTCAATAAAACTTTATTTGTGAACACTGAAGTTTGAGTTCTATATAACTTCCATGTCACAAAATATTCTTCTTCTTTTGATTTTGTTTTCAACCATTTAAAACCATAAAATTCATTCTTAGCTTGAAGTACATACAAAAACAGATCACAGACTGGATTTGGCTCTTGGGCTGTACTCTTGTTAATCTCTGGAATAAACTATGGTACATCCAGACAATGGAACCCTATATAATTGCATAAAGAAGTGAGGAAGATATCTATTTACTGGTATGGATCCAGAATTTAGTAAGTGAAAAAAAAACAAGGGGCAGAACGATGTTTATAGCATGCTATCGTTTGCATAAGAAATTGAAGTAAATAATATATATGTAAAATATTTATGTTTTCAAAAAGAATGATGGAAGGATAAATCAACAACAACTTAAAGCAGTTACTTACAAGGGAAGAGCTAAAATAGGGTGTAATGGACAGGAGTGGAAACAAGATTTCTGTGACTGTAACTTATAATATTATTTTGACTTTGGAATATATTTTTGACATAATTAACACATAAAATGAAATCACAAGGAAAAATATTGATTTAGTTGTCAACATTTAAAACTTGGGATATTTTGTAAAGAAATCTAAATTTCCTTTCTTTTGAAATATTGAAAGATCTGGCTGGCATCACTGAGTCTACTTGCCCATTTGGCAGCTGTCTGAGGAAGGCACATTTCAGCAACTTCCTTTTTAGTAAGACATGTATTCTTGGATTTTGCTATAGGACCCACTCCAGTGGCTTCACTTTCCCTTGCCTGCCTGGCCTGTGTGGGCATTAAGTTTGTAACTTCTGCCCTAGGAGAGGCAAATGAATGAATACTGATGCTTCATAGGGCAGTAATAGGAAACTATGCAGTATTTTGAGCACAAGTATGCAATGATAAAAGTAGTATTTCAGGGAGGTTAACCTGCCAGTGTAATGAGTAATGATCTAGAGTGGGGAAGAACCTGATCCCAGAGAGACTAATCCAGATTTGGTTATGCTAACATAGGCATGAGATAAATTGACCTGCATGGGTGATGGCTGCAGGATGGAGAGAAAATAAAGAAAAAGTCATCGGGACCAGGAATCAAAAAGAATGAGGAATTACATCAGAGCTGGAAAGGACCTGAGAGATCATCTAATCTCATACCTCTCTTTTATAGGAAACTGAAGCCCAGGGTGGTAAAAGGCTATATTTGGAATTTCACATCTGGTTAACATCAAGGTTAAGATCACCATCTAGGTTTTTCAAGTCTTGATGTAATGTAATTGCCATGAAATTTTACTATTTTGAGGTTGCCACTGACAGGGAAAGACAAAACTAATTAAAGAACTTTATAACACTTATAACCATATAAGTACTAATTGCACCGTGGTGTTCCCGGCTTATAAAGCAGCTGCTATTCTGGCTGATGGCAAAGTTGTACCACTGACAGAAGTAAAGACATGCAGAGGATTTACCTTGGGGAGACGATAGCAAATTTGAGTTTTAAACATGGTGGATAAAGCGAAACATGTAATTGGTGATTCTAGTAGGCAAATGAAAATCTTTACAAATAGGCAATTTTATATAAGATATTTCTCTGATTATTGCTACTATAAATTAATGTCAATTTACTTAGGGTACCGGATCTGTTATAACAGAAAAGAGAATTGTCACTATACATTTGTCAAAACACATAGATTATACAATGCAAAGTAAATAATAATGTATCAATATTCGCTCATCAACTGTAACAAATGTACCACACTAAAGCAGTATGTTAATAGTAGAGGAAAATTACCGGGGTTTTGAGGGGACACACGGGAATTCTCCATACTTTCTACTCAACTTTTCTGTAAACTACTCAAAACAATAAAGTCTATTAATTTTTAAAATTACATTGGTGGAAAGATCCACCAATAACCTATCGTGAGGCCACAAAATCAAAATTGCGAATTTTCTCCCTCAGTAGCTCTCCATTGGCAGAAAAGACACAAATGACTAAATGCCAACCCAGATTTAAAGTGAATATTACTTTTTGCTTCTGAAAAAAAAATTGTGAGGATGTTTTAAAGATCAATTTAAAAATCAGTAAATGAAATGGAAAAAAATAGTTTTAAAAAGGGAATTGTTTGAAACCCATACACAGTTTTTCTGGCATTTTTTTTTTTCTGCTGAAATTTGACTTGTTGGTCATTGAGATTATCAGTGAGATTGGTCTTTGTACCTGACAGAGGTTTTGTATTATAATGTAGATTGCAATACATACTCACTGATTCTATGGCAAATGGCTGGAAAATATACATACCAAACTGCCAAAATGGACCACAGCATCACCGACCTAAGTGTGTCCACCCCCTAGGAAGTAACTACTGATCTCTAAAGCTATACTGATTATGCAGTGGTCCACTTGGGTCATTATCATCAAAGTAATTAAATCAACCCAGGTTGATCACATAATAATGTAATCATATTTTAATGACTTTAAAACAGGTAAAGAGTGACTTGTCATTCATGTTTGCTCTCCAAGGACACAAGGAGATTCTAAAAGTTCACTTTTCCTTCTTTTTTTTTGTTATTATATTTTTGATATAAGTTACTGTGTAACGTCAAGGAAATGAACGAGAACATATAGAGACACTGGCTTTGTTATGCCATTGATTAGAATATTGTAGTGTTATAGTTTCAAGGGATCGACTTATTTTATTCACATGGGTCTCAACTGGGAAGCTTATACCCACCTATCCCCCAAGAGCCATTACTGCAATTCAAACTCTTTATTTTAAACTTTCTGGGTTTTTTTTTTTTTCAGATTTATTTATTTGAGAGAGAGAGCGCGCGCACACACACAAGCAAGTGAGTGGGGGGAGGGGCAGAGGGAGAGAATCCCCAAGCAGACTCTCCACTGAGCAGGGAGCCCGACATGGGGCTCGATCTCAGGATCCTCAGATCATGACCTGAGCTGAACCCAAGAGTCAGACACTTAACCGACTGAGCCACCTAGGTGCCCCCAAACTCTTCATTTTAAGGAGAAGAAACTAAGGTTCCAAGACATTGGTTGATTTGTCCAAGCTCTTTAGTGATAGGTCCTGGACTTGAATCTATTTGTCCTTTCCTGTACAGCATCCTTCCTTTCACATCACGTTACCGTAGGTCAGTTGATTCAGTTCTGTGTACCTCTCGTGTATATCAACAAAAAACAAGTATGTTAAGATGGGATGATCTCTACAGTCCCTTACAGTTCTATGATTCTATCAGTTACCAAACTGTGGGTACATAGGAGTGGGTGTGGGGAGGAGGTAATAGTATTTAGCTTTGATTCCTTTCCCCTCCTTTCCCTTAACTGTAAAGCAAAAAAGGAAGGCAAATATATTTAATCCAGCATACGTATGGAAGTTAGACCGTAGCTGGTCGGCAAAGTGACTTCTAGGGTCAACCTGTATATCGCCACAGACACCAGGAGGCTCTGACGAGGTCTTATCTTTTTTTTTTTTAAGTTTTTTTTTTTTAAGATTTTTTATTTATTTATTTGAGAGAGAGAGAGAGCACATGAGAGGGGGGAGGGTCAGAGGGAGAAGCAGACTCCCTGCCAAGCAGGGAGCCCGATGGGGGACTCGATCCAGGGACTCCAGGATCATGACCTGAGCCGAAGGCAGTCACTTAACCAACTGAGCCACCCAGGCGCCCCCGAGGTCTTATCTTTTGCAGGTAGACTAACCTTCCACTTTTCACATTCCACCTCTCGAAGTAGGGTCTTACTTCACAAAATACACACACTGGCATAACCACTCAGTCTTAAATTTCTACTTGTTTCCAGAGCATTCAAGCTATAAATAGCTGTTAAGCCATCATTCCTCTTTCACGTGAATTTAGTTATACATAATTACCTTCTTTATGGCTGCCTTACATTTCTCAATTGGAATAAGATCTCATCTTCCTTTCTGCTTAGGAGAAAGGTTTGAGAGAAGCTTTAAAACCTAGTAAATTACTCTTCCTTTTGTCCTTCCTCAATTCTATGGCTTAAATTCTCCTTCAAGCAAGGAAGACGTCTTTTCAATATACCCTTCAATTCTGAGAAAAACAAACTACCAGGAGCTGAATTGCTGTCCTGTGGCCAACAGGCAGTTCCTGGCTTCTGGCTCTAACTTCTCTGTGTACCTCTCTGAATTGTGAAAATTAGTGACACCGTAGGTCACTGTGGGCTGTCTTGCCTTGTGAGAAGACCTTTGGATACATGCACCTTCCTATATATGCCCTGAGCCAAAGACTACATACAGGAGGAATTCTTAAGAACAAAGGTATGCTTCAAATACCAAGCATTATAATCTTTGTATAGTGTAACAGGAAATCCAGTCTCCTGGGGAAAGAATAAAATTAGAGGTACAACCCTTGAATCTCTAGAAGCCATGCTTTAAACAGGATCCCATCAACAATTAGCACATCTGAGATTGTTTCTTTTACAAACCTAAGGGAGAAGCTCAGAGTTGTGGTTCATGCAATTAGAAATCACATTTGCAAAAATATTGCTAATTCTTCTTACTCTACAATGTTCAATATACCCACACACACATGCACATTTTTAAGAGAAAAAAAATCCAGAAAATATTGCTTCAAATACACTTAATTTTTTTATATTTGAAGATAATAATCACAGCTACCAAGAGAGGCTGCATGGGAGCTTCAAGAGCATCAATCAATCTCATAGTGAGCAGCATCGCCTTTCTTTGGGGAACACTTTGTATAAGGTAGAATGTGCCCCTGTTCTTGCCAGGGCAGACAAAGGGAGCTGAATCTAAAGGGTAAGAACAAGCCTGCCTGTTCTCCATGAAGGGCAGGGAAGGGGAGAATTACTCAGCAGCACTCACTCTTCCAACTGCTTCCCAGATGCCTCTTACTGTTTTTGCCTTGTCTTTTTCCTTTAAATTTGGACTGTTCTCATAGATAGGCAAACCTTGCCACAAATACTGGACAATCAGACTGGGCTCTCAAGAACCGCCTGATATTATTTCCTCTAGCCCAGATTTTTGGGTTTGGGATCTGAAATGAAAATAAAAGAAAATCTCAGGGCGCCTGGGTGGCTCAGTCGGTTAGGCATCTGCCTTCAGCTCAGGTCATGATCACAGGGTCCTGGGATTGAGCCCCACATCGGGCTCCCTGCTCCACGGGAAGCCTGCTTCTCCCTCTCCCATTCCCCCTACTTGTGTTCCCTCTCTCGCTGTGACTATTGCTGTCAAATAAATAAAATCTTAAAAAAAAAAAGGAAAATCTCAGTGCACGAATGCCTTTTAAATCATTCTTTCCCCTCACTTTTTGGTCTTTTCTCCCTACCTATTTTCTACCTCCCAATTTATGGAAGGAGTAAATATGTGAATAAATATGGAATATATTCATTAAAAAACATCTGTTCTTTGTTTTTATTCATTTGTTCATTTAACAAATATTCTTTGAATGCACCTAAGTGTTAGCTAAGTGCTGGGTATGTATGTAGTAGTCAGTAAAATAGACAAGGTCTTAATGAAGCTTATACTCTTCTGAGTTACACATTAAACCAAATAACTATTTGCTAAGTGAAGAAATAACCTGGGGTGGTCCCTAATTTAGACTGGGGGACCAGAGAAGGCTTCTCTGAGGGGGTAACACATGAACATCTGAAAGATATTTGATTGTTCTCTTAAGTCTTCTGGTATAAAAATCTCTGAGCATATC